>NC_080088.1:126891514-127609482 GCF_950005125.1 Chionomys nivalis | reverse complement strand
CTTTCAAAGTAAAGCTTTTACCGTGAAAAGCAACACTGATCTCAGTTCTAACAGTGCTTTTACACTTAGCAAACAAGTGCTTGTCTTGACAAAGAAACGCATGTGCGTTTCTTACTAAAGCTTTCGTGAATTATTAAATTTCCGAAAGAACGCAATTATCTTTCAAAGTAAATCTTGTACTGAGAAAAGCAACACTTAGTTCTAACAGTGCTTTCACACGTAGCAATCAACTGCTTGTCTTGACAAAGAAACGCATGTGCGTTTCTTACTGAAGCTTTCGTGAAATTAATAAACTTTTGAAAGAACGCGATTATCTATTAAAGTAAAGCTTGTACTGAGAAATCAACACTGATCTCAGTTCTAACAGTGCTTTCACACTTAGCAAACAACTGCTTGTCTTGACAAAGAAACGCATGTGCCTTTCTTACTAAAGATTTCGTGAATATAATAAATTTCAGAAAGAACGCGATTATCTTTCAAAGTAAAGCTTGTACTGAGAAAAGAAACACTGATCTCAGTTCTAAAAGTGCTTTCACATGTAGCAAACAACTGCTTGTCTTGACAAAGAAACGCATGTGCGTTTCTTACTAAAGCTTTCGTGAAATTAATAAACTTCCGAAAGAACGCGATTATCTTTCAAAGTAAAGCTTGTACTGAGAAAAGCAACACTGATCTCAGTTCTAACAGTGCTTTCACACGTAGCAAACAACTGCTTGTCTTGACAAAGAAACGCATGTGCGTTTCTTACTAAAGCTTTCGTGAAATTAATAAACTTTAAAAAAAGAACGCGATTATCTTTCAAAGTAAGGCTTGTACTGAGAAATCAACACTGATCTCAGTTCTAACAGTGCTTTTACAATTAGCAAACAACTGCTTGTCTTGACAAAGAAACGCATGTGGCTTTCTTACTAAAGCTTTCGTGAATATACTAAACTTCCGAAAGAAAGCGATTATCTTTCAAAGTAAAGCTTGTACTGAGAAAAGCAAGACTGATCTCAGTTCTAATAGTGATTTCACACGTAGCAAACAACTGCTTGTCATTACAAAGAAACGCATGTGCGGTTCTTTCTAAAGCTTTCGTGAAATTATTAAGCTTCCGAAAGAACGCGATTATCTTTCAAAGTAAAGCTTGTACTGAGAAAAGCAACACTGATCTCAGTTCTAACAGTGCTTTCACACGTAGCAAACAACTGCTTGTCTTGACAAAGAAACGCATGTGCGTTTCTTACTAAAGCTTTCGTGAAATTAATAAACTTTAAAAAAAGAACGCGATTATCTTTCAAAGTAAAGCTTGTACTGAGAAATCAACACTGATCTCAGTTCTAACAGTGCTTTTACAATTAGCAAACAACTGCTTGTCTTGACAAAGAAACGCATGTGGCTTTCTTACTAAAGCTTTCGTGAATATACTAAACTTCCGAAAGAAAGCGATTATCTTTCAAAGTAAAGCTTGTACTGAGAAATCAACACTGATCTCAGTTCTAACAGTGCTTTTACACTTAGCAAACAACTGCTTGTCTTGACAAAGTAACGCATGTGCGTTTCTTACTAAAGCTTTCGTGAATATAATAAACTTCCGAAAAAACGCGATTATCTTTCACAGTAAAGCTTGTACTGAGAAAAGCAACACTGATCTCAGTTCTAACAGTGCTTTCACACGTAGCAAACCACTGCTTGTCTTGACAAAGAAACGCATGTGCGTTTATAACTAAAGCTTTCGTGAAATTAATAAAGTTTCGAAAGAACGCGATTATCTTTCAAAGTGAAGCTTGTACTGAGAAAACAACACTGATCTCAGTTCTAACAGTGCTTTCACACGTAGCAAACAAGTGCTTGTCTTTACAAAGAAACGCATGTGCGTTTCTTACTAAAGCTTTCGTGAAATTAATAAACTTCCGAAAGAACGCGATTATCTTTCAAAGTAAAGCTTGTACTGAGAAAAGCAACACTGATCTCAGTTCTAACAGTGCTTTCACACGTAGCAAACAACTGCTTGTCTTGACAAAGAATCGCATGTGCGTTTCTTACTAAAGATTTCGTGAATATAATAAATTTCAGAAAGAACACAATTACTTTCAAAGTAAATCTTGTACTGAGAAAAGCAACACTGATCTTAGTTCTAACAGTGCTTTCACACGTAGCAAACAACTGCTTGTCTTCACAAAGAAACGGATGTGCGTTTATAACTAAAGCTTTCGTGAAATTAATAAACTTTCGAAAGAACGTGATTATCTTTCAAAGAAAAGCTTGTACTGAGAAAAGCAACACTGATCTCAGTTCTAACAGTGCTTTCACACGTAGCAAACAACTGCTTGTCTTGACAAAGCAACGCATGTGGCTTTCTTACTAAAGCTTTCGTGAATATACTAAACTTCCGAAAGAAAGCGATTATCTTTCAAAGTAAAGCTTGTACTGAGAAATCAACACTGATCTCAGTTCTAACAGTGCTTTTACACTTAGCAAACAACTGCTTGTCTTGACAAAGTAACGCATGTGCGTTTCTTACTAAAGCTTTCGTGAATATAATAAACTTCCGAAAAAGCGCGATTATCTTTCCAAGTAAAGCTTGTACTGAGAAAAGCAACACTGATCTCAGTTCTAACAGTGCTTTCACACGTAGCAAACAAGTGCTTGTATTTACAAAGAAACGCATGTGCGTTTCTTACTAAAGCTTTCATGATATTAATAAACTTCTTAAAGAACGCGATTATCTTTCAAAGTAAAGCTTTTACCGTGAAAAGCAACACTGATCTCAGTTCTAACAGTGCTTTTACACTTAGCAAACAAGTGCTTGTCTTGACAAAGAAACGCATGTGCGTTTCTTACTAAAGCTTTCGTGAATTATTAAATTTCCGAAAGAACGCGATTATCTTTCAAAGTAAATCTTGTACTGAGAAAAGCAACACTTATCTCAGTTCTAACAGTGCTTTCAGACGTAGCAATCAACTGCTTGTCTTGACAAAGAAACGCATGTGCGTTTCTTACTGAAGCTTTCGTGAAATTAATAAACTTTTGAAAGAACGCGATTATCTATTAAAGTAAAGCTTGTACTGAGAAATCAACACTGATCTCATTTATAACAGTGCTTTCACACGTAGCAAACAACTGCTTGTCTTCACAAAGAAACGGAGGTGCGTTTATAACTAAAGCTTTCGTGAAAGTAAATCTTGTACTGAGAAAAGCAACACTGATCTTAGTTCTAACAGTGCTTTCACACGTAGCAAACAACTGCTTGTCTTCACAAAGAAACGGAGGTGCGTTTATAACTAAAGCTTTCGTGAACTTAATAAACTTTCGAAAGAACGCGATTATCTTTCAAAGTAAAGCTTGTACTGAGAAAAGCAACACTGATCTCAGTTCTAACAGTGCTTTCACACGTAGCAAACAACTGCTTGTCTTGACAAAGCAACGCATGTGGCTTTCTTACTAAAGCTTTCGTGAAATTAATAAACTTTCAGAAGAACGCGATTATCTTTCAAAGTAAAGCTTGTACTGAGAAAAGCAACACTGATCTCAGTTCTAAAAGTGCTTTCACACGTAGCAAACAACTGCTTGTCTTGACAAAGAAACTCATGTCCGTTTCTTACTAAAGCTTTCGTGAAATTAATAAACTTCCGAAAGAACGCGATTATCTTTCAAAGTAAAGCTTGTACTGAGAAAAGCAACACTGATCTCAGTTCTAACAGTGCTTTCACACGTAGCAAACAACTGCTTGTCTTGACAAAGAAACGCATGTGCGTTTCTTACTAAAGATTTCGTGAATATAATAAATTTCAGAAAGAACACAATTACTTCCAAAGTAAATCTTGTACTGAGAAAAGCAACACTGATCTTAGTTCTAACAGTGCTTTCACACGTAGCAAACAACTGCTTGTCTTCACAAAGAAACGGATGTGCGTTTATAACTAAAGCTTTCGTGAAATTAATAAACTTTCGAAAGAACGCGATTATCTTTCAAAGAAAAGCTTGTACTGAGAAAAGCAACACTGATCTCAGTTCTAACAGTGCTTTCACACGTAGCAAACAACTGCTTGTCTTGACAAAGAAACGCATGTGGCTTTCTTACTAAAGCTTTCGTGAAATTAATAAACTTTCGGAAGAACGCGATTATCTTTCAAAGTAAAGCTTGTACTGAGAAAAGCAACACTGATCTCATTTCTAAAAGTGCTTTCACACGTAGCAAACAACTGCTTGTCTTGACAAAGAAACGCATGTGCATTTCTTACTAAAGCTTTCGTGAAATTAATAAACTTCCGAAAGAACGCGATTATCTTTCAAAGTAAAGCTTGTACTGAGAAAAGCAACACTGATCTCAGTTCTAACAGTGCTTTCACACGTAGCAAACAACTGCTTGTCTTGACAAAGAAACGCATTTGCGTTTCTTACTAAAGCTTTCGTGAAATTAATAAACTTTAAAAAAAGAACGCGATTATCTTTCAAAGTAAAGCTTGTACTGAGAAATCAACACTGATCTCAGTTCTAACAGTGCTTTTACAATTAGCAAACAACTGCTTGTCTTGACAAAGAAACGCATGTGGCTTTCTTACTAAAGCTTTCGTGAATATACTAAACTTCCGAAAGAAAGCGATTATCTTTCAAAGTAAAGCTTGTACTGAGAAATCAACACTGATCTCAGTTCTAACAGTGCTTTTACACTTAGCAAACAACTGCTTGTCTTGACAAAGTAACGCATGTGCGTTTCTTACTAAAGCTTTCGTGAATATAATAAACTTCCGAAAAAACGCGATTATCTTTCACAGTAAAGCTTGTACTGAGAAAAGCAACACTGATCTCAGTTCTAACAGTGCTTTCACACGTAGCAAACCACTGCTTGTCTTGACAAAGAAACGCATGTGCGTTTATAACTAAAGCTTTCGTGAAATTAATAAAGTTTCGAAAGAACGCGATTATCTTTCAAAGTGAAGCTTGTACTGAGAAAAGCAACACTGATCTCAGTTCTAACAGTGCTTTCACACGTAGCAAACAAGTGCTTGTCTTTACAAAGAAACGCATGTGCGTTTCTTACTAAAGCTTTCATGATATTAATAAACTTCTTAAAGAACGCGATTATCTTTCAAAGTAAAGCTTTTACCGTGAAAAGCAACACTGATCTCAGTTCTAACAGTGCTTTTACACTTAGCAAACAAGTGCTTGTCTTGACAAAGAAACGCATGTGCGTTTCTTACTAAAGCTTTCGTGAATTATTAAATTTCCGAAAGAACGCAATTATCTTTCAAAGTAAATCTTGTACTGAGAAAAGCAACACTTAGTTCTAACAGTGCTTTCACACGTAGCAATCAACTGCTTGTCTTGACAAAGAAACGCATGTGCGTTTCTTACTGAAGCTTTCGTGAAATTAATAAACTTTTGAAAGAACGCGATTATCTATTAAAGTAAAGCTTGTACTGAGAAATCAACACTGATCTCAGTTCTAACAGTGCTTTCACACTTAGCAAACAACTGCTTGTCTTGACAAAGAAACGCATGTGCCTTTCTTACTAAAGATTTCGTGAATATAATAAATTTCAGAAAGAACGCGATTATCTTTCAAAGTAAAGCTTGTACTGAGAAAAGAAACACTGATCTCAGTTCTAAAAGTGCTTTCACATGTAGCAAACAACTGCTTGTCTTGACAAAGAAACGCATGTGCGTTTCTTACTAAAGCTTTCGTGAAATTAATAAACTTCCGAAAGAACGCGATTATCTTTCAAAGTAAAGCTTGTACTGAGAAAAGCAACACTGATCTCAGTTCTAACAGTGCTTTCACACGTAGCAAACAACTGCTTGTCTTGACAAAGAAACGCATGTGCGTTTCTTACTAAAGCTTTCGTGAAATTAATAAACTTTAAAAAAAGAACGCGATTATCTTTCAAAGTAAGGCTTGTACTGAGAAATCAACACTGATCTCAGTTCTAACAGTGCTTTTACAATTAGCAAACAACTGCTTGTCTTGACAAAGAAACGCATGTGGCTTTCTTACTAAAGCTTTCGTGAATATACTAAACTTCCGAAAGAAAGCGATTATCTTTCAAAGTAAAGCTTGTACTGAGAAAAGCAAGACTGATCTCAGTTCTAATAGTGATTTCACACGTAGCAAACAACTGCTTGTCATTACAAAGAAACGCATGTGCGGTTCTTTCTAAAGCTTTCGTGAAATTATTAAGCTTCCGAAAGAACGCGATTATCTTTCAAAGTAAAGCTTGTACTGAGAAAAGCAACACTGATCTCAGTTCTAACAGTGCTTTCACACGTAGCAAACAACTGCTTGTCTTGACAAAGAAACGCATGTGCGTTTCTTACTAAAGCTTTCGTGAAATTAATAAACTTTAAAAAAAGAACGCGATTATCTTTCAAAGTAAAGCTTGTACTGAGAAATCAACACTGATCTCAGTTCTAACAGTGCTTTTACAATTAGCAAACAACTGCTTGTCTTGACAAAGAAACGCATGTGGCTTTCTTACTAAAGCTTTCGTGAATATACTAAACTTCCGAAAGAAAGCGATTATCTTTCAAAGTAAAGCTTGTACTGAGAAATCAACACTGATCTCAGTTCTAACAGTGCTTTTACACTTAGCAAACAACTGCTTGTCTTGACAAAGTAACGCATGTGCGTTTCTTACTAAAGCTTTCGTGAATATAATAAACTTCCGAAAAAACGCGATTATCTTTCACAGTAAAGCTTGTACTGAGAAAAGCAACACTGATCTCAGTTCTAACAGTGCTTTCACACGTAGCAAACCACTGCTTGTCTTGACAAAGAAACGCATGTGCGTTTATAACTAAAGCTTTCGTGAAATTAATAAAGTTTCGAAAGAACGCGATTATCTTTCAAAGTGAAGCTTGTACTGAGAAAACAACACTGATCTCAGTTCTAACAGTGCTTTCACACGTAGCAAACAAGTGCTTGTCTTTACAAAGAAACGCATGTGCGTTTCTTACTAAAGCTTTCGTGAAATTAATAAACTTCCGAAAGAACGCGATTATCTTTCAAAGTAAAGCTTGTACTGAGAAAAGCAACACTGATCTCAGTTCTAACAGTGCTTTCACACGTAGCAAACAACTGCTTGTCTTGACAAAGAAACGCATGTGCGTTTCTTACTAAAGATTTCGTGAATATAATAAATTTCAGAAAGAACACAATTACTTTCAAAGTAAATCTTGTACTGAGAAAAGCAACACTGATCTTAGTTCTAACAGTGCTTTCACACGTAGCAAACAACTGCTTGTCTTCACAAAGAAACGGATGTGCGTTTATAACTAAAGCTTTCGTGAAATTAATAAACTTTCGAAAGAACGTGATTATCTTTCAAAGAAAAGCTTGTACTGAGAAAAGCAACACTGATCTCAGTTCTAACAGTGCTTTCACACGTAGCAAACAACTGCTTGTCTTGACAAAGCAACGCATGTGGCTTTCTTACTAAAGCTTTCGTGAATATACTAAACTTCCGAAAGAAAGCGATTATCTTTCAAAGTAAAGCTTGTACTGAGAAATCAACACTGATCTCAGTTCTAACAGTGCTTTTACACTTAGCAAACAACTGCTTGTCTTGACAAAGTAACGCATGTGCGTTTCTTACTAAAGCTTTCGTGAATATAATAAACTTCCGAAAAAGCGCGATTATCTTTCCAAGTAAAGCTTGTACTGAGAAAAGCAACACTGATCTCAGTTCTAACAGTGCTTTCACACGTAGCAAACAAGTGCTTGTATTTACAAAGAAACGCATGTGCGTTTCTTACTAAAGCTTTCATGATATTAATAAACTTCTTAAAGAACGCGATTATCTTTCAAAGTAAAGCTTTTACCGTGAAAAGCAACACTGATCTCAGTTCTAACAGTGCTTTTACACTTAGCAAACAAGTGCTTGTCTTGACAAAGAAACGCATGTGCGTTTCTTACTAAAGCTTTCGTGAATTATTAAATTTCCGAAAGAACGCGATTATCTTTCAAAGTAAATCTTGTACTGAGAAAAGCAACACTTATCTCAGTTCTAACAGTGCTTTCAGACGTAGCAATCAACTGCTTGTCTTGACAAAGAAACGCATGTGCGTTTCTTACTGAAGCTTTCGTGAAATTAATAAACTTTTGAAAGAACGCGATTATCTATTAAAGTAAAGCTTGTACTGAGAAATCAACACTGATCTCATTCATAACAGTGCTTTCACACGTAGCAAACAACTGCTTGTCTTCACAAAGAAACGGAGGTGCGTTTATAACTAAAGCTTTCGTGAAAGTAAATCTTGTACTGAGAAAAGCAACACTGATCTTAGTTCTAACAGTGCTTTCACACGTAGCAAACAACTGCTTGTCTTCACAAAGAAACGGAGGTGCGTTTATAACTAAAGCTTTCGTGAACTTAATAAACTTTCGAAAGAACGCGATTATCTTTCAAAGTAAAGCTTGTACTGAGAAAAGCAACACTGATCTCAGTTCTAACAGTGCTTTCACACGTAGCAAACAACTGCTTGTCTTGACAAAGCAACGCATGTGGCTTTCTTACTAAAGCTTTCGTGAAATTAATAAACTTTCAGAAGAACGCGATTATCTTTCAAAGTAAAGCTTGTACTGAGAAAAGCAACACTGATCTCAGTTCTAAAAGTGCTTTCACACGTAGCAAACAACTGCTTGTCTTGACAAAGAAACTCATGTCCGTTTCTTACTAAAGCTTTCGTGAAATTAATAAACTTCCGAAAGAACGCGATTATCTTTCAAAGTAAAGCTTGTACTGAGAAAAGCAACACTGATCTCAGTTCTAACAGTGCTTTCACACGTAGCAAACAACTGCTTGTCTTGACAAAGAAACGCATATGCGTTTCTTACTAAAGATTTCGTGAATATAATAAATTTCAGAAAGAACACAATTACTTCCAAAGTAAATCTTGTACTGAGAAAAGCAACACTGATCTTAGTTCTAACAGTGCTTTCACACGTAGCAAACAACTGCTTGTCTTCACAAAGAAACGGATGTGCGTTTATAACTAAAGCTTTCGTGAAATTAATAAACTTTCGAAAGAACGCGATTATCTTTCAAAGAAAAGCTTGTACTGAGAAAAGCAACACTGATCTCAGTTCTAACAGTGCTTTCACACGTAGCAAACAACTGCTTGTCTTGACAAAGAAACGCATGTGGCTTTCTTACTAAAGATTTCGTGAAATTAATAAACTTTCGGAAGAACGCGATTATCTTTCAAAGTAAAGCTTGTACTGAGAAAAGCAACACTGATCTCATTTCTAAAAGTGCTTTCACACGTAGCAAACAACTGCTTGTCTTGACAAAGAAACGCATGTGCATTTCTTACTAAAGCTTTCGTGAAATTAATAAACTTCCGAAAGAACGCGATTATCTTTCAAAGTAAAGCTTGTACTGAGAAAAGCAACACTGATCTCAGTTCTAACAGTGCTTTCACACGTAGCAAACAACTGCTTGTCTTGACAAAGAAACGCATTTGCGTTTCTTACTAAAGCTTTCGTGAAATTAATAAACTTTAAAAAAAGAACGCGATTATCTTTCAAAGTAAAGCTTGTACTGAGAAATCAACACTGATCTCAGTTCTAACAGTGCTTTTACAATTAGCAAACAACTGCTTGTCTTGACAAAGAAACGCATGTGGCTTTCTTACTAAAGCTTTCGTGAATATACTAAACTTCCGAAAGAAAGCGATTATCTTTCAAAGTAAAGCTTGTACTGAGAAATCAACACTGATCTCAGTTCTAACAGTGCTTTTACACTTAGCAAACAACTGCTTGTCTTGACAAAGTAACGCATGTGCGTTTCTTACTAAAGCTTTCGTGAATATAATAAACTTCCGAAAAAACGCGATTATCTTTCACAGTAAAGCTTGTACTGAGAAAAGCAACACTGATCTCAGTTCTAACAGTGCTTTCACACGTAGCAAACCACTGCTTGTCTTGACAAAGAAACGCATGTGCGTTTATAACTAAAGCTTTCGTGAAATTAATAAAGTTTCGAAAGAACGCGATTATCTTTCAAAGTGAAGCTTGTACTGAGAAAAGCAACACTGATCTCAGTTCTAACAGTGCTTTCACACGTAGCAAACAAGTGCTTGTCTTTACAAAGAAACGCATGTGCGTTTCTTACTAAAGCTTTCATGATATTAATAAACTTCTTAAAGAACGCGATTATCTTTCAAAGTAAAGCTTTTACCGTGAAAAGCAACACTGATCTCAGTTCTAACAGTGCTTTTACACTTAGCAAACAAGTGCTTGTCTTGACAAAGAAACGCATGTGCGTTTCTTACTAAAGCTTTCGTAAATTATTAAATTTCCGAAAGAACGCGATTATCTTTCAAAGTAAATCTTGTACTGAGAAAAGCAACACTTAGTTCTAACAGTGCTTTCACACGTAGCAATCAACTGCTTGTCTTGACAAAGAAACGCATGTGCCTTTCTTACTGAAGCTTTCGTGAAATTAATAAACTTTTGAAAGAACGCGATTATCTATTAAAGTAAAGCTTGTACTGAGAAATCAACACTGATCTCAGTTCTAACAGTGCTTTCACACTTAGCAAACAACTGCTTGTCTTGACAAAGAAACGCATGTGCCTTTCTTACTAAAGATTTCGTGAATATAATAAATTTCAGAAAGAACACAATTACTTTCAAAGTAAATCTTGTACTGAGAAAAGCAACACTGATCTTAGTTCTAACAGTGCTTTCACACGTAGCAAACAACTGCTTGTCTTCACAAAGAAACGGAGGTGCGTTTATAACTAAAGCTTTCGTGAAATTAATAAACTTTCGAAAGAACGCGATTATCTTTCAAAGTAAAGCTTGTACTGAGAAAAGCAACACTGATCTCAGTTCTAACAGTGCTTTCACACGTAGCAAACAACTGCTTGTCTTGACAAAGCAACGCATGTGGCTTTCTTACTAAAGCTTTCGTGAAATTAATAAACTTCCGAAAGAACGCGATTATCTTTCAAAGTAAAGCTTGTACTGAGAAAAGCAACACTGATCTCAGTTCTAACAGTGCTTTCACACGTAGCAAACAACTGCTTGTCTTGACAAAGAAACGCATTTGCGTTTCTTACTAAAGCTTTCGTGAAATTAATAAACTTTAAAAAAAGAACGCGATTATCTTTCAAAGTAAAGCTTGTACTGAGAAATCAACACTGATCTCAGTTCTAACAGTGCTTTTACAATTAGCAAACAACTGCTTGTCTTGACAAAGAAACGCATGTGGCTTTCTTACTAAAGCTTTCGTGAATATACTAAACTTCCGAAAGAAAGCGATTATCTTTCAAAGTAAAGCTTGTACTGAGAAATCAACACTGATCTCAGTTCTAACAGTGCTTTTACACTTAGCAAACAACTGCTTGTCTTGACAAAGTAACGCATGTGCGTTTCTTACTAAAGCTTTCGTGAATATAATAAACTTCCGAAAAAACGCGATTATCTTTCACAGTAAAGCTTGTACTGAGAAAAGCAACACTGATCTCAGTTCTAACAGTGCTTTCACACGTAGCAAACCACTGCTTGTCTTGACAAAGAAACGCATGTGCGTTTATAACTAAAGCTTTCGTGAAATTAATAAAGTTTCGAAAGAACGCGATTATCTTTCAAAGTGAAGCTTGTACTGAGAAAAGCAACACTGATCTCAGTTCTAACAGTGCTTTCACACGTAGCAAACAAGTGCTTGTCTTTACAAAGAAACGCATGTGCGTTTCTTACTAAAGCTTTCATGATATTAATAAACTTCTTAAAGAACGCGATTATCTTTCAAAGTAAAGCTTTTACCGTGAAAAGCAACACTGATCTCAGTTCTAACAGTGCTTTTACACTTAGCAAACAAGTGCTTGTCTTGACAAAGAAACTCATGTGCGTTTCTTACTAAAGCTTTCGTAAATTATTAAATTTCCGAAAGAACGCGATTATCTTTCAAAGTAAATCTTGTACTGAGAAAAGCAACACTTAGTTCTAACAGTGCTTTCACACGTAGCAATCAACTGCTTGTCTTGACAAAGAAACGCATGTGCCTTTCTTACTGAAGCTTTCGTGAAATTAATAAACTTTTGAAAGAACGCGATTATCTATTAAAGTAAAGCTTGTACTGAGAAATCAACACTGATCTCAGTTCTAACAGTGCTTTCACACTTAGCAAACAACTGCTTGTCTTGACAAAGAAACGCATGTGCCTTTCTTACTAAAGATTTCGTGAATATAATAAATTTCAGAAAGAACACAATTACTTTCAAAGTAAATCTTGTACTGAGAAAAGCAACACTGATCTTAGTTCTAACAGTGCTTTCACACGTAGCAAACAACTGCTTGTCTTCACAAAGAAACGGAGGTGCGTTTATAACTAAAGCTTTCGTGAAATTAATAAACTTTCGAAAGAACGCGATTATCTTTCAAAGTAAAGCTTGTACTGAGAAAAGCAACACTGATCTCAGTTCTAACAGTGCTTTCACACGTAGCAAACAACTGCTTGTCTTGACAAAGCAACGCATGTGGCTTTCTTACTAAAGCTTTCGTGAAATTAATAAACTTTCGGAAGAACGCGATTATCTTTCAAAGTAAAGCTTGTACTGAGAAAAGAAACACTGATCTCAGTTCTAAAAGTGCTTTCACATGTAGCAAACAACTGCTTGTCTTGACAAAGAAACGCATGTGCGTTTCTTACTAAAGCTTTCGTGAAATTAATAAACTTCCGAAAGAACGCGATTATCTTTCAAAGTAAAGCTTGTACTGAGAAAAGCAACACTGATCTCAGTTCTAACAGTGCTTTCACACGTAGCAAACAACTGCTTGTCTTGACAAAGAAACGCATGTGCGTTTCTTACTAAAGCTTTCGTGAAATTAATAAACTTTAAAAAAAGAACGCGATCATCTTTCAAAGTAAGGCTTGTACTGAGAAATCAACACTGATCACAGTTCTAACAGTGCTTTTACAATTAGCAAACAACTGCTTGTCTTGACAAAGAAACGCATGTGGCTTTCTTACTAAAGCTTTCGTGAATATACTAAACTTCCGAAAGAAAGCGATTATCTTTCAAAGTAAAGCTTGTACTGAGAAAAGCAAGACTGATCTCAGTTCTAATAGTGATTTCACACGTAGCAAACAACTGCTTGTCATTACAAAGAAACGCATGTGCGGTTCTTTCTAAAGCTTTCGTGAAATTATTAAGCTTCCGAAAGAACGCGATTATCTTTCAAAGTAAAGCTTGTACTGAGAAAAGCAACACTGATCTCAGTTCTAACAGTGCTTTCACACGTAGCAAACAACTGCTTGTCTTGACAAAGAAACGCATGTGGCTTTCTTACTAAAGCTTTCGTGAAATTAATAAACTTTCGGAAGAACGCGATTATCTTTCAAAGTAAAGCTTGTACTGAGAAAAGCAACACTGATCTCATTTCTAAAAGTGCTTTCACACGTAGCAAACAACTGCTTGTCTTGACAAAGAAACGCATGTGCATTTCTTACTAAAGCTTTCGTGAAATTAATAAACTTCCGAAAGAACGCGATTATCTTTCAAAGTAAAGCTTGTACTGAGAAAAGCAACACTGATCTCAGTTCTAACAGTGCTTTCACACGTAGCAAACAACTGCTTGTCTTGACAAAGAAACGCATTTGCGTTTCTTACTAAAGCTTTCGTGAAATTAATAAACTTTAAAAAAAGAACGCGATTATCTTTCAAAGTAAAGCTTGTACTGAGAAATCAACACTGATCTCAGTTCTAACAGTGCTTTTACAATTAGCAAACAACTGCTTGTCTTGACAAAGAAACGCATGTGGCTTTCTTACTAAAGCTTTCGTGAATATAATAAACTTCCGAAAAAACGCGATTATCTTTCACAGTAAAGCTTGTACTGAGAAAAGCAACACTGATCTCAGTTCTAACAGTGCTTTCACACGTAGCAAACCACTGCTTGTCTTGACAAAGAAACGCATGTGCGTTTATAACTAAAGCTTTCGTGAAATTAATAAAGTTTCGAAAGAACGCGATTATCTTTCAAAGTGAAGCTTGTACTGAGAAAAGCAACACTGATCTCAGTTCTAACAGTGCTTTCACACGTAGCAAACAAGTGCTTGTCTTTACAAAGAAACGCATGTGCGTTTCTTACTAAAGCTTTCATGATATTAATAAACTTCTTAAAGAACGCGATTATCTTTCAAAGTAAAGCTTTTACCGTGAAAAGCAACACTGATCTCAGTTCTAACAGTGCTTTTACACTTAGCAAACAAGTGCTTGTCTTGACAAAGAAACGCATGTGCGTTTCTTACTAAAGCTTTCGTGAATTATTAAATTTCTGAAAGAACGCGATTATCTTTCAAAGTAAATCTTGTACTGAGAAAAGCAACACTTAGTTCTAACAGTGCTTTCACACGTAGCAATCAACTGCTTGTCTTGACAAAGAAACGCATGTGCCTTTCTTACTGAAGCTTTCGTGAAATTAATAAACTTTTGAAAGAACGCGATTATCTATTAAAGTAAAGCTTGTACTGAGAAATCAACACTGATCTCAGTTCCAACAGTGCTTTCACACTTAGCAAACAACTGCTTGTCTTGACAAAGAAACGCATGTGCCTTTCTTACTAAAGATTTCGTGAATATAATAAATTTCAGAAAGAACACAATTACTTTCAAAGTAAATCTTGTACTGAGAAAAGCAACACTGATCTTAGTTCTAACAGTGCTTTCACACGTAGCAAACAACTGCTTGTCTTCACAAAGAAACGGAGGTGCGTTTATAACTAAAGCTTTCGTGAAATTAATAAACTTTCGAAAGAACGCGATTATCTTTCAAAGTAAAGCTTGTACTGAGAAAAGCAACACTGATCTCAGTTCTAACAGTGCTTTCACACGTAGCAAACAACTGCTTGTCTTGACAAAGCAACGCATGTGGCTTTCTTACTAAAGCTTTCGTGAAATTAATAAACTTTCGGAAGAACGCGATTATCTTTCAAAGTAAAGCTTGTACTGAGAAAAGAAACACTGATCTCAGTTCTAAAAGTGCTTTCACATGTAGCAAACAACTGCTTGTCTTGACTAAGAAACGCATGTGCGTTTCTTACTAAAGCTTTCGTGAAATTAATAAACTTCCGAAAGAACGCGATTATCTTTCAAAGTAAAGCTTGTACTGAGAAAAGCAACACTGATCTCAGTTCTAACAGTGCTTTCACAAGTAGCAAACAACTGCTTGTCTTGACAAAGAAACGCATGTGCGTTTCTTACTAAAGCTTTCGTGAAATTAATAAACTTTAAAAAAAGAACGCGATTATCTTTCAAAGTAAGGCTTGTACTGAGAAATCAACACTGATCACAGTTCTAACAGTGCTTTTACAATTAGCAAACAACTGCTTGTCTTGACAAAGAAACGCATGTGGCTTTCTTACTAAAGCTTTCGTGAATATACTAAACTTCCGAAAGAAAGCGATTATCTTTCAAAGTAAAGCTTGTACTGAGAAAAGCAAGACTGATCTCAGTTCTAATAGTGATTTCACACGTAGCAAACAACTGCTTGTCATTACAAAGAAACGCATGTGCGGTTCTTTCTAAAGCTTTCGTGAAATTATTAAGCTTCCGAAAGAACGCGATTATCTTTCAAAGTAAAGCTTGTACTGAGAAAAGCAACACTGATCTCAGTTCTAACAGTGCTTTCACACGTAGCAAACAACTGCTTGTCTTGACAAAGAAACGCATGTGCGTTTCTTACTAAAGCTTTCGTGAAATTAATAAACTTTAAAAAAAGAACGCGATTATCTTTCAAAGTAAAGCTTGTACTGAGAAATCAACACTGATCTCAGTTCTAACAGTGCTTTTACAATTAGCAAACAACTGCTTGTCTTGACAAAGAAACGCATGTGGCTTTCTTACTAAAGCTTTCGTGAATATACTAAATTTCCGAAAGAAAGCGATTATCTTTCAAAGTAAAGCTTGTACTGAGAAATCAACACTGATCTCAGTTCTAACAGTGCTTTTACACTTAGCAAACAACTGCTTGTCTTGACAAAGTAACGCATGTGCGTTTCTTACTAAAGCTTTCGTGAATATAATAAACTTCCGAAAAAACGCGATTATCTTTCACAGTAAAGCTTGTACTGAGAAAAGCAACACTGATCTCAGTTCTAACAGTGCTTTCACACGTAGCAAACAACTGCTTGTCTTGACAAAACAACGCATGTGGCTTTCTTACTAAAGCTTTCGTGAAATTAATAAACTTCCGGAAGAACGCGATTATCTTTCAAAGTAAAGTTTGTCCTGAGAAAAGCAACACTGATCTCAGTTCTAACAGTGCTTTCACACGTAGCAAACAACTGCTTGTCTTGACAAAGAAACGCATGTGCGTTTCTTACTAAAACTTTTGTGAAATTAATAAACTTCTGAAAGAACGCGATTATCTTTCAAAGTAAAGCTTGTCCTGAGAAAAGCAACACTGATCTCAGATCTAACAGTGCTTTCACACGTAGCAAACAACTGCTTGTCTTGACAAAGAAACGCATGTGAGTTTCTTACTAAAGCTTTCGTGAAATTAATAAACTTCCTAAAAAAACGAGATTATCTTTCAAAGAAAAGCTTGTACTGACATAAGCAACACTGATCTCAGTTCTAACATTGCTTTTACACTTAGCAAACAAGTGCTTGTCTTTACAAAGCAACGCATGTGGCTTTCTTACTAAAGCTTTCGTGAAATTAATAAACTTCCGGAAGATTGCAATTATCTTTCAAAGTAAAGCTTGTACTGAGAAAAGCAAGACTGATCTCAGTTCTAAAAGTGCTTTCACACGTAGCAAACAACTGCTTGTCTTCACTAAGAAACGCATGTGCGTTTCTTACTAAAGCTTTCGTGAAATTAATAAACTTCCGAAAGAACGCGATTATCTTTCAAAGTAAAGCTTGTACTGAGAAAAGCAACACTGATCTCAGTTCTAACAGTGCTTTCACACGTAGCAAACAACTGCTATCTTAACAAAGAAACGCATGTGCTTTCATAACTAAAGCTTTCGTGAAATTAATAAACTTTCGAAAGAACGCGATTACTTTCAAAGTAAAGCTTGTATTGAGAAAAGCGACACTGATCTCAGTTCTAACAGTGCTTTCACACGTAGCAAACAACTGCTTGTCTTGACAAAGAAACGCATGTGTGTTTATAACTAAAGCTTTCGTGAAATTAATAAACTGTCGAAAGAACGCGATTATCTTTCAAAGTAAAGCTTGTACTGAGAAAAGCAACACTGATCTCAGTTCTAACAGTGCTTTCACACGTAGCAAACAACTGCTTGTCTTGACAAAGAACGCATGTGGCTTTCTTACTAAAGCTTTCGTGAAATTAATAAACTTTCGGAAGAACGCGATTATCTTTCAAAGTAAAGCTTGTACTGAGAAATCAACACTGATCTCAGTTCTAACAGTGCTTTTACAATTAGCAAACAATTGCTTGTCTTGACAAAGAAACGCATGTGGCTTTCTTACTAAAGCTTTCGTGAATATACTAAACTTCCGAAAGAAAGCGATTATCTTTCAAAGTAAAGCTTGTACTGAGAAAAGCAACACTGACCTCAGTTCTAATAGTGATTTCACACGTAGCAAACAACTGCTTGTCATTACAAAGAAACGCATGTGCGGTTCTTACTAAAGCTTTCGTGAAATTAATAAGCTTCCGAAAAAACGCGATTATCTTTCAAAGTAAAGCTTGTACTGAGAAAAGCAACACTGATCTCAGTTCTAACAGTGCTTTCACACGTAGCAAACAACTGCTTGTCTTGACGAAGAAACGCAAGTGCGTTTCTTACTAAAGCTTTCGTGAAATTAATAAACTTCAGAAAGAAAGCGATTACTTTCAAAGTAAAGCTTGTATTGATAAAAGCGACACTGATCTCAGTTCTAACAGTGCTTTCACACGTAGCAAAAAACTGCTTGTCTTGACAAAGAAACGCATGTGCGTTTCTTACTAAAGCTTTCGTGAAATTAATAAACTTCCGAAAGAACGCGATTATCTTTCAAAGTAAAGCTTGTACTGAGAAAAGCAACACTGATCTCAGTTCTAACAGTGCTTTCACACGTAGCAAACAACTGCTAGTCTTGACAAAGAAACGCATGTGTGTTTCTTACTAAAGCTTTCGTGAAATTAATAAACTTTAAAAAAAGAACGCGATTATCTTTCAAAGTAAAGCTTGTACTGAGAAATCAACACTGATCTCAGTTCTAACAGTGCTTTTACACTTAGCAAACAACTGCTTGTCTTGACAAAGAAAGGCATGTGGCTATCTTACTAAAGCTTTTGTGAATATACTAAACTTCCGAAAGAAAGCGATTATCTTTCAAAGTAAAGCTTGTACTGAGAAATCAACACTGATCTCAATTCTAACAGTGCTTTTACACTTAGGAAACAACTGCTTGTCATGACAAAGAAACGCATGTGCGTTTCTTACTAAAGCTTTCGTGAATATAATAAACTACCGAAAGAACGCGATTATCTTTCAAAGTAAAGCTTGTACTGAGAAAAGCAACACTGATCTCAGTTCTAACAGTGCTTTCACACGTAGCAAACAACTGCTTGTATTGACAAAGAAACGCATGTGCGTTTCTTACTAAAGCTTTTGTGAAATTAATAAACTTCCAAAAGAACGTGATTATCTTTCAAAGTAAAGCTTGTACTGAGAAAAGCAACACTGATCTCAGTTCTAACAGTGCTTTCACACGTAGCAAACAACTGCTTGTCTTGACAAAGAAACACATGTGCGTTTCTTACTAAAGCTTTCGTGAAATTAATAAACTTTCGAAAGAACGCATTATCTATCAAAGTAAAGCTTGTACTGAGAAAAGAAACACTGATCTCAGTTCTAAAAGTGCTTTCACATGTAGCAAACAACTGCTTGTCTTGACAAAGAAACGCATGTGCGTTTCTTACTAAAGCTTTCGTGAAATTAATAAACTTCCGAAAGAACGCGATTATCTTTCAAAGTAAAGCTTGTACTGAGAAAAGCAACACTGATCTCAGTTCTAACAGTGCTTTCACACGTAGCAAACAACTGCTTGTCTTGACAAAGAAACGCATGTGCGTTTCTTACTAAAGCTTTCGTGAAATTAATAAACTTTAAAAAAAGAACGCGATTATCTTTCAAAGTAAGGCTTGTACTGAGAAATCAACACTGATCACAGTTCTAACAGTGCTTTTACAATTAGCAAACAACTGCTTGTCTTGACAAAGAAACGCATGTGGCTTTCTTACTAAAGCTTTCGTGAATATACTAAACTTCCGAAAGAAAGCGATTATCTTTCAAAGTAAAGCTTGTACTGAGAAAAGCAAGACTGATCTCAGTTCTAATAGTGATTTCACACGTAGCAAACAACTGCTTGTCATTACAAAGAAACGCATGTGCGGTTCTTTCTAAAGCTTTCGTGAAATTATTAAGCTTCCGAAAGAACGCGATTATCTTTCAAAGTAAAGCTTGTACTGAGAAAAGCAACACTGATCTCAGTTCTAACAGTGCTTTCACACGTAGCAAACAACTGCTTGTCTTGACAAAGAAACGCATGTGCGTTTCTTACTAAAGCTTTCGTGAAATTAATAAACTTTAAAAAAAGAACGCGATTATCTTTCAAAGTAAAGCTTGTACTGAGAAATCAACACTGATCTCAGTTCTAACAGTGCTTTTACAATTAGCAAACAACTGCTTGTCTTGACAAAGAAACGCATGTGGCTTTCTTACTAAAGCTTTCGTGAATATACTAAATTTCCGAAAGAAAGCGATTATCTTTCAAAGTAAAGCTTGTACTGAGAAATCAACACTGATCTCAGTTCTAACAGTGCTTTTACACTTAGCAAACAACTGCTTGTCTTGACAAAGTAACGCATGTGCGTTTCTTACTAAAGCTTTCGTGAATATAATAAACTTCCGAAAAAACGCGATTATCTTTCACAGTAAAGCTTGTACTGAGAAAAGCAACACTGATCTCAGTTCTAACAGTGCTTTCACACGTAGCAAACCACTGCTTGTCTTGACAAAGAAACGCATGTGCGTTTATAACTAAAGCTTTCGTGAAATTAATAAAGTTTCGAAAGAAGGCGATTATCTTTCAAAGTGAAGCTTGTACTGAGAAAAGCAACACTGATCTCAGTTCTAACAGTGCTTTCACACGTAGCAAACAAGTGCTTGTCTTTACAAAGAAACGCATGTGCGTTTCTTACTAAAGCTTTCATGATATTAATAAACTTCTTAAAGAACGCGATTATCTTTCAAAGTAAAGCTTTTACCGTGAAAAGCAACACTGATCTCAGTTCTAACAGTGCTTTTACACTTAGCAAACAAGTGCTTGTCTTGACAAAGAAACGCATGTGCGTTTCTTACTAAAGCTTTCGTGAATTATTAAATTTCCGAAAGAACGCGATTATCTTTCAAAGTAAATCTTGTACTGAGAAAAGCAACACTTAGTTCTAACAGTGCTTTCACACGTAGCAATCAACTGCTTGTCTTGACAAAGAAACGCATGTGCGTTTCTTATTGAAGATTTCGTGAAATTAATAAACTTTTGAAAGAACGCGATTATCTATTAAAGTAAAGCTTGTACTGAGAAATCAACACTGATCTCAGTTCTAACAGTGCTTTCACACTTAGCAAACAACTGCTTGTCTTGACAAAGAAACGCATGTGCCTTTCTTACTAAAGATTTCGTGAATATAATAAATTTCAGAAAGAACACAATTACTTTCAAAGTAAATCTTGTACTGAGAAAAGCAACACTGATCTTAGTTCTAACAGTGCTTTCACACGTAGCAAACAACTGCTTGTCTTCACAAAGAAACGGATGTGCGTTTATAACTAAAGCTTTCGTGAAATTAATAAACTTTCGAAAGAACGCGATTATCTTTCAAAGTAAAGCTTGTACTGAGAAAAGCAACACTGATCTCAGTTCTAACAGTGCTTTCACACGTAGCAAACAACTGCTTGTCTTGACAAAGCAACGCATGTGGCTTTCTTACTAAAGCTTTCGTGAAATTAATAAACTTTCGGAAGAACGCGATTATCTTTCAAAGTAAAGCTTGTACTGAGAAAAGAAACACTGATCTCAGTTCTAAAAGTGCTTTCACATGTAGCAAACAACTGCTTGTCTTGACAAAGAAACGCATGTGCGTTTCTTACTAAAGCTTTCGTGAAATTAATAAACTTCCGAAAGAACGCGATTATCTTTCAAAGTAAAGCTTGTACTGAGAAAAGCAACACTGATCTCAGTTCTAACAGTGCTTTCACACGTAGCAAACAACTGCTATCTTAACAAAGAAACGCATGTGCTTTCATAACTAAAGCTTTCGTGAAATTAATAAACTTCCTAAAAAAACGAGATTATCTTTCAAAGAAAAGCTTGTACTGACATAAGCAACACTGATCTCAGTTCTAACATTGCTTTTACACTTAGCAAACAAGTGCT
Organism: Chionomys nivalis; assembly: GCF_950005125.1. Lineage (NCBI taxonomy): Eukaryota > Metazoa > Chordata > Mammalia > Rodentia > Cricetidae > Chionomys > Chionomys nivalis. Next base: position 127,588,092 of record NC_080088.1, on the reverse strand, counting down.
TGTCTTTACAAAGCAACGCATGTGGCTTTCTTACTAAAGCTTTCGTGAAATTAATAAACTTCCGGAAGATTGCAATTATCTTTCAAAGTAAAGCTTGTACTGAGAAAAGCAAGACTGATCTCAGTTCTAAAAGTGCTTTCACACGTAGCAAACAACTGCTTGTCTTCACTAAGAAACGCATGTGCGTTTCTTACTAAAGCTTTCGTGAAATTAATAAACTTCCGAAAGAACGCGATTATCTTTCAAAGTAAAGCTTGTACTGAGAAAAGCAACACTGATCTCAGTTCTAACAGTGCTTTCACACGTAGCAAACAACTGCTATCTTAACAAAGAAACGCATGTGCTTTCATAACTAAAGCTTTCGTGAAATTAATAAACTTTCGAAAGAACGCGATTACTTTCAAAGTAAAGCTTGTATTGAGAAAAGCGACACTGATCTCAGTTCTAACAGTGCTTTCACACGTAGCAAACAACTGCTTGTCTTGACAAAGAAACGCATGTGTGTTTATAACTAAAGCTTTCGTGAAATTAATAAACTGTCGAAAGAACGCGATTATCTTTCAAAGTAAAGCTTGTACTGAGAAAAGCAACACTGATCTCAGTTCTAACAGTGCTTTCACACGTAGCAAACAACTGCTTGTCTTGACAAAGAACGCATGTGGCTTTCTTACTAAAGCTTTCGTGAAATTAATAAACTTTCGGAAGAACGCGATTATCTTTCAAAGTAAAGCTTGTACTGAGAAATCAACACTGATCTCAGTTCTAACAGTGCTTTTACAATTAGCAAACAATTGCTTGTCTTGACAAAGAAACGCATGTGGCTTTCTTACTAAAGCTTTCGTGAATATACTAAACTTCCGAAAGAAAGCGATTATCTTTCAAAGTAAAGCTTGTACTGAGAAAAGCAACACTGACCTCAGTTCTAATAGTGATTTCACACGTAGCAAACAACTGCTTGTCATTACAAAGAAACGCATGTGCGGTTCTTACTAAAGCTTTCGTGAAATTAATAAGCTTCCGAAAAAACGCGATTATCTTTCAAAGTAAAGCTTGTACTGAGAAAAGCAACACTGATCTCAGTTCTAACAGTGCTTTCACACGTAGCAAACAACTGCTTGTCTTGACGAAGAAACGCAAGTGCGTTTCTTACTAAAGCTTTCGTGAAATTAATAAACTTCAGAAAGAAAGCGATTACTTTCAAAGTAAAGCTTGTATTGATAAAAGCGACACTGATCTCAGTTCTAACAGTGCTTTCACACGTAGCAAAAAACTGCTTGTCTTGACAAAGAAACGCATGTGCGTTTCTTACTAAAGCTTTCGTGAAATTAATAAACTTCCGAAAGAACGCGATTATCTTTCAAAGTAAAGCTTGTACTGAGAAAAGCAACACTGATCTCAGTTCTAACAGTGCTTTCACACGTAGCAAACAACTGCTAGTCTTGACAAAGAAACGCATGTGTGTTTCTTACTAAAGCTTTCGTGAAATTAATAAACTTTAAAAAAAGAACGCGATTATCTTTCAAAGTAAAGCTTGTACTGAGAAATCAACACTGATCTCAGTTCTAACAGTGCTTTTACACTTAGCAAACAACTGCTTGTCTTGACAAAGAAAGGCATGTGGCTATCTTACTAAAGCTTTTGTGAATATACTAAACTTCCGAAAGAAAGCGATTATCTTTCAAAGTAAAGCTTGTACTGAGAAATCAACACTGATCTCAATTCTAACAGTGCTTTTACACTTAGGAAACAACTGCTTGTCATGACAAAGAAACGCATGTGCGTTTCTTACTAAAGCTTTCGTGAATATAATAAACTACCGAAAGAACGCGATTATCTTTCAAAGTAAAGCTTGTACTGAGAAAAGCAACACTGATCTCAGTTCTAACAGTGCTTTCACACGTAGCAAACAACTGCTTGTATTGACAAAGAAACGCATGTGCGTTTCTTACTAAAGCTTTTGTGAAATTAATAAACTTCCAAAAGAACGTGATTATCTTTCAAAGTAAAGCTTGTACTGAGAAAAGCAACACTGATCTCAGTTCTAACAGTGCTTTCACACGTAGCAAACAACTGCTTGTCTTGACAAAGAAACACATGTGCGTTTCTTACTAAAGCTTTCGTGAAATTAATAAACTTTCGAAAGAACGCATTATCTATCAAAGTAAAGCTTGTACTGAGAAAAGAAACACTGATCTCAGTTCTAAAAGTGCTTTCACATGTAGCAAACAACTGCTTGTCTTGACAAAGAAACGCATGTGCGTTTCTTACTAAAGCTTTCGTGAAATTAATAAACTTCCGAAAGAACGCGATTATCTTTCAAAGTAAAGCTTGTACTGAGAAAAGCAACACTGATCTCAGTTCTAACAGTGCTTTCACACGTAGCAAACAACTGCTTGTCTTGACAAAGAAACGCATGTGCGTTTCTTACTAAAGCTTTCGTGAAATTAATAAACTTTAAAAAAAGAACGCGATTATCTTTCAAAGTAAGGCTTGTACTGAGAAATCAACACTGATCACAGTTCTAACAGTGCTTTTACAATTAGCAAACAACTGCTTGTCTTGACAAAGAAACGCATGTGGCTTTCTTACTAAAGCTTTCGTGAATATACTAAACTTCCGAAAGAAAGCGATTATCTTTCAAAGTAAAGCTTGTACTGAGAAAAGCAAGACTGATCTCAGTTCTAATAGTGATTTCACACGTAGCAAACAACTGCTTGTCATTACAAAGAAACGCATGTGCGGTTCTTTCTAAAGCTTTCGTGAAATTATTAAGCTTCCGAAAGAACGCGATTATCTTTCAAAGTAAAGCTTGTACTGAGAAAAGCAACACTGATCTCAGTTCTAACAGTGCTTTCACACGTAGCAAACAACTGCTTGTCTTGACAAAGAAACGCATGTGCGTTTCTTACTAAAGCTTTCGTGAAATTAATAAACTTTAAAAAAAGAACGCGATTATCTTTCAAAGTAAAGCTTGTACTGAGAAATCAACACTGATCTCAGTTCTAACAGTGCTTTTACAATTAGCAAACAACTGCTTGTCTTGACAAAGAAACGCATGTGGCTTTCTTACTAAAGCTTTCGTGAATATACTAAATTTCCGAAAGAAAGCGATTATCTTTCAAAGTAAAGCTTGTACTGAGAAATCAACACTGATCTCAGTTCTAACAGTGCTTTTACACTTAGCAAACAACTGCTTGTCTTGACAAAGTAACGCATGTGCGTTTCTTACTAAAGCTTTCGTGAATATAATAAACTTCCGAAAAAACGCGATTATCTTTCACAGTAAAGCTTGTACTGAGAAAAGCAACACTGATCTCAGTTCTAACAGTGCTTTCACACGTAGCAAACCACTGCTTGTCTTGACAAAGAAACGCATGTGCGTTTATAACTAAAGCTTTCGTGAAATTAATAAAGTTTCGAAAGAAGGCGATTATCTTTCAAAGTGAAGCTTGTACTGAGAAAAGCAACACTGATCTCAGTTCTAACAGTGCTTTCACACGTAGCAAACAAGTGCTTGTCTTTACAAAGAAACGCATGTGCGTTTCTTACTAAAGCTTTCATGATATTAATAAACTTCTTAAAGAACGCGATTATCTTTCAAAGTAAAGCTTTTACCGTGAAAAGCAACACTGATCTCAGTTCTAACAGTGCTTTTACACTTAGCAAACAAGTGCTTGTCTTGACAAAGAAACGCATGTGCGTTTCTTACTAAAGCTTTCGTGAATTATTAAATTTCCGAAAGAACGCGATTATCTTTCAAAGTAAATCTTGTACTGAGAAAAGCAACACTTAGTTCTAACAGTGCTTTCACACGTAGCAATCAACTGCTTGTCTTGACAAAGAAACGCATGTGCGTTTCTTATTGAAGATTTCGTGAAATTAATAAACTTTTGAAAGAACGCGATTATCTATTAAAGTAAAGCTTGTACTGAGAAATCAACACTGATCTCAGTTCTAACAGTGCTTTCACACTTAGCAAACAACTGCTTGTCTTGACAAAGAAACGCATGTGCCTTTCTTACTAAAGATTTCGTGAATATAATAAATTTCAGAAAGAACACAATTACTTTCAAAGTAAATCTTGTACTGAGAAAAGCAACACTGATCTTAGTTCTAACAGTGCTTTCACACGTAGCAAACAACTGCTTGTCTTCACAAAGAAACGGATGTGCGTTTATAACTAAAGCTTTCGTGAAATTAATAAACTTTCGAAAGAACGCGATTATCTTTCAAAGTAAAGCTTGTACTGAGAAAAGCAACACTGATCTCAGTTCTAACAGTGCTTTCACACGTAGCAAACAACTGCTTGTCTTGACAAAGCAACGCATGTGGCTTTCTTACTAAAGCTTTCGTGAAATTAATAAACTTTCGGAAGAACGCGATTATCTTTCAAAGTAAAGCTTGTACTGAGAAAAGAAACACTGATCTCAGTTCTAAAAGTGCTTTCACATGTAGCAAACAACTGCTTGTCTTGACAAAGAAACGCATGTGCGTTTCTTACTAAAGCTTTCGTGAAATTAATAAACTTCCGAAAGAACGCGATTATCTTTCAAAGTAAAGCTTGTACTGAGAAAAGCAACACTGATCTCAGTTCTAACAGTGCTTTCACACGTAGCAAACAACTGCTTGTCTTGACAAAGAAACGCATGTGCGTTTCTTACTAAAGCTTTCGTGAAATTAATAAACTTTAAAAAAAGAACGCGATTATCTTTCAAAGTAAGGCTTGTACTGAGAAATCAACACTGATCTCAGTTCTAACAGTGCTTTTACAATTAGCAAACAACTGCTTGTCTTGACAAAGAAACGCATGTGGCTTTCTTACTAAAGCTTTCGTGAATATACTAAACTTCCGAAAGAAAGCGATTATCTTTCAAAGTAAAGCTTGTACTGAGAAAAGCAAGACTGATCTCAGTTCTAATAGTGATTTCACACGTAGCAAACAACTGCTTGTCATTACAAAGAAACGCATGTGCGGTTCTTTCTAAAGCTTTCGTGAAATTATTAAGCTTCCGAAAGAACGCGATTATCTTTCAAAGTAAAGCTTGTACTGAGAAAAGCAACACTGATCTCAGTTCTAACAGTGCTTTCACACGTAGCAAACAACTGCTTGTCTTGACAAAGAAACGCATGTGCGTTTCTTACTAAAGCTTTCGTGAAATTAATAAACTTTAAAAAAAGAACGCGATTATCTTTCAAAGTAAAGCTTGTACTGAGAAATCAACACTGATCTCAGTTCTAACAGTGCTTTTACAATTAGCAAACAACTGCTTGTCTTGACAAAGAAACGCATGTGGCTTTCTTACTAAAGCTTTCGTGAATATACTAAACTTCCGAAAGAAAGCGATTATCTTTCAAAGTAAAGCTTGTACTGAGAAATCAACACTGATCTCAGTTCTAACAGTGCTTTTACACTTAGCAAACAACTGCTTGTCTTGACAAAGTAACGCATGTGCGTTTCTTACTAAAGCTTTTGTGAAATTAATAAACTTCAGAAAGAACGCGATTACTTTCAAAGTAAAGCTTGTATTGAGAAAAGCGACACTGATCTCAGTTCTAACAGTGCTTTCACACGTAGCAAACAACTGCTTGTCTTTTCAAAGAAACGCGTGTGCGTTTCTTACTAAAGCTTTCGTGAAATTAATAAACTTTCGAAAGAACGCGATTATCTATCAAAGTAAAGCTTGTACTGAGAAAAGCAACATTGAACTCAGTTCTAACAGTGCTTTCACACGTAGCAAACAACTTCTTGTCTTGACAAAGAAACACATGTGCGTTTCTTACTAAAGCTTTCGTGAAATTAATAAACTTTCAAAAGAACGCGATTATCTATCAAAGTAAAGCTTATACTGAGAAAAGCAACACTGATCTCAGTTCTAACAGTGCTTTTACACTTAGCAAACAAGTGCTTGTCTTTACAAAGAAACGCATGTGCGTTTCTTACTAAAGCTTTCGTGAAATTAATAAACTTCTTATAGAACGCGATTTCCTTTCAAAGTAAAGCTTGTACCGAGAAAAGCAACACTGATCTCAGTTCTAACAGTGCTTTCACACGTAGCAAACAACTGCTTGTCTTGACAAAGAAACGCATGTGCGTTTCTTACGAAAGCTTTCGTGAATATAATAAATTTCAGAAAGAACGCAATTACTTTCAAAGTAAATCTTGTACTGGGAAAAGCAACACTGATCTCAGTTCTAACAGTGCTTTCACACGTAGCAAACAACTGCTTGTCTTCACAAAGAAACGCATGTGCGTTTGTAACTAAAGCTTTCGTGAAAATAATAAACTTTCGAAAGAACGCGATTATCATTCAAAGTAAAGCTTGTACTGAGAAAAGCAACACTGATCTCAGTTCTAACAGTGCTTTCACACGTAGCAATCAACTGCTTGTCTTGACAAAGAAACGCATGTGCGTTTCTTACTGAAGCTTTCGTGAAATTAATAAACTTTTGAAAGAACGCGATTATCTATTAAAGTAAAGCTTGTACTGAGAAATCAACACTGATCTCAGTTCTAACAGTGCTTTCACACTTAGCAAACAACTGCTTGTCTTGACAAAGAAACGCATGTGCGTTTCTTACAAAAGATTTCGTGAATATAATAAATTTCAGAAAGAACGCAATTACTTTCAAAGTAAATCTTGTACTGAGAAAAGCAACACTGATCTTAGTTCTAACAGTGCTTTCACACGTAGCAAACAACTGCTTGTCTTCACAAAGAAACGGATGTGCGTTTATAACTAAAGCTTTCGTGAAATTAATAAACTTTCGAAAGAACGCGATTATCTTTCAAAGTAAAGCTTGTACTGAGAAAAGCAACACTGATCTCAGTTCTACCAGTGCTTTCACACGTAGCAAACAACTGCTTGTCTTGACAAAGCAACGCATGTGGCTTTCTTACTAAAGCTTTCGTGAATATACTAAACTTCCGAAAGAAAGCGATTATCTTTCAAAGTAAAGTTTGTACTGAGAAAAGCAACACTGATCTCAGTTCTAATAGTGATTTCACACGTAGCAAACAACTGTTTGTCATTACAAAGAAACGCATGTGCGTTTCTTACTAAAGATTTCGTGAATATAATAAATTTCAGAAAGAACGCAATTACTTTCAAAGTAAATCTTGTACTGAGAAAAGCAACACTGATCTCAGTTCTAAAAGTGCTTTCACATGTAGCAAACAACTGCTTGTCTTGACAAAGAAACGCATGTGCGTTTCTTACTAAAGCTTTCATGATATTAATAAACTTCTTAAAGAACGCGATTATCTTTCAAAGTAAAGCTTTTACCGTGAAAAGCAACACTGATCTCAGTTCTAACAGTGGTTTTACACTTAGCAAACAAGTGCTTGTCTTGACAAAGAAACGCATGTGCGTTTCTTACTGAAGCTTTCGTGAAATTAATAAACTTTTGAAAGAACGCGATTATCTATTAAAGTAAAGCTTGTACTGAGAAATCAACACTGATCTCAGTTCTAACAGTGCTTTCACACTTAGCAAACAACTGCTTGTCTTGACAAAGAAACGCATGTGCGTTTCTTACTAAAGCTTTCGTGAAATTAATAAACTTTCGAAAGAACGCGATTATCTTTCAAAGTAAAGCTTGTACTGAGAAAAGCGACACTGATCTCAGTTCTAACAGTGCTTTCACACGTAGCAAACAACTGCTTGTCTTGACAAAGCAACGCATGTGGCTTTCTTACTAAAGCTTTCGTGAAATTAATAAACTTTCGGAAGAACGCGATTTTCTTTCAAAGTATAGCTTGTACTGAGAAAAGCAACACTGATCTCAGTTCTAACAGTGCTTTCACACGTAGCAAACAACTGCCTGTCTTGACAAAGAAACGCATGTGCGTTTCTTACTAAAGCTTTCGTGAAATTAATAAATTTTAAAAAAAGAACGCGATTATCTTTCAAAGTAAGGCTTGTACTGAGAAATCAACACTGATCTCAGTTCTAACAGTGCTTTTACAATTAGCAAACAACTGCTTGTCTTCACAAAGAAACGGATGTGCGTTTATAACTAAAGCTTTCGTGAAATTAATAAACTTTCGAAAGAACGCGATTATCTTTCAAAGTAAAGCTTGTACTGAGAAAAGCAACACTGATCTCAGTTCTACCAGTGCTTTCACACGTAGCAAAGAACTGCTTGTCTTGACAAAGCAACGCATGTGGCTTTCTTACTAAAGCTTTCGTGAATATACTAAACTTCCGAAAGAAAGCGATTATCTTTCAAAGTAAAGTTTGTACTGAGAAAAGCAACACTGATCTCAGTTCTAATAGTGATTTCACACGTAGCAAACAACTGTTTGTCATTACAAAGAAACGCATGTGCGTTTCTTACTAAAGATTTCGTGAATATAATAAATTTCAGAAAGAACGCAATTACTTTCAAAGTAAATCTTGTACTGAGAAAAGCAACACTGATCTTAGTTCTATCAGAGCTTTCACACGTAGCAAACAACTGCTTGTCTTCACAAAGAAACGGATGTGCGTATATAACTAAAGCCTTCGTGAAATTAATAAACTTTCGAAAGAACGCGATTATCTTTCAAAGTAAAGCTTGTACTGAGAAAAGCAACACTGATCTCAGTTCTAACAGTGCTTTCACACGTAGCAAACAACTGCTTGTCTTGACAAAGCAACGCATGTGGCTTTCTTACTAAAGCTTTCGTGAAATTAATAAACTTTCGGAAGAACGCGATTATCTTTCAAAGTAAAGCTTGTACTGAGAAAAGCAACACAGATCTCAGTTCTAAAAGTGCTTTCACACGTAGCAAACAACTGCTTGTCTTGACAAAGAAACGCATGTGCGTTTCTTACTAAAGCTTTCGTGAAATTAATAAACTTCCGAAAGAACGCGATTATCTTTCAAAGTAAAGCTTGTACTGAGAAAAGCAACACTGATCTCAGTTCTAACAGTGCTTTCACACGTAGCAAAAAACTGCTTGTCTTGACAAAGAAACGCATGTGCGTTTCTTACTAAAGCTTTCGTGAAATTAATAAACTTTAAAAAAAGAACGCGATTATCTTTCAAAGTAAAGCTTGTACTGAGAAATCAACACTCATCTCAGTTCTAACAGTGCTTTTACAATTAGGAAACAACTGCTTGTCTTGACAAAGAAACGCATGTGGCTTTCTTACTAAAGCTTTCGTGAATATACTAAACTTCCGAAAGAAAGCGATTATCTTTCAAAGTAAAGCTTGTACTGAGAAAAGCAACACTGATCTCAGTTCTAATAGTGATTTCACACGTAACAAACAACTGCTTGTCATTACAATGAAATGCATATGCGGTTCTTACTAAAGCTTTCGTGAAATTAATAAGCTTCCGAAAGAACGCGATTATCTTTCAAAGTAAAGCTTGTACTGAGAAAAGCAACACTGATCTCAGTTCTAACAGTGCTTTTACACTTAGGAAACAAGTGCTTGTCTTTACAAAGAAACGCATGTGCGTTTCTTACTAAAGCTTTCGTGAAATTAATAAACTTCTTAAAGAACGCGATTATCTTTCAAAGTAAAGCTTGTACCGAGAAAAGCAACACTGATCTCAGTTCTAACAGTGCTTTCACACGTAGCAAACAACTGCTTGTCTTGACAAAGAAACGCATGTGCGTTTCTTACTAAAGCTTTCGTGAATTAATAAACTTCCGAAAGAACGCGATTATCTTTCAAAGTAAATCTTGTAATGAGAAAAGCAACACTGATCTCAGTTCTAACAGTGCTTTCACACGTAGCAATCAACTGCTTGTCTTGACAAAGAAACGCATGTGCGTTTCTTACTAAAGCTTTCGTGAAATTAATAAACTTTTGAAAGAACGCGATTATCTATTAAAGTAAAGCTTGTACTGAGAAATCTACACTGATCTCAGTTCTAACAGTGCTTTCACACTTAGCAAACAACTGCTTGTCTTGACAAAGAAACGCATGTGCGTTTCTTACTAAAGCTTTCGTGAATATAATAAATTTCAGAAAGAACGCAATTACTTTCAAAGTAAAGCTTGGACTGAGAAAAGCAACACTGATCTAAGTTCTAACAGTGCTTTCACACGAGGCAAACAACTGCTTGTCTTGACAAAAAAACGCATGTGCGTTTCTAACTCAAGCTTTCGTGAAATTAATAAACTTTCCAAAGAACGTGATTATCTTTCAAAGTAAAGCTTGGACTGAGAAAAGCAACAATGATATCAGTTCTAACAGTGCTTTCACACGTAGCAAACAACTGCTTTACCTTAAAAAGACACGCATGTGCGTTTCTTACTAAAGCTTTAGTGAAATTAATAAACTTTCAAAAGAACGCGATTATCTTTCCAAGTAAAGCTTGTACTGAGAAAAGCAACACTGATCTCAGTTCTAACAGTGCTTTCACACGTAGCAAACAACTGCTTGTCTTGACAAAGAAACGCATGTGCTGTTTCTTACTAAAGCTTTCGTGAAATTAATAAACTTTCAAAGAACGCGATTAACTTTCAAAGTTAAGCGTGTACTGAGAAAAGCAACACTGACTCAGTTCTAACAGTGCTTTCCCGCATAGCAAACAACTGCTTGTCTTGACAAAGAAACGCATGTGCGTTTCTTACTAAAGCTTTCGTGAAATTAAAAAAATTTCTAAAGAACGCGATTATCTTTCAAAGTAAAGCTTGTACTGAGAAGAGGAACACTGATCACAGTTCTAACCAAGATTTCGTGAAATAAATAAACTTTCAAAAGAACGCGATGATCTTTCAAAGTAACACTTGTACTGAGAAAAGCAACACTGATCTCAGTTCTAACAGTGCTTTCACACGTAGCAAACAACTGCTTGTCTTTACAGAGAAACGCATGAGCGTTTCTTACTAAAGCTTTTGTGAAATTAATAAACTTTCAAAAGAACGCGATTTTCTTTCAAACTAAAGCTTGTACTGAGAAAAGCAACACTGATCTCAGATCTAAAAGTGCTTTCACACGTAGCAAACAACTGCTTGTCTTGACAAAACAACGCATGTGGCTTTCTTACTAAAGCTTTCGTGAAATTAATAAACTTCCGGAAGAACGCGATTATCTTTCAAAGTAAAGTTTGTCCTGAGAAAAGCAACACTGATCTCAGTTCTAACAGTGCTTTCACACGTAGCAAACAACTGCTTGTCTTGACAAAGAAACGCATGTGCGTTTCTTACTAAAACTTTTGTGAAATTAATAAACTTCTGAAAGAACGCGATTATCTTTCAAAGTAAAGCTTGTCCTGAGAAAAGCAACACTGATCTCAGATCTAACAGTGCTTTCACACGTAGCAAACAACTGCTTGTCTTGACAAAGAAACGCATGTGAGTTTCTTACTAAAGCTTTCGTGAAATTAATAAACTTCCTAAAAAAACGAGATTATCTTTCAAAGAAAAGCTTGTACTGACATAAGCAACACTGATCTCAGTTCTAACATTGCTTTTACACTTAGCAAACAAGTGCTTGTCTTTACAAAGCAACGCATGTGGCTTTCTTACTAAAGCTTTCGTGAAATTAATAAACTTCCGGAAGAATGCAATTATCTTTCAAAGTAAAGCTTGTACTGAGAAAAGCAACACTGATCTCAGTTCTAAAAGTGCTTTCACACGTAGCAAACAACTGCTTGTCTTCACTAAGAAACGCATGTGCGTTTCTTACTAAAGCTTTCGTGAAATTAATAAACTTCCGAAAGAACGCGATTATCTTTCAAAGTAAAGCTTGTACTGAGAAAAGCAACACTGATCTCAGTTCTAACAGTGCTTTCACACGTAGCAAACAACTGCTATCTTAACAAAGAAACGCATGTGCTTTCATAACTAAAGCTTTCGTGAAATTAATAAACTTTCGAAAGAACGCGATTACTTTCAAAGTAAAGCTTGTATTGAGAAAAGCGACACTGATCTCAGTTCTAACAGTGCTTTCACACATAGCAAACAACTGCTTGTCTTGACAAAGAAACGCATGTGTGTTTATAACTAAAGCTTTCGTGAAATTAATAAACTGTCGAAAGAACGCGATTATCTTTCAAAGTAAAGCTTGTACTGAGAAAAGCAACACTGATCTCAGTTCTAACAGTGCTTTCACACGTAGCAAACAACTGCTTGTCTTGACAAAGAACGCATGTGGCTTTCTTACTAAAGCTTTCGTGAAATTAATAAACTTTCGGAAGAACGCGATTATCTTTCAAAGTAAAGCTTGTACTGAGAAATCAACACTGATCTCAGTTCTAACAGTGCTTTTACAATTAGCAAACAATTGCTTGTCTTGACAAAGAAACGCATGTGGCTTTCTTACTAAAGCTTTCGTGAATATACTAAACTTCCGAAAGAAAGCGATTATCTTTCAAAGTAAAGCTTGTACTGAGAAAAGCAACACTGACCTCAGTTCTAATAGTGATTTCACACGTAGCAAACAACTGCTTGTCATTACAAAGAAACGCATGTGCGGTTCTTACTAAAGCTTTCGTGAAATTAATAAGCTTCCGAAAGAACGCGATTATCTTTCAAAGTAAAGCTTGTCCTGAGAAAAGCAACACTGATCTCAGTTCTAACAGTGCTTTCACACGTAGCAAACAACTGCTTGTCTTGACGAAGAAACGCAAGTGCGTTTCTTACTAAAGCTTTCGTGAAATTAATAAACTTCAGAAAGAAAGCGATTACTTTCAAAGTAAAGCTTGTATTGATAAAAGCGACACTGATCTCAGTTCTAACAGTGCTTTCACACGTAGCAAAAAACTGCTTGTCTTGACAAAGAAACGCATGTGCGTTTCTTACTAAAGCTTTCGTGAAATTAATAAACTTCCGAAAGAACGCGATTATCTTTCAAAGTAAAGCTTGTACTGAGAAAAGCAACACTGATCTCAGTTCTAACAGTGCTTTCACACGTAGCAAACAACTGCTAGTCTTGACAAAGAAACGCATGTGTGTTTCTTACTAAAGCTTTCGTGAAATTAATAAACTTTAAAAAAAGAACGCGATTATCTTTCAAAGTAAAGCTTGTACTGAGAAATCAACACTGATCTCAGTTCTAACAGTGCTTTTACACTTAGCAAACAACTGCTTGTCTTGACAAAGAAAGGCATGTGGCTATCTTACTAAAGCTTTTGTGAATATACTAAACTTCCGAAAGAAAGCGATTATCTTTCAAAGTAAAGCTTGTACTGAGAAATCAACACTGATCTCAATTCTAACAGTGCTTTTACACTTAGGAAACAACTGCTTGTCATGACAAAGAAACGCATGTGCGTTTCTTACTAAAGCTTTCGTGAATATAATAAACTACCGAAAGAACGCGATTATCTTTCAAAGTAAAGCTTGTACTGAGAAAAGCAACACTGATCTCAGTTCTAACAGTGCTTTCACACGTAGCAAACAACTGCTTGTATTGACAAAGAAACGCATGTGCGTTTCTTACTAAAGCTTTTGTGAAATTAATAAACTTCCAAAAGAACGTGATTATCTTTCAAAGTAAAGCTTGTACTGAGAAAAGCAACACTGATCTCAGTTCTAACAGTGCTTTCACACGTAGCAAACAACTGCTTGTCTTGACAAAGAAACACATGTGCGTTTCTTACTAAAGCTTTCGTGAAATTAATAAACTTTCGAAAGAACGCATTATCTATCAAAGTAAAGCTTGTACTGAGAAAAGCAACAGTGAACTCAGTTCTAACAGTGCTTTCACACGTAGCAAACAACTGCTTGTCTTGACAAAGAAACACATGTGCGTTTCTTACTAAAGGTTTCGTGAAATTAATAAACTTTCGAAAGAACGCGATTATCTATCAAAGTAAAGCTTGTACTGAGAAAAGCAACACTGATCTCAGTTCTAACAGTGCTTTTACACTTAGCAAACAAGTGCTTGTCTTTACAAAGAAACGCATGTGCGTTTCTTACTAAAGCTTTCGTGAAATTAATAAACTTCTTAAAGAACGCGATTATCTTTCAAAGTAAAGCTTTTACCGTGAAAAGCAACACTGATCTCAGTTCTAACAGTGCTTTTACACTTAGCAAACAAGTGCTTGTCTTGACAAAGAAACGCATGTGCGTTTCTTACTAAAGCTTTCGTGAATATAATAAATTTCAGAAAGAACGCAATTACTTTCAAAGTAAAGCTTGGACTGAGAAAAGCAACACTGATCTAAGTTCTAACAGTGCTTTCACACGAGGCAAACAACTGCTTGTCTTGACAAAGAAACGCATGTGCGTTTCTAACTCAAGCTATCGTGAAATTAATAAACTTTCCAAAGAACGTGATTATCTTTCAAAGTAAAGCTTGGACTGAGAAAAGCAACACTGATCTAAGTTCTAACAGTGCTTTCACACGTACCAAACCACTGCTTGTCTCTAGAAAGAAACGCATGTGCGTTTCTTACTAAAGCTTTCGTGAAATTAATAAACTTTCAAAAGAAAAGATTATCTTTCAAAGTAAAGCTTGTACTGAGAAAAGCAACACTGATCTCAGTTCTAACAGTGCTTTCACACGTAGCAAACAACTGCTTGTCTTGACAAAGAAACGCATGTTCGTTTCTTACTAAAGCTTTCGTGAAATTAATAAACTTTCAAAGAAAGCGATTATCTTTCAAAGTAAAGCTTGTACTGAGAAAAGCAACACTGACTCAGTTCTAACAGTGCTTTCCCGCACAATAAACAACTGCTTGTCTTGACAAAGAAACGCATGTGCATTTCTTACTAAAGCTTTCGTGAAATTAAAAAACTTTCGAAAGAACGTGATTATCTTTCAAAGTAAAGCTTGTACTGAGAAAAGCAACACTGATCTCAGTTCTAACAGTGCTTTCACACGTAGCAAACAACTGCTTGTCTTGACAAAGAAACACATGTGCGTTTCTTACTAAAGCTTTCGTGAAATTAATAAACTTTCGAAAGAACGCATTATCTATCAAAGTGAAGCTTGTACTGAGAAAAGCAACAGTGAACTCAGTTCTAACAGTGCTTTCACACGTAGCAAACAACTGCTTGTCTTGACAAAGAAACACATGTGCGTTTCTTACTAAAGCTTTCGTGAAATTAATAAACTTTCGAAAGAACGCGATTATCTATCAAAGTAAAGCTTGTACTGAGAAAAGCAACACTGATCTCAGTTCTAACAGTGCTTTTACACTTAGCAAACAAGTGCTTGTCTTTACAAAGAAACGCATGTCCGTTTCTTACTAAAGCTTTCGTGAAATTAATAAACTTCTTAAAGAACGCGATTATCTTTCAAAGTAAAGCTTGTACCGAGAAAAGCAACACTGATCTCAGTTCTAACAGTGCTTTCACACGTAGCAAACAACTGCTTGTCTTGACAAAGAAACGCATGTGCGTTTCTTACTAAAGCTTTCGTGAAATTAATAAACTTTTGAAAGAACGCGATTATCTATTAAAGTAAAGCTTGTACTGAGAAATCAACACTGATCTCAGTTCTAACAGTGCTTTCACACTTAGCAAACAACTGCTTGTCTTGACAAAGAAACGCATGTGCGTTTCTTACTAAAGCTTTCGTGAATATAATAAATTTCAGAAAGAACGCAATTACTTTCAAAGTAAAGCTTGGACTGAGAAAAGCAACACTGATCTAAGTTCTAACAGTGCTTTCACACGAGGCAAACAACTGCTTGTCTTGACAAAGAAACGCATGTGCGTTTCTAACTCAAGCTTTCGTGAAATTAATAAACTTTCCAAAGAACGTGATTATCTTTCAAAGTAAAGCTTGGACTGAGAAAAGCAACACTGATCTAAGTTCTAACAGTGCTTTCACACGTACCAAACCACTGCTTGTCTCTAGAAAGAAACGCATGTGCGTTTCTTACTAAAGCTTTCGTGAAATTAATAAACTTTCAAAAGAAAAGATTATCTTTCAAAGTAAAGCTTGTACTGAGAAAAGCAACACTGATCTCAGTTCTAACAGTGCTTTCACACGTAGCAAACAACTGCTTGTCTTGACAAAGAAACGCATGTTCGTTTCTTACTAAAGCTTTCGTGAAATTAATAAACTTTCAAAGAACGCGATTATCTTTCAAAGTAAAGCTTGTACTGAGAAAAGCAACACTGACTCAGTTATAACAGTGCTTTCCCGCACAATAAACAACTGCTTGTCTTGACAAAGAAACGCATGTGCATTTCTTACTAAAGCTTTCGTGAAATTAAAAAACTTTCAAAAAAACGCGATTATCTTTCAAAGTAAAGCTTGGACTGAGAAAAGCAACACTGATCTCAGTTTTAACAGTGCTTTCACACGTAGCAAACAACTGCTTGTCTTGACAAAGAAACGCATGTTCGTTTCTTACTAAAGCTTTCGGGAAATTAATAAACTTTCAAAGAACGCGATTATCTTTCAAAGAAAAGCTTGTACTGAGAAAAGCAACACTGACTCAGTTCTAACAGTGCTTTCCCGCACAATAAACAACTGCTTGTCTTGACAAAGAAACGCATGTGCGTTTCTTACTAAAGCTTTCGTGAAATTAAAAAACTTTCAAAAGAACGCGATTATCTATCAAAGTAAAGCTTGTACTGAGAAATCAACACTGATCTAAGTTCTAACAGTGCTTTCACACGTAGCAAACAACTGCTTGTCTCTAGAAAGAAACGCATGTGCGTTTCTTACTAAAGCTTTCGTGAAATTAATAAACTTTCAAAAGAAAAGATTATCTTTCAAAGTAAAGCTTGTACTGAGAAAAGCAACACTGATCTCAGTTCTAACAGTGCTTTCACACGTAGGAAACAACTGCTTGTCTTTACAAAAAAACGCATGAGCGTTTCTTACTAAAACTTTCGTGAAATTAATAAACTTTCTAAAGAACGCGATTTTCTTTCAAAGTAAAGCTTGTACTGAGAAAAGCAACACTGATCTCAGTTCTAACAGTGCTTTCACACGTAGCAAACAACTGCTTGTCTTGACAAAGAAACGCATGTTCGTTTCTTACTAAAGCTTTCGTGAAAATAATAAACTTTCAAAGAACGCGATTATCTTTCAAAGAAAAGCTTGTACTGGGAAAAGCAACACTGACTCAGTTCTAACAGTGCTTTCCCGCACAATAAACAACTGCTTGTCTTGACAAAGAAACGCATGTGCGTTTCTTACTAAAGCTTTCGTGAAATTAAAAAACTTTCAAAAGAACGCGATTATCTTTCAAAGTAAAGCTTGTACCGAGTAAAGCAACACTCATCTCAGTTCTAACAGTGCTTTCACACGTAGCAAACAACTGCTTGTCTTGACAAAGAAACGCATGTGCGTTTCTTACTAAAGGTTTTGTGAAATTAATAAACTTCCAAAAGAACGTGATTATCTTTCAAAGTAAAGCTTGTACTGAGAAAAGCAACACTGATCTCAGTTCTAACAGTGCTTTTACACTTAGCAAACAAGTGCTTGTCTTTACAAAGAAACGCATGTGCGTTTCTTACTAAAGCTTTCGTGAAATTAATAAACTTCTTAAAGAACGCGATTATCTTTCAAAGTAAAGCTTGTACCGAGAAAAGCAACACTGATCTCAGTTCTAACAGTGCTTTCACACGTAGCAAACAACTGCTTGTCTTGACAAAGAAACGCATGTGCGTTTCTTACTAAAGCTTTCGTGAATTAATAAACTTCCGAAAGAACGCGATTATCTATTAAAGTAAAGCTTGTACTGAGAAATCAACACTGATCTCAGTTCTAACAGTGCTTTCACACTTAGCAAACAACTGCTTGTCTTGAAAAAAGAAACGCATGTGCGTTTCTTACTAAAGCTTTCCTGAATATAATAAATTTCAGAAAGAACGCAATTACTTTCAAAGTAAAGCTTGGACTGAGAAAAGCAACACTGATCTAAGTTCTAACAGTGCTTTCACACGAGGCAAACAACTGCTTGTCTTGACAAAGACACTCATGTGCGTTTCTAACTCTAGCTTTCGTGAAATTAATAAACTTTCCAAAGAACGTGATTATCTTTCAAAGTAAAGCTTGGACTAAGAAAAGCAACAATGATATCAGTTCTAACAGTGCTTTCACACGTAGCAAACAACTGCTTTACCTTACAAAGACACGCATGTGCGTTTCTTACTAAAGCTTTAGTGAAATTAATAAACTTTCAAAAGAACGCGATTATCTTTCCAAGTAAAGCGTGTACTGAGAAAAGCAACACTGACTCAGTTCTAACAGTGCTTTCCCGCACAATAAACAACTGCTTGTCTTGACAAAGAAAGGCATGTGCGTTTCTTACTAAAGCTTTCGTGAAATTAAAAAACTTTCAAAAGAACGCGATTATCTTTCAAAGTAAAGCTTGTACTGAGAAATAAACACTGATCTCAGTTCTAACAGTGCTTTCACACGTAGCAAACAACTGCTTGTCTTGACAAAGAAACACATGTGCGTTTCTTACTACAGCTATTGTGAAATTAATAAATTTCCAAAAGAACGTGATTATCTTTCAAAGTAAAGATGTACTGAGAAAAGCAACACTGATCTCAGTTCTAACAGTGCTTTCACACGTAGCAAACAACTGCTTGTCTTGACAAAGAAACACATGTGCGTTACTTACTAAAGCTTTCGTGAAATTAATAAACTTTCGAAAGAACGCGATTATCTATCAAAATAAAGCTTGTACTGAGAAAAGCAACACTGAACTCAGTTCTAACAGTGCTTTCACACGTAGCAAACAACTGCTTGTCTTGACAAAGAAACACATGTGCGTTTCTTACTAAAGGTTTCGTGAAATTAATAAACTTTCGAAAGAACGCGATTATCTATCGAAGTAAAGCTTGTACTGAGAAAAGCAACACTGATCTCAGTTCTAACAGTGCTTTTACACTTAGCAAACAAGTGCTTGTCTTTACAAAGAAACGCATGTGCGTTTCTTACTAAAGCTTTCGTGAAATTAATAAACTTATTAAAGAACGCGATTATCTTTCAAAGTAAAGCTTGTACCGAGAAAAGCAACACTGATCTCAGTTCTAACAGTGCTTTCACACGTAGCAAACAACTGCTTGTCTTGACAAAGAAACGCATGTGCGTTTCTTACTAAAGCTTTCGTGAATTAATAAACTTCCGAAAGAACGCGATTATCTTTCAAAGTAAATCTTGTACTGAGAAAAGCAACACTGATCTCAGTTCTAACAGTGCTTTCACACGTAGCAATCAACTGCTTGTCTTGACAAAGAAACGCATGTGCGTTTCTTACTAAAGCTTTCGTGAAATTAATAAACTTTTGAAAGAACGCGATTATCTATTAAAGTAAAGCTTGTACTGAGAAATCAACACTGATCTCAGTTCTAACAGTGCTTTCACACTTAGCAAACAACTGCTTGTCTTGACAAAGAAACGCATGTGCGTTTCTTACTAAAGCTTTCGTGAATATAATAAATTTCAGAAAGAACGCAATTACTTTCAAAGTAAAGCTTGGACTGAGAAAAGCAACACTGATCTAAGTTCTAACAGTGCTTTCACACGAGGCAAACAACTGCTTGTCTTGACAAAGACACTCATGTGCGTTTCTAACTCAAGCTGTCGTGAAATTAATAAACTTTCCAAAGAACGCGATTATCTTTCCAAGTAAAGCCTGTACAGAGAAAAGCAACACTGTCTCAGTTCTAACAGTGCTTTCCCGCATAGCAAACAACTGCTTGTCTTGACAAAGAAACGCATGTGCGTCTCTTACTAAAGCTTTCGTGAAATTAAAAAACTTTCAAAAGAACGCGATTATCTTTCAAAGTAAAGCTTGTACTGAGAAGAGGAACACTGATCACAGTTCTAACCAAGATTTCGTCAAATAAATAAACTTTCAAAAGAACGCGATGATCTTTCAAAGTAACTCTTGTACTGAGAAAAGCAACACTGATCTCAGTTCTAACAGTGCTTTCACACGTAGCAAACAAATGCTTGTCTTTACAGAGAAACGCATGAGCGTTTCTTACTAAAGCTTTTGTGAAATTAATAAACATTCAAAAGAACGCGATTTTCTTTCAAAGTAAAGCTTGTACTGAGAAAAGCCACACTGATCTCAGTTCTAACAGTGCTTTCACACGTAGCAAACAACTGCTTGTCTTTACAAAGAAACGCATGTTCTTTTCTTACTAAAGCTTTCGTGAAATTAATAAACTTTCAAAAGAACGCGATTATCTTTCAAAGTAAAGCTTGTACTGAGAAAAGCAACACTGATCTCAGTTCTAACAGTGCTTTCACACGTAGCAAACAACTGCTTGTCTTGACAAAGAAACGCATGTTCGTTTCTTACTAAAGCTTTCGTGAAATTAATAAACTTTCAAAGAACGCGATTATCTTTCAAAGATTGTACTGAGAAAAGCATCACTGACTCAGTTCTAACAGTGCTTTCCCGCACACTAAACAACTGCTTGTCTTGACAAAAAAACGCATGTGCATTTCTTACTAAAGCTTTCGTGAAATTAATAAACTTTCAAAGAATGCGATTATCTTTCAAAGTAAAGCTTGGACTGAGAAAAGCAACACTGATCTCAGTTCTACCAGTGCTTTCACACGTAGCAAACAACTGCTTGTCTTGACAAAGAAACTCATGTGCGTTTCTTACTAACGCTTTCGTGAAATTAATAAACTTTCAAAAGAACAAGATTACCTTTCAAAGTAAAGCTTGTACTGAGAAAAGCAACACTGATCTCAGTTCTAACAGTGCTTTCACACGTAGCAAACAACTGCTTGTCTTGACAAAGAAACGCATGTTCGTTTCTTACTAAACCTTTCGTGAAATTAATAAACTTTCAAAGAACGCGATTATCTTTCAAAGTAGAGCTTGTACTGAGAAAAGCAACACTGACTCAGTTCTAACAGTGCTTTCCCGCACACTAAACAACTGCTTGTCTTGACAAAGAAACGCATGTGCGTTTCTTACTAAAGCTTTCGTGAAATTAATAAACTTTCGGAAGAACGCGATTATCCTTCAAAGTAAAGCTTGTACTGAGAAAAGCAACACTGATCTCAGTTCTAAAAGTGCTTTCACACGTAGCAATCAACTGCTTATCTTGACAAAGAAACGCATGTGCGTTTCTTACTAAAGCTTTCGTGAAATTAATAAACTTTTGAAAGAACGCGATTATCTATTAAAGGAAAGCTTGTACTGAGAAATCAACACTGATCTCAGTTCTAACAGTGCTTTCACACTTAGCAAACAACTGCTTGTCTTGACAAAGAAACGCATGTGCGTTTCTTACTAAAGCTTTCGTGAATATAATTTCAGAAAGAACGCAATTACTTTCAAAGTAAAGCTTGGACTGAGAAAAGCAACACTGATCTAAGTTCTAACAGTGCTTTCACACGAGGCAAACAACTGCTTGTCTTGACAAAGAAACGCATGTGCGTTTCTAACTCAAGCTTTCGTGAAATTAATAAACTTTCCAAAGAACGTGATTATCTTTCAAAGTAAAGCTTGGACTGAGAAAATCAACAATGATATCAGTTCTAACAGTGCTTTCACACGTAGCAAACAACTGTTTTACCTTACAAAGACACGCATGTACGTTTCTTACTAAAGCTTTAGTGAAATTAATAAACTTTCAAAAGAACGCGATTATCTTTCCAAGTAAAGCGTGTACTGAGAAAAGCAACACTGACTCAGTTCTAACAGTGCTTTCCCGCATAGCAAACAACTGCTTGTCTTGACAAAGAAACGCATGTGCGTTTCTTACTAAAGCTTTCTTGAAATTAAAAAACTTTCAAAAGAACGCGATTATCTTTCAAAGTAAAGCTTGTTCTGAGAAGAGGAACACTGATCACAGTTCTAACCAAGATTTCGTGAAATAAATAAACTTTCAAAAGAACGCGATGATCTTTCAAAGTAACTCTTGTACTGAGAAAAGCAACACTGATCTCAGTTCTAACAGTGCTTTCACACGTAGGAAACAACTGCTTGTCTTTACAGAGAAACGCATGAGCGTTTCTTACTAAAGCTTTTGTGAAATTAATAAACATTCAAAAGAACGCGCTTTTCTTTCAAAGTAAAGCTTGTACTGAGAAATCAACACTGATCTCAGTTCTAACAGTGCTTTCACACTTAGCAAACAACTGCTTGTCTTGACAAAGAAACGCATGTGCGTTTCTTACTAAAGCTTTCG
Organism: Chionomys nivalis; assembly: GCF_950005125.1. Taxonomy (NCBI): domain Eukaryota; kingdom Metazoa; phylum Chordata; class Mammalia; order Rodentia; family Cricetidae; genus Chionomys; species Chionomys nivalis. Next base: position 127,566,068 of record NC_080088.1, on the reverse strand, counting down.
TGAATATAATTTCAGAAAGAACGCAATTACTTTCAAAGTAAAGCTTGGACTGAGAAAAGCAACACTGATCTAAGTTCTAACAGTACTTTCACACGAGGCAAACAACTGCTTGTCTTGACAAAGAAACGCATGTGCGTTTCTAACTCAAGCTTTCGTGAAATTAATAAACTTTCCAAAGAACGTGATTATCTTTCAAAGTAAAGCTTGGACTGAGAAAAGTAACACTGAACTCAGTTCTAACAGTGCTTTCACACGTAGCAAACAACTGCTTGTCTTGACAAAGAAACACATGTGCGTTTCTTACTAAAGGTTTCGTGAAATTAATAAACTTTCGAAAGAACGCGATTATCTATCAAAGTAAAGCTTGTACTGAGAAAAGCAACACTGATCTCAGTTCTAACAGTGCTTTTACACTTAGCAAACAAGTGCTTGTCTTTACAAAGAAACGCATGTGCGTTTCTTACTAAAGCTTTCGTGAAATTAATAAACTTCTTAAAGAACGCGATTATCTTTCAAAGTAAAGCTTGTACTGAGAAAAGCAACACTGATCTCAGTTCTAACAGTGCTTTCACACGTAGCAATCAACTGCTTATCTTGACAAAGAAACGCATGTGCGTTTCTTACTAAAGCTTTCGTGAAATTAATAAACTTTTGAAAGAACGCGATTATCTATTAAAGGAAAGCTTGTACTGAGAAATCAACACTGATCTCAGTTCTAACAGTGCTTTCACACTTAGCAAACAACTGCTTGTCTTGACAAAGAAACACGTGCGTTTCTTACTAAAGGTTTCGTGAAATTAATAAACTTTCGAAAGAACGCGATTATCTATCAAAGTAAAGCTTGTACTGAGAAAAGCAACACTGATCTCAGTTCTAACAGTGCTTTTACACTTAGCAAACAACTGCTTGTCTTTACAAAGAAACGCATGTGCGTTTCTTACTAAAGCTTTCGTGAAATTAATAAATTTCTTAAAGAACGCGATTATCTTTCAAAGTAAAGCTTGTACTGAGAAAAGCAACACTGATCTCAGTTCTAACAGTGCTTTCACACGTAGCAAACAACTGCTTGTCTTGACAAAGAAACGCATGTGTGTTTATAACTAAAGCTTTCGTGAAATTAATAAACTGTCGAAAGAACGCGATTATCTTTCAAAGTAAAGCTTGTACTGAGAAAAGCAACACTGATCTCAGTTCTAACAGTGCTTTCACACGTAGCAAACAACTGCTTGTCTTGACAAAGAACGCATGTGGCTTTCTTACTAAAGCTTTCGTGAAATTAATAAACTTTCGGAAGAACGCGATTATCTTTCAAAGTAAAGCTTGTACTGAGAAATCAACACTGATCTCAGTTCTAACAGTGCTTTCCCGCACACTAAACAACTGCTTGTCTTGAAAAAGAAACGCATGTGCGTTTCTTACTAAAGCTTTCGTGAAATTAATAAACTTTGAAAGAACGCGATTATCTATCAAATTAACGCTTGTACTGAGAAATCAACACTGATCTCAGTTCTAACAGTGCTTTCACACGTAGCAAACAAGTGCTTATCTTGACAAAGAAACGCATACGCGTTTCTTACTAAAGCTTTCGTGAAATTATTAAACTTCTGAAAGAACGCGATTATCTTTCAAAGTAAAACTTGTACTGAGAAAAGCAACACTGATCTCAGTTCTAACAGTGCTTTCACACGTAGCAAACAACTGCTTGTCTCTAGAAAGAAACGCATGTGCGTTTCTAACTCAAGCTTTCGTGAAATTAATAAACTTTCCAATGAACGTGATTATCTTTCAAAGTAAAGCTTGGACTGAGAAAAGCAACAATGATATCTGTTCTAACAGTGCTTTCACACGTAGCAAACAACTGCTTTACCTTACAAAGAAACGCATGTGCGTTTCTTACTAAAGCTTTCGTGAAATTATTAAACTTCTGAAAGAACGCGATTATCTTTCAAAGTAAAGCTAGTACTGAGAAAAGCAACACTGATCTCAGTTCTAACAGTGCTTTCTCACGTATCAAACAACTGCTTGTCTCTAGAAAGAAGCGCATGTGCGTTTCTTACTAAAGCTTTCGTGAAATTAAAAAACTTTCAAAAGAACGCGATTGTCTTTCAAAGTAAAGCTTGGACTGAGAAAAGCAACACTGATCTCAGTTCTAACAGTGCTTTCACACGAGGCAAACAACTGCTTGTCTTGACAAAGAAACGCATGTGCGTTTCTAACTCAAGCTTTCGTGAAATTAATAAACTTTCCAATGAACGTGATTATCTTTCAAAGTAAAGCTTGGACTGAGAAAAGCAACAATGATATCTGTTCTAACAGTGCTTTCACACGTAGCCAACAACTACTTTACCTTACAAAGAAACGGATGTGCGTTTCTTACTAAAGCTTTAGTGAAATTAATAAACTTTCCAATGAACGTGATTATCTTTCAAAGTAAAGCTTGGACTGAGAAAAGCAACAATGATATCAGTTCTAACAGTGCTTTCACACGTAGTAAACATCTGCTTTACCTTACAAAGAAACGCATGTGCGTTTCTTACTAAAGATTTCGTGAAATTAATAAACTTTCAAAAGAACGCGATTATCTTTCCAAGTAAAGCATGTACTGAGAAAAGCAACACTGATCTCAGTTCTAACAGTGCTTTCACACTTAGCAAACAACTGCTTGTCTTTACAAAGAAACGCATGTGCGTTTCTTACTAAAGCTTTCGTGAAATTAATAAACTTTCAAAAGAACGCGATTTTCTTTCAAAGTAAAGCTTGTACTGAGAAAAGCAACACTGATCTCAGTTCTAACAGTGCTTTCCCGCACACTAAACAACTGCTTGTCTTGACAAAGAAACGCATGTTCGTTTCTTACTAAAGCTTTCGTGAAATTAATAAACTTTCAAAGAACGCGATTATCTTTCAAAGTAAAGCTTGTACTGAGAAAAGCAACACTGACTCAGTTCTAACAGTGCTTTCCCGGACACTAAACAACTGCTTGTCTTGACAAAAAAACGCATGTGCATTTCTTACTAAAGCTTTCGTGAAATTAAAAAATTTCAAAAGAACGCGATTGTCTTTCAAAGTAAAGCTTGTACTGAGAAAAGCAACACTGATCTCAGTTCTAACAGTGCTTACACCCGTAGCAAACAACTGCTTGTCTTTACAAAAAAACGCATGAGCGTTTCTTACTAAAACTTTCGTGAAATTAATAAACCTTCTAAGGAACGCGATTTTCTTTCAAAGTAAAGCTTGTACTGAGAAAAGCAACACTGATCTCAGTTCTAACAGTGCTTTCACACGTAGCAAACAACTGCTTGTCTTGACAAAGAAATGCATGTTCGTTTCTTACTAAAGCTTTCGTGAAATTAATAAACTTTCAAAGAACGCGATTATCTTTCAAAGTAAAGCTTGTACTGAGAAAAGCAACACTGACTCCGTTCTAACAGTGCTTACACACGTAGCAAACAACTGCTTGTCTTGACAAAAAAACGCATGTGCATTTCTTACTAAAGCTTTCGTGAAATTAATAAACTTTCAAAGAACGCGATTATCTTTCAAAGTAAAGTTTGTACTGAGAAAAGCAACACTGACTCAGTTCTAACAGTGCTTTCCCGCACACTAAACAACTGCTTGTCTTGACAAAGAAACGCATGTGCGTTTCTTACTAAAGCTTTCGTGAAATTAATAAACTTTCAAAAGAACGTGATTATCTTTCAAAGTAAAGCTTGTACTGAGAAAAGCAACACTGATATCAGTTCTACCAGAACTTTCACATGTATCAAACAACTGCTTGTCTTGACAAAGAAACGCATGTGCGTTTCTTATAAAGCTTTCGTGAAATTAAAAAACTTTCAAAAGAACGCGATTATCTTTCAAAGTAAAGCTTGTACTGAGAATAGGAACACTGATCACAGTTCTAACCAAGATTTCGTGAAATAAATAAACTTTCAAAAGAACGTGATGATCTTTCAAAGTAACACTTGTATTGAGAAAAGGAACATTTAGTTCTAAAAATGCTTTCACACGTAGCAAACTACTGCTTATCTTTACAAAGAAACACATGTGCGTTTCTTACTAAAGCTTTCGTGAAATTAATAAACTTTCAAAAGAACGAGATTATTTTTCAACGAAAAGCTTGTACTGAGATAAAGAACACTGATATAAGTTCTAACAATGCTTTCCCACGTAGCAAACCAATGCTTTTCTTTACACAGAAACACATGTGCGTTTCTTACTAAAGCTTTCGTGAAATTAATAAACTTTCAAAAGAACGCGATTATCTTTCAAAGTAAAGCTTGTACTGAGAAAAGCAACACTGATCTCAGTTCTAACAGTGCTTTCACACGTAGCAAACAACTGCTTGTCTTTACAAAGAAACGCATGTGCGTTTCTTATTAAAGCTTTCGTGAAATTAATAAACTTTAAAAAGAACGCGATTATCTTTCAAAGTAAAGCTTGGACTGAGAAAAGCAACACTGATCTAAGTTCTAACTGTGCTTTCACACGTGGCAAACAACTGCTTGTCTTGACAAAGAAACGCATGTGCGTTTCTAACTCAAGCTTTCGTGAAATTAATAAACTTTCCAATGATCGTGATTATCTTTCAAAGTAAAGCTTGGACTGAGAAAAGCAACACTGATCTCAGTTCTAACAGTGCTTTCACACGAGGCAAACAACTGCTTGTCTTGACAAAGAAACGCATGTGCGTTTCTAACTCAAGCTTCCGTGAAATTAATAAACTTTCCTATGAACGTGATTATCTTTCAAAGTAAAGCTTGGACTGAGAAAAGCAACAATGATATCTGTTCTAACAGTGCTTTCACACGTAGCCAACAACTACTTTACCTTACAAAGAAACGGATGTGCGTTTCTTACTAAAGCTTTATTGAAATTAATAAACTTTCAAAAGAACGCGATTATCTTTCCAAGTAAAGATTGTACTGAGAAAAGCAACACTGATCTCAGTTCTAACAGTGCTTTCACACGTAGCAAATAACTGCTTGTCTTGACAAGAAACGCATGTGCGTTTCTTACTAAAGCTTTCGTGAAATTAATAAACTTTCCAATGAACGTGATTATCTTTCAAAGTAAAGCTTGGACTGAGAAAAGCAACAATGATATCAGTTCTAACAGTGCTTTCACACGTAGTAAACATCTGCTTTACCTTACAAAGAAACGCATGTGCGTTTCTTACTAAAGATTTCGTGAAATTAATAAACTTTCAAAAGAACGCGATTATCATTCCAAGTAAAGCTTGTACTGAGAAAAGCAACACTTATCTCAGTTCTAACAGTGCTTTCACACTTAGCAAACATCTGCTTGTCTTTACAAAGAAACGCATGTGCGTTTCTTACTAAAGCTTTCGTGAAATTAATAAACTTTCAAAAGAACGCGATTTTCTTTCAAAGTAAAGCTTGTACTGAGAAAAGCAACACTGATCTCAGTTCTAACAGTGCTTTCCCGCACACTAAACAACTGCTTGTCTTGACAAAGAAACGCAAGTTCGTTTCTTACTAAAGCTTTCGTGAAATTAATAAACTTTCAAAGAACGTGATTATCTTTCAAAGTAAAGCTTGTACTGAGAAAAGCAACACTGACTCAGTTCTAACAGTGCTTTCCCGCACACTAAACAACTGCTTGTCTTGACAAAGAAACGCATGTGCGTTTCTTACTAAAGCTTTCGTGAAATTAAAAAACTTTCAAAAGAACGCGATTATCTTTCAAAGTAAAGCTTGTACTGAGAAAAGCAACACTGATCTCAGTTCTAACGGTGCTTACACACGTAGCAAACAACTGCTTGCCTTGACAAAGAAACGGATGTGCATTTCTTACTAAAGCTTTCTTGAAATTAATAAACTTTCAAAAGAATGCGATTATCTTTCAAAGTAAAGCTTGGACTGAGAAAAGCAACACTGATCTCAGTTCTAACAGTGCTTTCACATGTAGCAAACCACTGCTTGTCTTGACAAAGAAACGCCTGTTCGTTCCTTACTAAAGCTTTCATGAAATTAATAAACTTTCAAAGAACGCGATTATCTTTCAAAGTAAAGCTTGTACTGAGAAAAGCAACACTGATCTCAGTTCTAACAGTGCTTTCTCGCACAGCAAACAACTGCTTGTCTTGACAAAGAAACACATGTGCTTTTCTTACTAAAGCTTTTGTGAAATGAAAAAACTTTCAAAAGAACGCGATTTCCTATCATAGTAAAGCTTGTACTGAGAAAAGCAACACTGATCTCAGTTCTAACAGTGCTTTCACACGTAGCAAACAACTGCTTGTCTTGACAAAGAAACACATGTGCGTTTCTTACTAAAGCTTTCGTGAAATTAATAAACTTTCAAAAGAACGCGATTATCTTTCAAAGTAAAGCTTGTACTTAGAAAAGCAACACTGATCTCAGTTCTACCAGTGCTTTCACACGTAGCAAACAACTGCTTGTCTTGTCAAAGAAACGCATGTGCGTTTCTTACTAAAGCTTTCGTGAAATTAAAAAACTTTCAAAAGAATGCGATTATCTTTCAAAGTAAAGCTTGTACTGAGAAAAGCAACACTGATCTCAGTTCTAACAGTGCTTTCACATGTAGCAAACAACTGCTTGTCTTGACAAAGAAACGCATGTTTGTTTCTTACTAAAGCTTTCATGAAATTAATAAACTTTCAAAGAACGCGATTATCTTTCAAAGTAAAGCTTGTACTGAGAAAAGCAACACTGACTCAGTTCTAACAGTGCTTTCCCGCACAGCAAACAACTGCGTGTCTTGACAAAGAAACACATGTGCTTTTCTTACTAAAGCTTTTGTGAAATGAAAAAACTTTCAAAAGAATGCGATTTCCTTTCATAGTAAAGCTTGTACTGAGAAAAGGAACACTGATCTCAGTTCTAACAGTGCTTTCACACGTAGCAAACAACTGCTTGTTTTGACAAAGAAACGCATGTGCGTTTCTTACTAAAACTTTCAAAAGAACGCGATTATCTTTCAAAGTAAAGCTTGGACTGAGAAAAGCAACACTGATCTCAGTTCTAACAGTGCTTTCACGAGTAGCAAACAACTGCTTGTCTTGACAAAGAAATGCATGTGCGTTTCTTACTAAAGCTTTCCTGAAATTAATAAACTTTCAAAAGAACGCGATTATCTTTCAAAGTTAAGCTTGTACTGAGAAAAGAAACACCGATCTCAGTTCTACCAGAGCTTTCACACGTAGCAAACAACTGCTTGTCTTGACAAAGAAACGCATGTGCGTTTCTTACTAAAGCTTTCGTGAAATTAAAAAACTTTCAAAAGAACGCGATTATCTTTCAAAGTAAAGCTTGTACTGAGAAAAGCAACACTGATCTCAGTTCTAACAGTGCTTACACACGTATCAAACAACTGCTTGCCTTGACAAAGAAACGGATGTGCATTTCTTACTAAAGCTGTCGTGAAATTAATAAACTTTCAAAAGAATGCGATTATCTTTCAAAGTAAAGCTTGTACTGAGAAGAGGAACACTGATCTCAGTTCTAGCAGTGCTTTCACACGTAGCAAAAAACTGCTTGAATTTACAAACAAACACATGTGTTTTTCTTACTAAAGCTTTCGTGAAATTAATAAACTTTCAAAAGAATGGAATTATCTTTCAAAGTAAACCTTGTAATGAGGAAAGGAACACTGATCTCTGTTCTAACAATGCTTTCACACGTAGCAAAAAAATTCTTGTCTTTACAAAGAAACACGTACATTTCTTTCTAAAGCTTTCGTGAAATTAATAAACTTTCAAAGAACGCGATTATTTTTCAAAGTAAAGCTTGTACTGAGAAAAGGAACATTGATCTCAGTTCTAACAATTCTTTCACACATAGCACACAATTGCTTGTTTTTACAAAGAAACACATGTGCGTTTCTTACTAACGCTTTTGTGAAATTAAGAAACTTTCAAAAGAAGGCAATTATCTTTCAAATTAAATCTTGTGCTGAGAAAAGGAACACTGCTCTCAGTTCTAACAATGCTTTCACCCATAGCAAAAAGCTGCTTGTCTTTACAAAGAAACACATGTGCGTTTCTTACTAAAGCTTTCGTGAAATTAATAAACTTCAAAAAGAACGCGATAATCTTTCATAGTAAAGCTTGTGCTGAGAAAATGAACACTGATCTCAGTTCTAACAATGCTTTCACACGTATCATACAACTGCTTGACTTTACAAAGTAACACATGTTCGTTTCTTACTAACGCTTTCTTGAAATTAATAAACTTTCAAAAGAACGCAATTATCTTTCAAATAAAGCTTGTACTGAGAAAAGGAACACTGATCTCACTTCTAACAATGATTTCACACGTAGCAAACAACTACTTGTCTTTACAAAGAAACACATGTGCCTTTCTTACTAAAGCTTTCATGAAATTAATAAACTTTCAAATGATCGTGATTATCTTTCAAAGTTAAGCTTGTACTGAAAAGAGGAACACTGATCTCAGTTCTAACATGCTTTCGTGCAATTAATAAACTTTCAAAAGAATGTGATTACCTTCAAAGAAAAGCTTGTACTGAGAAAAGGAACACTGATCTCAGTTCTAACAATGCTTTCACACGTAGCAAACAACTGTTTTTCTTTATAAAGAAACACATGTGCGTTTCTTACTAAAGCTTTCGTGAAATTTATAAACTTTCAAAAGTACACTATTATCTTTCAAAGTAAAGCTTGTACTAAGAAAAGGAACACTGATATCAGTTCTAACAATGCTTTTACATGTAGCAAACATCTGCTTTTCTTTACAAAGAAACACATGTGCGTTTCTTACTAAAGGTTTCGTGAAATAAACTTTCAAAAGAACCTGATTATCTTTCAAAGTAAAGCTTGTACTAAGAAGAGGAACACTGATCTCAGTTCTAACAAAGCTTTAGTGCAATTAATAAACTCTCAAAGAACGTGATTATCTTTCAAAGTAAAGCTTGTACTGAGAAGAGGAACACTGATCTCAGTTCTAACAAAGATTTCGTGAAATAAATAAACTTTCAAAAAAAACGCGATTATCTTCCTAAATAAAGCTTGTGCTGAGAAAAGGACCACAGATCTCAGTTCTAACAATGCTTTCACAAGTAGCAAACAACTGCTCCTCTTTCCCAAGAAACCCATGTGCGTTTCTTACTAAAGCTTTTGATGAAATGAATATACTTTCAAAAAAACTTGATTGTCTTTCAAAATAAAGCTTCTACAGGGAAAAGGAACAGTGACCTCACTTCTAACAATACGCTGACATGTCGCAAACAACGTCTTCCCTTTAGAGTGAAACACTTGTGCATTTCTTACTAAAGCTTTAAATGAAATGAATTCACTTTCAAAAGTTCCTGATTTTCTTTCAAAGTAAAGCTGGTAGTGAGAAAGGAACACTGATCTCACTTCTAAGAAGACTTTGAAATGTCGTAAACAACTGCTTCTCTTTACAGTGAAACACATGTGCGTTTTTTTCTATAGCATTTCTTGAAATGAATACAGTTTCTAAAGAATGTAATTATCTTTCAAAGTAAAGCTTATACAGAGAAAGGAACTCTTATCTCAATTCTAACAATATCTTGACATGTCGCAAACAAGTTCTTCTCTTTACAGAGAAAAAATTGTGTGTTTCTTATTATAGCTTTTCATAAATGAATGCACTTTCAAAAGAACGTGATTATCTTTCAAAGTAAAGCTTTTACAGAGAAATGGTACACTGATCTCTCTTCTAACAATACTTTGACATATCGCAAACTACTTCTTCTCTTTACTAAGAAACACATGTTTGTTTCTAACTAAAGCTTTTCAAGAAATGAATTCACTTTCCAAAGAACATGATTATCTTTCAAAGTAAAGCTTCTACAGAGAAAAGGAATACTGATCTCACTTCAAAAATACTTTGACAAGTCGCAAACAACTGCTTCTCCTTACCAAGAAACACATGTGTGTTTCTTACTAAAACATTTCAAGAAATGAATATACTTTCAAAAGAATGTGATTATCTTTCAAAGTAAAGCTTGTACAGAGAAAAGGAATACTGATTTCACTTCTAATAGTAATTTGACATGGCGCAAAAACTGCTTCTCCTTACAGAGAAACACGTGCGTTTCTTACTAAAGCTTTTAAAGAAATGAAAACACTTTCCAAAGAACGTGCTTATCTTTCAAAGTAAAGCTTGTACAGTGACAAGTAACACTGATCTCCCTTCTAACAATACTTTGACATGTAGCAAACATCGGCTTCTCTTTACCAAGAAACACATGTGCATTTCCAACCAGGGCTTTTCAAGAAATGATTACATTTTCAAAGGAACATGATTATCTTTCAAAATAAAGCTTCTACAGAGAAAAGGAACACTGATCTTACTTCTAACAGTACTTTGACATGTTGCAAACAACTGATTCTCCTTACCAAGAAACACATGTCTGTTTTTAACTAAAGCTTTTCAAGAAATGAATATACTTTCAAAAGAAGGTGATAATCTTTCAAAGTAAAGTTTGTACAGAGAAAAGGAACAATGTACTCACATCTAACAGTAATTGGACATGTTGCAAACAACTGCTTCTCTTACAGATAAACACTTGTGAGATTCTCACTAAAGCTATTTATGAAATGAATACACTTTCAAAACATTGTGATTATCTTTCAAATTAAAGCTTCTACAGAGAAAAGGAATACTTATCTCAGTTCGAAGAATACTTTGACATGTCGCAAACTACTGCTTCTCTTTACCAAGGAACACATGTGTGTTTCCAACAAAAGCTTTGCAAGAAATGAATACATTTTCAAAAGAACTTGATTATCTTTCAAAGCAAAGATTCTACAGGGTAAAGGAACACTGATCTAACTTCTAACAATACTTTGACATGTCGCAAACAACGGCTTCTCTTTACAGAGAAACACTTGTGCGTTTCTTACTAAAGCTATTAATGAAATGAATACACTTTCAAAGAATGTGATTATCTTTCAAAGTAAAGCTTCTACAGAGAAATGAATACTGATCACACTTCTAACAAGACTTTGACATGTCAGAAACAACTGCTTCTCTTTACCAAGACACACATGAGCATTATTACTAAAGCATTTCTAGAAATGAATACACTTTCAAAAGAACGTGACTATATTTCAAAATAAAGCTTCCACAGAGAAAATGAACACTGATCTCACTTCTAACAGTAATTTGACATGTCGAAAAGAAGTGCTTTTCTTTACAGAGAAACACATGTACGTTTCTTACTAAAGCTTATCATGAAATGAATACACTTTCAAAAGAATATGATTATACTTCAAAGCAAAGCTTCTACAGAGAAAAGGAACACTGATCTCACTTCTAAAAATACTTGACATGTCGGAAAAAACTGCTTCTCTTTACAGAGAAACACATATGCGTTTCTTCCTAATGCTTTTCATGAAATGAATACACTTTGAAAAGAATGTGATTATCTTTCAAAGTAAAGCTTTTACAGAGAAAGGAACACTGATCTCTCTTCTAAAAATACTTTGACATGATGCATAATACGGCCTTTCTTTACAGAGAAACAACTGTGCGTTTCTTACTAAAGTTATATATGAAACTAATACACTTTCAAAAAACGTGATTATCTTTCAAAATAAAGCTTTGACAGAGAAAAGGAAAACTGATCTCACTTCTAATAGATATTTGACAGTTGCAAACATCTGCTTCTTTACAGAGAAACTCATGTGTGTTTCATACTAAAACTTTTTAAGAAATGAATACACATTCAAAAGAACGTGATTATCATTCAAAGCAAAGCTTCTACAGAGGATGGAACACTGATCTCACTTCTAACAAGACTTTGACATTTAGGAAACAATTGAATCTCTTTACCAAGTAACACGTGTGTTTCTTACTAAAGCTAATCCTGAAATGAATACACTTTCAAAGGAATGTGATTATCTTTCAAAGTAAAGCTTCTACACAGAAAGGAACACTGATCTCTCTTCTAACAATACTTTGACATGTCGCAAAAAATGGCCTCTCTTTAGAGAAACACATGTGCGTTTCTTACTAAAGCTATTTATGAAATGAACACCCTTTCAAAAGAATGTGATTTTCTTTCAAAGTAAACCTGCTACAGAGAAAAGGAATACTGATTTCACTTCAAACAATACTTTGAATGTCGTAAACAACTGCTTCTCCTTACCAAGATACACATGTGTGTTTCATGCTAAAGCTTTTCAAGAAATGAATACACTTTCAAAAGAATGTGAATATCTTTCAAAGTAAAGCTTGTACAGAGAAAAGGAATGCGGATCTCACTTCTACCAATACTTTAACATGTTCCAAAGAACTGCTTCTCTTTACAGAAAAACACATGTGCTTTTCTTACAAAAGCATTTCATGAAATAAATACACATTCAAAAGAACGTTATTATCTTTCAAAGTAAAACTTCTGCAGAGAAAAGGAAAACTAATCTCACTTCTAACAGTAATTTGACATGTCGCAAACATCTGCTTCTCTTTACAGAGAAACACATGTGCGTTTCTTACTAAAGCTTTTCAAGATATGAATACACTTTCAAAAGAACATGTTTATATTTCAAAACAAAGATTCTACAGAGAAAAGGAACACTGATCTCACTTCTACCAATACTTTGACATGTCGTAAACAATGGCTTCTCTTTACAAGGAACAGTTGTGCGTTTCTTACTTAAGTTATTTATGAAATGAATACACTTTCAAAGAATGTGATTATCTTTCAAAGTAAAGTTTCTAAAGAGAAATGAACACTGATCTCACTTCAAACAAGGCTTTGACATGTCACAAAGAACTGCTTTGCTTTACAGAAAAAGACATGTGCGTTTCTTACTAAAGCATTTCAAGAAATGAATACACTTTCAAAAGAATGTGATTATCTTTCAAATAAAGCTTCTACAGAGAAAAGGAATACTGATCTCACTTCAAACAATACTTTGACATGTCGCAAACAATTGCTTCTCTTTAACAAGATACACGTGGGTTTCTTAGTAAAGCTTTTCAAGAAATGAATACACTTTCAAAAGAACGTGATTATATTTCAAAGCATAGCTTCTACAGAGAAAAGGAACACTGATCTCACTTCTAACAGTAATTTGACATGTCGCAAACAACTTTTCTTTACACAGAAAGACGTGTGTTTCTTACTAAAGCTATTTATAAAATGAATACACTTTCCAAAGAATGTGACTTTGTTTCAAAGTAAAGCTTCTACGGAGAAAAGGAACATTGATATCACTTCTAACAATAATTTGACACGTCGCAAACAACTGCTTCTCTTTACAGGGAAACACATGTGTGTTTCTTCCTAAAGCTTTTCATGAAATGAATACACTTTGAAATAAATGTGATTATCTTTCAAAGTAAAGCTTCTACAGAGAAAGGAACACTTATCTCTCTTCCAAAAATACTTTGACATGTCGCAAAAAATGGCTTTTCTTTACAGAGAAACAGTTGTGCGTTTCTTACTAAAGCTATTTTTGAAATGAATACACTTTCAAAACAATGAGATTATCTTTCAAAGTAAAGCTTGTAGAGAGAAAAGAAAACTGTTCTCATTTTTAACAGTAATTTGACATGTCACAAACAACTGCTTTTCTTTAGAGAGAAATACATGTATGTTTCTTACTAAAGATTTTCAAGAAATGTATACACTTTCAAAAGAACGTGATTATCTTTCAAATTAAAGCTTGTACAGAGAAAAGGAATATTGATCTCACTTCAAACAATATTTTGACATGTCCCAAACAACTGCTTCTCCTAACCAAGTAACACATGTGCTTTGCTTACTAAAGTTTTAAAGAAATGAATACACTTTTAAAAGAACATGATTATATTTCAAAGCAGAGTTTCTACAGAGAATGGAACACTGATCTCACTTCTAACAATACTTTGACATGTCGCAAACAACTGCTTCTCTTTACAGAGAAACAAACACTTGTGCGTTTCTTACTAAAGCTATTAATGAAATGAATACACTTTCAGAAGAATATGATTATCTTTCAAAGTAAAGTTGTACAGAGAAAGGTAAACTGATCTCACTTCTAACAATACTTTGACATGTCGCAAACAACTGCTTCTCTTTACCAAGAAACACATGTGTTTCTAACTAAAGCTGTTCAAGAAATGTATACACTTTCAAAAGAATGTGATTATCCTTCAAAGTAAAGCTTGTACAAAGAAAAGGAACACTGATATCACTTCTAACAAGACGTTGACATGTCGCAAAAAACTGCTTCTCTTTATCAAGAAACACATGTGTGTTAGTTACTAAAGCTTTTCAGGAAATGAATACACTTTCAAAAGAATGTGATTATCTTTCAAAGTAAATCTTGTACCTAGAAGAGGAATATTGACCTCACTTCAAACAACACTTTGACATGTCGCAAACAACTGCTTCTCCTTACCAAGTAACACAAGTGCGTTTTAACTAAAGCTTTTCAGGAAAGAATACAGTTTCAAAATAGCGTGATTATCTTTCAATGTAAAGCTTGTACAGAGAAAAGGAACACTGATCTCACTAATAACAATACTTTGACATGTCGCAAAAAATGGCCTCTCTTTACAGAGAAACACATGTGCGTTTCTTACTAAAGCTATTTATGAAATAAATACACTTTCAAAGAATGTGGTTATCTTTCAAATTAAAGCTTCTACAGAGAAAAGCAACACTGATCTCAGGTCTAATAGGACGTTGACATGTCGCAAACAACTGCTTCTCATTACCAAGAAACACATGTGCGTTTCTTACTAAAGTTTTTAAAGAAATGAATACACTTTTTAAAGAACCAATTGTATTGCAAAGCAAAGCTTCTACAGAGAATGGAACACTGATCTCCCTTCTAACAATACTTTGACATGTCGCAAACAACGGCTTCTCTTTACAGAGAAACACTTGTGCGTTTCTTACTAAAGCTATTAATGAAATGAATACACTTTCAAAGAATGTGATTATCTTTCAAAGTAAAGCTTCTACAGAGAAATGAATACTGATCACACTTCTAACAAGACTTTGACATGTCAGAAACAACTGCTTCTCTTTACCAAGACACACATGAGCATTATTACTAAAGCATTTCTAGAAATGAATACACTTTCAAAAGAACGTGACTATATTTCAAAATAAAGCTTCCACAGAGAAAATGAACACTGGTCTCACTTCTAACAGTAATTCGACATGTCGAAAAGAAGTGCTTTTCTTTACAGAGAAACACATGTACGTTTCTTACTAAAGCTTATCATGAAATGAATACACTTTCAAAAGAATATGATTATACTTCAAAGCAAAGCTTCTACAGAGAAAAGGAACACTGATCTCACTTCTAAAAATACTTGACATGTCGGAAAAAACTGCTTCTCTTTACAGAGAAACACATATGCGTTTCTTCCTAATGCTTTTCATGAAATGAATACACTTTGAAAAGAATGTGATTATCTTTCAAAGTAAAGCTTTTACAGAGAAAGGAACACTGATCTCTCTTCTAAAAATACTTTGACATGATGCATAATACGGCCTTTCTTTACAGAGAAACAACTGTGCGTTTCTTACTAAAGTTATATATGAAACTAATACACTTTCAAAAAACGTGATTATCTTTCAAAATAAAGCTTTGACAGAGAAAAGGAAAACTGATCTCACTTCTAATAGATATTTGACAGTTGCAAACATCTGCTTCTTTACAGAGAAACTCATGTGTGTTTCATACTAAAACTTTTTAAGAAATGAATACACATTCAAAAGAACGTGATTATCATTCAAAGCAAAGCTTCTACAGAGGATGGAACACTGATCTCACTTCTAACAAGACTTTGACATTTAGGAAACAATTGAATCTCTTTACCAAGTAACACGTGTGTTTCTTACTAAAGCTAATCCTGAAATGAATACACTTTCAAAGGAATGTGATTATCTTTCAAAGTAAAGCTTCTACACAGAAAGGAACACTGATCTCTCTTCTAACAATACTTTGACATGTCGCAAAAAATGGCCTCTCTTTAGAGAAACACATGTGCGTTTCTTACTAAAGCTATTTATGAAATGAACACCCTTTCAAAAGAATGTGATTTTCTTTCAAAGTAAACCTGCTACAGAGAAAAGGAATACTGATTTCACTTCAAACAATACTTTGAATGTCGTAAACAACTGCTTCTCCTTACCAAGATACACATGTGTGTTTCATGCTAAAGCTTTTCAAGAAATGAATACACTTTCAAAAGAATGTGAATATCTTTCAAAGTAAAGCTTGTACAGAGAAAAGGAATGCGGATCTCACTTCTACCAATACTTTAACATGTTCCAAAGAACTGCTTCTCTTTACAGAAAAACACATGTGCTTTTCTTACAAAAGCATTTCATGAAATAAATACACATTCAAAAGAACGTTATTATCTTTCAAAGTAAAACTTCTGCAGAGAAAAGGAAAACTAATCTCACTTCTAACAGTAATTTGACATGTCGCAAACATCTGCTTCTCTTTACAGAGAAACACATGTGCGTTTCTTACTAAAGCTTTTCAAGATATGAATACACTTTCAAAAGAACATGTTTATATTTCAAAACAAAGATTCTACAGAGAAAAGGAACACTGATCTCACTTCTACCAATACTTTGACATGTCGTAAACAATGGCTTCTCTTTACAAGGAACAGTTGTGCGTTTCTTACTTAAGTTATTTATGAAATGAATACACTTTCAAAGAATGTGATTATCTTTCAAAGTAAAGTTTCTAAAGAGAAATGAACACTGATCTCACTTCTAACAAGGCTTTGACATGTCACAAAGAACTGCTTTGCTTTACAGAAAAAGACATGTGCGTTTCTTACTAAAGCATTTCAAGAAATGAATACACTTTCAAAAGAATGTGATTATCTTTCAAATAAAGCTTCTACAGAGAAAAGGAATACTGATCTCACTTCAAACAATACTTTGACATGTCGCAAACAATTGCTTCTCTTTAACAAGATACACGTGGGTTTCTTAGTAAAGCTTTTCAAGAAATGAATACACTTTCAAAAGAACGTGATTATATTTCAAAGCATAGCTTCTACAGAGAAAAGGAACACTGATCTCCCTTCTAACAATACTTTGACATGTCGCAAAAAATGGCCTCTCTTTACAGAGAAACACATGTGCGTTTCTTACTAAAGCTATTTATGAAATAAATACACTTTCAAAGAATGTGGTTATCTTTCAAATTAAAGCTTCTACAGAGAAAAGCAACACTGATCTCAGGTCTAATAGGACGTTGACATGTCGCAAACAACTGCTTCTCATTACCAAGAAACACATGTGCGTTTCTTACTAAAGTTTTTAAAGAAATGAATACACTTTTTAAAGAACCAATTGTATTGCAAAGCAAAGCTTCTACAGAGAATGGAACACTGATCTCCCTTCTAACAATACTTTGACATGTCGCAAACAACGGCTTCTCTTTACAGAGAAACACTTGTGCGTTTCTTACTAAAGCTATTAATGAAATGAATACACTTTCAAAGAATGTGATTATCTTTCAAAGTAAAGCTTCTACAGAGAAATGAATACTGATCACACTTCTAACAAGACTTTGACATGTCAGAAACAACTGCTTCTCTTTACCAAGACACACATGAGCATTATTACTAAGGCATTTCTAGAAATGAATACACTTTCAAAAGAACGTGACTATATTTCAAAATAAAGCTTCCACAGAGAAAATGAACACTGATCTCACTTCTAACAGTAATTTGACACGTCGAAAAGAAGTGCTTTTCTTTACAGAGAAACACATGTACGTTTCTTACTAAAGCTTATCATGAAATGAATACACTTTCAAAAGAATATGATTATACTTCAAAGCAAAGCTTCTACAGAGAAAAGGAACACTGATCTCACTTCTAAAAATACTTGACATGTCGGAAAAAACTGCTTCTCTTTACAGAGAAACACATATGCGTTTCTTCCTAATGCTTTTCATGAAATGAATACACTTTGAAAAGAATGTGATTATCTTTCAAAGTAAAGCTTTTACAGAGAAAGGAACACTGATCTCTCTTCTAAAAATACTTTGACATGATGCATAATACGGCCTTTCTTTACAGAGAAACAACTGTGCGTTTCTTACTAAAGTTATATATGAAACTAATACACTTTCAAAAAACGTGATTATCTTTCAAAATAAAGCTTTGACAGAGAAAAGGAAAACTGATCTCACTTCTAATAGATATTTGACAGTTGCAAACATCTGCTTCTTTACAGAGAAACTCATGTGTGTTTCATACTAAAACTTTTTAAGAAATGAATACACATTCAAAAGAACGTGATTATCATTCAAAGCAAAGCTTCTACAGAGGATGGAACACTGATCTCACTTCTAACAAGACTTTGACATTTAGGAAACAATTGAATCTCTTTACCAAGTAACACGTGTGTTTCTTACTAAAGCTAATCCTGAAATGAATACACTTTCAAAGGAATGTGATTATCTTTCAAAGTAAAGCTTCTACACAGAAAGGAACACTGATCTCTCTTCTAACAATACTTTGACATGTCGCAAAAAATGGCCTCTCTTTAGAGAAACACATGTGCGTTTCTTACTAAAGCTATTTATGAAATGAACACCCTTTCAAAAGAATGTGATTTTCTTTCAAAGTAAACCTGCTACAGAGAAAAGGAATACTGATTTCACTTCAAACAATACTTTGAATGTCGTAAACAACTGCTTCTCCTTACCAAGATACACATGTGTGTTTCATGCTAAAGCTTTTCAAGAAATGAATACACTTTCAAAAGAATGTGAATATCTTTCAAAGTAAAGCTTGTACAGAGAAAAGGAATGCGGATCTCACTTCTACCAATACTTTAACATGTTCCAAAGAACTGCTTCTCTTTACAGAAAAACACATGTGCTTTTCTTACAAAAGCATTTCATGAAATAAATACACATTCAAAAGAACGTTATTATCTTTCAAAGTAAAACTTCTGCAGAGAAAAGGAAAACTAATCTCACTTCTAACAGTAATTTGACATGTCGCAAACATCTGCTTCTCTTTACAGAGAAACACATGTGCGTTTCTTACTAAAGCTTTTCAAGATATGAATACACTTTCAAAAGAACATGTTTATATTTCAAAACAAAGATTCTACAGAGAAAAGGAACACTGATCTCACTTCTACCAATACTTTGACATGTCGTAAACAATGGCTTCTCTTTACAAGGAACAGTTGTGCGTTTCTTACTTAAGTTATTTATGAAATGAATACACTTTCAAAGAATGTGATTATCTTTCAAAGTAAAGTTTCTAAAGAGAAATGAACACTGATCTCACTTCTAACAAGGCTTTGACATGTCAGAAACAACTGCCTTTCCTTACCAAGAAACACATGTGTGTTATTACTAAAGCATTTAAAGAAATAAATACACTTTCAAAAGAACGTGATTATATTTCAAATTAAAGCTTGCACACAGAAAATGACTACTGATCTCACTTCTAACAATACTTTGACATGTCGAAAACAACTGCTTCTCCTTACAGAGAAACACATGTGTGTTTCTTACAAAAGTATTTCATGAAATAAATGCACTTTCAAAAAAACGTGATTATCTTCCAAAGTAAAGCTTCTATAGAGAAAAGGAACACTGATCTCACTTCTCAAAAGACTTTGACATGTAGCAAAAACTGCTTCTCTTTACCAAGAAACACATGTGTTTCTTAATAAAGCTTTTCAAGAGATGAATACACTTTCAAAAGAACATGATTATATTTCAAAGCAAAGCTTCTACAGAGAAAAGTAACACTGATCTCACTTCTAACAGTAATTTGCCATGTTGCAAACAACTGCTTTTCTTTACAAAGAAACACTTTTGCGTTTCTTACTAAAGCTATTTTTGAAATGAACTCTTTCAAAACAATGTGATTATCTTCCAAAGTAAAGCTTCTACAGAGAAAAGGAAAACTGATCTCACTTCAAACAGTAATAGATATGTCGGAAAAATCTGCTTCTCTATAAGGAGAAGCACATGTGCATTTCTTAATAAAGCTTTTCCTAAAATGAATACACTTTAAAAAGAACGTGATTATATTTAAAAGCAAAGATTCTACAGAGAAAAGGAACACGGATCTCACTTCTAACAAGCCTTTGACATGTCACAAAGAACTGCTTTGCTTTACAGAAAAAGACATGTGCGTTTCTTACTAAAGCATTTCAAGAAATGAATACACTTTCAAAAGAATGTGATTATCTTTCAAATAAAGCTTCTACAGAGAAAAGGAATACTGATCTCACTTCAAACAATACTTTGACATGTCGCAAACAATTGCTTCTCTTTAACAAGATACACGTGGGTTTCTTAGTAAAGCTTTTCAAGAAATGAATACACTTTCAAAAGAACGTGATTATATTTCAAAGCATAGCTTCTACAGAGAAAAGGAACACTGATCTCACTTCTAACAGTAATTTGACATGTCGCAAACAACTTTTCTTTACACAGAAAGACGTGTGTTTCTTACTAAAGCTATTTATAAAATGAATACACTTTCCAAAGAATGTGACTTTCTTTCAAAGTAAAGCTTCTACGGAGAAAAGGAACATTGATATCACTTCTAACAATAATTTGACACGTCGCAAACAACTGCTTCTCTTTACAGGGAAACACATGTGTGTTTCTTCCTAAAGCTTTTCATGAAATGAATACACTTTGAAATAAATGTGATTATCTTTCAAAGTAAAGCTTCTACAGAGAAAGGAACACTTATCTCTCTTCCAAAAATACTTTGACATGTCGCAAAAAATGGCTTTTCTTTACAGAGAAACAGTTGTGCGTTTCTTACTAAAGCTATTTTTGAAATGAATACACTTTCAAAACAATGAGATTATCTTTCAAAGTAAAGCTTGTAGAGAGAAAAGAAAACTGTTCTCATTTTTAACAGTAATTTGACATGTCACAAACAACTGCTTTTCTTTAGAGAGAAATACATGTATGTTTCTTACTAAAGATTTTCAAGAAATGTATACACTTTCAAAAGAACGTGATTATCTTTCAAATTAAAGCTTGTACAGAGAAAAGGAATATTGATCTCACTTCAAACAATATTTTGACATGTCCCAAACAACTGCTTCTCCTAACCAAGTAACACATGTGCTTTGCTTACTAAAGTTTTAAAGAAATGAATACACTTTTAAAAGAACATGATTATATTTCAAAGCAGAGTTTCTACAGAGAATGGAACACTGATCTCACTTCTAACAATACTTTGACATGTCGCAAACAACTGCTTCTCTTTACAGAGAAACACTTGTGCGTTTCTTACTAAAGCTATTAATGAAATGAATACACTTTCAGAAGAATATGATTATCTTTCAAAGTAAAGTTGTACAGAGAAAGGTAAACTGATCTCACTTCTAACAATACTTTGACATGTCGCAAACAACTGCTTCTCTTTACCAAGAAACACATGTGTTTCTAACTAAAGCTGTTCAAGAAATGTATACACTTTCAAAAGAATGTGATTATCCTTCAAAGTAAAGCTTGTACAAAGAAAAGGAACACTGATATCACTTCTAACAAGACGTTGACATGTCGCAAAAAACTGCTTCTCTTTATCAAGAAACACATGTGTGTTAGTTACTAAAGCTTTTCAGGAAATGAATACACTTTCAAAAGAATGTGATTATCTTTCAAAGTAAATCTTGTACCTAGAAGAGGAATATTGACCTCACTTCAAACAACACTTTGACATGTCGCAAACAACTGCTTCTCCTTACCAAGTAACACAAGTGCGTTTTAACTAAAGCTTTTCAGGAAAGAATACAGTTTCAAAATAGCGTGATTATCTTTCAATGTAAAGCTTGTACAGAGAAAAGGAACACTGATCTCACTAATAACAATACTTTGACATGTCGCAAAAAATGGCCTCTCTTTACAGAGAAACACATGTGCGTTTCTTACTAAAGCTATTTATGAAATAAATACACTTTCAAAGAATGTGGTTATCTTTCAAATTAAAGCTTCTACAGAGAAAAGCAACACTGATCTCAGGTCTAATAGGACGTTGACATGTCGCAAACAACTGCTTCTCATTACCAAGAAACACATGTGCGTTTCTTACTAAAGTTTTTAAAGAAATGAATACACTTTTTAAAGAACCAATTGTATTGCAAAGCAAAGCTTCTACAGAGAATGGAACACTGATCTCCCTTCTAACAATACTTTGACATGTCGCAAACAACGGCTTCTCTTTACAGAGAAACACTTGTGCGTTTCTTACTAAAGCTATTAATGAAATGAATACACTTTCAAAGAATGTGATTATCTTTCAAAGTAAAGCTTCTACAGAGAAATGAATACTGATCACACTTCTAACAAGACTTTGACATGTCAGAAACAACTGCTTCTCTTTACCAAGACACACATGAGCATTATTACTAAGGCATTTCTAGAAATGAATACACTTTCAAAAGAACGTGACTATATTTCAAAATAAAGCTTCCACAGAGAAAATGAACACTGATCTCACTTCTAACAGTAATTTGACACGTCGAAAAGAAGTGCTTTTCTTTACAGAGAAACACATGTACGTTTCTTACTAAAGCTTATCATGAAATGAATACACTTTCAAAAGAATATGATTATACTTCAAAGCAAAGCTTCTACAGAGAAAAGGAACACTGATCTCACTTCTAAAAATACTTGACATGTCGGAAAAAACTGCTTCTCTTTACAGAGAAACACATATGCGTTTCTTCCTAATGCTTTTCATGAAATGAATACACTTTGAAAAGAATGTGATTATCTTTCAAAGTAAAGCTTTTACAGAGAAAGGAACACTGATCTCTCTTCTAAAAATACTTTGACATGATGCATAATACGGCCTTTCTTTACAGAGAAACAACTGTGCGTTTCTTACTAAA
The DNA here is from genome assembly GCF_950005125.1 of Chionomys nivalis. NCBI lineage: Eukaryota > Metazoa > Chordata > Mammalia > Rodentia > Cricetidae > Chionomys > Chionomys nivalis. The sequence continues at coordinate 127,543,226 of NC_080088.1, read as the reverse complement.
GTTATATATGAAACTAATACACTTTCAAAAAACGTGATTATCTTTCAAAATAAAGCTTTGACAGAGAAAAGGAAAACTGATCTCACTTCTAATAGATATTTGACAGTTGCAAACATCTGCTTCTTTACAGAGAAACTCATGTGTGTTTCATACTAAAACTTTTTAAGAAATGAATACACATTCAAAAGAACGTGATTATCATTCAAAGCAAAGCTTCTACAGAGGATGGAACACTGATCTCACTTCTAACAAGACTTTGACATTTAGGAAACAATTGAATCTCTTTACCAAGTAACACGTGTGTTTCTTACTAAAGCTAATCCTGAAATGAATACACTTTCAAAGGAATGTGATTATCTTTCAAAGTAAAGCTTCTACACAGAAAGGAACACTGATCTCTCTTCTAACAATACTTTGACATGTCGCAAAAAATGGCCTCTCTTTAGAGAAACACATGTGCGTTTCTTACTAAAGCTATTTATGAAATGAACACCCTTTCAAAAGAATGTGATTTTCTTTCAAAGTAAACCTGCTACAGAGAAAAGGAATACTGATTTCACTTCAAACAATACTTTGAATGTCGTAAACAACTGCTTCTCCTTACCAAGATACACATGTGTGTTTCATGCTAAAGCTTTTCAAGAAATGAATACACTTTCAAAAGAATGTGAATATCTTTCAAAGTAAAGCTTGTACAGAGAAAAGGAATGCGGATCTCACTTCTACCAATACTTTAACATGTTCCAAAGAACTGCTTCTCTTTACAGAAAAACACATGTGCTTTTCTTACAAAAGCATTTCATGAAATAAATACACATTCAAAAGAACGTTATTATCTTTCAAAGTAAAACTTCTGCAGAGAAAAGGAAAACTAATCTCACTTCTAACAGTAATTTGACATGTCGCAAACATCTGCTTCTCTTTACAGAGAAACACATGTGCGTTTCTTACTAAAGCTTTTCAAGATATGAATACACTTTCAAAAGAACATGTTTATATTTCAAAACAAAGATTCTACAGAGAAAAGGAACACTGATCTCACTTCTACCAATACTTTGACATGTCGTAAACAATGGCTTCTCTTTACAAGGAACAGTTGTGCGTTTCTTACTTAAGTTATTTATGAAATGAATACACTTTCAAAGAATGTGATTATCTTTCAAAGTAAAGTTTCTAAAGAGAAATGAACACTGATCTCACTTCTAACAAGGCTTTGACATGTCAGAAACAACTGCCTTTCCTTACCAAGAAACACATGTGTGTTATTACTAAAGCATTTAAAGAAATAAATACACTTTCAAAAGAACGTGATTATATTTCAAATTAAAGCTTGCACACAGAAAATGACTACTGATCTCACTTCTAACAATACTTTGACATGTCGAAAACAACTGCTTCTCCTTACAGAGAAACACATGTGTGTTTCTTACAAAAGTATTTCATGAAATAAATGCACTTTCAAAAAAACGTGATTATCTTCCAAAGTAAAGCTTCTATAGAGAAAAGGAACACTGATCTCACTTCTCAAAAGACTTTGACATGTAGCAAAAACTGCTTCTCTTTACCAAGAAACACATGTGTTTCTTAATAAAGCTTTTCAAGAGATGAATACACTTTCAAAAGAACATGATTATATTTCAAAGCAAAGCTTCTACAGAGAAAAGTAACACTGATCTCACTTCTAACAGTAATTTGCCATGTTGCAAACAACTGCTTTTCTTTACAAAGAAACACTTTTGCGTTTCTTACTAAAGCTATTTTTGAAATGAACTCTTTCAAAACAATGTGATTATCTTCCAAAGTAAAGCTTCTACAGAGAAAAGGAAAACTGATCTCACTTCAAACAGTAATAGATATGTCGGAAAAATCTGCTTCTCTATAAGGAGAAGCACATGTGCATTTCTTAATAAAGCTTTTCCTAAAATGAATACACTTTAAAAAGAACGTGATTATATTTAAAAGCAAAGATTCTACAGAGAAAAGGAACACGGATCTCACTTCTAACAAGCCTTTGACATGTCACAAAGAACTGCTTTGCTTTACAGAAAAAGACATGTGCGTTTCTTACTAAAGCATTTCAAGAAATGAATACACTTTCAAAAGAATGTGATTATCTTTCAAATAAAGCTTCTACAGAGAAAAGGAATACTGATCTCACTTCAAACAATACTTTGACATGTCGCAAACAATTGCTTCTCTTTAACAAGATACACGTGGGTTTCTTAGTAAAGCTTTTCAAGAAATGAATACACTTTCAAAAGAACGTGATTATATTTCAAAGCATAGCTTCTACAGAGAAAAGGAACACTGATCTCACTTCTAACAGTAATTTGACATGTCGCAAACAACTTTTCTTTACACAGAAAGACGTGTGTTTCTTACTAAAGCTATTTATAAAATGAATACACTTTCCAAAGAATGTGACTTTCTTTCAAAGTAAAGCTTCTACGGAGAAAAGGAACATTGATATCACTTCTAACAATAATTTGACACGTCGCAAACAACTGCTTCTCTTTACAGGGAAACACATGTGTGTTTCTTCCTAAAGCTTTTCATGAAATGAATACACTTTGAAATAAATGTGATTATCTTTCAAAGTAAAGCTTCTACAGAGAAAGGAACACTTATCTCTCTTCCAAAAATACTTTGACATGTCGCAAAAAATGGCTTTTCTTTACAGAGAAACAGTTGTGCGTTTCTTACTAAAGCTATTTTTGAAATGAATACACTTTCAAAACAATGAGATTATCTTTCAAAGTAAAGCTTGTAGAGAGAAAAGAAAACTGTTCTCATTTTTAACAGTAATTTGACATGTCACAAACAACTGCTTTTCTTTAGAGAGAAATACATGTATGTTTCTTACTAAAGATTTTCAAGAAATGTATACACTTTCAAAAGAACGTGATTATCTTTCAAATTAAAGCTTGTACAGAGAAAAGGAATATTGATCTCACTTCAAACAATATTTTGACATGTCCCAAACAACTGCTTCTCCTAACCAAGTAACACATGTGCTTTGCTTACTAAAGTTTTAAAGAAATGAATACACTTTTAAAAGAACATGATTATATTTCAAAGCAGAGTTTCTACAGAGAATGGAACACTGATCTCACTTCTAACAATACTTTGACATGTCGCAAACAACTGCTTCTCTTTACAGAGAAACACTTGTGCGTTTCTTACTAAAGTTATTAATGAAATGAATACACTTTCAGAAGAATATGATTATCTTTCAAAGTAAAGTTGTACAGAGAAAGGTAAACTGATCTCACTTCTAACAATACTTTGACATGTCGCAAACAACTGCTTCTCTTTACCAAGAAACACATGTGTTTCTAACTAAAGCTGTTCAAGAAATGTATACACTTTCAAAAGAATGTGATTATCCTTCAAAGTAAAGCTTGTACAAAGAAAAGGAACACTGATATCACTTCTAACAAGACGTTGACATGTCGCAAAAAACTGCTTCTCTTTATCAAGAAATACATGTGTGTTAGTTACTAAAGCTTTTCAGGAAATGAATACACTTTCAAAAGAATGTGATTGTCTTTCAAAGTAAATCTTGTACCTAGAAGAGGAATATTGACCTCACTTCAAACAACACTTTGACATGTCGCAAACAACTGCTTCTCCTTACCAAGTAACACAAGTGCGTTTTAACTAAAGCTTTTCAGGAAAGAATACAGTTTCAAAATAGCGTGATTATCTTTCAATGTAAAGCTTGTACAGAGAAAAGGCACTGATCTCACTCATAACAATACTTTGACATGTCGCAAAAAATGGCCTCTCTTTACAGAGAAACACATGTGCGTTTCTTACTAAAGCTATTTATGAAATAAATACACTTTCAAAGAATGTGGTTATCTTTCAAATTAAAGCTTCTACAGAGAAAAGCAACACTGATCTCAGGTCTAATAGGACGTTGACATGTCGCAAACAACTGCTTCTCATTACCAAGAAACACATGTGCGTTTCTTACTAAAGTTTTTAAAGAAATGAATACACTTTTTAAAGAACCAATTGTATTGCAAAGCAAAGCTTCTACAGAGAATGGAACACTGATCTCCCTTCTAACAATACTTTGACATGTCGCAAACAACGGCTTCTCTTTACAGAGAAACACTTGTGCGTTTCTTACTAAAGCTATTAATGAAATGAATACACTTTCAAAGAATGTGATTATCTTTCAAAGTAAAGCTTCTACAGAGAAATGAATACTGATCACACTTCTAACAAGACTTTGACATGTCAGAAACAACTGCTTCTCTTTACCAAGACACACATGAGCATTATTACTAGAGCATTTCTAGAAATGAATACACTTTCAAAAGAACGTGACTATATTTCAAAATAAAGCTTCCACAGAGAAAATGAACACTGATCTCACTTCTAACAGTAATTCGACATGTCGAAAAGAAGTGCTTTTCTTTACAGAGAAACACATGTACGTTTCTTACTAAAGCTTATCATGAAATGAATACACTTTCAAAAGAATATGATTATACTTCAAAGCAAAGCTTCTACAGAGAAAAGGAACACTGATCTCACTTCTAAAAATACTTGACATGTCGGAAAAAACTGCTTCTCTTTACAGAGAAACACATATGCGTTTCTTCCTAATGCTTTTCATGAAATGAATACACTTTGAAAAGAATGTGATTATCTTTCAAAGTAAAGCTTTTACAGAGAAAGGAACACTGATCTCTCTTCTAAAAATACTTTGACATGATGCATAATACGGCCTTTCTTTACAGAGAAACAACTGTGCGTTTCTTACTAAAGTTATATATGAAACTAATACACTTTCAAAAAACGTGATTATCTTTCAAAATAAAGCTTTGACAGAGAAAAGGAAAACTGATCTCACTTCTAATAGATATTTGACAGTTGCAAACATCTGCTTCTTTACAGAGAAACTCATGTGTGTTTCATACTAAAACTTTTTAAGAAATGAATACACATTCAAAAGAACGTGATTATCATTCAAAGCAAAGCTTCTACAGAGGATGGAACACTGATCTCACTTCTAACAAGACTTTGACATTTAGGAAACAATTGAATCTCTTTACCAAGTAACACGTGTGTTTCTTACTAAAGCTAATCCTGAAATGAATACACTTTCAAAGGAATGTGATTATCTTTCAAAGTAAAGCTTCTACACAGAAAGGAACACTGATCTCTCTTCTAACAATACTTTGACATGTCGCAAAAAATGGCCTCTCTTTAGAGAAACACATGTGCGTTTCTTACTAAAGCTATTTATGAAATGAACACCCTTTCAAAAGAATGTGATTTTCTTTCAAAGTAAACCTGCTACAGAGAAAAGGAATACTGATTTCACTTCAAACAATACTTTGAATGTCGTAAACAACTGCTTCTCCTTACCAAGATACACATGTGTGTTTCATGCTAAAGCTTTTCAAGAAATGAATACACTTTCAAAAGAATGTGAATATCTTTCAAAGTAAAGCTTGTACAGAGAAAAGGAATGCGGATCTCACTTCTACCAATACTTTAACATGTTCCAAAGAACTGCTTCTCTTTACAGAAAAACACATGTGCTTTTCTTACAAAAGCATTTCATGAAATAAATACACATTCAAAAGAACGTTATTATCTTTCAAAGTAAAACTTCTGCAGAGAAAAGGAAAACTAATCTCACTTCTAACAGTAATTTGACATGTCGCAAACATCTGCTTCTCTTTACAGAGAAACACATGTGCGTTTCTTACTAAAGCTTTTCAAGATATGAATACACTTTCAAAAGAACATGTTTATATTTCAAAACAAAGATTCTACAGAGAAAAGGAACACTGATCTCACTTCTACCAATACTTTGACATGTCGTAAACAATGGCTTCTCTTTACAAGGAACAGTTGTGCGTTTCTTACTTAAGTTATTTATGAAATGAATACACTTTCAAAGAATGTGATTATCTTTCAAAGTAAAGTTTCTAAAGAGAAATGAACACTGATCTCACTTCTAACAAGGCTTTGACATGTCAGAAACAACTGCCTTTCCTTACCAAGAAACACATGTGTGTTATTACTAAAGCATTTAAAGAAATAAATACACTTTCAAAAGAACGTGATTATATTTCAAATTAAAGCTTGCACACAGAAAATGACTACTGATCTCACTTCTAACAATACTTTGACATGTCGAAAACAACTGCTTCTCCTTACAGAGAAACACATGTGTGTTTCTTACAAAAGTATTTCATGAAATAAATGCACTTTCAAAAAAACGTGATTATCTTCCAAAGTAAAGCTTCTATAGAGAAAAGGAACACTGATCTCACTTCTCAAAAGACTTTGACATGTAGCAAAAACTGTTTCTCTTTACCAAGAAACACATGTGTTTCTTAATAAAGCTTTTCAAGAGATGAATACACTTTCAAAAGAACATGATTATATTTCAAAGCAAAGCTTCTACAGAGAAAAGTAACACTGATCTCACTTCTAACAGTAATTTGCCATGTTGCAAACAACTGCTTTTCTTTACAAAGAAACACTTTTGCGTTTCTTACTAAAGCTATTTTTGAAATGAACTCTTTCAAAACAATGTGATTATCTTCCAAAGTAAAGCTTCTACAGAGAAAAGGAAAACTGATCTCACTTCAAACAGTAATAGATATGTCGGAAAAATCTGCTTCTCTATAAGGAGAAGCACATGTGCATTTCTTAATAAAGCTTTTCCTAAAATGAATACACTTTAAAAAGAACGTGATTATATTTAAAAGCAAAGATTCTACAGAGAAAAGGAACACGGATCTCACTTCTAACAAGCCTTTGACATGTCACAAAGAACTGCTTTGCTTTACAGAAAAAGACATGTGCGTTTCTTACTAAAGCATTTCAAGAAATGAATACACTTTCAAAAGAATGTGATTATCTTTCAAATAAAGCTTCTACAGAGAAAAGGAATACTGATCTCACTTCAAACAATACTTTGACATGTCGCAAACAATTGCTTCTCTTTAACAAGATACACGTGGGTTTCTTAGTAAAGCTTTTCAAGAAATGAATACACTTTCAAAAGAACGTGATTATATTTCAAAGCATAGCTTCTACAGAGAAAAGGAACACTGATCTCACTTCTAACAGTAATTTGACATGTCGCAAACAACTTTTCTTTACACAGAAAGACGTGTGTTTCTTACTAAAGCTATTTATAAAATGAATACACTTTCCAAAGAATGTGACTTTCTTTCAAAGTAAAGCTTCTACGGAGAAAAGGAACATTGATATCACTTCTAACAATAATTTGACACGTCGCAAACAACTGCTTCTCTTTACAGGGAAACACATGTGTGTTTCTTCCTAAAGCTTTTCATGAAATGAATACACTTTGAAATAAATGTGATTATCTTTCAAAGTAAAGCTTCTACAGAGAAAGGAACACTTATCTCTCTTCCAAAAATACTTTGACATGTCGCAAAAAATGGCTTTTCTTTACAGAGAAACAGTTGTGCGTTTCTTACTAAAGCTATTTTTGAAATGAATACACTTTCAAAACAATGAGATTATCTTTCAAAGTAAAGCTTGTAGAGAGAAAAGAAAACTGTTCTCATTTTTAACAGTAATTTGACATGTCACAAACAACTGCTTTTCTTTAGAGAGAAATACATGTATGTTTCTTACTAAAGATTTTCAAGAAATGTATACACTTTCAAAAGAACGTGATTATCTTTCAAATTAAAGCTTGTACAGAGAAAAGGAATATTGATCTCACTTCAAACAATATTTTGACATGTCCCAAACAACTGCTTCTCCTAACCAAGTAACACATGTGCTTTGCTTACTAAAGTTTTAAAGAAATGAATACACTTTTAAAAGAACATGATTATATTTCAAAGCAGAGTTTCTACAGAGAATGGAACACTGATCTCACTTCTAACAATACTTTGACATGTCGCAAACAACTGCTTCTCTTTACAGAGAAACACTTGTGCGTTTCTTACTAAAGTTATTAATGAAATGAATACACTTTCAGAAGAATATGATTATCTTTCAAAGTAAAGTTGTACAGAGAAAGGTAAACTGATCTCACTTCTAACAATACTTTGACATGTCGCAAACAACTGCTTCTCTTTACCAAGAAACACATGTGTTTCTAACTAAAGCTGTTCAAGAAATGTATACACTTTCAAAAGAATGTGATTATCCTTCAAAGTAAAGCTTGTACAAAGAAAAGGAACACTGATATCACTTCTAACAAGACGTTGACATGTCGCAAAAAACTGCTTCTCTTTATCAAGAAATACATGTGTGTTAGTTACTAAAGCTTTTCAGGAAATGAATACACTTTCAAAAGAATGTGATTGTCTTTCAAAGTAAATCTTGTACCTAGAAGAGGAATATTGACCTCACTTCAAACAACACTTTGACATGTCGCAAACAACTGCTTCTCCTTACCAAGTAACACAAGTGCGTTTTAACTAAAGCTTTTCAGGAAAGAATACAGTTTCAAAATAGCGTGATTATCTTTCAATGTAAAGCTTGTACAGAGAAAAGGCACTGATCTCACTCATAACAATACTTTGACATGTCGCAAAAAATGGCCTCTCTTTACAGAGAAACACATGTGCGTTTCTTACTAAAGCTATTTATGAAATAAATACACTTTCAAAGAATGTGGTTATCTTTCAAATTAAAGCTTCTACAGAGAAAAGCAACACTGATCTCAGGTCTAATAGGACGTTGACATGTCGCAAACAACTGCTTCTCATTACCAAGAAACACATGTGCGTTTCTTACTAAAGTTTTTAAAGAAATGAATACACTTTTTAAAGAACCAATTGTATTACAAAGCAAAGCTTCTACAGAGAATGGAACACTGATCTCCCTTCTAACAATACTTTGACATGTCGCAAACAACGGCTTCTCTTTACAGAGAAACACTTGTGCGTTTCTTACTAAAGCTATTAATGAAATGAATACACTTTCAAAGAATGTGATTATCTTTCAAAGTAAAGCTTCTACAGAGAAATGAATACTGATCACACTTCTAACAAGACTTTGACATGTCAGAAACAACTGCTTCTCTTTACCAAGACACACATGAGCATTATTACTAGAGCATTTCTAGAAATGAATACACTTTCAAAAGAACGTGACTATATTTCAAAATAAAGCTTCCACAGAGAAAATGAACACTGATCTCACTTCTAACAGTAATTCGACATGTCGAAAAGAAGTGCTTTTCTTTACAGAGAAACACATGTACGTTTCTTACTAAAGCTTATCATGAAATGAATACACTTTCAAAAGAATATGATTATACTTCAAAGCAAAGCTTCTACAGAGAAAAGGAACACTGATCTCACTTCTAAAAATACTTGACATGTCGGAAAAAACTGCTTCTCTTTACAGAGAAACACATATGCGTTTCTTCCTAATGCTTTTCATGAAATGAATACACTTTGAAAAGAATGTGATTATCTTTCAAAGTAAAGCTTTTACAGAGAAAGGAACACTGATCTCTCTTCTAAAAATACTTTGACATGATGCATAATACGGCCTTTCTTTACAGAGAAACAACTGTGCGTTTCTTACTAAAGTTATATATGAAACTAATACACTTTCAAAAAACGTGATTATCTTTCAAAATAAAGCTTTGACAGAGAAAAGGAAAACTGATCTCACTTCTAATAGATATTTGACAGTTGCAAACATCTGCTTCTTTACAGAGAAACTCATGTGTGTTTCATACTAAAACTTTTTAAGAAATGAATACACATTCAAAAGAACGTGATTATCATTCAAAGCAAAGCTTCTACAGAGGATGGAACACTGATCTCACTTCTAACAAGACTTTGACATTTAGGAAACAATTGAATCTCTTTACCAAGTAACACGTGTGTTTCTTACTAAAGCTAATCCTGAAATGAATACACTTTCAAAGGAATGTGATTATCTTTCAAAGTAAAGCTTCTACACAGAAAGGAACACTGATCTCTCTTCTAACAATACTTTGACATGTCGCAAAAAATGGCCTCTCTTTAGAGAAACACATGTGCGTTTCTTACTAAAGCTATTTATGAAATGAACACCCTTTCAAAAGAATGTGATTTTCTTTCAAAGTAAACCTGCTACAGAGAAAAGGAATACTGATTTCACTTCAAACAATACTTTGAATGTCGTAAACAACTGCTTCTCCTTACCAAGATACACATGTGTGTTTCATGCTAAAGCTTTTCAAGAAATGAATACACTTTCAAAAGAATGTGAATATCTTTCAAAGTAAAGCTTGTACAGAGAAAAGGAATGCGGATCTCACTTCTACCAATACTTTAACATGTTCCAAAGAACTGCTTCTCTTTACAGAAAAACACATGTGCTTTTCTTACAAAAGCATTTCATGAAATAAATACACATTCAAAAGAACGTTATTATCTTTCAAAGTAAAACTTCTGCAGAGAAAAGGAAAACTAATCTCACTTCTAACAGTAATTTGACATGTCGCAAACATCTGCTTCTCTTTACAGAGAAACACATGTGCGTTTCTTACTAAAGCTTTTCAAGATATGAATACACTTTCAAAAGAACATGTTTATATTTCAAAACAAAGATTCTACAGAGAAAAGGAACACTGATCTCACTTCTACCAATACTTTGACATGTCGTAAACAATGGCTTCTCTTTACAAGGAACAGTTGTGCGTTTCTTACTTAAGTTATTTATGAAATGAATACACTTTCAAAGAATGTGATTATCTTTCAAAGTAAAGTTTCTAAAGAGAAATGAACACTGATCTCACTTCTAACAAGGCTTTGACATGTCAGAAACAACTGCCTTTCCTTACCAAGAAACACATGTGTGTTATTACTAAAGCATTTAAAGAAATAAATACACTTTCAAAAGAACGTGATTATATTTCAAATTAAAGCTTGCACACAGAAAATGACTACTGATCTCACTTCTAACAATACTTTGACATGTCGAAAACAACTGCTTCTCCTTACAGAGAAACACATGTGTGTTTCTTACAAAAGTATTTCATGAAATAAATGCACTTTCAAAAAAAACGTGATTATCTTCCAAAGTAAAGCTTCTATAGAGAAAAGGAACACTGATCTCACTTCTCAAAAGACTTTGACATGTAGCAAAAACTGCTTCTCTTTACCAAGAAACACATGTGTTTCTTAATAAAGCTTTTCAAGAGATGAATACACTTTCAAAAGAACATGATTATATTTCAAAGCAAAGCTTCTACAGAGAAAAGTAACACTGATCTCACTTCTAACAGTAATTTGCCATGTTGCAAACAACTGCTTTTCTTTACAAAGAAACACTTTTGCGTTTCTTACTAAAGCTATTTTTGAAATGAACTCTTTCAAAACAATGTGATTATCTTCCAAAGTAAAGCTTCTACAGAGAAAAGGAAAACTGATCTCACTTCAAACAGTAATAGATATGTCGGAAAAATCTGCTTCTCTATAAGGAGAAGCACATGTGCATTTCTTAATAAAGCTTTTCCTAAAATGAATACACTTTAAAAAGAACGTGATTATATTTAAAAGCAAAGATTCTACAGAGAAAAGGAACACGGATCTCACTTCTAACAAGCCTTTGACATGTCACAAAGAACTGCTTTGCTTTACAGAAAAAGACATGTGCGTTTCTTACTAAAGCATTTCAAGAAATGAATACACTTTCAAAAGAATGTGATTATCTTTCAAATAAAGCTTCTACAGAGAAAAGGAATACTGATCTCACTTCAAACAATACTTTGACATGTCGCAAACAATTGCTTCTCTTTAACAAGATACACGTGGGTTTCTTAGTAAAGCTTTTCAAGAAATGAATACACTTTCAAAAGAACGTGATTATATTTCAAAGCATAGCTTCTACAGAGAAAAGGAACACTGATCTCACTTCTAACAGTAATTTGACATGTCGCAAACAACTTTTCTTTACACAGAAAGACGTGTGTTTCTTACTAAAGCTATTTATAAAATGAATACACTTTCCAAAGAATGTGACTTTCTTTCAAAGTAAAGCTTCTACGGAGAAAAGGAACATTGATATCACTTCTAACAATAATTTGACACGTCGCAAACAACTGCTTCTCTTTACAGGGAAACACATGTGTGTTTCTTCCTAAAGCTTTTCATGAAATGAATACACTTTGAAATAAATGTGATTATCTTTCAAAGTAAAGCTTCTACAGAGAAAGGAACACTTATCTCTCTTCCAAAAATACTTTGACATGTCGCAAAAAATGGCTTTTCTTTACAGAGAAACAGTTGTGCGTTTCTTACTAAAGCTATTTTTGAAATGAATACACTTTCAAAACAATGAGATTATCTTTCAAAGTAAAGCTTGTAGAGAGAAAAGAAAACTGTTCTCATTTTTAACAGTAATTTGACATGTCACAAACAACTGCTTTTCTTTAGAGAGAAATACATGTATGTTTCTTACTAAAGATTTTCAAGAAATGTATACACTTTCAAAAGAACGTGATTATCTTTCAAATTAAAGCTTGTACAGAGAAAAGGAATATTGATCTCACTTCAAACAATATTTTGACATGTCCCAAACAACTGCTTCTCCTAACCAAGTAACACATGTGCTTTGCTTACTAAAGTTTTAAAGAAATGAATACACTTTTAAAAGAACATGATTATATTTCAAAGCAGAGTTTCTACAGAGAATGGAACACTGATCTCACTTCTAACAATACTTTGACATGTCGCAAACAACTGCTTCTCTTTACAGAGAAACACTTGTGCGTTTCTTACTAAAGTTATTAATGAAATGAATACACTTTCAGAAGAATATGATTATCTTTCAAAGTAAAGTTGTACAGAGAAAGGTAAACTGATCTCACTTCTAACAATACTTTGACATGTCGCAAACAACTGCTTCTCTTTACCAAGAAACACATGTGTTTCTAACTAAAGCTGTTCAAGAAATGTATACACTTTCAAAAGAATGTGATTATCCTTCAAAGTAAAGCTTGTACAAAGAAAAGGAACACTGATATCACTTCTAACAAGACGTTGACATGTCGCAAAAAACTGCTTCTCTTTATCAAGAAATACATGTGTGTTAGTTACTAAAGCTTTTCAGGAAATGAATACACTTTCAAAAGAATGTGATTGTCTTTCAAAGTAAATCTTGTACCTAGAAGAGGAATATTGACCTCACTTCAAACAACACTTTGACATGTTGCAAACAACTGCTTCTCCTTACCAAGTAACACAAGTGCGTTTTAACTAAAGCTTTTCAGGAAAGAATACAGTTTCAAAATAGCGTGATTATCTTTCAATGTAAAGCTTGTACAGAGAAAAGGCACTGATCTCACTCATAACAATACTTTGACATGTCGCAAAAAATGGCCTCTCTTTACAGAGAAACACATGTGCGTTTCTTACTAAAGCTATTTATGAAATAAATACACTTTCAAAGAATGTGGTTATCTTTCAAATTAAAGCTTCTACAGAGAAAAGCAACACTGATCTCAGGTCTAATAGGACGTTGACATGTCGCAAACAACTGCTTCTCATTACCAAGAAACACATGTGCGTTTCTTACTAAAGTTTTTAAAGAAATGAATACACTTTTTAAAGAACCAATTGTATTGCAAAGCAAAGCTTCTACAGAGAATGGAACACTGATCTCCCTTCTAACAATACTTTGACATGTCGCAAACAACGGCTTCTCTTTACAGAGAAACACTTGTGCGTTTCTTACTAAAGCTATTAATGAAATGAATACACTTTCAAAGAATGTGATTATCTTTCAAAGTAAAGCTTCTACAGAGAAATGAATACTGATCACACTTCTAACAAGACTTTGACATGTCAGAAACAACTGCTTCTCTTTACCAAGACACACATGAGCATTATTACTAGAGCATTTCTAGAAATGAATACACTTTCAAAAGAACGTGACTATATTTCAAAATAAAGCTTCCACAGAGAAAATGAACACTGATCTCACTTCTAACAGTAATTCGACATGTCGAAAAGAAGTGCTTTTCTTTACAGAGAAACACATGTACGTTTCTTACTAAAGCTTATCATGAAATGAATACACTTTCAAAAGAATATGATTATACTTCAAAGCAAAGCTTCTACAGAGAAAAGGAACACTGATCTCACTTCTAAAAATACTTGACATGTCGGAAAAAACTGCTTCTCTTTACAGAGAAACACATATGCGTTTCTTCCTAATGCTTTTCATGAAATGAATACACTTTGAAAAGAATGTGATTATCTTTCAAAGTAAAGCTTTTACAGAGAAAGGAACACTGATCTCTCTTCTAAAAATACTTTGACATGATGCATAATACGGCCTTTCTTTACAGAGAAACAACTGTGCGTTTCTTACTAAAGTTATATATGAAACTAATACACTTTCAAAAAACGTGATTATCTTTCAAAATAAAGCTTTGACAGAGAAAAGGAAAACTGATCTCACTTCTAATAGATATTTGACAGTTGCAAACATCTGCTTCTTTACAGAGAAACTCATGTGTGTTTCATACTAAAACTTTTTAAGAAATGAATACACATTCAAAAGAACGTGATTATCATTCAAAGCAAAGCTTCTACAGAGGATGGAACACTGATCTCACTTCTAACAAGACTTTGACATTTAGGAAACAATTGAATCTCTTTACCAAGTAACACGTGTGTTTCTTACTAAAGCTAATCCTGAAATGAATACACTTTCAAAGGAATGTGATTATCTTTCAAAGTAAAGCTTCTACACAGAAAGGAACACTGATCTCTCTTCTAACAATACTTTGACATGTCGCAAAAAATGGCCTCTCTTTAGAGAAACACATGTGCGTTTCTTACTAAAGCTATTTATGAAATGAACACCCTTTCAAAAGAATGTGATTTTCTTTCAAAGTAAACCTGCTACAGAGAAAAGGAATACTGATTTCACTTCAAACAATACTTTGAATGTCGTAAACAACTGCTTCTCCTTACCAAGATACACATGTGTGTTTCATGCTAAAGCTTTTCAAGAAATGAATACACTTTCAAAAGAATGTGAATATCTTTCAAAGTAAAGCTTGTACAGAGAAAAGGAATGCGGATCTCACTTCTACCAATACTTTAACATGTTCCAAAGAACTGCTTCTCTTTACAGAAAAACACATGTGCTTTTCTTACAAAAGCATTTCATGAAATAAATACACATTCAAAAGAACGTTATTATCTTTCAAAGTAAAACTTCTGCAGAGAAAAGGAAAACTAATCTCACTTCTAACAGTAATTTGACATGTCGCAAACATCTGCTTCTCTTTACAGAGAAACACATGTGCGTTTCTTACTAAAGCTTTTCAAGATATGAATACACTTTCAAAAGAACATGTTTATATTTCAAAACAAAGATTCTACAGAGAAAAGGAACACTGATCTCACTTCTACCAATACTTTGACATGTCGTAAACAATGGCTTCTCTTTACAAGGAACAGTTGTGCGTTTCTTACTTAAGTTATTTATGAAATGAATACACTTTCAAAGAATGTGATTATCTTTCAAAGTAAAGTTTCTAAAGAGAAATGAACACTGATCTCACTTCTAACAAGGCTTTGACATGTCAGAAACAACTGCCTTTCCTTACCAAGAAACACATGTGTGTTATTACTAAAGCATTTAAAGAAATAAATACACTTTCAAAAGAACGTGATTATATTTCAAATTAAAGCTTGCACACAGAAAATGACTACTGATCTCACTTCTAACAATACTTTGACATGTCGAAAACAACTGCTTCTCCTTACAGAGAAACACATGTGTGTTTCTTACAAAAGTATTTCATGAAATAAATGCACTTTCAAAAAAACGTGATTATCTTCCAAAGTAAAGCTTCTATAGAGAAAAGGAACACTGATCTCACTTCTCAAAAGACTTTGACATGTAGCAAAAACTGCTTCTCTTTACCAAGAAACACATGTGTTTCTTAATAAAGCTTTTCAAGAGATGAATACACTTTCAAAAGAACATGATTATATTTCAAAGCAAAGCTTCTACAGAGAAAAGTAACACTGATCTCACTTCTAACAGTAATTTGCCATGTTGCAAACAACTGCTTTTCTTTACAAAGAAACACTTTTGCGTTTCTTACTAAAGCTATTTTTGAAATGAACTCTTTCAAAACAATGTGATTATCTTCCAAAGTAAAGCTTCTACAGAGAAAAGGAAAACTGATCTCACTTCAAACAGTAATAGATATGTCGGAAAAATCTGCTTCTCTATAAGGAGAAGCACATGTGCATTTCTTAATAAAGCTTTTCCTAAAATGAATACACTTTAAAAAGAACGTGATTATATTTAAAAGCAAAGATTCTACAGAGAAAAGGAACACGGATCTCACTTCTAACAAGCCTTTGACATGTCACAAAGAACTGCTTTGCTTTACAGAAAAAGACATGTGCGTTTCTTACTAAAGCATTTCAAGAAATGAATACACTTTCAAAAGAATGTGATTATCTTTCAAATAAAGCTTCTACAGAGAAAAGGAATACTGATCTCACTTCAAACAATACTTTGACATGTCGCAAACAATTGCTTCTCTTTAACAAGATACACGTGGGTTTCTTAGTAAAGCTTTTCAAGAAATGAATACACTTTCAAAAGAACGTGATTATATTTCAAAGCATAGCTTCTACAGAGAAAAGGAACACTGATCTCACTTCTAACAGTAATTTGACATGTCGCAAACAACTTTTCTTTACACAGAAAGACGTGTGTTTCTTACTAAAGCTATTTATAAAATGAATACACTTTCCAAAGAATGTGACTTTCTTTCAAAGTAAAGCTTCTACGGAGAAAAGGAACATTGATATCACTTCTAACAATAATTTGACACGTCGCAAACAACTGCTTCTCTTTACAGGGAAACACATGTGTGTTTCTTCCTAAAGCTTTTCATGAAATGAATACACTTTGAAATAAATGTGATTATCTTTCAAAGTAAAGCTTCTACAGAGAAAGGAACACTTATCTCTCTTCCAAAAATACTTTGACATGTCGCAAAAAATGGCTTTTCTTTACAGAGAAACAGTTGTGCGTTTCTTACTAAAGCTATTTTTGAAATGAATACACTTTCAAAACAATGAGATTATCTTTCAAAGTAAAGCTTGTAGAGAGAAAAGAAAACTGTTCTCATTTTTAACAGTAATTTGACATGTCACAAACAACTGCTTTTCTTTAGAGAGAAATACATGTATGTTTCTTACTAAAGATTTTCAAGAAATGTATACACTTTCAAAAGAACGTGATTATCTTTCAAATTAAAGCTTGTACAGAGAAAAGGAATATTGATCTCACTTCAAACAATATTTTGACATGTCCCAAACAACTGCTTCTCCTAACCAAGTAACACATGTGCTTTGCTTACTAAAGTTTTAAAGAAATGAATACACTTTTAAAAGAACATGATTATATTTCAAAGCAGAGTTTCTACAGAGAATGGAACACTGATCTCACTTCTAACAATACTTTGACATGTCGCAAACAACTGCTTCTCTTTACAGAGAAACACTTGTGCGTTTCTTACTAAAGCTATTAATGAAATGAATACACTTTCAGAAGAATATGATTATCTTTCAAAGTAAAGTTGTACAGAGAAAGGTAAACTGATCTCACTTCTAACAATACTTTGACATGTCGCAAACAACTGCTTCTCTTTACCAAGAAACACATGTGTTTCTAACTAAAGCTGTTCAAGAAATGTATACACTTTCAAAAGAATGTGATTATCCTTCAAAGTAAAGCTTGTACAAAGAAAAGGAACACTGATATCACTTCTAACAAGACGTTGACATGTCGCAAAAAACTGCTTCTCTTTATCAAGAAACACATGTGTGTTAGTTACTAAAGCTTTTCAGGAAATGAATACACTTTCAAAAGAATGTGATTATCTTTCAAAGTAAATCTTGTACCTAGAAGAGGAATATTGACCTCATTCAAACAACACTTTGACATGTCGCAAACAACTGCTTCTCCTTACCAAGTAACACAAGTGCGTTTTAACTAAAGCTTTTCAGGAAAGAATACAGTTTCAAAATAGCGTGATTATCTTTCAATGTAAAGCTTGTACAGAGAAAAGGAACACTGATCTCACTAATAACAATACTTTGACATGTCGCAAAAAATGGCCTCTCTTTACAGAGAAACACATGTGCGTTTCTTACTAAAGCTATTTATGAAATAAATACACTTTCAAAGAATGTGGTTATCTTTCAAATTAAAGCTTCTACAGAGAAAAGCAACACTGATCTCAGGTCTAATAGGACGTTGACATGTCGCAAACAACTGCTTCTCATTACCAAGAAACACATGTGCGTTTCTTACTAAAGTTTTTAAAGAAATGAATACACTTTTTAAAGAACCAATTGTATTGCAAAGCAAAGCTTCTACAGAGAATGGAACACTGATCTCCCTTCTAACAATACTTTGACATGTCGCAAACAACGGCTTCTCTTTACAGAGAAACACTTGTGCGTTTCTTACTAAAGCTATTAATGAAATGAATACACTTTCAAAGAATGTGATTATCTTTCAAAGTAAAGCTTCTACAGAGAAATGAATACTGATCACACTTCTAACAAGACTTTGACATGTCAGAAACAACTGCTTCTCTTTACCAAGACACACATGAGCATTATTACTAAAGCATTTCTAGAAATGAATACACTTTCAAAAGAACGTGACTATATTTCAAAATAAAGCTTCCACAGAGAAAATGAACACTGATCTCACTTCTAACAGTAATTTGACATGTCGAAAAGAAGTGCTTTTCTTTACAGAGAAACACATGTACGTTTCTTACTAAAGCTTATCATGAAATGAATACACTTTCAAAAGAATATGATTATACTTCAAAGCAAAGCTTCTACAGAGAAAAGGAACACTGATCTCACTTCTAAAAATACTTGACATGTCGGAAAAAACTGCTTCTCTTTACAGAGAAACACATATGCGTTTCTTCCTAATGCTTTTCATGAAATGAATACACTTTGAAAAGAATGTGATTATCTTTCAAAGTAAAGCTTTTACAGAGAAAGGAACACTGATCTCTCTTCTAAAAATACTTTGACATGATGCATAATACGGCCTTTCTTTACAGAGAAACAACTGTGCGTTTCTTACTAAAGTTATATATGAAACTAATACACTTTCAAAAAACGTGATTATCTTTCAAAATAAAGCTTTGACAGAGAAAAGGAAAACTGATCTCACTTCTAATAGATATTTGACAGTTGCAAACATCTGCTTCTTTACAGAGAAACTCATGTGTGTTTCATACTAAAACTTTTTAAGAAATGAATACACATTCAAAAGAACGTGATTATCATTCAAAGCAAAGCTTCTACAGAGGATGGAACACTGATCTCACTTCTAACAAGACTTTGACATTTAGGAAACAATTGAATCTCTTTACCAAGTAACACGTGTGTTTCTTACTAAAGCTAATCCTGAAATGAATACACTTTCAAAGGAATGTGATTATCTTTCAAAGTAAAGCTTCTACACAGAAAGGAACACTGATCTCTCTTCTAACAATACTTTGACATGTCGCAAAAAATGGCCTCTCTTTAGAGAAACACATGTGCGTTTCTTACTAAAGCTATTTATGAAATGAACACCCTTTCAAAAGAATGTGATTTTCTTTCAAAGTAAACCTGCTACAGAGAAAAGGAATACTGATTTCACTTCAAACAATACTTTGAATGTCGTAAACAACTGCTTCTCCTTACCAAGATACACATGTGTGTTTCATGCTAAAGCTTTTCAAGAAATGAATACACTTTCAAAAGAATGTGAATATCTTTCAAAGTAAAGCTTGTACAGAGAAAAGGAATGCGGATCTCACTTCTACCAATACTTTAACATGTTCCAAAGAACTGCTTCTCTTTACAGAAAAACACATGTGCTTTTCTTACAAAAGCATTTCATGAAATAAATACACATTCAAAAGAACGTTATTATCTTTCAAAGTAAAACTTCTGCAGAGAAAAGGAAAACTAATCTCACTTCTAACAGTAATTTGACATGTCGCAAACATCTGCTTCTCTTTACAGAGAAACACATGTGCGTTTCTTACTAAAGCTTTTCAAGATATGAATACACTTTCAAAAGAACATGTTTATATTTCAAAACAAAGATTCTACAGAGAAAAGGAACACTGATCTCACTTCTACCAATACTTTGACATGTCGTAAACAATGGCTTCTCTTTACAAGGAACAGTTGTGCGTTTCTTACTTAAGTTATTTATGAAATGAATACACTTTCAAAGAATGTGATTATCTTTCAAAGTAAAGTTTCTAAAGAGAAATGAACACTGATCTCACTTCTAACAAGGCTTTGACATGTCAGAAACAACTGCCTTTCCTTACCAAGAAACACATGTGTGTTATTACTAAAGCATTTAAAGAAATAAATACACTTTCAAAAGAACGTGATTATATTTCAAATTAAAGCTTGCACACAGAAAATGACTACTGATCTCACTTCTAACAATACTTTGACATGTCGAAAACAACTGCTTCTCCTTACAGAGAAACACATGTGTGTTTCTTACAAAAGTATTTCATGAAATAAATGCACTTTCAAAAAAACGTGATTATCTTCCAAAGTAAAGCTTCTATAGAGAAAAGGAACACTGATCTCACTTCTCAAAAGACTTTGACATGTAGCAAAAACTGCTTCTCTTTACCAAGAAACACATGTGTTTCTTAATAAAGCTTTTCAAGAGATGAATACACTTTCAAAAGAACATGATTATATTTCAAAGCAAAGCTTCTACAGAGAAAAGTAACACTGATCTCACTTCTAACAGTAATTTGCCATGTTGCAAACAACTGCTTTTCTTTACAAAGAAACACTTTTGCGTTTCTTACTAAAGCTATTTTTGAAATGAACTCTTTCAAAACAATGTGATTATCTTCCAAAGTAAAGCTTCTACAGAGAAAAGGAAAACTGATCTCACTTCAAACAGTAATAGATATGTCGGAAAAATCTGCTTCTCTATAAGGAGAAGCACATGTGCATTTCTTAATAAAGCTTTTCCTAAAATGAATACACTTTAAAAAGAACGTGATTATATTTAAAAGCAAAGATTCTACAGAGAAAAGGAACACGGATCTCACTTCTAACAAGCCTTTGACATGTCACAAAGAACTGCTTTGCTTTACAGAAAAAGACATGTGCGTTTCTTACTAAAGCATTTCAAGAAATGAATACACTTTCAAAAGAATGTGATTATCTTTCAAATAAAGCTTCTACAGAGAAAAGGAATACTGATCTCACTTCAAACAATACTTTGACATGTCGCAAACAATTGCTTCTCTTTAACAAGATACACGTGGGTTTCTTAGTAAAGCTTTTCAAGAAATGAATACACTTTCAAAAGAACGTGATTATATTTCAAAGCATAGCTTCTACAGAGAAAAGGAACACTGATCTCACTTCTAACAGTAATTTGACATGTCGCAAACAACTTTTCTTTACACAGAAAGACGTGTGTTTCTTACTAAAGCTATTTATAAAATGAATACACTTTCCAAAGAATGTGACTTTCTTTCAAAGTAAAGCTTCTACGGAGAAAAGGAACATTGATATCACTTCTAACAATAATTTGACACGTCGCAAACAACTGCTTCTCTTTACAGGGAAACACATGTGTGTTTCTTCCTAAAGCTTTTCATGAAATGAATACACTTTGAAATAAATGTGATTATCTTTCAAAGTAAAGCTTCTACAGAGAAAGGAACACTTATCTCTCTTCCAAAAATACTTTGACATGTCGCAAAAAATGGCTTTTCTTTACAGAGAAACAGTTGTGCGTTTCTTACTAAAGCTATTTTTGAAATGAATACACTTTCAAAACAATGAGATTATCTTTCAAAGTAAAGCTTGTAGAGAGAAAAGAAAACTGTTCTCATTTTTAACAGTAATTTGACATGTCACAAACAACTGCTTTTCTTTAGAGAGAAATACATGTATGTTTCTTACTAAAGATTTTCAAGAAATGTATACACTTTCAAAAGAACGTGATTATCTTTCAAATTAAAGCTTGTACAGAGAAAAGGAATATTGATCTCACTTCAAACAATATTTTGACATGTCCCAAACAACTGCTTCTCCTAACCAAGTAACACATGTGCTTTGCTTACTAAAGTTTTAAAGAAATGAATACACTTTTAAAAGAACATGATTATATTTCAAAGCAGAGTTTCTACAGAGAATGGAACACTGATCTCACTTCTAACAATACTTTGACATGTCGCAAACAACTGCTTCTCTTTACAGAGAAACACTTGTGCGTTTCTTACTAAAGCTATTAATGAAATGAATACACTTTCAGAAGAATATGATTATCTTTCAAAGTAAAGTTGTACAGAGAAAGGTAAACTGATCTCACTTCTAACAATACTTTGACATGTCGCAAACAACTGCTTCTCTTTACCAAGAAACACATGTGTTTCTAACTAAAGCTGTTCAAGAAATGTATACACTTTCAAAAGAATGTGATTATCCTTCAAAGTAAAGCTTGTACAAAGAAAAGGAACACTGATATCACTTCTAACAAGACGTTGACATGTCGCAAAAAACTGCTTCTCTTTATCAAGAAACACATGTGTGTTAGTTACTAAAGCTTTTCAGGAAATGAATACACTTTCAAAAGAATGTGATTATCTTTCAAAGTAAATCTTGTACCTAGAAGAGGAATATTGACCTCATTCAAACAACACTTTGACATGTCGCAAACAACTGCTTCTCCTTACCAAGTAACACAAGTGCGTTTTAACTAAAGCTTTTCAGGAAAGAATACAGTTTCAAAATAGCGTGATTATCTTTCAATGTAAAGCTTGTACAGAGAAAAGGAACACTGATCTCACTAATAACAATACTTTGACATGTCGCAAAAAATGGCCTCTCTTTACAGAGAAACACATGTGCGTTTCTTACTAAAGCTATTTATGAAATAAATACACTTTCAAAGAATGTGGTTATCTTTCAAATTAAAGCTTCTACAGAGAAAAGCAACACTGATCTCAGGTCTAATAGGACGTTGACATGTCGCAAACAACTGCTTCTCATTACCAAGAAACACATGTGCGTTTCTTACTAAAGTTTTTAAAGAAATGAATACACTTTTTAAAGAACCAATTGTATTGCAAAGCAAAGCTTCTACAGAGAATGGAACACTGATCTCCCTTCTAACAATACTTTGACATGTCGCAAACAACGGCTTCTCTTTACAGAGAAACACTTGTGCGTTTCTTACTAAAGCTATTAATGAAATGAATACACTTTCAAAGAATGTGATTATCTTTCAAAGTAAAGCTTCTACAGAGAAATGAATACTGATCACACTTCTAACAAGACTTTGACATGTCAGAAACAACTGCTTCTCTTTACCAAGACACACATGAGCATTATTACTAAAGCATTTCTAGAAATGAATACACTTTCAAAAGAACGTGACTATATTTCAAAATAAAGCTTCCACAGAGAAAATGAACACTGATCTCACTTCTAACAGTAATTTGACATGTCGAAAAGAAGTGCTTTTCTTTACAGAGAAACACATGTACGTTTCTTACTAAAGCTTATCATGAAATGAATACACTTTCAAAAGAATATGATTATACTTCAAAGCAAAGCTTCTACAGAGAAAAGGAACACTGATCTCACTTCTAAAAATACTTGACATGTCGGAAAAAACTGCTTCTCTTTACAGAGAAACACATATGCGTTTCTTCCTAATGCTTTTCATGAAATGAATACACTTTGAAAAGAATGTGATTATCTTTCAAAGTAAAGCTTTTACAGAGAAAGGAACACTGATCTCTCTTCTAAAAATACTTTGACATGATGCATAATACGGCCTTTCTTTACAGAGAAACAACTGTGCGTTTCTTACTAAAGTTATATATGAAACTAATACACTTTCAAAAAACGTGATTATCTTTCAAAATAAAGCTTTGACAGAGAAAAGGAAAACTGATCTCACTTCTAATAGATATTTGACAGTTGCAAACATCTGCTTCTTTACAGAGAAACTCATGTGTGTTTCATACTAAAACTTTTTAAGAAATGAATACACATTCAAAAGAACGTGATTATCATTCAAAGCAAAGCTTCTACAGAGGATGGAACACTGATCTCACTTCTAACAAGACTTTGACATTTAGGAAACAATTGAATCTCTTTACCAAGTAACACGTGTGTTTCTTACTAAAGCTAATCCTGAAATGAATACACTTTCAAAGGAATGTGATTATCTTTCAAAGTAAAGCTTCTACACAGAAAGGAACACTGATCTCTCTTCTAACAATACTTTGACATGTCGCAAAAAATGGCCTCTCTTTAGAGAAACACATGTGCGTTTCTTACTAAAGCTATTTATGAAATGAACACCCTTTCAAAAGAATGTGATTTTCTTTCAAAGTAAACCTGCTACAGAGAAAAGGAATACTGATTTCACTTCAAACAATACTTTGAATGTCGTAAACAACTGCTTCTCCTTACCAAGATACACATGTGTGTTTCATGCTAAAGCTTTTCAAGAAATGAATACACTTTCAAAAGAATGTGAATATCTTTCAAAGTAAAGCTTGTACAGAGAAAAGGAATGCGGATCTCACTTCTACCAATACTTTAACATGTTCCAAAGAACTGCTTCTCTTTACAGAAAAACACATGTGCTTTTCTTACAAAAGCATTTCATGAAATAAATACACATTCAAAAGAACGTTATTATCTTTCAAAGTAAAACTTCTGCAGAGAAAAGGAAAACTAATCTCACTTCTAACAGTAATTTGACATGTCGCAAACATCTGCTTCTCTTTACAGAGAAACACATGTGCGTTTCTTACTAAAGCTTTTCAAGATATGAATACACTTTCAAAAGAACATGTTTATATTTCAAAACAAAGATTCTACAGAGAAAAGGAACACTGATCTCACTTCTACCAATACTTTGACATGTCGTAAACAATGGCTTCTCTTTACAAGGAACAGTTGTGCGTTTCTTACTTAAGTTATTTATGAAATGAATACACTTTCAAAGAATGTGATTATCTTTCAAAGTAAAGTTTCTAAAGAGAAATGAACACTGATCTCACTTCTAACAAGGCTTTGACATGTCAGAAACAACTGCCTTTCCTTACCAAGAAACACATGTGTGTTATTACTAAAGCATTTAAAGAAATAAATACACTTTCAAAAGAACGTGATTATATTTCAAATTAAAGCTTGCACACAGAAAATGACTACTGATCTCACTTCTAACAATACTTTGACATGTCGAAAACAACTGCTTCTCCTTACAGAGAAACACATGTGTGTTTCTTACAAAAGTATTTCATGAAATAAATGCACTTTCAAAAAAACGTGATTATCTTCCAAAGTAAAGCTTCTATAGAGAAAAGGAACACTGATCTCACTTCTCAAAAGACTTTGACATGTAGCAAAAACTGCTTCTCTTTACCAAGAAACACATGTGTTTCTTAATAAAGCTTTTCAAGAGATGAATACACTTTCAAAAGAACATGATTATATTTCAAAGCAAAGCTTCTACAGAGAAAAGTAACACTGATCTCACTTCTAACAGTAATTTGCCATGTTGCAAACAACTGCTTTTCTTTACAAAGAAACACTTTTGCGTTTCTTACTAAAGCTATTTTTGAAATGAACTCTTTCAAAACAATGTGATTATCTTCCAAAGTAAAGCTTCTACAGAGAAAAGGAAAACTGATCTCACTTCAAACAGTAATAGATATGTCGGAAAAATCTGCTTCTCTATAAGGAGAAGCACATGTGCATTTCTTAATAAAGCTTTTCCTAAAATGAATACACTTTAAAAAGAACGTGATTATATTTAAAAGCAAAGATTCTACAGAGAAAAGGAACACGGATCTCACTTCTAACAAGCCTTTGACATGTCACAAAGAACTGCTTTGCTTTACAGAAAAAGACATGTGCGTTTCTTACTAAAGCATTTCAAGAAATGAATACACTTTCAAAAGAATGTGATTATCTTTCAAATAAAGCTTCTACAGAGAAAAGGAATACTGATCTCACTTCAAACAATACTTTGACATGTCGCAAACAATTGCTTCTCTTTAACAAGATACACGTGGGTTTCTTAGTAAAGCTTTTCAAGAAATGAATACACTTTCAAAAGAACGTGATTATATTTCAAAGCATAGCTTCTACAGAGAAAAGGAACACTGATCTCACTTCTAACAGTAATTTGACATGTCGCAAACAACTTTTCTTTACACAGAAAGACGTGTGTTTCTTACTAAAGCTATTTATAAAATGAATACACTTTCCAAAGAATGTGACTTTCTTTCAAAGTAAAGCTTCTACGGAGAAAAGGAACATTGATATCACTTCTAACAATAATTTGACACGTCGCAAACAACTGCTTCTCTTTACAGGGAAACACATGTGTGTTTCTTCCTAAAGCTTTTCATGAAATGAATACACTTTGAAATAAATGTGATTATCTTTCAAAGTAAAGCTTCTACAGAGAAAGGAACACTTATCTCTCTTCCAAAAATACTTTGACATGTCGCAAAAAATGGCTTTTCTTTACAGAGAAACAGTTGTGCGTTTCTTACTAAAGCTATTTTTGAAATGAATACACTTTCAAAACAATGAGATTATCTTTCAAAGTAAAGCTTGTAGAGAGAAAAGAAAACTGTTCTCATTTTTAACAGTAATTTGACATGTCACAAACAACTGCTTTTCTTTAGAGAGAAATACATGTATGTTTCTTACTAAAGATTTTCAAGAAATGTATACACTTTCAAAAGAACGTGATTATCTTTCAAATTAAAGCTTGTACAGAGAAAAGGAATATTGATCTCACTTCAAACAATATTTTGACATGTCCCAAACAACTGCTTCTCCTAACCAAGTAACACATGTGCTTTGCTTACTAAAGTTTTAAAGAAATGAATACACTTTTAAAAGAACATGATTATATTTCAAAGCAGAGTTTCTACAGAGAATGGAACACTGATCTCACTTCTAACAATACTTTGACATGTCGCAAACAACTGCTTCTCTTTACAGAGAAACACTTGTGCGTTTCTTACTAAAGTTATTAATGAAATGAATACACTTTCAGAAGAATATGATTATCTTTCAAAGTAAAGTTGTACAGAGAAAGGTAAACTGATCTCACTTCTAACAATACTTTGACATGTCGCAAACAACTGCTTCTCTTTACCAAGAAACACATGTGTTTCTAACTAAAGCTGTTCAAGAAATGTATACACTTTCAAAAGAATGTGATTATCCTTCAAAGTAAAGCTTGTACAAAGAAAAGGAACACTGATATCACTTCTAACAAGACGTTGACATGTCGCAAAAAACTGCTTCTCTTTATCAAGAAATACATGTGTGTTAGTTACTAAAGCTTTTCAGGAAATGAATACACTTTCAAAAGAATGTGATTGTCTTTCAAAGTAAATCTTGTACCTAGAAGAGGAATATTGACCTCACTTCAAACAACACTTTGACATGTCGCAAACAACTGCTTCTCCTTACCAAGTAACACAAGTGCGTTTTAACTAAAGCTTTTCAGGAAAGAATACAGTTTCAAAATAGCGTGATTATCTTTCAATGTAAAGCTTGTACAGAGAAAAGGAACACTGATCTCACTAATAACAATACTTTGACATGTCGCAAAAAATGGCCTCTCTTTACAGAGAAACACATGTGCGTTTCTTACTAAAGCTATTTATGAAATAAATACACTTTCAAAGAATGTGGTTATCTTTCAAATTAAAGCTTCTACAGAGAAAAGCAACACTGATCTCAGGTCTAATAGGACGTTGACATGTCGCAAACAACTGCTTCTCATTACCAAGAAACACATGTGCGTTTCTTACTAAAGTTTTTAAAGAAATGAATACACTTTTTAAAGAACCAATTGTATTGCAAAGCAAAGCTTCTACAGAGAATGGAACACTGATCTCCCTTCTAACAATACTTTGACATGTCGCAAACAACGGCTTCTCTTTACAGAGAAACACTTGTGCGTTTCTTACTAAAGCTATTAATGAAATGAATACACTTTCAAAGAATGTGATTATCTTTCAAAGTAAAGCTTCTACAGAGAAATGAATACTGATCACACTTCTAACAAGACTTTGACATGTCAGAAACAACTGCTTCTCTTTACCAAGACACACATGAGCATTATTACTAAAGCATTTCTAGAAATGAATACACTTTCAAAAGAACGTGACTATATTTCAAAATAAAGCTTCCACAGAGAAAATGAACACTGATCTCACTTCTAACAGTAATTTGACACGTCGAAAAGAAGTGCTTTTCTTTACAGAGAAACACATGTACGTTTCTTACTAAAGCTTATCATGAAATGAATACACTTTCAAAAGAATATGATTATACTTCAAAGCAAAGCTTCTACAGAGAAAAGGAACACTGATCTCACTTCTAAAAATACTTGACATGTCGGAAAAAACTGCTTCTCTTTACAGAGAAACACATATGCGTTTCTTCCTAATGCTTTTCATGAAATGAATACACTTTGAAAAGAATGTGATTATCTTTCAAAGTAAAGCTTTTACAGAGAAAGGAACACTGATCTCTCTTCTAAAAATACTTTGACATGATGCATAATACGGCCTTTCTTTACAGAGAAACAACTGTGCGTTTCTTACTAAAGTTATATATGAAACTAATACACTTTCAAAAAACGTGATTATCTTTCAAAATAAAGCTTTGACAGAGAAAAGGAAAACTGATCTCACTTCTAATAGATATTTGACAGTTGCAAACATCTGCTTCTTTACAGAGAAACTCATGTGTGTTTCATACTAAAACTTTTTAAGAAATGAATACACATTCAAAAGAACGTGATTATCATTCAAAGCAAAGCTTCTACAGAGGATGGAACACTGATCTCACTTCTAACAAGACTTTGACATTTAGGAAACAATTGAATCTCTTTACCAAGTAACACGTGTGTTTCTTACTAAAGCTAATCCTGAAATGAATACACTTTCAAAGGAATGTGATTATCTTTCAAAGTAAAGCTTCTACACAGAAAGGAACACTGATCTCTCTTCTAACAATACTTTGACATGTCGCAAAAAATGGCCTCTCTTTAGAGAAACACATGTGCGTTTCTTACTAAAGCTATTTATGAAATGAACACCCTTTCAAAAGAATGTGATTTTCTTTCAAAGTAAACCTGCTACAGAGAAAAGGAATACTGATTTCACTTCAAACAATACTTTGAATGTCGTAAACAACTGCTTCTCCTTACCAAGATACACATGTGTGTTTCATGCTAAAGCTTTTCAAGAAATGAATACACTTTCAAAAGAATGTGAATATCTTTCAAAGTAAAGCTTGTACAGAGAAAAGGAATGCGGATCTCACTTCTACCAATACTTTAACATGTTCCAAAGAACTGCTTCTCTTTACAGAAAAACACATGTGCTTTTCTTACAAAAGCATTTCATGAAATAAATACACATTCAAAAGAACGTTATTATCTTTCAAAGTAAAACTTCTGCAGAGAAAAGGAAAACTAATCTCACTTCTAACAGTAATTTGACATGTCGCAAACATCTGCTTCTCTTTACAGAGAAACACATGTGCGTTTCTTACTAAAGCTTTTCAAGATATGAATACACTTTCAAAAGAACATGTTTATATTTCAAAACAAAGATTCTACAGAGAAAAGGAACACTGATCTCACTTCTACCAATACTTTGACATGTCGTAAACAATGGCTTCTCTTTACAAGGAACAGTTGTGCGTTTCTTACTTAAGTTATTTATGAAATGAATACACTTTCAAAGAATGTGATTATCTTTCAAAGTAAAGTTTCTAAAGAGAAATGAACACTGATCTCACTTCTAACAAGGCTTTGACATGTCAGAAACAACTGCCTTTCCTTACCAAGAAACACATGTGTGTTATTACTAAAGCATTTAAAGAAATAAATACACTTTCAAAAGAACGTGATTATATTTCAAATTAAAGCTTGCACACAGAAAATGACTACTGATCTCACTTCTAACAATACTTTGACATGTCGAAAACAACTGCTTCTCCTTACAGAGAAACACATGTGTGTTTCTTACAAAAGTATTTCATGAAATAAATGCACTTTCAAAAAAACGTGATTATCTTCCAAAGTAAAGCTTCTATAGAGAAAAGGAACACTGATCTCACTTCTCAAAAGACTTTGACATGTAGCAAAAACTGCTTCTCTTTACCAAGAAACACATGTGTTTCTTAATAAAGCTTTTCAAGAGATGAATACACTTTCAAAAGAACATGATTATATTTCAAAGCAAAGCTTCTACAGAGAAAAGTAACACTGATCTCACTTCTAACAGTAATTTGCCATGTTGCAAACAACTGCTTTTCTTTACAAAGAAACACTTTTGCGTTTCTTACTAAAGCTATTTTTGAAATGAACTCTTTCAAA
This sequence comes from Chionomys nivalis, assembly GCF_950005125.1. Taxonomy (NCBI): domain Eukaryota; kingdom Metazoa; phylum Chordata; class Mammalia; order Rodentia; family Cricetidae; genus Chionomys; species Chionomys nivalis. The sequence continues at coordinate 127,512,755 of NC_080088.1, read as the reverse complement.
ACAATGTGATTATCTTCCAAAGTAAAGCTTCTACAGAGAAAAGGAAAACTGATCTCACTTCAAACAGTAATAGATATGTCGGAAAAATCTGCTTCTCTATAAGGAGAAGCACATGTGCATTTCTTAATAAAGCTTTTCCTAAAATGAATACACTTTAAAAAGAACGTGATTATATTTAAAAGCAAAGATTCTACAGAGAAAAGGAACACGGATCTCACTTCTAACAAGCCTTTGACATGTCACAAAGAACTGCTTTGCTTTACAGAAAAAGACATGTGCGTTTCTTACTAAAGCATTTCAAGAAATGAATACACTTTCAAAAGAATGTGATTATCTTTCAAATAAAGCTTCTACAGAGAAAAGGAATACTGATCTCACTTCAAACAATACTTTGACATGTCGCAAACAATTGCTTCTCTTTAACAAGATACACGTGGGTTTCTTAGTAAAGCTTTTCAAGAAATGAATACACTTTCAAAAGAACGTGATTATATTTCAAAGCATAGCTTCTACAGAGAAAAGGAACACTGATCTCACTTCTAACAGTAATTTGACATGTCGCAAACAACTTTTCTTTACACAGAAAGACGTGTGTTTCTTACTAAAGCTATTTATAAAATGAATACACTTTCCAAAGAATGTGACTTTCTTTCAAAGTAAAGCTTCTACGGAGAAAAGGAACATTGATATCACTTCTAACAATAATTTGACACGTCGCAAACAACTGCTTCTCTTTACAGGGAAACACATGTGTGTTTCTTCCTAAAGCTTTTCATGAAATGAATACACTTTGAAATAAATGTGATTATCTTTCAAAGTAAAGCTTCTACAGAGAAAGGAACACTTATCTCTCTTCCAAAAATACTTTGACATGTCGCAAAAAATGGCTTTTCTTTACAGAGAAACAGTTGTGCGTTTCTTACTAAAGCTATTTTTGAAATGAATACACTTTCAAAACAATGAGATTATCTTTCAAAGTAAAGCTTGTAGAGAGAAAAGAAAACTGTTCTCATTTTTAACAGTAATTTGACATGTCACAAACAACTGCTTTTCTTTAGAGAGAAATACATGTATGTTTCTTACTAAAGATTTTCAAGAAATGTATACACTTTCAAAAGAACGTGATTATCTTTCAAATTAAAGCTTGTACAGAGAAAAGGAATATTGATCTCACTTCAAACAATATTTTGACATGTCCCAAACAACTGCTTCTCCTAACCAAGTAACACATGTGCTTTGCTTACTAAAGTTTTAAAGAAATGAATACACTTTTAAAAGAACATGATTATATTTCAAAGCAGAGTTTCTACAGAGAATGGAACACTGATCTCACTTCTAACAATACTTTGACATGTCGCAAACAACTGCTTCTCTTTACAGAGAAACACTTGTGCGTTTCTTACTAAAGTTATTAATGAAATGAATACACTTTCAGAAGAATATGATTATCTTTCAAAGTAAAGTTGTACAGAGAAAGGTAAACTGATCTCACTTCTAACAATACTTTGACATGTCGCAAACAACTGCTTCTCTTTACCAAGAAACACATGTGTTTCTAACTAAAGCTGTTCAAGAAATGTATACACTTTCAAAAGAATGTGATTATCCTTCAAAGTAAAGCTTGTACAAAGAAAAGGAACACTGATATCACTTCTAACAAGACGTTGACATGTCGCAAAAAACTGCTTCTCTTTATCAAGAAATACATGTGTGTTAGTTACTAAAGCTTTTCAGGAAATGAATACACTTTCAAAAGAATGTGATTGTCTTTCAAAGTAAATCTTGTACCTAGAAGAGGAATATTGACCTCACTTCAAACAACACTTTGACATGTCGCAAACAACTGCTTCTCCTTACCAAGTAACACAAGTGCGTTTTAACTAAAGCTTTTCAGGAAAGAATACAGTTTCAAAATAGCGTGATTATCTTTCAATGTAAAGCTTGTACAGAGAAAAGGAACACTGATCTCACTAATAACAATACTTTGACATGTCGCAAAAAATGGCCTCTCTTTACAGAGAAACACATGTGCGTTTCTTACTAAAGCTATTTATGAAATAAATACACTTTCAAAGAATGTGGTTATCTTTCAAATTAAAGCTTCTACAGAGAAAAGCAACACTGATCTCAGGTCTAATAGGACGTTGACATGTCGCAAACAACTGCTTCTCATTACCAAGAAACACATGTGCGTTTCTTACTAAAGTTTTTAAAGAAATGAATACACTTTTTAAAGAACCAATTGTATTGCAAAGCAAAGCTTCTACAGAGAATGGAACACTGATCTCCCTTCTAACAATACTTTGACATGTCGCAAACAACGGCTTCTCTTTACAGAGAAACACTTGTGCGTTTCTTACTAAAGCTATTAATGAAATGAATACACTTTCAAAGAATGTGATTATCTTTCAAAGTAAAGCTTCTACAGAGAAATGAATACTGATCACACTTCTAACAAGACTTTGACATGTCAGAAACAACTGCTTCTCTTTACCAAGACACACATGAGCATTATTACTAAAGCATTTCTAGAAATGAATACACTTTCAAAAGAACGTGACTATATTTCAAAATAAAGCTTCCACAGAGAAAATGAACACTGATCTCACTTCTAACAGTAATTTGACACGTCGAAAAGAAGTGCTTTTCTTTACAGAGAAACACATGTACGTTTCTTACTAAAGCTTATCATGAAATGAATACACTTTCAAAAGAATATGATTATACTTCAAAGCAAAGCTTCTACAGAGAAAAGGAACACTGATCTCACTTCTAAAAATACTTGACATGTCGGAAAAAACTGCTTCTCTTTACAGAGAAACACATATGCGTTTCTTCCTAATGCTTTTCATGAAATGAATACACTTTGAAAAGAATGTGATTATCTTTCAAAGTAAAGCTTTTACAGAGAAAGGAACACTGATCTCTCTTCTAAAAATACTTTGACATGATGCATAATACGGCCTTTCTTTACAGAGAAACAACTGTGCGTTTCTTACTAAAGTTATATATGAAACTAATACACTTTCAAAAAACGTGATTATCTTTCAAAATAAAGCTTTGACAGAGAAAAGGAAAACTGATCTCACTTCTAATAGATATTTGACAGTTGCAAACATCTGCTTCTTTACAGAGAAACTCATGTGTGTTTCATACTAAAACTTTTTAAGAAATGAATACACATTCAAAAGAACGTGATTATCATTCAAAGCAAAGCTTCTACAGAGGATGGAACACTGATCTCACTTCTAACAAGACTTTGACATTTAGGAAACAATTGAATCTCTTTACCAAGTAACACGTGTGTTTCTTACTAAAGCTAATCCTGAAATGAATACACTTTCAAAGGAATGTGATTATCTTTCAAAGTAAAGCTTCTACACAGAAAGGAACACTGATCTCTCTTCTAACAATACTTTGACATGTCGCAAAAAATGGCCTCTCTTTAGAGAAACACATGTGCGTTTCTTACTAAAGCTATTTATGAAATGAACACCCTTTCAAAAGAATGTGATTTTCTTTCAAAGTAAACCTGCTACAGAGAAAAGGAATACTGATTTCACTTCAAACAATACTTTGAATGTCGTAAACAACTGCTTCTCCTTACCAAGATACACATGTGTGTTTCATGCTAAAGCTTTTCAAGAAATGAATACACTTTCAAAAGAATGTGAATATCTTTCAAAGTAAAGCTTGTACAGAGAAAAGGAATGCGGATCTCACTTCTACCAATACTTTAACATGTTCCAAAGAACTGCTTCTCTTTACAGAAAAACACATGTGCTTTTCTTACAAAAGCATTTCATGAAATAAATACACATTCAAAAGAACGTTATTATCTTTCAAAGTAAAACTTCTGCAGAGAAAAGGAAAACTAATCTCACTTCTAACAGTAATTTGACATGTCGCAAACATCTGCTTCTCTTTACAGAGAAACACATGTGCGTTTCTTACTAAAGCTTTTCAAGATATGAATACACTTTCAAAAGAACATGTTTATATTTCAAAACAAAGATTCTACAGAGAAAAGGAACACTGATCTCACTTCTACCAATACTTTGACATGTCGTAAACAATGGCTTCTCTTTACAAGGAACAGTTGTGCGTTTCTTACTTAAGTTATTTATGAAATGAATACACTTTCAAAGAATGTGATTATCTTTCAAAGTAAAGTTTCTAAAGAGAAATGAACACTGATCTCACTTCTAACAAGGCTTTGACATGTCAGAAACAACTGCCTTTCCTTACCAAGAAACACATGTGTGTTATTACTAAAGCATTTAAAGAAATAAATACACTTTCAAAAGAACGTGATTATATTTCAAATTAAAGCTTGCACACAGAAAATGACTACTGATCTCACTTCTAACAATACTTTGACATGTCGAAAACAACTGCTTCTCCTTACAGAGAAACACATGTGTGTTTCTTACAAAAGTATTTCATGAAATAAATGCACTTTCAAAAAAACGTGATTATCTTCCAAAGTAAAGCTTCTATAGAGAAAAGGAACACTGATCTCACTTCTCAAAAGACTTTGACATGTAGCAAAAACTGCTTCTCTTTACCAAGAAACACATGTGTTTCTTAATAAAGCTTTTCAAGAGATGAATACACTTTCAAAAGAACATGATTATATTTCAAAGCAAAGCTTCTACAGAGAAAAGTAACACTGATCTCACTTCTAACAGTAATTTGCCATGTTGCAAACAACTGCTTTTCTTTACAAAGAAACACTTTTGCGTTTCTTACTAAAGCTATTTTTGAAATGAACTCTTTCAAAACAATGTGATTATCTTCCAAAGTAAAGCTTCTACAGAGAAAAGGAAAACTGATCTCACTTCAAACAGTAATAGATATGTCGGAAAAATCTGCTTCTCTATAAGGAGAAGCACATGTGCATTTCTTAATAAAGCTTTTCCTAAAATGAATACACTTTAAAAAGAACGTGATTATATTTAAAAGCAAAGATTCTACAGAGAAAAGGAACACGGATCTCACTTCTAACAAGCCTTTGACATGTCACAAAGAACTGCTTTGCTTTACAGAAAAAGACATGTGCGTTTCTTACTAAAGCATTTCAAGAAATGAATACACTTTCAAAAGAATGTGATTATCTTTCAAATAAAGCTTCTACAGAGAAAAGGAATACTGATCTCACTTCAAACAATACTTTGACATGTCGCAAACAATTGCTTCTCTTTAACAAGATACACGTGGGTTTCTTAGTAAAGCTTTTCAAGAAATGAATACACTTTCAAAAGAACGTGATTATATTTCAAAGCATAGCTTCTACAGAGAAAAGGAACACTGATCTCACTTCTAACAGTAATTTGACATGTCGCAAACAACTTTTCTTTACACAGAAAGACGTGTGTTTCTTACTAAAGCTATTTATAAAATGAATACACTTTCCAAAGAATGTGACTTTCTTTCAAAGTAAAGCTTCTACGGAGAAAAGGAACATTGATATCACTTCTAACAATAATTTGACACGTCGCAAACAACTGCTTCTCTTTACAGGGAAACACATGTGTGTTTCTTCCTAAAGCTTTTCATGAAATGAATACACTTTGAAATAAATGTGATTATCTTTCAAAGTAAAGCTTCTACAGAGAAAGGAACACTTATCTCTCTTCCAAAAATACTTTGACATGTCGCAAAAAATGGCTTTTCTTTACAGAGAAACAGTTGTGCGTTTCTTACTAAAGCTATTTTTGAAATGAATACACTTTCAAAACAATGAGATTATCTTTCAAAGTAAAGCTTGTAGAGAGAAAAGAAAACTGTTCTCATTTTTAACAGTAATTTGACATGTCACAAACAACTGCTTTTCTTTAGAGAGAAATACATGTATGTTTCTTACTAAAGATTTTCAAGAAATGTATACACTTTCAAAAGAACGTGATTATCTTTCAAATTAAAGCTTGTACAGAGAAAAGGAATATTGATCTCACTTCAAACAATATTTTGACATGTCCCAAACAACTGCTTCTCCTAACCAAGTAACACATGTGCTTTGCTTACTAAAGTTTTAAAGAAATGAATACACTTTTAAAAGAACATGATTATATTTCAAAGCAGAGTTTCTACAGAGAATGGAACACTGATCTCACTTCTAACAATACTTTGACATGTCGCAAACAACTGCTTCTCTTTACAGAGAAACACTTGTGCGTTTCTTACTAAAGTTATTAATGAAATGAATACACTTTCAGAAGAATATGATTATCTTTCAAAGTAAAGTTGTACAGAGAAAGGTAAACTGATCTCACTTCTAACAATACTTTGACATGTCGCAAACAACTGCTTCTCTTTACCAAGAAACACATGTGTTTCTAACTAAAGCTGTTCAAGAAATGTATACACTTTCAAAAGAATGTGATTATCCTTCAAAGTAAAGCTTGTACAAAGAAAAGGAACACTGATATCACTTCTAACAAGACGTTGACATGTCGCAAAAAACTGCTTCTCTTTATCAAGAAATACATGTGTGTTAGTTACTAAAGCTTTTCAGGAAATGAATACACTTTCAAAAGAATGTGATTGTCTTTCAAAGTAAATCTTGTACCTAGAAGAGGAATATTGACCTCACTTCAAACAACACTTTGACATGTCGCAAACAACTGCTTCTCCTTACCAAGTAACACAAGTGCGTTTTAACTAAAGCTTTTCAGGAAAGAATACAGTTTCAAAATAGCGTGATTATCTTTCAATGTAAAGCTTGTACAGAGAAAAGGCACTGATCTCACTCATAACAATACTTTGACATGTCGCAAAAAATGGCCTCTCTTTACAGAGAAACACATGTGCGTTTCTTACTAAAGCTATTTATGAAATAAATACACTTTCAAAGAATGTGGTTATCTTTCAAATTAAAGCTTCTACAGAGAAAAGCAACACTGATCTCAGGTCTAATAGGACGTTGACATGTCGCAAACAACTGCTTCTCATTACCAAGAAACACATGTGCGTTTCTTACTAAAGTTTTTAAAGAAATGAATACACTTTTTAAAGAACCAATTGTATTGCAAAGCAAAGCTTCTACAGAGAATGGAACACTGATCTCCCTTCTAACAATACTTTGACATGTCGCAAACAACGGCTTCTCTTTACAGAGAAACACTTGTGCGTTTCTTACTAAAGCTATTAATGAAATGAATACACTTTCAAAGAATGTGATTATCTTTCAAAGTAAAGCTTCTACAGAGAAATGAATACTGATCACACTTCTAACAAGACTTTGACATGTCAGAAACAACTGCTTCTCTTTACCAAGACACACATGAGCATTATTACTAGAGCATTTCTAGAAATGAATACACTTTCAAAAGAACGTGACTATATTTCAAAATAAAGCTTCCACAGAGAAAATGAACACTGATCTCACTTCTAACAGTAATTCGACATGTCGAAAAGAAGTGCTTTTCTTTACAGAGAAACACATGTACGTTTCTTACTAAAGCTTATCATGAAATGAATACACTTTCAAAAGAATATGATTATACTTCAAAGCAAAGCTTCTACAGAGAAAAGGAACACTGATCTCACTTCTAAAAATACTTGACATGTCGGAAAAAACTGCTTCTCTTTACAGAGAAACACATATGCGTTTCTTCCTAATGCTTTTCATGAAATGAATACACTTTGAAAAGAATGTGATTATCTTTCAAAGTAAAGCTTTTACAGAGAAAGGAACACTGATCTCTCTTCTAAAAATACTTTGACATGATGCATAATACGGCCTTTCTTTACAGAGAAACAACTGTGCGTTTCTTACTAAAGTTATATATGAAACTAATACACTTTCAAAAAACGTGATTATCTTTCAAAATAAAGCTTTGACAGAGAAAAGGAAAACTGATCTCACTTCTAATAGATATTTGACAGTTGCAAACATCTGCTTCTTTACAGAGAAACTCATGTGTGTTTCATACTAAAACTTTTTAAGAAATGAATACACATTCAAAAGAACGTGATTATCATTCAAAGCAAAGCTTCTACAGAGGATGGAACACTGATCTCACTTCTAACAAGACTTTGACATTTAGGAAACAATTGAATCTCTTTACCAAGTAACACGTGTGTTTCTTACTAAAGCTAATCCTGAAATGAATACACTTTCAAAGGAATGTGATTATCTTTCAAAGTAAAGCTTCTACACAGAAAGGAACACTGATCTCTCTTCTAACAATACTTTGACATGTCGCAAAAAATGGCCTCTCTTTAGAGAAACACATGTGCGTTTCTTACTAAAGCTATTTATGAAATGAACACCCTTTCAAAAGAATGTGATTTTCTTTCAAAGTAAACCTGCTACAGAGAAAAGGAATACTGATTTCACTTCAAACAATACTTTGAATGTCGTAAACAACTGCTTCTCCTTACCAAGATACACATGTGTGTTTCATGCTAAAGCTTTTCAAGAAATGAATACACTTTCAAAAGAATGTGAATATCTTTCAAAGTAAAGCTTGTACAGAGAAAAGGAATGCGGATCTCACTTCTACCAATACTTTAACATGTTCCAAAGAACTGCTTCTCTTTACAGAAAAACACATGTGCTTTTCTTACAAAAGCATTTCATGAAATAAATACACATTCAAAAGAACGTTATTATCTTTCAAAGTAAAACTTCTGCAGAGAAAAGGAAAACTAATCTCACTTCTAACAGTAATTTGACATGTCGCAAACATCTGCTTCTCTTTACAGAGAAACACATGTGCGTTTCTTACTAAAGCTTTTCAAGATATGAATACACTTTCAAAAGAACATGTTTATATTTCAAAACAAAGATTCTACAGAGAAAAGGAACACTGATCTCACTTCTACCAATACTTTGACATGTCGTAAACAATGGCTTCTCTTTACAAGGAACAGTTGTGCGTTTCTTACTTAAGTTATTTATGAAATGAATACACTTTCAAAGAATGTGATTATCTTTCAAAGTAAAGTTTCTAAAGAGAAATGAACACTGATCTCACTTCTAACAAGGCTTTGACATGTCAGAAACAACTGCCTTTCCTTACCAAGAAACACATGTGTGTTATTACTAAAGCATTTAAAGAAATAAATACACTTTCAAAAGAACGTGATTATATTTCAAATTAAAGCTTGCACACAGAAAATGACTACTGATCTCACTTCTAACAATACTTTGACATGTCGAAAACAACTGCTTCTCCTTACAGAGAAACACATGTGTGTTTCTTACAAAAGTATTTCATGAAATAAATGCACTTTCAAAAAAACGTGATTATCTTCCAAAGTAAAGCTTCTATAGAGAAAAGGAACACTGATCTCACTTCTCAAAAGACTTTGACATGTAGCAAAAACTGCTTCTCTTTACCAAGAAACACATGTGTTTCTTAATAAAGCTTTTCAAGAGATGAATACACTTTCAAAAGAACATGATTATATTTCAAAGCAAAGCTTCTACAGAGAAAAGTAACACTGATCTCACTTCTAACAGTAATTTGCCATGTTGCAAACAACTGCTTTTCTTTACAAAGAAACACTTTTGCGTTTCTTACTAAAGCTATTTTTGAAATGAACTCTTTCAAAACAATGTGATTATCTTCCAAAGTAAAGCTTCTACAGAGAAAAGGAAAACTGATCTCACTTCAAACAGTAATAGATATGTCGGAAAAATCTGCTTCTCTATAAGGAGAAGCACATGTGCATTTCTTAATAAAGCTTTTCCTAAAATGAATACACTTTAAAAAGAACGTGATTATATTTAAAAGCAAAGATTCTACAGAGAAAAGGAACACGGATCTCACTTCTAACAAGCCTTTGACATGTCACAAAGAACTGCTTTGCTTTACAGAAAAAGACATGTGCGTTTCTTACTAAAGCATTTCAAGAAATGAATACACTTTCAAAAGAATGTGATTATCTTTCAAATAAAGCTTCTACAGAGAAAAGGAATACTGATCTCACTTCAAACAATACTTTGACATGTCGCAAACAATTGCTTCTCTTTAACAAGATACACGTGGGTTTCTTAGTAAAGCTTTTCAAGAAATGAATACACTTTCAAAAGAACGTGATTATATTTCAAAGCATAGCTTCTACAGAGAAAAGGAACACTGATCTCACTTCTAACAGTAATTTGACATGTCGCAAACAACTTTTCTTTACACAGAAAGACGTGTGTTTCTTACTAAAGCTATTTATAAAATGAATACACTTTCCAAAGAATGTGACTTTCTTTCAAAGTAAAGCTTCTACGGAGAAAAGGAACATTGATATCACTTCTAACAATAATTTGACACGTCGCAAACAACTGCTTCTCTTTACAGGGAAACACATGTGTGTTTCTTCCTAAAGCTTTTCATGAAATGAATACACTTTGAAATAAATGTGATTATCTTTCAAAGTAAAGCTTCTACAGAGAAAGGAACACTTATCTCTCTTCCAAAAATACTTTGACATGTCGCAAAAAATGGCTTTTCTTTACAGAGAAACAGTTGTGCGTTTCTTACTAAAGCTATTTTTGAAATGAATACACTTTCAAAACAATGAGATTATCTTTCAAAGTAAAGCTTGTAGAGAGAAAAGAAAACTGTTCTCATTTTTAACAGTAATTTGACATGTCACAAACAACTGCTTTTCTTTAGAGAGAAATACATGTATGTTTCTTACTAAAGATTTTCAAGAAATGTATACACTTTCAAAAGAACGTGATTATCTTTCAAATTAAAGCTTGTACAGAGAAAAGGAATATTGATCTCACTTCAAACAATATTTTGACATGTCCCAAACAACTGCTTCTCCTAACCAAGTAACACATGTGCTTTGCTTACTAAAGTTTTAAAGAAATGAATACACTTTTAAAAGAACATGATTATATTTCAAAGCAGAGTTTCTACAGAGAATGGAACACTGATCTCACTTCTAACAATACTTTGACATGTCGCAAACAACTGCTTCTCTTTACAGAGAAACACTTGTGCGTTTCTTACTAAAGTTATTAATGAAATGAATACACTTTCAGAAGAATATGATTATCTTTCAAAGTAAAGTTGTACAGAGAAAGGTAAACTGATCTCACTTCTAACAATACTTTGACATGTCGCAAACAACTGCTTCTCTTTACCAAGAAACACATGTGTTTCTAACTAAAGCTGTTCAAGAAATGTATACACTTTCAAAAGAATGTGATTATCCTTCAAAGTAAAGCTTGTACAAAGAAAAGGAACACTGATATCACTTCTAACAAGACGTTGACATGTCGCAAAAAACTGCTTCTCTTTATCAAGAAATACATGTGTGTTAGTTACTAAAGCTTTTCAGGAAATGAATACACTTTCAAAAGAATGTGATTGTCTTTCAAAGTAAATCTTGTACCTAGAAGAGGAATATTGACCTCACTTCAAACAACACTTTGACATGTCGCAAACAACTGCTTCTCCTTACCAAGTAACACAAGTGCGTTTTAACTAAAGCTTTTCAGGAAAGAATACAGTTTCAAAATAGCGTGATTATCTTTCAATGTAAAGCTTGTACAGAGAAAAGGCACTGATCTCACTCATAACAATACTTTGACATGTCGCAAAAAATGGCCTCTCTTTACAGAGAAACACATGTGCGTTTCTTACTAAAGCTATTTATGAAATAAATACACTTTCAAAGAATGTGGTTATCTTTCAAATTAAAGCTTCTACAGAGAAAAGCAACACTGATCTCAGGTCTAATAGGACGTTGACATGTCGCAAACAACTGCTTCTCATTACCAAGAAACACATGTGCGTTTCTTACTAAAGTTTTTAAAGAAATGAATACACTTTTTAAAGAACCAATTGTATTACAAAGCAAAGCTTCTACAGAGAATGGAACACTGATCTCCCTTCTAACAATACTTTGACATGTCGCAAACAACGGCTTCTCTTTACAGAGAAACACTTGTGCGTTTCTTACTAAAGCTATTAATGAAATGAATACACTTTCAAAGAATGTGATTATCTTTCAAAGTAAAGCTTCTACAGAGAAATGAATACTGATCACACTTCTAACAAGACTTTGACATGTCAGAAACAACTGCTTCTCTTTACCAAGACACACATGAGCATTATTACTAGAGCATTTCTAGAAATGAATACACTTTCAAAAGAACGTGACTATATTTCAAAATAAAGCTTCCACAGAGAAAATGAACACTGATCTCACTTCTAACAGTAATTCGACATGTCGAAAAGAAGTGCTTTTCTTTACAGAGAAACACATGTACGTTTCTTACTAAAGCTTATCATGAAATGAATACACTTTCAAAAGAATATGATTATACTTCAAAGCAAAGCTTCTACAGAGAAAAGGAACACTGATCTCACTTCTAAAAATACTTGACATGTCGGAAAAAACTGCTTCTCTTTACAGAGAAACACATATGCGTTTCTTCCTAATGCTTTTCATGAAATGAATACACTTTGAAAAGAATGTGATTATCTTTCAAAGTAAAGCTTTTACAGAGAAAGGAACACTGATCTCTCTTCTAAAAATACTTTGACATGATGCATAATACGGCCTTTCTTTACAGAGAAACAACTGTGCGTTTCTTACTAAAGTTATATATGAAACTAATACACTTTCAAAAAACGTGATTATCTTTCAAAATAAAGCTTTGACAGAGAAAAGGAAAACTGATCTCACTTCTAATAGATATTTGACAGTTGCAAACATCTGCTTCTTTACAGAGAAACTCATGTGTGTTTCATACTAAAACTTTTTAAGAAATGAATACACATTCAAAAGAACGTGATTATCATTCAAAGCAAAGCTTCTACAGAGGATGGAACACTGATCTCACTTCTAACAAGACTTTGACATTTAGGAAACAATTGAATCTCTTTACCAAGTAACACGTGTGTTTCTTACTAAAGCTAATCCTGAAATGAATACACTTTCAAAGGAATGTGATTATCTTTCAAAGTAAAGCTTCTACACAGAAAGGAACACTGATCTCTCTTCTAACAATACTTTGACATGTCGCAAAAAATGGCCTCTCTTTAGAGAAACACATGTGCGTTTCTTACTAAAGCTATTTATGAAATGAACACCCTTTCAAAAGAATGTGATTTTCTTTCAAAGTAAACCTGCTACAGAGAAAAGGAATACTGATTTCACTTCAAACAATACTTTGAATGTCGTAAACAACTGCTTCTCCTTACCAAGATACACATGTGTGTTTCATGCTAAAGCTTTTCAAGAAATGAATACACTTTCAAAAGAATGTGAATATCTTTCAAAGTAAAGCTTGTACAGAGAAAAGGAATGCGGATCTCACTTCTACCAATACTTTAACATGTTCCAAAGAACTGCTTCTCTTTACAGAAAAACACATGTGCTTTTCTTACAAAAGCATTTCATGAAATAAATACACATTCAAAAGAACGTTATTATCTTTCAAAGTAAAACTTCTGCAGAGAAAAGGAAAACTAATCTCACTTCTAACAGTAATTTGACATGTCGCAAACATCTGCTTCTCTTTACAGAGAAACACATGTGCGTTTCTTACTAAAGCTTTTCAAGATATGAATACACTTTCAAAAGAACATGTTTATATTTCAAAACAAAGATTCTACAGAGAAAAGGAACACTGATCTCACTTCTACCAATACTTTGACATGTCGTAAACAATGGCTTCTCTTTACAAGGAACAGTTGTGCGTTTCTTACTTAAGTTATTTATGAAATGAATACACTTTCAAAGAATGTGATTATCTTTCAAAGTAAAGTTTCTAAAGAGAAATGAACACTGATCTCACTTCTAACAAGGCTTTGACATGTCAGAAACAACTGCCTTTCCTTACCAAGAAACACATGTGTGTTATTACTAAAGCATTTAAAGAAATAAATACACTTTCAAAAGAACGTGATTATATTTCAAATTAAAGCTTGCACACAGAAAATGACTACTGATCTCACTTCTAACAATACTTTGACATGTCGAAAACAACTGCTTCTCCTTACAGAGAAACACATGTGTGTTTCTTACAAAAGTATTTCATGAAATAAATGCACTTTCAAAAAAACGTGATTATCTTCCAAAGTAAAGCTTCTATAGAGAAAAGGAACACTGATCTCACTTCTCAAAAGACTTTGACATGTAGCAAAAACTGCTTCTCTTTACCAAGAAACACATGTGTTTCTTAATAAAGCTTTTCAAGAGATGAATACACTTTCAAAAGAACATGATTATATTTCAAAGCAAAGCTTCTACAGAGAAAAGTAACACTGATCTCACTTCTAACAGTAATTTGCCATGTTGCAAACAACTGCTTTTCTTTACAAAGAAACACTTTTGCGTTTCTTACTAAAGCTATTTTTGAAATGAACTCTTTCAAAACAATGTGATTATCTTCCAAAGTAAAGCTTCTACAGAGAAAAGGAAAACTGATCTCACTTCAAACAGTAATAGATATGTCGGAAAAATCTGCTTCTCTATAAGGAGAAGCACATGTGCATTTCTTAATAAAGCTTTTCCTAAAATGAATACACTTTAAAAAGAACGTGATTATATTTAAAAGCAAAGATTCTACAGAGAAAAGGAACACGGATCTCACTTCTAACAAGCCTTTGACATGTCACAAAGAACTGCTTTGCTTTACAGAAAAAGACATGTGCGTTTCTTACTAAAGCATTTCAAGAAATGAATACACTTTCAAAAGAATGTGATTATCTTTCAAATAAAGCTTCTACAGAGAAAAGGAATACTGATCTCACTTCAAACAATACTTTGACATGTCGCAAACAATTGCTTCTCTTTAACAAGATACACGTGGGTTTCTTAGTAAAGCTTTTCAAGAAATGAATACACTTTCAAAAGAACGTGATTATATTTCAAAGCATAGCTTCTACAGAGAAAAGGAACACTGATCTCACTTCTAACAGTAATTTGACATGTCGCAAACAACTTTTCTTTACACAGAAAGACGTGTGTTTCTTACTAAAGCTATTTATAAAATGAATACACTTTCCAAAGAATGTGACTTTCTTTCAAAGTAAAGCTTCTACGGAGAAAAGGAACATTGATATCACTTCTAACAATAATTTGACACGTCGCAAACAACTGCTTCTCTTTACAGGGAAACACATGTGTGTTTCTTCCTAAAGCTTTTCATGAAATGAATACACTTTGAAATAAATGTGATTATCTTTCAAAGTAAAGCTTCTACAGAGAAAGGAACACTTATCTCTCTTCCAAAAATACTTTGACATGTCGCAAAAAATGGCTTTTCTTTACAGAGAAACAGTTGTGCGTTTCTTACTAAAGCTATTTTTGAAATGAATACACTTTCAAAACAATGAGATTATCTTTCAAAGTAAAGCTTGTAGAGAGAAAAGAAAACTGTTCTCATTTTTAACAGTAATTTGACATGTCACAAACAACTGCTTTTCTTTAGAGAGAAATACATGTATGTTTCTTACTAAAGATTTTCAAGAAATGTATACACTTTCAAAAGAACGTGATTATCTTTCAAATTAAAGCTTGTACAGAGAAAAGGAATATTGATCTCACTTCAAACAATATTTTGACATGTCCCAAACAACTGCTTCTCCTAACCAAGTAACACATGTGCTTTGCTTACTAAAGTTTTAAAGAAATGAATACACTTTTAAAAGAACATGATTATATTTCAAAGCAGAGTTTCTACAGAGAATGGAACACTGATCTCACTTCTAACAATACTTTGACATGTCGCAAACAACTGCTTCTCTTTACAGAGAAACACTTGTGCGTTTCTTACTAAAGTTATTAATGAAATGAATACACTTTCAGAAGAATATGATTATCTTTCAAAGTAAAGTTGTACAGAGAAAGGTAAACTGATCTCACTTCTAACAATACTTTGACATGTCGCAAACAACTGCTTCTCTTTACCAAGAAACACATGTGTTTCTAACTAAAGCTGTTCAAGAAATGTATACACTTTCAAAAGAATGTGATTATCCTTCAAAGTAAAGCTTGTACAAAGAAAAGGAACACTGATATCACTTCTAACAAGACGTTGACATGTCGCAAAAAACTGCTTCTCTTTATCAAGAAATACATGTGTGTTAGTTACTAAAGCTTTTCAGGAAATGAATACACTTTCAAAAGAATGTGATTGTCTTTCAAAGTAAATCTTGTACCTAGAAGAGGAATATTGACCTCACTTCAAACAACACTTTGACATGTCGCAAACAACTGCTTCTCCTTACCAAGTAACACAAGTGCGTTTTAACTAAAGCTTTTCAGGAAAGAATACAGTTTCAAAATAGCGTGATTATCTTTCAATGTAAAGCTTGTACAGAGAAAAGGCACTGATCTCACTCATAACAATACTTTGACATGTCGCAAAAAATGGCCTCTCTTTACAGAGAAACACATGTGCGTTTCTTACTAAAGCTATTTATGAAATAAATACACTTTCAAAGAATGTGGTTATCTTTCAAATTAAAGCTTCTACAGAGAAAAGCAACACTGATCTCAGGTCTAATAGGACGTTGACATGTCGCAAACAACTGCTTCTCATTACCAAGAAACACATGTGCGTTTCTTACTAAAGTTTTTAAAGAAATGAATACACTTTTTAAAGAACCAATTGTATTGCAAAGCAAAGCTTCTACAGAGAATGGAACACTGATCTCCCTTCTAACAATACTTTGACATGTCGCAAACAACGGCTTCTCTTTACAGAGAAACACTTGTGCGTTTCTTACTAAAGCTATTAATGAAATGAATACACTTTCAAAGAATGTGATTATCTTTCAAAGTAAAGCTTCTACAGAGAAATGAATACTGATCACACTTCTAACAAGACTTTGACATGTCAGAAACAACTGCTTCTCTTTACCAAGACACACATGAGCATTATTACTAGAGCATTTCTAGAAATGAATACACTTTCAAAAGAACGTGACTATATTTCAAAATAAAGCTTCCACAGAGAAAATGAACACTGATCTCACTTCTAACAGTAATTCGACATGTCGAAAAGAAGTGCTTTTCTTTACAGAGAAACACATGTACGTTTCTTACTAAAGCTTATCATGAAATGAATACACTTTCAAAAGAATATGATTATACTTCAAAGCAAAGCTTCTACAGAGAAAAGGAACACTGATCTCACTTCTAAAAATACTTGACATGTCGGAAAAAACTGCTTCTCTTTACAGAGAAACACATATGCGTTTCTTCCTAATGCTTTTCATGAAATGAATACACTTTGAAAAGAATGTGATTATCTTTCAAAGTAAAGCTTTTACAGAGAAAGGAACACTGATCTCTCTTCTAAAAATACTTTGACATGATGCATAATACGGCCTTTCTTTACAGAGAAACAACTGTGCGTTTCTTACCAAAGTTATATATGAAACTAATACACTTTCAAAAAACGTGATTATCTTTCAAAATAAAGCTTTGACAGAGAAAAGGAAAACTGATCTCACTTCTAATAGATATTTGACAGTTGCAAACATCTGCTTCTTTACAGAGAAACTCATGTGTGTTTCATACTAAAACTTTTTAAGAAATGAATACACATTCAAAAGAACGTGATTATCATTCAAAGCAAAGCTTCTACAGAGGATGGAACACTGATCTCACTTCTAACAAGACTTTGACATTTAGGAAACAATTGAATCTCTTTACCAAGTAACACGTGTGTTTCTTACTAAAGCTAATCCTGAAATGAATACACTTTCAAAGGAATGTGATTATCTTTCAAAGTAAAGCTTCTACACAGAAAGGAACACTGATCTCTCTTCTAACAATACTTTGACATGTCGCAAAAAATGGCCTCTCTTTAGAGAAACACATGTGCGTTTCTTACTAAAGCTATTTATGAAATGAACACCCTTTCAAAAGAATGTGATTTTCTTTCAAAGTAAACCTGCTACAGAGAAAAGGAATACTGATTTCACTTCAAACAATACTTTGAATGTCGTAAACAACTGCTTCTCCTTACCAAGATACACATGTGTGTTTCATGCTAAAGCTTTTCAAGAAATGAATACACTTTCAAAAGAATGTGAATATCTTTCAAAGTAAAGCTTGTACAGAGAAAAGGAATGCGGATCTCACTTCTACCAATACTTTAACATGTTCCAAAGAACTGCTTCTCTTTACAGAAAAACACATGTGCTTTTCTTACAAAAGCATTTCATGAAATAAATACACATTCAAAAGAACGTTATTATCTTTCAAAGTAAAACTTCTGCAGAGAAAAGGAAAACTAATCTCACTTCTAACAGTAATTTGACATGTCGCAAACATCTGCTTCTCTTTACAGAGAAACACATGTGCGTTTCTTACTAAAGCTTTTCAAGATATGAATACACTTTCAAAAGAACATGTTTATATTTCAAAACAAAGATTCTACAGAGAAAAGGAACACTGATCTCACTTCTACCAATACTTTGACATGTCGTAAACAATGGCTTCTCTTTACAAGGAACAGTTGTGCGTTTCTTACTTAAGTTATTTATGAAATGAATACACTTTCAAAGAATGTGATTATCTTTCAAAGTAAAGTTTCTAAAGAGAAATGAACACTGATCTCACTTCTAACAAGGCTTTGACATGTCAGAAACAACTGCCTTTCCTTACCAAGAAACACATGTGTGTTATTACTAAAGCATTTAAAGAAATAAATACACTTTCAAAAGAACGTGATTATATTTCAAATTAAAGCTTGCACACAGAAAATGACTACTGATCTCACTTCTAACAATACTTTGACATGTCGAAAACAACTGCTTCTCCTTACAGAGAAACACATGTGTGTTTCTTACAAAAGTATTTCATGAAATAAATGCACTTTCAAAAAAACGTGATTATCTTCCAAAGTAAAGCTTCTATAGAGAAAAGGAACACTGATCTCACTTCTCAAAAGACTTTGACATGTAGCAAAAACTGCTTCTCTTTACCAAGAAACACATGTGTTTCTTAATAAAGCTTTTCAAGAGATGAATACACTTTCAAAAGAACATGATTATATTTCAAAGCAAAGCTTCTACAGAGAAAAGTAACACTGATCTCACTTCTAACAGTAATTTGCCATGTTGCAAACAACTGCTTTTCTTTACAAAGAAACACTTTTGCGTTTCTTACTAAAGCTATTTTTGAAATGAACTCTTTCAAAACAATGTGATTATCTTCCAAAGTAAAGCTTCTACAGAGAAAAGGAAAACTGATCTCACTTCAAACAGTAATAGATATGTCGGAAAAATCTGCTTCTCTATAAGGAGAAGCACATGTGCATTTCTTAATAAAGCTTTTCCTAAAATGAATACACTTTAAAAAGAACGTGATTATATTTAAAAGCAAAGATTCTACAGAGAAAAGGAACACGGATCTCACTTCTAACAAGCCTTTGACATGTCACAAAGAACTGCTTTGCTTTACAGAAAAAGACATGTGCGTTTCTTACTAAAGCATTTCAAGAAATGAATACACTTTCAAAAGAATGTGATTATCTTTCAAATAAAGCTTCTACAGAGAAAAGGAATACTGATCTCACTTCAAACAATACTTTGACATGTCGCAAACAATTGCTTCTCTTTAACAAGATACACGTGGGTTTCTTAGTAAAGCTTTTCAAGAAATGAATACACTTTCAAAAGAACGTGATTATATTTCAAAGCATAGCTTCTACAGAGAAAAGGAACACTGATCTCACTTCTAACAGTAATTTGACATGTCGCAAACAACTTTTCTTTACACAGAAAGACGTGTGTTTCTTACTAAAGCTATTTATAAAATGAATACACTTTCCAAAGAATGTGACTTTCTTTCAAAGTAAAGCTTCTACGGAGAAAAGGAACATTGATATCACTTCTAACAATAATTTGACACGTCGCAAACAACTGCTTCTCTTTACAGGGAAACACATGTGTGTTTCTTCCTAAAGCTTTTCATGAAATGAATACACTTTGAAATAAATGTGATTATCTTTCAAAGTAAAGCTTCTACAGAGAAAGGAACACTTATCTCTCTTCCAAAAATACTTTGACATGTCGCAAAAAATGGCTTTTCTTTACAGAGAAACAGTTGTGCGTTTCTTACTAAAGCTATTTTTGAAATGAATACACTTTCAAAACAATGAGATTATCTTTCAAAGTAAAGCTTGTAGAGAGAAAAGAAAACTGTTCTCATTTTTAACAGTAATTTGACATGTCACAAACAACTGCTTTTCTTTAGAGAGAAATACATGTATGTTTCTTACTAAAGATTTTCAAGAAATGTATACACTTTCAAAAGAACGTGATTATCTTTCAAATTAAAGCTTGTACAGAGAAAAGGAATATTGATCTCACTTCAAACAATATTTTGACATGTCCCAAACAACTGCTTCTCCTAACCAAGTAACACATGTGCTTTGCTTACTAAAGTTTTAAAGAAATGAATACACTTTTAAAAGAACATGATTATATTTCAAAGCAGAGTTTCTACAGAGAATGGAACACTGATCTCACTTCTAACAATACTTTGACATGTCGCAAACAACTGCTTCTCTTTACAGAGAAACACTTGTGCGTTTCTTACTAAAGCTATTAATGAAATGAATACACTTTCAGAAGAATATGATTATCTTTCAAAGTAAAGTTGTACAGAGAAAGGTAAACTGATCTCACTTCTAACAATACTTTGACATGTCGCAAACAACTGCTTCTCTTTACCAAGAAACACATGTGTTTCTAACTAAAGCTGTTCAAGAAATGTATACACTTTCAAAAGAATGTGATTATCCTTCAAAGTAAAGCTTGTACAAAGAAAAGGAACACTGATATCACTTCTAACAAGACGTTGACATGTCGCAAAAAACTGCTTCTCTTTATCAAGAAACACATGTGTGTTAGTTACTAAAGCTTTTCAGGAAATGAATACACTTTCAAAAGAATGTGATTATCTTTCAAAGTAAATCTTGTACCTAGAAGAGGAATATTGACCTCACTTCAAACAACACTTTGACATGTCGCAAACAACTGCTTCTCCTTACCAAGTAACACAAGTGCGTTTTAACTAAAGCTTTTCAGGAAAGAATACAGTTTCAAAATAGCGTGATTATCTTTCAATGTAAAGCTTGTACAGAGAAAAGGCACTGATCTCACTCATAACAATACTTTGACATGTCGCAAAAAATGGCCTCTCTTTACAGAGAAACACATGTGCGTTTCTTACTAAAGCTATTTATGAAATAAATACACTTTCAAAGAATGTGGTTATCTTTCAAATTAAAGCTTCTACAGAGAAAAGCAACACTGATCTCAGGTCTAATAGGACGTTGACATGTCGCAAACAACTGCTTCTCATTACCAAGAAACACATGTGCGTTTCTTACTAAAGTTTTTAAAGAAATGAATACACTTTTTAAAGAACCAATTGTATTGCAAAGCAAAGCTTCTACAGAGAATGGAACACTGATCTCCCTTCTAACAATACTTTGACATGTCGCAAACAACGGCTTCTCTTTACAGAGAAACACTTGTGCGTTTCTTACTAAAGCTATTAATGAAATGAATACACTTTCAAAGAATGTGATTATCTTTCAAAGTAAAGCTTCTACAGAGAAATGAATACTGATCACACTTCTAACAAGACTTTGACATGTCAGAAACAACTGCTTCTCTTTACCAAGACACACATGAGCATTATTACTAAAGCATTTCTAGAAATGAATACACTTTCAAAAGAACGTGACTATATTTCAAAATAAAGCTTCCACAGAGAAAATGAACACTGATCTCACTTCTAACAGTAATTTGACATGTCGAAAAGAAGTGCTTTTCTTTACAGAGAAACACATGTACGTTTCTTACTAAAGCTTATCATGAAATGAATACACTTTCAAAAGAATATGATTATACTTCAAAGCAAAGCTTCTACAGAGAAAAGGAACACTGATCTCACTTCTAAAAATACTTGACATGTCGGAAAAATCTGCTTCTCTTTACAGAGAAACACATATGCGTTTCTTCCTAATGCTTTTCATGAAATGAATACACTTTGAAAAGAATGTGATTATCTTTCAAAGTAAAGCTTTTACAGAGAAAGGAACACTGATCTCTCTTCTAAAAATACTTTGACATGATGCATAATACGGCCTTTCTTTACAGAGAAACAACTGTGCGTTTCTTACTAAAGTTATATATGAAACTAATACACTTTCAAAAAACGTGATTATCTTTCAAAATAAAGCTTTGACAGAGAAAAGGAAAACTGATCTCACTTCTAATAGATATTTGACAGTTGCAAACATCTGCTTCTTTACAGAGAAACTCATGTGTGTTTCATACTAAAACTTTTTAAGAAATGAATACACATTCAAAAGAACGTGATTATCATTCAAAGCAAAGCTTCTACAGAGGATGGAACACTGATCTCACTTCTAACAAGACTTTGACATTTAGGAAACAATTGAATCTCTTTACCAAGTAACACGTGTGTTTCTTACTAAAGCTAATCCTGAAATGAATACACTTTCAAAGGAATGTGATTATCTTTCAAAGTAAAGCTTCTACACAGAAAGGAACACTGATCTCTCTTCTAACAATACTTTGACATGTCGCAAAAAATGGCCTCTCTTTAGAGAAACACATGTGCGTTTCTTACTAAAGCTATTTATGAAATGAACACCCTTTCAAAAGAATGTGATTTTCTTTCAAAGTAAACCTGCTACAGAGAAAAGGAATACTGATTTCACTTCAAACAATACTTTGAATGTCGTAAACAACTGCTTCTCCTTACCAAGATACACATGTGTGTTTCATGCTAAAGCTTTTCAAGAAATGAATACACTTTCAAAAGAATGTGAATATCTTTCAAAGTAAAGCTTGTACAGAGAAAAGGAATGCGGATCTCACTTCTACCAATACTTTAACATGTTCCAAAGAACTGCTTCTCTTTACAGAAAAACACATGTGCTTTTCTTACAAAAGCATTTCATGAAATAAATACACATTCAAAAGAACGTTATTATCTTTCAAAGTAAAACTTCTGCAGAGAAAAGGAAAACTAATCTCACTTCTAACAGTAATTTGACATGTCGCAAACATCTGCTTCTCTTTACAGAGAAACACATGTGCGTTTCTTACTAAAGCTTTTCAAGATATGAATACACTTTCAAAAGAACATGTTTATATTTCAAAACAAAGATTCTACAGAGAAAAGGAACACTGATCTCACTTCTACCAATACTTTGACATGTCGTAAACAATGGCTTCTCTTTACAAGGAACAGTTGTGCGTTTCTTACTTAAGTTATTTATGAAATGAATACACTTTCAAAGAATGTGATTATCTTTCAAAGTAAAGTTTCTAAAGAGAAATGAACACTGATCTCACTTCTAACAAGGCTTTGACATGTCAGAAACAACTGCCTTTCCTTACCAAGAAACACATGTGTGTTATTACTAAAGCATTTAAAGAAATAAATACACTTTCAAAAGAACGTGATTATATTTCAAATTAAAGCTTGCACACAGAAAATGACTACTGATCTCACTTCTAACAATACTTTGACATGTCGAAAACAACTGCTTCTCCTTACAGAGAAACACATGTGTGTTTCTTACAAAAGTATTTCATGAAATAAATGCACTTTCAAAAAAACGTGATTATCTTCCAAAGTAAAGCTTCTATAGAGAAAAGGAACACTGATCTCACTTCTCAAAAGACTTTGACATGTAGCAAAAACTGCTTCTCTTTACCAAGAAACACATGTGTTTCTTAATAAAGCTTTTCAAGAGATGAATACACTTTCAAAAGAACATGATTATATTTCAAAGCAAAGCTTCTACAGAGAAAAGTAACACTGATCTCACTTCTAACAGTAATTTGCCATGTTGCAAACAACTGCTTTTCTTTACAAAGAAACACTTTTGCGTTTCTTACTAAAGCTATTTTTGAAATGAACTCTTTCAAAACAATGTGATTATCTTCCAAAGTAAAGCTTCTACAGAGAAAAGGAAAACTGATCTCACTTCAAACAGTAATAGATATGTCGGAAAAATCTGCTTCTCTATAAGGAGAAGCACATGTGCATTTCTTAATAAAGCTTTTCCTAAAATGAATACACTTTAAAAAGAACGTGATTATATTTAAAAGCAAAGATTCTACAGAGAAAAGGAACACGGATCTCACTTCTAACAAGCCTTTGACATGTCACAAAGAACTGCTTTGCTTTACAGAAAAAGACATGTGCGTTTCTTACTAAAGCATTTCAAGAAATGAATACACTTTCAAAAGAATGTGATTATCTTTCAAATAAAGCTTCTACAGAGAAAAGGAATACTGATCTCACTTCAAACAATACTTTGACATGTCGCAAACAATTGCTTCTCTTTAACAAGATACACGTGGGTTTCTTAGTAAAGCTTTTCAAGAAATGAATACACTTTCAAAAGAACGTGATTATATTTCAAAGCATAGCTTCTACAGAGAAAAGGAACACTGATCTCACTTCTAACAGTAATTTGACATGTCGCAAACAACTTTTCTTTACACAGAAAGACGTGTGTTTCTTACTAAAGCTATTTATAAAATGAATACACTTTCCAAAGAATGTGACTTTCTTTCAAAGTAAAGCTTCTACGGAGAAAAGGAACATTGATATCACTTCTAACAATAATTTGACACGTCGCAAACAACTGCTTCTCTTTACAGGGAAACACATGTGTGTTTCTTCCTAAAGCTTTTCATGAAATGAATACACTTTGAAATAAATGTGATTATCTTTCAAAGTAAAGCTTCTACAGAGAAAGGAACACTTATCTCTCTTCCAAAAATACTTTGACATGTCGCAAAAAATGGCTTTTCTTTACAGAGAAACAGTTGTGCGTTTCTTACTAAAGCTATTTTTGAAATGAATACACTTTCAAAACAATGAGATTATCTTTCAAAGTAAAGCTTGTAGAGAGAAAAGAAAACTGTTCTCATTTTTAACAGTAATTTGACATGTCACAAACAACTGCTTTTCTTTAGAGAGAAATACATGTATGTTTCTTACTAAAGATTTTCAAGAAATGTATACACTTTCAAAAGAACGTGATTATCTTTCAAATTAAAGCTTGTACAGAGAAAAGGAATATTGATCTCACTTCAAACAATATTTTGACATGTCCCAAACAACTGCTTCTCCTAACCAAGTAACACATGTGCTTTGCTTACTAAAGTTTTAAAGAAATGAATACACTTTTAAAAGAACATGATTATATTTCAAAGCAGAGTTTCTACAGAGAATGGAACACTGATCTCACTTCTAACAATACTTTGACATGTCGCAAACAACTGCTTCTCTTTACAGAGAAACACTTGTGCGTTTCTTACTAAAGCTATTAATGAAATGAATACACTTTCAGAAGAATATGATTATCTTTCAAAGTAAAGTTGTACAGAGAAAGGTAAACTGATCTCACTTCTAACAATACTTTGACATGTCGCAAACAACTGCTTCTCTTTACCAAGAAACACATGTGTTTCTAACTAAAGCTGTTCAAGAAATGTATACACTTTCAAAAGAATGTGATTATCCTTCAAAGTAAAGCTTGTACAAAGAAAAGGAACACTGATATCACTTCTAACAAGACGTTGACATGTCGCAAAAAACTGCTTCTCTTTATCAAGAAACACATGTGTGTTAGTTACTAAAGCTTTTCAGGAAATGAATACACTTTCAAAAGAATGTGATTATCTTTCAAAGTAAATCTTGTACCTAGAAGAGGAATATTGACCTCACTTCAAACAACACTTTGACATGTCGCAAACAACTGCTTCTCCTTACCAAGTAACACAAGTGCGTTTTAACTAAAGCTTTTCAGGAAAGAATACAGTTTCAAAATAGCGTGATTATCTTTCAATGTAAAGCTTGTACAGAGAAAAGGCACTGATCTCACTCATAACAATACTTTGACATGTCGCAAAAAATGGCCTCTCTTTACAGAGAAACACATGTGCGTTTCTTACTAAAGCTATTTATGAAATAAATACACTTTCAAAGAATGTGGTTATCTTTCAAATTAAAGCTTCTACAGAGAAAAGCAACACTGATCTCAGGTCTAATAGGACGTTGACATGTCGCAAACAACTGCTTCTCATTACCAAGAAACACATGTGCGTTTCTTACTAAAGTTTTTAAAGAAATGAATACACTTTTTAAAGAACCAATTGTATTGCAAAGCAAAGCTTCTACAGAGAATGGAACACTGATCTCCCTTCTAACAATACTTTGACATGTCGCAAACAACGGCTTCTCTTTACAGAGAAACACTTGTGCGTTTCTTACTAAAGCTATTAATGAAATGAATACACTTTCAAAGAATGTGATTATCTTTCAAAGTAAAGCTTCTACAGAGAAATGAATACTGATCACACTTCTAACAAGACTTTGACATGTCAGAAACAACTGCTTCTCTTTACCAAGACACACATGAGCATTATTACTAAAGCATTTCTAGAAATGAATACACTTTCAAAAGAACGTGACTATATTTCAAAATAAAGCTTCCACAGAGAAAATGAACACTGATCTCACTTCTAACAGTAATTTGACATGTCGAAAAGAAGTGCTTTTCTTTACAGAGAAACACATGTACGTTTCTTACTAAAGCTTATCATGAAATGAATACACTTTCAAAAGAATATGATTATACTTCAAAGCAAAGCTTCTACAGAGAAAAGGAACACTGATCTCACTTCTAAAAATACTTGACATGTCGGAAAAAACTGCTTCTCTTTACAGAGAAACACATATGCGTTTCTTCCTAATGCTTTTCATGAAATGAATACACTTTGAAAAGAATGTGATTATCTTTCAAAGTAAAGCTTTTACAGAGAAAGGAACACTGATCTCTCTTCTAAAAATACTTTGACATGATGCATAATACGGCCTTTCTTTACAGAGAAACAACTGTGCGTTTCTTACCAAAGTTATATATGAAACTAATACACTTTCAAAAAACGTGATTATCTTTCAAAATAAAGCTTTGACAGAGAAAAGGAAAACTGATCTCACTTCTAATAGATATTTGACAGTTGCAAACATCTGCTTCTTTACAGAGAAACTCATGTGTGTTTCATACTAAAACTTTTTAAGAAATGAATACACATTCAAAAGAACGTGATTATCATTCAAAGCAAAGCTTCTACAGAGGATGGAACACTGATCTCACTTCTAACAAGACTTTGACATTTAGGAAACAATTGAATCTCTTTACCAAGTAACACGTGTGTTTCTTACTAAAGCTAATCCTGAAATGAATACACTTTCAAAGGAATGTGATTATCTTTCAAAGTAAAGCTTCTACACAGAAAGGAACACTGATCTCTCTTCTAACAATACTTTGACATGTCGCAAAAAATGGCCTCTCTTTAGAGAAACACATGTGCGTTTCTTACTAAAGCTATTTATGAA
The DNA here is from genome assembly GCF_950005125.1 of Chionomys nivalis. Lineage (NCBI taxonomy): Eukaryota > Metazoa > Chordata > Mammalia > Rodentia > Cricetidae > Chionomys > Chionomys nivalis. The sequence goes on along the minus strand of NC_080088.1, from coordinate 127,485,362 downwards.
ATGAACACCCTTTCAAAAGAATGTGATTTTCTTTCAAAGTAAACCTGCTACAGAGAAAAGGAATACTGATTTCACTTCAAACAATACTTTGAATGTCGTAAACAACTGCTTCTCCTTACCAAGATACACATGTGTGTTTCATGCTAAAGCTTTTCAAGAAATGAATACACTTTCAAAAGAATGTGAATATCTTTCAAAGTAAAGCTTGTACAGAGAAAAGGAATGCGGATCTCACTTCTACCAATACTTTAACATGTTCCAAAGAACTGCTTCTCTTTACAGAAAAACACATGTGCTTTTCTTACAAAAGCATTTCATGAAATAAATACACATTCAAAAGAACGTTATTATCTTTCAAAGTAAAACTTCTGCAGAGAAAAGGAAAACTAATCTCACTTCTAACAGTAATTTGACATGTCGCAAACATCTGCTTCTCTTTACAGAGAAACACATGTGCGTTTCTTACTAAAGCTTTTCAAGATATGAATACACTTTCAAAAGAACATGTTTATATTTCAAAACAAAGATTCTACAGAGAAAAGGAACACTGATCTCACTTCTACCAATACTTTGACATGTCGTAAACAATGGCTTCTCTTTACAAGGAACAGTTGTGCGTTTCTTACTTAAGTTATTTATGAAATGAATACACTTTCAAAGAATGTGATTATCTTTCAAAGTAAAGTTTCTAAAGAGAAATGAACACTGATCTCACTTCTAACAAGGCTTTGACATGTCAGAAACAACTGCCTTTCCTTACCAAGAAACACATGTGTGTTATTACTAAAGCATTTAAAGAAATAAATACACTTTCAAAAGAACGTGATTATATTTCAAATTAAAGCTTGCACACAGAAAATGACTACTGATCTCACTTCTAACAATACTTTGACATGTCGAAAACAACTGCTTCTCCTTACAGAGAAACACATGTGTGTTTCTTACAAAAGTATTTCATGAAATAAATGCACTTTCAAAAAAACGTGATTATCTTCCAAAGTAAAGCTTCTATAGAGAAAAGGAACACTGATCTCACTTCTCAAAAGACTTTGACATGTAGCAAAAACTGCTTCTCTTTACCAAGAAACACATGTGTTTCTTAATAAAGCTTTTCAAGAGATGAATACACTTTCAAAAGAACATGATTATATTTCAAAGCAAAGCTTCTACAGAGAAAAGTAACACTGATCTCACTTCTAACAGTAATTTGCCATGTTGCAAACAACTGCTTTTCTTTACAAAGAAACACTTTTGCGTTTCTTACTAAAGCTATTTTTGAAATGAACTCTTTCAAAACAATGTGATTATCTTCCAAAGTAAAGCTTCTACAGAGAAAAGGAAAACTGATCTCACTTCAAACAGTAATAGATATGTCGGAAAAATCTGCTTCTCTATAAGGAGAAGCACATGTGCATTTCTTAATAAAGCTTTTCCTAAAATGAATACACTTTAAAAAGAACGTGATTATATTTAAAAGCAAAGATTCTACAGAGAAAAGGAACACGGATCTCACTTCTAACAAGCCTTTGACATGTCACAAAGAACTGCTTTGCTTTACAGAAAAAGACATGTGCGTTTCTTACTAAAGCATTTCAAGAAATGAATACACTTTCAAAAGAATGTGATTATCTTTCAAATAAAGCTTCTACAGAGAAAAGGAATACTGATCTCACTTCAAACAATACTTTGACATGTCGCAAACAATTGCTTCTCTTTAACAAGATACACGTGGGTTTCTTAGTAAAGCTTTTCAAGAAATGAATACACTTTCAAAAGAACGTGATTATATTTCAAAGCATAGCTTCTACAGAGAAAAGGAACACTGATCTCACTTCTAACAGTAATTTGACATGTCGCAAACAACTTTTCTTTACACAGAAAGACGTGTGTTTCTTACTAAAGCTATTTATAAAATGAATACACTTTCCAAAGAATGTGACTTTCTTTCAAAGTAAAGCTTCTACGGAGAAAAGGAACATTGATATCACTTCTAACAATAATTTGACACGTCGCAAACAACTGCTTCTCTTTACAGGGAAACACATGTGTGTTTCTTCCTAAAGCTTTTCATGAAATGAATACACTTTGAAATAAATGTGATTATCTTTCAAAGTAAAGCTTCTACAGAGAAAGGAACACTTATCTCTCTTCCAAAAATACTTTGACATGTCGCAAAAAATGGCTTTTCTTTACAGAGAAACAGTTGTGCGTTTCTTACTAAAGCTATTTTTGAAATGAATACACTTTCAAAACAATGAGATTATCTTTCAAAGTAAAGCTTGTAGAGAGAAAAGAAAACTGTTCTCATTTTTAACAGTAATTTGACATGTCACAAACAACTGCTTTTCTTTAGAGAGAAATACATGTATGTTTCTTACTAAAGATTTTCAAGAAATGTATACACTTTCAAAAGAACGTGATTATCTTTCAAATTAAAGCTTGTACAGAGAAAAGGAATATTGATCTCACTTCAAACAATATTTTGACATGTCCCAAACAACTGCTTCTCCTAACCAAGTAACACATGTGCTTTGCTTACTAAAGTTTTAAAGAAATGAATACACTTTTAAAAGAACATGATTATATTTCAAAGCAGAGTTTCTACAGAGAATGGAACACTGATCTCACTTCTAACAATACTTTGACATGTCGCAAACAACTGCTTCTCTTTACAGAGAAACACTTGTGCGTTTCTTACTAAAGCTATTAATGAAATGAATACACTTTCAGAAGAATATGATTATCTTTCAAAGTAAAGTTGTACAGAGAAAGGTAAACTGATCTCACTTCTAACAATACTTTGACATGTCGCAAACAACTGCTTCTCTTTACCAAGAAACACATGTGTTTCTAACTAAAGCTGTTCAAGAAATGTATACACTTTCAAAAGAATGTGATTATCCTTCAAAGTAAAGCTTGTACAAAGAAAAGGAACACTGATATCACTTCTAACAAGACGTTGACATGTCGCAAAAAACTGCTTCTCTTTATCAAGAAACACATGTGTGTTAGTTACTAAAGCTTTTCAGGAAATGAATACACTTTCAAAAGAATGTGATTATCTTTCAAAGTAAATCTTGTACCTAGAAGAGGAATATTGACCTCACTTCAAACAACACTTTGACATGTCGCAAACAACTGCTTCTCCTTACCAAGTAACACAAGTGCGTTTTAACTAAAGCTTTTCAGGAAAGAATACAGTTTCAAAATAGCGTGATTATCTTTCAATGTAAAGCTTGTACAGAGAAAAGGCACTGATCTCACTCATAACAATACTTTGACATGTCGCAAAAAATGGCCTCTCTTTACAGAGAAACACATGTGCGTTTCTTACTAAAGCTATTTATGAAATAAATACACTTTCAAAGAATGTGGTTATCTTTCAAATTAAAGCTTCTACAGAGAAAAGCAACACTGATCTCAGGTCTAATAGGACGTTGACATGTCGCAAACAACTGCTTCTCATTACCAAGAAACACATGTGCGTTTCTTACTAAAGTTTTTAAAGAAATGAATACACTTTTTAAAGAACCAATTGTATTGCAAAGCAAAGCTTCTACAGAGAATGGAACACTGATCTCCCTTCTAACAATACTTTGACATGTCGCAAACAACGGCTTCTCTTTACAGAGAAACACTTGTGCGTTTCTTACTAAAGCTATTAATGAAATGAATACACTTTCAAAGAATGTGATTATCTTTCAAAGTAAAGCTTCTACAGAGAAATGAATACTGATCACACTTCTAACAAGACTTTGACATGTCAGAAACAACTGCTTCTCTTTACCAAGACACACATGAGCATTATTACTAAAGCATTTCTAGAAATGAATACACTTTCAAAAGAACGTGACTATATTTCAAAATAAAGCTTCCACAGAGAAAATGAACACTGATCTCACTTCTAACAGTAATTTGACATGTCGAAAAGAAGTGCTTTTCTTTACAGAGAAACACATGTACGTTTCTTACTAAAGCTTATCATGAAATGAATACACTTTCAAAAGAATATGATTATACTTCAAAGCAAAGCTTCTACAGAGAAAAGGAACACTGATCTCACTTCTAAAAATACTTGACATGTCGGAAAAATCTGCTTCTCTTTACAGAGAAACACATATGCGTTTCTTCCTAATGCTTTTCATGAAATGAATACACTTTGAAAAGAATGTGATTATCTTTCAAAGTAAAGCTTTTACAGAGAAAGGAACACTGATCTCTCTTCTAAAAATACTTTGACATGATGCATAATACGGCCTTTCTTTACAGAGAAACAACTGTGCGTTTCTTACTAAAGTTATATATGAAACTAATACACTTTCAAAAAACGTGATTATCTTTCAAAATAAAGCTTTGACAGAGAAAAGGAAAACTGATCTCACTTCTAATAGATATTTGACAGTTGCAAACATCTGCTTCTTTACAGAGAAACTCATGTGTGTTTCATACTAAAACTTTTTAAGAAATGAATACACATTCAAAAGAACGTGATTATCATTCAAAGCAAAGCTTCTACAGAGGATGGAACACTGATCTCACTTCTAACAAGACTTTGACATTTAGGAAACAATTGAATCTCTTTACCAAGTAACACGTGTGTTTCTTACTAAAGCTAATCCTGAAATGAATACACTTTCAAAGGAATGTGATTATCTTTCAAAGTAAAGCTTCTACACAGAAAGGAACACTGATCTCTCTTCTAACAATACTTTGACATGTCGAAAAAATGGCCTCTCTTTAGAGAAACACATGTGCGTTTCTTACTAAAGCTATTTATGAAATGAACACCCTTTCAAAAGAATGTGATTTTCTTTCAAAGTAAACCTGCTACAGAGAAAAGGAATACTGATTTCACTTCAAACAATACTTTGAATGTCGTAAACAACTGCTTCTCCTTACCAAGATACACATGTGTGTTTCATGCTAAAGCTTTTCAAGAAATGAATACACTTTCAAAAGAATGTGAATATCTTTCAAAGTAAAGCTTGTACAGAGAAAAGGAATGCGGATCTCACTTCTACCAATACTTTAACATGTTCCAAAGAACTGCTTCTCTTTACAGAAAAACACATGTGCTTTTCTTACAAAAGCATTTCATGAAATAAATACACATTCAAAAGAACGTTATTATCTTTCAAAGTAAAACTTCTGCAGAGAAAAGGAAAACTAATCTCACTTCTAACAGTAATTTGACATGTCGCAAACATCTGCTTCTCTTTACAGAGAAACACATGTGCGTTTCTTACTAAAGCTTTTCAAGATATGAATACACTTTCAAAAGAACATGTTTATATTTCAAAACAAAGATTCTACAGAGAAAAGGAACACTGATCTCACTTCTACCAATACTTTGACATGTCGTAAACAATGGCTTCTCTTTACAAGGAACAGTTGTGCGTTTCTTACTTAAGTTATTTATGAAATGAATACACTTTCAAAGAATGTGATTATCTTTCAAAGTAAAGTTTCTAAAGAGAAATGAACACTGATCTCACTTCTAACAAGGCTTTGACATGTCAGAAACAACTGCCTTTCCTTACCAAGAAACACATGTGTGTTATTACTAAAGCATTTAAAGAAATAAATACACTTTCAAAAGAACGTGATTATATTTCAAATTAAAGCTTGCACACAGAAAATGACTACTGATCTCACTTCTAACAATACTTTGACATGTCGAAAACAACTGCTTCTCCTTACAGAGAAACACATGTGTGTTTCTTACAAAAGTATTTCATGAAATAAATGCACTTTCAAAAAAACGTGATTATCTTCCAAAGTAAAGCTTCTATAGAGAAAAGGAACACTGATCTCACTTCTCAAAAGACTTTGACATGTAGCAAAAACTGCTTCTCTTTACCAAGAAACACATGTGTTTCTTAATAAAGCTTTTCAAGAGATGAATACACTTTCAAAAGAACATGATTATATTTCAAAGCAAAGCTTCTACAGAGAAAAGTAACACTGATCTCACTTCTAACAGTAATTTGCCATGTTGCAAACAACTGCTTTTCTTTACAAAGAAACACTTTTGCGTTTCTTACTAAAGCTATTTTTGAAATGAACTCTTTCAAAACAATGTGATTATCTTCCAAAGTAAAGCTTCTACAGAGAAAAGGAAAACTGATCTCACTTCAAACAGTAATAGATATGTCGGAAAAATCTGCTTCTCTATAAGGAGAAGCACATGTGCATTTCTTAATAAAGCTTTTCCTAAAATGAATACACTTTAAAAAGAACGTGATTATATTTAAAAGCAAAGATTCTACAGAGAAAAGGAACACGGATCTCACTTCTAACAAGCCTTTGACATGTCACAAAGAACTGCTTTGCTTTACAGAAAAAGACATGTGCGTTTCTTACTAAAGCATTTCAAGAAATGAATACACTTTCAAAAGAATGTGATTATCTTTCAAATAAAGCTTCTACAGAGAAAAGGAATACTGATCTCACTTCAAACAATACTTTGACATGTCGCAAACAATTGCTTCTCTTTAACAAGATACACGTGGGTTTCTTAGTAAAGCTTTTCAAGAAATGAATACACTTTCAAAAGAACGTGATTATATTTCAAAGCATAGCTTCTACAGAGAAAAGGAACACTGATCTCACTTCTAACAGTAATTTGACATGTCGCAAACAACTTTTCTTTACACAGAAAGACGTGTGTTTCTTACTAAAGCTATTTATAAAATGAATACACTTTCCAAAGAATGTGACTTTCTTTCAAAGTAAAGCTTCTACGGAGAAAAGGAACATTGATATCACTTCTAACAATAATTTGACACGTCGCAAACAACTGCTTCTCTTTACAGGGAAACACATGTGTGTTTCTTCCTAAAGCTTTTCATGAAATGAATACACTTTGAAATAAATGTGATTATCTTTCAAAGTAAAGCTTCTACAGAGAAAGGAACACTTATCTCTCTTCCAAAAATACTTTGACATGTCGCAAAAAATGGCTTTTCTTTACAGAGAAACAGTTGTGCGTTTCTTACTAAAGCTATTTTTGAAATGAATACACTTTCAAAACAATGAGATTATCTTTCAAAGTAAAGCTTGTAGAGAGAAAAGAAAACTGTTCTCATTTTTAACAGTAATTTGACATGTCACAAACAACTGCTTTTCTTTAGAGAGAAATACATGTATGTTTCTTACTAAAGATTTTCAAGAAATGTATACACTTTCAAAAGAACGTGATTATCTTTCAAATTAAAGCTTGTACAGAGAAAAGGAATATTGATCTCACTTCAAACAATATTTTGACATGTCCCAAACAACTGCTTCTCCTAACCAAGTAACACATGTGCTTTGCTTACTAAAGTTTTAAAGAAATGAATACACTTTTAAAAGAACATGATTATATTTCAAAGCAGAGTTTCTACAGAGAATGGAACACTGATCTCACTTCTAACAATACTTTGACATGTCGCAAACAACTGCTTCTCTTTACAGAGAAACACTTGTGCGTTTCTTACTAAAGCTATTAATGAAATGAATACACTTTCAGAAGAATATGATTATCTTTCAAAGTAAAGTTGTACAGAGAAAGGTAAACTGATCTCACTTCTAACAATACTTTGACATGTCGCAAACAACTGCTTCTCTTTACCAAGAAACACATGTGTTTCTAACTAAAGCTGTTCAAGAAATGTATACACTTTCAAAAGAATGTGATTATCCTTCAAAGTAAAGCTTGTACAAAGAAAAGGAACACTGATATCACTTCTAACAAGACGTTGACATGTCGCAAAAAACTGCTTCTCTTTATCAAGAAACACATGTGTGTTAGTTACTAAAGCTTTTCAGGAAATGAATACACTTTCAAAAGAATGTGATTATCTTTCAAAGTAAATCTTGTACCTAGAAGAGGAATATTGACCTCACTTCAAACAACACTTTGACATGTCGCAAACAACTGCTTCTCCTTACCAAGTAACACAAGTGCGTTTTAACTAAAGCTTTTCAGGAAAGAATACAGTTTCAAAATAGCGTGATTATCTTTCAATGTAAAGCTTGTACAGAGAAAAGGCACTGATCTCACTCATAACAATACTTTGACATGTCGCAAAAAATGGCCTCTCTTTACAGAGAAACACATGTGCGTTTCTTACTAAAGCTATTTATGAAATAAATACACTTTCAAAGAATGTGGTTATCTTTCAAATTAAAGCTTCTACAGAGAAAAGCAACACTGATCTCAGGTCTAATAGGACGTTGACATGTCGCAAACAACTGCTTCTCATTACCAAGAAACACATGTGCGTTTCTTACTAAAGTTTTTAAAGAAATGAATACACTTTTTAAAGAACCAATTGTATTGCAAAGCAAAGCTTCTACAGAGAATGGAACACTGATCTCCCTTCTAACAATACTTTGACATGTCGCAAACAACGGCTTCTCTTTACAGAGAAACACTTGTGCGTTTCTTACTAAAGCTATTAATGAAATGAATACACTTTCAAAGAATGTGATTATCTTTCAAAGTAAAGCTTCTACAGAGAAATGAATACTGATCACACTTCTAACAAGACTTTGACATGTCAGAAACAACTGCTTCTCTTTACCAAGACACACATGAGCATTATTACTAAAGCATTTCTAGAAATGAATACACTTTCAAAAGAACGTGACTATATTTCAAAATAAAGCTTCCACAGAGAAAATGAACACTGATCTCACTTCTAACAGTAATTTGACATGTCGAAAAGAAGTGCTTTTCTTTACAGAGAAACACATGTACGTTTCTTACTAAAGCTTATCATGAAATGAATACACTTTCAAAAGAATATGATTATACTTCAAAGCAAAGCTTCTACAGAGAAAAGGAACACTGATCTCACTTCTAAAAATACTTGACATGTCGGAAAAATCTGCTTCTCTTTACAGAGAAACACATATGCGTTTCTTCCTAATGCTTTTCATGAAATGAATACACTTTGAAAAGAATGTGATTATCTTTCAAAGTAAAGCTTTTACAGAGAAAGGAACACTGATCTCTCTTCTAAAAATACTTTGACATGATGCATAATACGGCCTTTCTTTACAGAGAAACAACTGTGCGTTTCTTACTAAAGTTATATATGAAACTAATACACTTTCAAAAAACGTGATTATCTTTCAAAATAAAGCTTTGACAGAGAAAAGGAAAACTGATCTCACTTCTAATAGATATTTGACAGTTGCAAACATCTGCTTCTTTACAGAGAAACTCATGTGTGTTTCATACTAAAACTTTTTAAGAAATGAATACACATTCAAAAGAACGTGATTATCATTCAAAGCAAAGCTTCTACAGAGGATGGAACACTGATCTCACTTCTAACAAGACTTTGACATTTAGGAAACAATTGAATCTCTTTACCAAGTAACACGTGTGTTTCTTACTAAAGCTAATCCTGAAATGAATACACTTTCAAAGGAATGTGATTATCTTTCAAAGTAAAGCTTCTACACAGAAAGGAACACTGATCTCTCTTCTAACAATACTTTGACATGTCGCAAAAAATGGCCTCTCTTTAGAGAAACACATGTGCGTTTCTTACTAAAGCTATTTATGAAATGAACACCCTTTCAAAAGAATGTGATTTTCTTTCAAAGTAAACCTGCTACAGAGAAAAGGAATACTGATTTCACTTCAAACAATACTTTGAATGTCGTAAACAACTGCTTCTCCTTACCAAGATACACATGTGTGTTTCATGCTAAAGCTTTTCAAGAAATGAATACACTTTCAAAAGAATGTGAATATCTTTCAAAGTAAAGCTTGTACAGAGAAAAGGAATGCGGATCTCACTTCTACCAATACTTTAACATGTTCCAAAGAACTGCTTCTCTTTACAGAAAAACACATGTGCTTTTCTTACAAAAGCATTTCATGAAATAAATACACATTCAAAAGAACGTTATTATCTTTCAAAGTAAAACTTCTGCAGAGAAAAGGAAAACTAATCTCACTTCTAACAGTAATTTGACATGTCGCAAACATCTGCTTCTCTTTACAGAGAAACACATGTGCGTTTCTTACTAAAGCTTTTCAAGATATGAATACACTTTCAAAAGAACATGTTTATATTTCAAAACAAAGATTCTACAGAGAAAAGGAACACTGATCTCACTTCTACCAATACTTTGACATGTCGTAAACAATGGCTTCTCTTTACAAGGAACAGTTGTGCGTTTCTTACTTAAGTTATTTATGAAATGAATACACTTTCAAAGAATGTGATTATCTTTCAAAGTAAAGTTTCTAAAGAGAAATGAACACTGATCTCACTTCTAACAAGGCTTTGACATGTCAGAAACAACTGCCTTTCCTTACCAAGAAACACATGTGTGTTATTACTAAAGCATTTAAAGAAATAAATACACTTTCAAAAGAACGTGATTATATTTCAAATTAAAGCTTGCACACAGAAAATGACTACTGATCTCACTTCTAACAATACTTTGACATGTCGAAAACAACTGCTTCTCCTTACAGAGAAACACATGTGTGTTTCTTACAAAAGTATTTCATGAAATAAATGCACTTTCAAAAAAACGTGATTATCTTCCAAAGTAAAGCTTCTATAGAGAAAAGGAACACTGATCTCACTTCTCAAAAGACTTTGACATGTAGCAAAAACTGCTTCTCTTTACCAAGAAACACATGTGTTTCTTAATAAAGCTTTTCAAGAGATGAATACACTTTCAAAAGAACATGATTATATTTCAAAGCAAAGCTTCTACAGAGAAAAGTAACACTGATCTCACTTCTAACAGTAATTTGCCATGTTGCAAACAACTGCTTTTCTTTACAAAGAAACACTTTTGCGTTTCTTACTAAAGCTATTTTTGAAATGAACTCTTTCAAAACAATGTGATTATCTTCCAAAGTAAAGCTTCTACAGAGAAAAGGAAAACTGATCTCACTTCAAACAGTAATAGATATGTCGGAAAAATCTGCTTCTCTATAAGGAGAAGCACATGTGCATTTCTTAATAAAGCTTTTCCTAAAATGAATACACTTTAAAAAGAACGTGATTATATTTAAAAGCAAAGATTCTACAGAGAAAAGGAACACGGATCTCACTTCTAACAAGCCTTTGACATGTCACAAAGAACTGCTTTGCTTTACAGAAAAAGACATGTGCGTTTCTTACTAAAGCATTTCAAGAAATGAATACACTTTCAAAAGAATGTGATTATCTTTCAAATAAAGCTTCTACAGAGAAAAGGAATACTGATCTCACTTCAAACAATACTTTGACATGTCGCAAACAATTGCTTCTCTTTAACAAGATACACGTGGGTTTCTTAGTAAAGCTTTTCAAGAAATGAATACACTTTCAAAAGAACGTGATTATATTTCAAAGCATAGCTTCTACAGAGAAAAGGAACACTGATCTCACTTCTAACAGTAATTTGACATGTCGCAAACAACTTTTCTTTACACAGAAAGACGTGTGTTTCTTACTAAAGCTATTTATAAAATGAATACACTTTCCAAAGAATGTGACTTTCTTTCAAAGTAAAGCTTCTACGGAGAAAAGGAACATTGATATCACTTCTAACAATAATTTGACACGTCGCAAACAACTGCTTCTCTTTACAGGGAAACACATGTGTGTTTCTTCCTAAAGCTTTTCATGAAATGAATACACTTTGAAATAAATGTGATTATCTTTCAAAGTAAAGCTTCTACAGAGAAAGGAACACTTATCTCTCTTCCAAAAATACTTTGACATGTCGCAAAAAATGGCTTTTCTTTACAGAGAAACAGTTGTGCGTTTCTTACTAAAGCTATTTTTGAAATGAATACACTTTCAAAACAATGAGATTATCTTTCAAAGTAAAGCTTGTAGAGAGAAAAGAAAACTGTTCTCATTTTTAACAGTAATTTGACATGTCACAAACAACTGCTTTTCTTTAGAGAGAAATACATGTATGTTTCTTACTAAAGATTTTCAAGAAATGTATACACTTTCAAAAGAACGTGATTATCTTTCAAATTAAAGCTTGTACAGAGAAAAGGAATATTGATCTCACTTCAAACAATATTTTGACATGTCCCAAACAACTGCTTCTCCTAACCAAGTAACACATGTGCTTTGCTTACTAAAGTTTTAAAGAAATGAATACACTTTTAAAAGAACATGATTATATTTCAAAGCAGAGTTTCTACAGAGAATGGAACACTGATCTCACTTCTAACAATACTTTGACATGTCGCAAACAACTGCTTCTCTTTACAGAGAAACACTTGTGCGTTTCTTACTAAAGTTATTAATGAAATGAATACACTTTCAGAAGAATATGATTATCTTTCAAAGTAAAGTTGTACAGAGAAAGGTAAACTGATCTCACTTCTAACAATACTTTGACATGTCGCAAACAACTGCTTCTCTTTACCAAGAAACACATGTGTTTCTAACTAAAGCTGTTCAAGAAATGTATACACTTTCAAAAGAATGTGATTATCCTTCAAAGTAAAGCTTGTACAAAGAAAAGGAACACTGATATCACTTCTAACAAGACGTTGACATGTCGCAAAAAACTGCTTCTCTTTATCAAGAAATACATGTGTGTTAGTTACTAAAGCTTTTCAGGAAATGAATACACTTTCAAAAGAATGTGATTGTCTTTCAAAGTAAATCTTGTACCTAGAAGAGGAATATTGACCTCACTTCAAACAACACTTTGACATGTCGCAAACAACTGCTTCTCCTTACCAAGTAACACAAGTGCGTTTTAACTAAAGCTTTTCAGGAAAGAATACAGTTTCAAAATAGCGTGATTATCTTTCAATGTAAAGCTTGTACAGAGAAAAGGCACTGATCTCACTCATAACAATACTTTGACATGTCGCAAAAAATGGCCTCTCTTTACAGAGAAACACATGTGCGTTTCTTACTAAAGCTATTTATGAAATAAATACACTTTCAAAGAATGTGGTTATCTTTCAAATTAAAGCTTCTACAGAGAAAAGCAACACTGATCTCAGGTCTAATAGGACGTTGACATGTCGCAAACAACTGCTTCTCATTACCAAGAAACACATGTGCGTTTCTTACTAAAGTTTTTAAAGAAATGAATACACTTTTTAAAGAACCAATTGTATTGCAAAGCAAAGCTTCTACAGAGAATGGAACACTGATCTCCCTTCTAACAATACTTTGACATGTCGCAAACAACGGCTTCTCTTTACAGAGAAACACTTGTGCGTTTCTTACTAAAGCTATTAATGAAATGAATACACTTTCAAAGAATGTGATTATCTTTCAAAGTAAAGCTTCTACAGAGAAATGAATACTGATCACACTTCTAACAAGACTTTGACATGTCAGAAACAACTGCTTCTCTTTACCAAGACACACATGAGCATTATTACTAGAGCATTTCTAGAAATGAATACACTTTCAAAAGAACGTGACTATATTTCAAAATAAAGCTTCCACAGAGAAAATGAACACTGATCTCACTTCTAACAGTAATTCGACATGTCGAAAAGAAGTGCTTTTCTTTACAGAGAAACACATGTACGTTTCTTACTAAAGCTTATCATGAAATGAATACACTTTCAAAAGAATATGATTATACTTCAAAGCAAAGCTTCTACAGAGAAAAGGAACACTGATCTCACTTCTAAAAATACTTGACATGTCGGAAAAAACTGCTTCTCTTTACAGAGAAACACATATGCGTTTCTTCCTAATGCTTTTCATGAAATGAATACACTTTGAAAAGAATGTGATTATCTTTCAAAGTAAAGCTTTTACAGAGAAAGGAACACTGATCTCTCTTCTAAAAATACTTTGACATGATGCATAATACGGCCTTTCTTTACAGAGAAACAACTGTGCGTTTCTTACTAAAGTTATATATGAAACTAATACACTTTCAAAAAACGTGATTATCTTTCAAAATAAAGCTTTGACAGAGAAAAGGAAAACTGATCTCACTTCTAATAGATATTTGACAGTTGCAAACATCTGCTTCTTTACAGAGAAACTCATGTGTGTTTCATACTAAAACTTTTTAAGAAATGAATACACATTCAAAAGAACGTGATTATCATTCAAAGCAAAGCTTCTACAGAGGATGGAACACTGATCTCACTTCTAACAAGACTTTGACATTTAGGAAACAATTGAATCTCTTTACCAAGTAACACGTGTGTTTCTTACTAAAGCTAATCCTGAAATGAATACACTTTCAAAGGAATGTGATTATCTTTCAAAGTAAAGCTTCTACACAGAAAGGAACACTGATCTCTCTTCTAACAATACTTTGACATGTCGCAAAAAATGGCCTCTCTTTAGAGAAACACATGTGCGTTTCTTACTAAAGCTATTTATGAAATGAACACCCTTTCAAAAGAATGTGATTTTCTTTCAAAGTAAACCTGCTACAGAGAAAAGGAATACTGATTTCACTTCAAACAATACTTTGAATGTCGTAAACAACTGCTTCTCCTTACCAAGATACACATGTGTGTTTCATGCTAAAGCTTTTCAAGAAATGAATACACTTTCAAAAGAATGTGAATATCTTTCAAAGTAAAGCTTGTACAGAGAAAAGGAATGCGGATCTCACTTCTACCAATACTTTAACATGTTCCAAAGAACTGCTTCTCTTTACAGAAAAACACATGTGCTTTTCTTACAAAAGCATTTCATGAAATAAATACACATTCAAAAGAACGTTATTATCTTTCAAAGTAAAACTTCTGCAGAGAAAAGGAAAACTAATCTCACTTCTAACAGTAATTTGACATGTCGCAAACATCTGCTTCTCTTTACAGAGAAACACATGTGCGTTTCTTACTAAAGCTTTTCAAGATATGAATACACTTTCAAAAGAACATGTTTATATTTCAAAACAAAGATTCTACAGAGAAAAGGAACACTGATCTCACTTCTACCAATACTTTGACATGTCGTAAACAATGGCTTCTCTTTACAAGGAACAGTTGTGCGTTTCTTACTTAAGTTATTTATGAAATGAATACACTTTCAAAGAATGTGATTATCTTTCAAAGTAAAGTTTCTAAAGAGAAATGAACACTGATCTCACTTCTAACAAGGCTTTGACATGTCAGAAACAACTGCCTTTCCTTACCAAGAAACACATGTGTGTTATTACTAAAGCATTTAAAGAAATAAATACACTTTCAAAAGAACGTGATTATATTTCAAATTAAAGCTTGCACACAGAAAATGACTACTGATCTCACTTCTAACAATACTTTGACATGTCGAAAACAACTGCTTCTCCTTACAGAGAAACACATGTGTGTTTCTTACAAAAGTATTTCATGAAATAAATGCACTTTCAAAAAAACGTGATTATCTTCCAAAGTAAAGCTTCTATAGAGAAAAGGAACACTGATCTCACTTCTCAAAAGACTTTGACATGTAGCAAAAACTGCTTCTCTTTACCAAGAAACACATGTGTTTCTTAATAAAGCTTTTCAAGAGATGAATACACTTTCAAAAGAACATGATTATATTTCAAAGCAAAGCTTCTACAGAGAAAAGTAACACTGATCTCACTTCTAACAGTAATTTGCCATGTTGCAAACAACTGCTTTTCTTTACAAAGAAACACTTTTGCGTTTCTTACTAAAGCTATTTTTGAAATGAACTCTTTCAAAACAATGT
Organism: Chionomys nivalis; assembly: GCF_950005125.1. Classification (NCBI taxonomy): domain Eukaryota; kingdom Metazoa; phylum Chordata; class Mammalia; order Rodentia; family Cricetidae; genus Chionomys; species Chionomys nivalis. The sequence continues at coordinate 127,469,718 of NC_080088.1, read as the reverse complement.
GATTATCTTCCAAAGTAAAGCTTCTACAGAGAAAAGGAAAACTGATCTCACTTCAAACAGTAATAGATATGTCGGAAAAATCTGCTTCTCTATAAGGAGAAGCACATGTGCATTTCTTAATAAAGCTTTTCCTAAAATGAATACACTTTAAAAAGAACGTGATTATATTTAAAAGCAAAGATTCTACAGAGAAAAGGAACACGGATCTCACTTCTAACAAGCCTTTGACATGTCACAAAGAACTGCTTTGCTTTACAGAAAAAGACATGTGCGTTTCTTACTAAAGCATTTCAAGAAATGAATACACTTTCAAAAGAATGTGATTATCTTTCAAATAAAGCTTCTACAGAGAAAAGGAATACTGATCTCACTTCAAACAATACTTTGACATGTCGCAAACAATTGCTTCTCTTTAACAAGATACACGTGGGTTTCTTAGTAAAGCTTTTCAAGAAATGAATACACTTTCAAAAGAACGTGATTATATTTCAAAGCATAGCTTCTACAGAGAAAAGGAACACTGATCTCACTTCTAACAGTAATTTGACATGTCGCAAACAACTTTTCTTTACACAGAAAGACGTGTGTTTCTTACTAAAGCTATTTATAAAATGAATACACTTTCCAAAGAATGTGACTTTCTTTCAAAGTAAAGCTTCTACGGAGAAAAGGAACATTGATATCACTTCTAACAATAATTTGACACGTCGCAAACAACTGCTTCTCTTTACAGGGAAACACATGTGTGTTTCTTCCTAAAGCTTTTCATGAAATGAATACACTTTGAAATAAATGTGATTATCTTTCAAAGTAAAGCTTCTACAGAGAAAGGAACACTTATCTCTCTTCCAAAAATACTTTGACATGTCGCAAAAAATGGCTTTTCTTTACAGAGAAACAGTTGTGCGTTTCTTACTAAAGCTATTTTTGAAATGAATACACTTTCAAAACAATGAGATTATCTTTCAAAGTAAAGCTTGTAGAGAGAAAAGAAAACTGTTCTCATTTTTAACAGTAATTTGACATGTCACAAACAACTGCTTTTCTTTAGAGAGAAATACATGTATGTTTCTTACTAAAGATTTTCAAGAAATGTATACACTTTCAAAAGAACGTGATTATCTTTCAAATTAAAGCTTGTACAGAGAAAAGGAATATTGATCTCACTTCAAACAATATTTTGACATGTCCCAAACAACTGCTTCTCCTAACCAAGTAACACATGTGCTTTGCTTACTAAAGTTTTAAAGAAATGAATACACTTTTAAAAGAACATGATTATATTTCAAAGCAGAGTTTCTACAGAGAATGGAACACTGATCTCACTTCTAACAATACTTTGACATGTCGCAAACAACTGCTTCTCTTTACAGAGAAACACTTGTGCGTTTCTTACTAAAGTTATTAATGAAATGAATACACTTTCAGAAGAATATGATTATCTTTCAAAGTAAAGTTGTACAGAGAAAGGTAAACTGATCTCACTTCTAACAATACTTTGACATGTCGCAAACAACTGCTTCTCTTTACCAAGAAACACATGTGTTTCTAACTAAAGCTGTTCAAGAAATGTATACACTTTCAAAAGAATGTGATTATCCTTCAAAGTAAAGCTTGTACAAAGAAAAGGAACACTGATATCACTTCTAACAAGACGTTGACATGTCGCAAAAAACTGCTTCTCTTTATCAAGAAATACATGTGTGTTAGTTACTAAAGCTTTTCAGGAAATGAATACACTTTCAAAAGAATGTGATTGTCTTTCAAAGTAAATCTTGTACCTAGAAGAGGAATATTGACCTCACTTCAAACAACACTTTGACATGTCGCAAACAACTGCTTCTCCTTACCAAGTAACACAAGTGCGTTTTAACTAAAGCTTTTCAGGAAAGAATACAGTTTCAAAATAGCGTGATTATCTTTCAATGTAAAGCTTGTACAGAGAAAAGGCACTGATCTCACTCATAACAATACTTTGACATGTCGCAAAAAATGGCCTCTCTTTACAGAGAAACACATGTGCGTTTCTTACTAAAGCTATTTATGAAATAAATACACTTTCAAAGAATGTGGTTATCTTTCAAATTAAAGCTTCTACAGAGAAAAGCAACACTGATCTCAGGTCTAATAGGACGTTGACATGTCGCAAACAACTGCTTCTCATTACCAAGAAACACATGTGCGTTTCTTACTAAAGTTTTTAAAGAAATGAATACACTTTTTAAAGAACCAATTGTATTGCAAAGCAAAGCTTCTACAGAGAATGGAACACTGATCTCCCTTCTAACAATACTTTGACATGTCGCAAACAACGGCTTCTCTTTACAGAGAAACACTTGTGCGTTTCTTACTAAAGCTATTAATGAAATGAATACACTTTCAAAGAATGTGATTATCTTTCAAAGTAAAGCTTCTACAGAGAAATGAATACTGATCACACTTCTAACAAGACTTTGACATGTCAGAAACAACTGCTTCTCTTTACCAAGACACACATGAGCATTATTACTAGAGCATTTCTAGAAATGAATACACTTTCAAAAGAACGTGACTATATTTCAAAATAAAGCTTCCACAGAGAAAATGAACACTGATCTCACTTCTAACAGTAATTCGACATGTCGAAAAGAAGTGCTTTTCTTTACAGAGAAACACATGTACGTTTCTTACTAAAGCTTATCATGAAATGAATACACTTTCAAAAGAATATGATTATACTTCAAAGCAAAGCTTCTACAGAGAAAAGGAACACTGATCTCACTTCTAAAAATACTTGACATGTCGGAAAAATCTGCTTCTCTTTACAGAGAAACACATATGCGTTTCTTCCTAATGCTTTTCATGAAATGAATACACTTTGAAAAGAATGTGATTATCTTTCAAAGTAAAGCTTTTACAGAGAAAGGAACACTGATCTCTCTTCTAAAAATACTTTGACATGATGCATAATACGGCCTTTCTTTACAGAGAAACAACTGTGCGTTTCTTACTAAAGTTATATATGAAACTAATACACTTTCAAAAAACGTGATTATCTTTCAAAATAAAGCTTTGACAGAGAAAAGGAAAACTGATCTCACTTCTAATAGATATTTGACAGTTGCAAACATCTGCTTCTTTACAGAGAAACTCATGTGTGTTTCATACTAAAACTTTTTAAGAAATGAATACACATTCAAAAGAACGTGATTATCATTCAAAGCAAAGCTTCTACAGAGGATGGAACACTGATCTCACTTCTAACAAGACTTTGACATTTAGGAAACAATTGAATCTCTTTACCAAGTAACACGTGTGTTTCTTACTAAAGCTAATCCTGAAATGAATACACTTTCAAAGGAATGTGATTATCTTTCAAAGTAAAGCTTCTACACAGAAAGGAACACTGATCTCTCTTCTAACAATACTTTGACATGTCGCAAAAAATGGCCTCTCTTTAGAGAAACACATGTGCGTTTCTTACTAAAGCTATTTATGAAATGAACACCCTTTCAAAAGAATGTGATTTTCTTTCAAAGTAAACCTGCTACAGAGAAAAGGAATACTGATTTCACTTCAAACAATACTTTGAATGTCGTAAACAACTGCTTCTCCTTACCAAGATACACATGTGTGTTTCATGCTAAAGCTTTTCAAGAAATGAATACACTTTCAAAAGAATGTGAATATCTTTCAAAGTAAAGCTTGTACAGAGAAAAGGAATGCGGATCTCACTTCTACCAATACTTTAACATGTTCCAAAGAACTGCTTCTCTTTACAGAAAAACACATGTGCTTTTCTTACAAAAGCATTTCATGAAATAAATACACATTCAAAAGAACGTTATTATCTTTCAAAGTAAAACTTCTGCAGAGAAAAGGAAAACTAATCTCACTTCTAACAGTAATTTGACATGTCGCAAACATCTGCTTCTCTTTACAGAGAAACACATGTGCGTTTCTTACTAAAGCTTTTCAAGATATGAATACACTTTCAAAAGAACATGTTTATATTTCAAAACAAAGATTCTACAGAGAAAAGGAACACTGATCTCACTTCTACCAATACTTTGACATGTCGTAAACAATGGCTTCTCTTTACAAGGAACAGTTGTGCGTTTCTTACTTAAGTTATTTATGAAATGAATACACTTTCAAAGAATGTGATTATCTTTCAAAGTAAAGTTTCTAAAGAGAAATGAACACTGATCTCACTTCTAACAAGGCTTTGACATGTCAGAAACAACTGCCTTTCCTTACCAAGAAACACATGTGTGTTATTACTAAAGCATTTAAAGAAATAAATACACTTTCAAAAGAACGTGATTATATTTCAAATTAAAGCTTGCACACAGAAAATGACTACTGATCTCACTTCTAACAATACTTTGACATGTCGAAAACAACTGCTTCTCCTTACAGAGAAACACATGTGTGTTTCTTACAAAAGTATTTCATGAAATAAATGCACTTTCAAAAAAACGTGATTATCTTCCAAAGTAAAGCTTCTATAGAGAAAAGGAACACTGATCTCACTTCTCAAAAGACTTTGACATGTAGCAAAAACTGCTTCTCTTTACCAAGAAACACATGTGTTTCTTAATAAAGCTTTTCAAGAGATGAATACACTTTCAAAAGAACATGATTATATTTCAAAGCAAAGCTTCTACAGAGAAAAGTAACACTGATCTCACTTCTAACAGTAATTTGCCATGTTGCAAACAACTGCTTTTCTTTACAAAGAAACACTTTTGCGTTTCTTACTAAAGCTATTTTTGAAATGAACTCTTTCAAAACAATGTGATTATCTTCCAAAGTAAAGCTTCTACAGAGAAAAGGAAAACTGATCTCACTTCAAACAGTAATAGATATGTCGGAAAAATCTGCTTCTCTATAAGGAGAAGCACATGTGCATTTCTTAATAAAGCTTTTCCTAAAATGAATACACTTTAAAAAGAACGTGATTATATTTAAAAGCAAAGATTCTACAGAGAAAAGGAACACGGATCTCACTTCTAACAAGCCTTTGACATGTCACAAAGAACTGCTTTGCTTTACAGAAAAAGACATGTGCGTTTCTTACTAAAGCATTTCAAGAAATGAATACACTTTCAAAAGAATGTGATTATCTTTCAAATAAAGCTTCTACAGAGAAAAGGAATACTGATCTCACTTCAAACAATACTTTGACATGTCGCAAACAATTGCTTCTCTTTAACAAGATACACGTGGGTTTCTTAGTAAAGCTTTTCAAGAAATGAATACACTTTCAAAAGAACGTGATTATATTTCAAAGCATAGCTTCTACAGAGAAAAGGAACACTGATCTCACTTCTAACAGTAATTTGACATGTCGCAAACAACTTTTCTTTACACAGAAAGACGTGTGTTTCTTACTAAAGCTATTTATAAAATGAATACACTTTCCAAAGAATGTGACTTTCTTTCAAAGTAAAGCTTCTACGGAGAAAAGGAACATTGATATCACTTCTAACAATAATTTGACACGTCGCAAACAACTGCTTCTCTTTACAGGGAAACACATGTGTGTTTCTTCCTAAAGCTTTTCATGAAATGAATACACTTTGAAATAAATGTGATTATCTTTCAAAGTAAAGCTTCTACAGAGAAAGGAACACTTATCTCTCTTCCAAAAATACTTTGACATGTCGCAAAAAATGGCTTTTCTTTACAGAGAAACAGTTGTGCGTTTCTTACTAAAGCTATTTTTGAAATGAATACACTTTCAAAACAATGAGATTATCTTTCAAAGTAAAGCTTGTAGAGAGAAAAGAAAACTGTTCTCATTTTTAACAGTAATTTGACATGTCACAAACAACTGCTTTTCTTTAGAGAGAAATACATGTATGTTTCTTACTAAAGATTTTCAAGAAATGTATACACTTTCAAAAGAACGTGATTATCTTTCAAATTAAAGCTTGTACAGAGAAAAGGAATATTGATCTCACTTCAAACAATATTTTGACATGTCCCAAACAACTGCTTCTCCTAACCAAGTAACACATGTGCTTTGCTTACTAAAGTTTTAAAGAAATGAATACACTTTTAAAAGAACATGATTATATTTCAAAGCAGAGTTTCTACAGAGAATGGAACACTGATCTCACTTCTAACAATACTTTGACATGTCGCAAACAACTGCTTCTCTTTACAGAGAAACACTTGTGCGTTTCTTACTAAAGCTATTAATGAAATGAATACACTTTCAGAAGAATATGATTATCTTTCAAAGTAAAGTTGTACAGAGAAAGGTAAACTGATCTCACTTCTAACAATACTTTGACATGTCGCAAACAACTGCTTCTCTTTACCAAGAAACACATGTGTTTCTAACTAAAGCTGTTCAAGAAATGTATACACTTTCAAAAGAATGTGATTATCCTTCAAAGTAAAGCTTGTACAAAGAAAAGGAACACTGATATCACTTCTAACAAGACGTTGACATGTCGCAAAAAACTGCTTCTCTTTATCAAGAAACACATGTGTGTTAGTTACTAAAGCTTTTCAGGAAATGAATACACTTTCAAAAGAATGTGATTATCTTTCAAAGTAAATCTTGTACCTAGAAGAGGAATATTGACCTCACTTCAAACAACACTTTGACATGTCGCAAACAACTGCTTCTCCTTACCAAGTAACACAAGTGCGTTTTAACTAAAGCTTTTCAGGAAAGAATACAGTTTCAAAATAGCGTGATTATCTTTCAATGTAAAGCTTGTACAGAGAAAAGGCACTGATCTCACTCATAACAATACTTTGACATGTCGCAAAAAATGGCCTCTCTTTACAGAGAAACACATGTGCGTTTCTTACTAAAGCTATTTATGAAATAAATACACTTTCAAAGAATGTGGTTATCTTTCAAATTAAAGCTTCTACAGAGAAAAGCAACACTGATCTCAGGTCTAATAGGACGTTGACATGTCGCAAACAACTGCTTCTCATTACCAAGAAACACATGTGCGTTTCTTACTAAAGTTTTTAAAGAAATGAATACACTTTTTAAAGAACCAATTGTATTGCAAAGCAAAGCTTCTACAGAGAATGGAACACTGATCTCCCTTCTAACAATACTTTGACATGTCGCAAACAACGGCTTCTCTTTACAGAGAAACACTTGTGCGTTTCTTACTAAAGCTATTAATGAAATGAATACACTTTCAAAGAATGTGATTATCTTTCAAAGTAAAGCTTCTACAGAGAAATGAATACTGATCACACTTCTAACAAGACTTTGACATGTCAGAAACAACTGCTTCTCTTTACCAAGACACACATGAGCATTATTACTAAAGCATTTCTAGAAATGAATACACTTTCAAAAGAACGTGACTATATTTCAAAATAAAGCTTCCACAGAGAAAATGAACACTGATCTCACTTCTAACAGTAATTTGACATGTCGAAAAGAAGTGCTTTTCTTTACAGAGAAACACATGTACGTTTCTTACTAAAGCTTATCATGAAATGAATACACTTTCAAAAGAATATGATTATACTTCAAAGCAAAGCTTCTACAGAGAAAAGGAACACTGATCTCACTTCTAAAAATACTTGACATGTCGGAAAAATCTGCTTCTCTTTACAGAGAAACACATATGCGTTTCTTCCTAATGCTTTTCATGAAATGAATACACTTTGAAAAGAATGTGATTATCTTTCAAAGTAAAGCTTTTACAGAGAAAGGAACACTGATCTCTCTTCTAAAAATACTTTGACATGATGCATAATACGGCCTTTCTTTACAGAGAAACAACTGTGCGTTTCTTACTAAAGTTATATATGAAACTAATACACTTTCAAAAAACGTGATTATCTTTCAAAATAAAGCTTTGACAGAGAAAAGGAAAACTGATCTCACTTCTAATAGATATTTGACAGTTGCAAACATCTGCTTCTTTACAGAGAAACTCATGTGTGTTTCATACTAAAACTTTTTAAGAAATGAATACACATTCAAAAGAACGTGATTATCATTCAAAGCAAAGCTTCTACAGAGGATGGAACACTGATCTCACTTCTAACAAGACTTTGACATTTAGGAAACAATTGAATCTCTTTACCAAGTAACACGTGTGTTTCTTACTAAAGCTAATCCTGAAATGAATACACTTTCAAAGGAATGTGATTATCTTTCAAAGTAAAGCTTCTACACAGAAAGGAACACTGATCTCTCTTCTAACAATACTTTGACATGTCGAAAAAATGGCCTCTCTTTAGAGAAACACATGTGCGTTTCTTACTAAAGCTATTTATGAAATGAACACCCTTTCAAAAGAATGTGATTTTCTTTCAAAGTAAACCTGCTACAGAGAAAAGGAATACTGATTTCACTTCAAACAATACTTTGAATGTCGTAAACAACTGCTTCTCCTTACCAAGATACACATGTGTGTTTCATGCTAAAGCTTTTCAAGAAATGAATACACTTTCAAAAGAATGTGAATATCTTTCAAAGTAAAGCTTGTACAGAGAAAAGGAATGCGGATCTCACTTCTACCAATACTTTAACATGTTCCAAAGAACTGCTTCTCTTTACAGAAAAACACATGTGCTTTTCTTACAAAAGCATTTCATGAAATAAATACACATTCAAAAGAACGTTATTATCTTTCAAAGTAAAACTTCTGCAGAGAAAAGGAAAACTAATCTCACTTCTAACAGTAATTTGACATGTCGCAAACATCTGCTTCTCTTTACAGAGAAACACATGTGCGTTTCTTACTAAAGCTTTTCAAGATATGAATACACTTTCAAAAGAACATGTTTATATTTCAAAACAAAGATTCTACAGAGAAAAGGAACACTGATCTCACTTCTACCAATACTTTGACATGTCGTAAACAATGGCTTCTCTTTACAAGGAACAGTTGTGCGTTTCTTACTTAAGTTATTTATGAAATGAATACACTTTCAAAGAATGTGATTATCTTTCAAAGTAAAGTTTCTAAAGAGAAATGAACACTGATCTCACTTCTAACAAGGCTTTGACATGTCAGAAACAACTGCCTTTCCTTACCAAGAAACACATGTGTGTTATTACTAAAGCATTTAAAGAAATAAATACACTTTCAAAAGAACGTGATTATATTTCAAATTAAAGCTTGCACACAGAAAATGACTACTGATCTCACTTCTAACAATACTTTGACATGTCGAAAACAACTGCTTCTCCTTACAGAGAAACACATGTGTGTTTCTTACAAAAGTATTTCATGAAATAAATGCACTTTCAAAAAAACGTGATTATCTTCCAAAGTAAAGCTTCTATAGAGAAAAGGAACACTGATCTCACTTCTCAAAAGACTTTGACATGTAGCAAAAACTGCTTCTCTTTACCAAGAAACACATGTGTTTCTTAATAAAGCTTTTCAAGAGATGAATACACTTTCAAAAGAACATGATTATATTTCAAAGCAAAGCTTCTACAGAGAAAAGTAACACTGATCTCACTTCTAACAGTAATTTGCCATGTTGCAAACAACTGCTTTTCTTTACAAAGAAACACTTTTGCGTTTCTTACTAAAGCTATTTTTGAAATGAACTCTTTCAAAACAATGTGATTATCTTCCAAAGTAAAGCTTCTACAGAGAAAAGGAAAACTGATCTCACTTCAAACAGTAATAGATATGTCGGAAAAATCTGCTTCTCTATAAGGAGAAGCACATGTGCATTTCTTAATAAAGCTTTTCCTAAAATGAATACACTTTAAAAAGAACGTGATTATATCTAAAAGCAAAGATTCTACAGAGAAAAGGAACACGGATCTCACTTCTAACAAGCCTTTGACATGTCACAAAGAACTGCTTTGCTTTACAGAAAAAGACATGTGCGTTTCTTACTAAAGCATTTCAAGAAATGAATACACTTTCAAAAGAATGTGATTATCTTTCAAATAAAGCTTCTACAGAGAAAAGGAATACTGATCTCACTTCAAACAATACTTTGACATGTCGCAAACAATTGCTTCTCTTTAACAAGATACACGTGGGTTTCTTAGTAAAGCTTTTCAAGAAATGAATACACTTTCAAAAGAACGTGATTATATTTCAAAGCATAGCTTCTACAGAGAAAAGGAACACTGATCTCACTTCTAACAGTAATTTGACATGTCGCAAACAACTTTTCTTTACACAGAAAGACGTGTGTTTCTTACTAAAGCTATTTATAAAATGAATACACTTTCCAAAGAATGTGACTTTCTTTCAAAGTAAAGCTTCTACGGAGAAAAGGAACATTGATATCACTTCTAACAATAATTTGACACGTCGCAAACAACTGCTTCTCTTTACAGGGAAACACATGTGTGTTTCTTCCTAAAGCTTTTCATGAAATGAATACACTTTGAAATAAATGTGATTATCTTTCAAAGTAAAGCTTCTACAGAGAAAGGAACACTTATCTCTCTTCCAAAAATACTTTGACATGTCGCAAAAAATGGCTTTTCTTTACAGAGAAACAGTTGTGCGTTTCTTACTAAAGCTATTTTTGAAATGAATACACTTTCAAAACAATGAGATTATCTTTCAAAGTAAAGCTTGTAGAGAGAAAAGAAAACTGTTCTCATTTTTAACAGTAATTTGACATGTCACAAACAACTGCTTTTCTTTAGAGAGAAATACATGTATGTTTCTTACTAAAGATTTTCAAGAAATGTATACACTTTCAAAAGAACGTGATTATCTTTCAAATTAAAGCTTGTACAGAGAAAAGGAATATTGATCTCACTTCAAACAATATTTTGACATGTCCCAAACAACTGCTTCTCCTAACCAAGTAACACATGTGCTTTGCTTACTAAAGTTTTAAAGAAATGAATACACTTTTAAAAGAACATGATTATATTTCAAAGCAGAGTTTCTACAGAGAATGGAACACTGATCTCACTTCTAACAATACTTTGACATGTCGCAAACAACTGCTTCTCTTTACAGAGAAACACTTGTGCGTTTCTTACTAAAGCTATTAATGAAATGAATACACTTTCAGAAGAATATGATTATCTTTCAAAGTAAAGTTGTACAGAGAAAGGTAAACTGATCTCACTTCTAACAATACTTTGACATGTCGCAAACAACTGCTTCTCTTTACCAAGAAACACATGTGTTTCTAACTAAAGCTGTTCAAGAAATGTATACACTTTCAAAAGAATGTGATTATCCTTCAAAGTAAAGCTTGTACAAAGAAAAGGAACACTGATATCACTTCTAACAAGACGTTGACATGTCGCAAAAAACTGCTTCTCTTTATCAAGAAACACATGTGTGTTAGTTACTAAAGCTTTTCAGGAAATGAATACACTTTCAAAAGAATGTGATTATCTTTCAAAGTAAATCTTGTACCTAGAAAAGGAATATTGACCTCACTTCAAACAACACTTTGACATGTCGCAAACAACTGCTTCTCCTTACCAAGTAACACAAGTGCGTTTTAACTAAAGCTTTTCAGGAAAGAATACAGTTTCAAAATAGCGTGATTATCTTTCAATGTAAAGCTTGTACAGAGAAAAGGCACTGATCTCACTCATAACAATACTTTGACATGTCGCAAAAAATGGCCTCTCTTTACAGAGAAACACATGTGCGTTTCTTACTAAAGCTATTTATGAAATAAATACACTTTCAAAGAATGTGGTTATCTTTCAAATTAAAGCTTCTACAGAGAAAAGCAACACTGATCTCAGGTCTAATAGGACGTTGACATGTCGCAAACAACTGCTTCTCATTACCAAGAAACACATGTGCGTTTCTTACTAAAGTTTTTAAAGAAATGAATACACTTTTTAAAGAACCAATTGTATTGCAAAGCAAAGCTTCTACAGAGAATGGAACACTGATCTCCCTTCTAACAATACTTTGACATGTCGCAAACAACGGCTTCTCTTTACAGAGAAACACTTGTGCGTTTCTTACTAAAGCTATTAATGAAATGAATACACTTTCAAAGAATGTGATTATCTTTCAAAGTAAAGCTTCTACAGAGAAATGAATACTGATCACACTTCTAACAAGACTTTGACATGTCAGAAACAACTGCTTCTCTTTACCAAGACACACATGAGCATTATTACTAGAGCATTTCTAGAAATGAATACACTTTCAAAAGAACGTGACTATATTTCAAAATAAAGCTTCCACAGAGAAAATGAACACTGATCTCACTTCTAACAGTAATTTGACATGTCGAAAAGAAGTGCTTTTCTTTACAGAGAAACACATGTACGTTTCTTACTAAAGCTTATCATGAAATGAATACACTTTCAAAAGAATATGATTATACTTCAAAGCAAAGCTTCTACAGAGAAAAGGAACACTGATCTCACTTCTAAAAATACTTGACATGTCGGAAAAAACTGCTTCTCTTTACAGAGAAACACATATGCGTTTCTTCCTAATGCTTTTCATGAAATGAATACACTTTGAAAAGAATGTGATTATCTTTCAAAGTAAAGCTTTTACAGAGAAAGGAACACTGATCTCTCTTCTAAAAATACTTTGACATGATGCATAATACGGCCTTTCTTTACAGAGAAACAACTGTGCGTTTCTTACTAAAGTTATATATGAAACTAATACACTTTCAAAAAACGTGATTATCTTTCAAAATAAAGCTTTGACAGAGAAAAGGAAAACTGATCTCACTTCTAATAGATATTTGACAGTTGCAAACATCTGCTTCTTTACAGAGAAACTCATGTGTGTTTCATACTAAAACTTTTTAAGAAATGAATACACATTCAAAAGAACGTGATTATCATTCAAAGCAAAGCTTCTACAGAGGATGGAACACTGATCTCACTTCTAACAAGACTTTGACATTTAGGAAACAATTGAATCTCTTTACCAAGTAACACGTGTGTTTCTTACTAAAGCTAATCCTGAAATGAATACACTTTCAAAAGAATGTGAATATCTTTCAAAGTAAAGCTTGTACAGAGAAAAGGAATGCGGATCTCACTTCTACCAATACTTTAACATGTTCCAAAGAACTGCTTCTCTTTACAGAAAAACACATGTGCTTTTCTTACAAAAGCATTTCATGAAATAAATACACATTCAAAAGAACGTTATTATCTTTCAAAGTAAAACTTCTGCAGAGAAAAGGAAAACTAATCTCACTTCTAACAGTAATTTGACATGTCGCAAACATCTGCTTCTCTTTACAGAGAAACACATGTGCGTTTCTTACTAAAGCTTTTCAAGATATGAATACACTTTCAAAAGAACATGTTTATATTTCAAAACAAAGATTCTACAGAGAAAAGGAACACTGATCTCACTTCTAACAATACTTTGACATGTCGTAAACAATGGCTTCTCTTTACAAGGAACAGTTGTGCGTTTCTTACTTAAGTTATTTATGAAATGAATACACTTTCAAAGAATGTGATTATCTTTCAAAGTAAAGTTTCTAAAGAGAAATGAACACTGATCTCACTTCTAACAAGGCTTTGACATGTCAGAAACAACTGCCTTTCCTTACCAAGAAACACATGTGTGTTATTACTAAAGCATTTAAAGAAATAAATACACTTTCAAAAGAACGTGATTATATTTCAAATTAAAGCTTGCACACAGAAAATGACTACTGATCTCACTTCTAACAATACTTTGACATGTCAAAAACAACTGCTTCTCCTTACAGAGAAACACATGTGTGTTTCTTACAAAAGTATTTCATGAAATAAATGCACTTTCAAAAAAACGTGATTATCTTCCAAAGTAAAGCTTCTATAGAGAAAAGGAACACTGATCTCACTTCTCAAAAGACTTTGACATGTAGCAAAAACTGCTTCTCTTTACCAAGAAACACATGTGTTTCTTAATAAAGCTTTTCAAGAGATGAATACACTTTCAAAAGAACATGATTATATTTCAAAGCAAAGCTTCTACAGAGAAAAGTAACACTGATCTCACTTCTAACAGTAATTTGCCATGTTGCAAACAACTGCTTTTCTTTACAAAGAAACACTTTTGCGTTTCTTACTAAAGCTATTTTTGAAATGAACTCTTTCAAAACAATGTGATTATCTTCCAAAGTAAAGCTGCTACAGAGAAAAGGAAAACTGATCTCACTTCAAACAGTAATAGATATGTCGGAAAAATCTGCTTCTCTATAAGGAGAAGCACATGTGCATTTCTTAATAAAGCTTTTCCTAAAATGAATACACTTTAAAAAGAACGTGATTATATTTAAAAGCAAAGATTCTACAGAGAAAAGGAACACGGATCTCACTTCTAACAAGCCTTTGACATGTCACAAAGAACTGCTTTGCTTTACAGAAAAAGACATGTGCGTTTCTTACTAAAGCATTTCAAGAAATGAATACACTTTCAAAAGAATGTGATTATCTTTCAAATAAAGCTTCTACAGAGAAAAGGAATACTGATCTCACTTCAAACAATACTTTGACATGTCGCAAACAATTGCTTCTCTTTAACAAGATACACGTGGGTTTCTTAGTAAAGCTTTTCAAGAAATGAATACACTTTCAAAAGAACGTGATTATATTTCAAAGCATAGCTTCTACAGAGAAAAGGAACACTGATCTCACTTCTAACAGTAATTTGACATGTCGCAAACAACTTTTCTTTACACAGAAAGACGTGTGTTTCTTACTAAAGCTATTTATAAAATGAATACACTTTCCAAAGAATGTGACTTTCTTTCAAAGTAAAGCTTCTACGGAGAAAAGGAACATTGATATCACTTCTAACAATAATTTGACACGTCGCAAACAACTGCTTCTCTTTACAGGGAAACACATGTGTGTTTCTTCCTAAAGCTTTTCATGAAATGAATACACTTTGAAATAAATGTGATTATCTTTCAAAGTAAAGCTTCTACAGAGAAAGGAACACTTATCTCTCTTCCAAAAATACTTTGACATGTCGCAAAAAATGGCTTTTCTTTACAGAGAAACAGTTGTGCGTTTCTTACTAAAGCTATTTTTGAAATGAATACACTTTCAAAACAATGAGATTATCTTTCAAAGTAAAGCTTGTAGAGAGAAAAGAAAACTGTTCTCATTTTTAACAGTAATTTGACATGTCACAAACAACTGCTTTTCTTTAGAGAGAAATACATGTATGTTTCTTACTAAAGATTTTCAAGAAATGTATACACTTTCAAAAGAACGTGATTATCTTTCAAATTAAAGCTTGTACAGAGAAAAGGAATATTGATCTCACTTCAAACAATATTTTGACATGTCCCAAACAACTGCTTCTCCTAACCAAGTAACACATGTGCTTTGCTTACTAAAGTTTTAAAGAAATGAATACACTTTTAAAAGAACATGATTATATTTCAAAGCAGAGTTTCTACAGAGAATGGAACACTGATCTCACTTCTAACAATACTTTGACATGTCGCAAACAACTGCTTCTCTTTACAGAGAAACACTTGTGCGTTTCTTACTAAAGCTATTAATGAAATGAATACACTTTCAGAAGAATATGATTATCTTTCAAAGTAAAGTTGTACAGAGAAAGGTAAACTGATCTCACTTCTAACAATACTTTGACATGTCGCAAACAACTGCTTCTCTTTACCAAGAAACACATGTGTTTCTAACTAAAGCTGTTCAAGAAATGTATACACTTTCAAAAGAATGTGATTATCCTTCAAAGTAAAGCTTGTACAAAGAAAAGGAACACTGATATCACTTCTAACAAGACGTTGACATGTCGCAAAAAACTGCTTCTCTTTATCAAGAAACACATGTGTGTTAGTTACTAAAGCTTTTCAGGAAATGAATACACTTTCAAAAGAATGTGATTATCTTTCAAAGTAAATCTTGTACCTAGAAGAGGAATATTGACCTCACTTCAAACAACACTTTGACATGTCGCAAACAACTGCTTCTCCTTACCAAGTAACACAAGTGCGTTTTAACTAAAGCTTTTCAGGAAAGAATACAGTTTCAAAATAGCGTGATTATCTTTCAATGTAAAGCTTGTACAGAGAAAAGGCACTGATCTCACTCATAACAATACTTTGACATGTCGCAAAAAATGGCCTCTCTTTACAGAGAAACACATGTGCGTTTCTTACTAAAGCTATTTATGAAATAAATACACTTTCAAAGAATGTGGTTATCTTTCAAATTAAAGCTTCTACAGAGAAAAGCAACACTGATCTCAGGTCTAATAGGACGTTGACATGTCGCAAACAACTGCTTCTCATTACCAAGAAACACATGTGCGTTTCTTACTAAAGTTTTTAAAGAAATGAATACACTTTTTAAAGAACCAATTGTATTGCAAAGCAAAGCTTCTACAGAGAATGGAACACTGATCTCCCTTCTAACAATACTTTGACATGTCGCAAACAACGGCTTCTCTTTACAGAGAAACACTTGTGCGTTTCTTACTAAAGCTATTAATGAAATGAATACACTTTCAAAGAATGTGATTATCTTTCAAAGTAAAGCTTCTACAGAGAAATGAATACTGATCACACTTCTAACAAGACTTTGACATGTCAGAAACAACTGCTTCTCTTTACCAAGACACACATGAGCATTATTACTAAAGCATTTCTAGAAATGAATACACTTTCAAAAGAACGTGACTATATTTCAAAATAAAGCTTCCACAGAGAAAATGAACACTGATCTCACTTCTAACAGTAATTTGACATGTCGAAAAGAAGTGCTTTTCTTTACAGAGAAACACATGTACGTTTCTTACTAAAGCTTATCATGAAATGAATACACTTTCAAAAGAATATGATTATACTTCAAAGCAAAGCTTCTACAGAGAAAAGGAACACTGATCTCACTTCTAAAAATACTTGACATGTCGGAAAAATCTGCTTCTCTTTACAGAGAAACACATATGCGTTTCTTCCTAATGCTTTTCATGAAATGAATACACTTTGAAAAGAATGTGATTATCTTTCAAAGTAAAGCTTTTACAGAGAAAGGAACACTGATCTCTCTTCTAAAAATACTTTGACATGATGCATAATACGGCCTTTCTTTACAGAGAAACAACTGTGCGTTTCTTACTAAAGTTATATATGAAACTAATACACTTTCAAAAAACGTGATTATCTTTCAAAATAAAGCTTTGACAGAGAAAAGGAAAACTGATCTCACTTCTAATAGATATTTGACAGTTGCAAACATCTGCTTCTTTACAGAGAAACTCATGTGTGTTTCATACTAAAACTTTTTAAGAAATGAATACACATTCAAAAGAACGTGATTATCATTCAAAGCAAAGCTTCTACAGAGGATGGAACACTGATCTCACTTCTAACAAGACTTTGACATTTAGGAAACAATTGAATCTCTTTACCAAGTAACACGTGTGTTTCTTACTAAAGCTAATCCTGAAATGAATACACTTTCAAAGGAATGTGATTATCTTTCAAAGTAAAGCTTCTACACAGAAAGGAACACTGATCTCTCTTCTAACAATACTTTGACATGTCGCAAAAAATGGCCTCTCTTTAGAGAAACACATGTGCGTTTCTTACTAAAGCTATTTATGAAATGAACACCCTTTCAAAAGAATGTGATTTTCTTTCAAAGTAAACCTGCTACAGAGAAAAGGAATACTGATTTCACTTCAAACAATACTTTGAATGTCGTAAACAACTGCTTCTCCTTACCAAGATACACATGTGTGTTTCATGCTAAAGCTTTTCAAGAAATGAATACACTTTCAAAAGAATGTGAATATCTTTCAAAGTAAAGCTTGTACAGAGAAAAGGAATGCGGATCTCACTTCTACCAATACTTTAACATGTTCCAAAGAACTGCTTCTCTTTACAGAAAAACACATGTGCTTTTCTTACAAAAGCATTTCATGAAATAAATACACATTCAAAAGAACGTTATTATCTTTCAAAGTAAAACTTCTGCAGAGAAAAGGAAAACTAATCTCACTTCTAACAGTAATTTGACATGTCGCAAACATCTGCTTCTCTTTACAGAGAAACACATGTGCGTTTCTTACTAAAGCTTTTCAAGATATGAATACACTTTCAAAAGAACATGTTTATATTTCAAAACAAAGATTCTACAGAGAAAAGGAACACTGATCTCACTTCTACCAATACTTTGACATGTCGTAAACAATGGCTTCTCTTTACAAGGAACAGTTGTGCGTTTCTTACTTAAGTTATTTATGAAATGAATACACTTTCAAAGAATGTGATTATCTTTCAAAGTAAAGTTTCTAAAGAGAAATGAACACTGATCTCACTTCTAACAAGGCTTTGACATGTCAGAAACAACTGCCTTTCCTTACCAAGAAACACATGTGTGTTATTACTAAAGCATTTAAAGAAATAAATACACTTTCAAAAGAACGTGATTATATTTCAAATTAAAGCTTGCACACAGAAAATGACTACTGATCTCACTTCTAACAATACTTTGACATGTCAAAAACAACTGCTTCTCCTTACAGAGAAACACATGTGTGTTTCTTACAAAAGTATTTCATGAAATAAATGCACTTTCAAAAAAACGTGATTATCTTCCAAAGTAAAGCTTCTATAGAGAAAAGGAACACTGATCTCACTTCTCAAAAGACTTTGACATGTAGCAAAAACTGCTTCTCTTTACCAAGAAACACATGTGTTTCTTAATAAAGCTTTTCAAGAGATGAATACACTTTCAAAAGAACATGATTATATTTCAAAGCAAAGCTTCTACAGAGAAAAGTAACACTGATCTCACTTCTAACAGTAATTTGCCATGTTGCAAACAACTGCTTTTCTTTACAAAGAAACACTTTTGCGTTTCTTACTAAAGCTATTTTTGAAATGAACTCTTTCAAAACAATGTGATTATCTTCCAAAGTAAAGCTTCTACAGAGAAAAGGAAAACTGATCTCACTTCAAACAGTAATAGATATGTCGGAAAAATCTGCTTCTCTATAAGGAGAAGCACATGTGCATTTCTTAATAAAGCTTTTCCTAAAATGAATACACTTTAAAAAGAACGTGATTATATTTAAAAGCAAAGATTCTACAGAGAAAAGGAACACGGATCTCACTTCTAACAAGCCTTTGACATGTCACAAAGAACTGCTTTGCTTTACAGAAAAAGACATGTGCGTTTCTTACTAAAGCATTTCAAGAAATGAATACACTTTCAAAAGAATGTGATTATCTTTCAAATAAAGCTTCTACAGAGAAAAGGAATACTGATCTCACTTCAAACAATACTTTGACATGTCGCAAACAATTGCTTCTCTTTAACAAGATACACGTGGGTTTCTTAGTAAAGCTTTTCAAGAAATGAATACACTTTCAAAAGAACGTGATTATATTTCAAAGCATAGCTTCTACAGAGAAAAGGAACACTGATCTCACTTCTAACAGTAATTTGACATGTCGCAAACAACTTTTCTTTACACAGAAAGACGTGTGTTTCTTACTAAAGCTATTTATAAAATGAATACACTTTCCAAAGAATGTGACTTTCTTTCAAAGTAAAGCTTCTACGGAGAAAAGGAACATTGATATCACTTCTAACAATAATTTGACATGTCGCAAACAACTGCTTCTCTTTACAGGGAAACACATGTGTGTTTCTTCCTAAAGCTTTTCATGAAATGAATACACTTTGAAATAAATGTGATTATCTTTCAAAGTAAAGCTTCTACAGAGAAAGGAACACTTATCTCTCTTCCAAAAATACTTTGACATGTCGCAAAAAATGGCTTTTCTTTACAGAGAAACAGTTGTGCGTTTCTTACTAAAGCTATTTTTGAAATGAATACACTTTCAAAACAATGAGATTATCTTTCAAAGTAAAGCTTGTAGAGAGAAAAGAAAACTGTTCTCATTTTTAACAGTAATTTGACATGTCACAAACAACTGCTTTTCTTTAGAGAGAAATACATGTATGTTTCTTACTAAAGATTTTCAAGAAATGTATACACTTTCAAAAGAACGTGATTATCTTTCAAATTAAAGCTTGTACAGAGAAAAGGAATATTGATCTCACTTCAAACAATATTTTGACATGTCCCAAACAACTGCTTCTCCTAACCAAGTAACACATGTGCTTTGCTTACTAAAGTTTTAAAGAAATGAATACACTTTTAAAAGAACATGATTATATTTCAAAGCAGAGTTTCTACAGAGAATGGAACACTGATCTCACTTCTAACAATACTTTGACATGTCGCAAACAACTGCTTCTCTTTACAGAGAAACACTTGTGCGTTTCTTACTAAAGCTATTAATGAAATGAATACACTTTCAGAAGAATATGATTATCTTTCAAAGTAAAGTTGTACAGAGAAAGGTAAACTGATCTCACTTCTAACAATACTTTGACATGTCGCAAACAACTGCTTCTCTTTACCAAGAAACACATGTGTTTCTAACTAAAGCTGTTCAAGAAATGTATACACTTTCAAAAGAATGTGATTATCCTTCAAAGTAAAGCTTGTACAAAGAAAAGGAACACTGATATCACTTCTAACAAGACGTTGACATGTCGCAAAAAACTGCTTCTCTTTATCAAGAAACACATGTGTGTTAGTTACTAAAGCTTTTCAGGAAATGAATACACTTTCAAAAGAATGTGATTATCTTTCAAAGTAAATCTTGTACCTAGAAAAGGAATATTGACCTCACTTCAAACAACACTTTGACATGTCGCAAACAACTGCTTCTCCTTACCAAGTAACACAAGTGCGTTTTAACTAAAGCTTTTCAGGAAAGAATACAGTTTCAAAATAGCGTGATTATCTTTCAATGTAAAGCTTGTACAGAGAAAAGGAACACTGATCTCACTAATAACAATACTTTGACATGTCGCAAAAAATGGCCTCTCTTTACAGAGAAACACATGTGCGTTTCTTACTAAAGCTATTTATGAAATAAATACACTTTCAAAGAATGTGGTTATCTTTCAAATTAAAGCTTCTACAGAGAAAAGCAACACTGATCTCAGGTCTAATAGGACGTTGACATGTCGCAAACAACTGCTTCTCATTACCAAGAAACACATGTGCGTTTCTTACTAAAGTTTTTAAAGAAATGAATACACTTTTTAAAGAACCAATTGTATTGCAAAGCAAAGCTTCTACAGAGAATGGAACACTGATCTCCCTTCTAACAATACTTTGACATGTCGCAAACAACGGCTTCTCTTTACAGAGAAACACTTGTGCGTTTCTTACTAAAGCTATTAATGAAATGAATACACTTTCAAAGAATGTGATTATCTTTCAAAGTAAAGCTTCTACAGAGAAATGAATACTGATCACACTTCTAACAAGACTTTGACATGTCAGAAACAACTGCTTCTCTTTACCAAGACACACATGAGCATTATTACTAAGGCATTTCTAGAAATGAATACACTTTCAAAAGAACGTGACTATATTTCAAAATAAAGCTTCCACAGAGAAAATGAACACTGATCTCACTTCTAACAGTAATTTGACATGTCGAAAAGAAGTGCTTTTCTTTACAGAGAAACACATGTACGTTTCTTACTAAAGCTTATCATGAAATGAATACACTTTCAAAAGAATATGATTATACTTCAAAGCAAAGCTTCTACAGAGAAAAGGAACACTGATCTCACTTCTAAAAATACTTGACATGTCGGAAAAAACTGCTTCTCTTTACAGAGAAACACATATGCGTTTCTTCCTAATGCTTTTCATGAAATGAATACACTTTGAAAAGAATGTGATTATCTTTCAAAGTAAAGCTTTTACAGAGAAAGGAACACTGATCTCTCTTCTAAAAATACTTTGACATGATGCATAATACGGCCTTTCTTTACAGAGAAACAACTGTGCGTTTCTTACTAAAGTTATATATGAAACTAATACACTTTCAAAAAACGTGATTATCTTTCAAAATAAAGCTTTGACAGAGAAAAGGAAAACTGATCTCACTTCTAATAGATATTTGACAGTTGCAAACATCTGCTTCTTTACAGAGAAACTCATGTGTGTTTCATACTAAAACTTTTTAAGAAATGAATACACATTCAAAAGAACGTGATTATCATTCAAAGCAAAGCTTCTACAGAGGATGGAACACTGATCTCACTTCTAACAAGACTTTGACATTTAGGAAACAATTGAATCTCTTTACCAAGTAACACGTGTGTTTCTTACTAAAGCTAATCCTGAAATGAATACACTTTCAAAGGAATGTGAATATCTTTCAAAGTAAAGCTTGTACAGAGAAAAGGAATGCGGATCTCACTTCTACCAATACTTTAACATGTTCCAAAGAACTGCTTCTCTTTACAGAAAAACACATGTGCTTTTCTTACAAAAGCATTTCATGAAATAAATACACATTCAAAAGAACGTTATTATCTTTCAAAGTAAAACTTCTGCAGAGAAAAGGAAAACTAATCTCACTTCTAACAGTAATTTGACATGTCGCAAACATCTGCTTCTCTTTACAGAGAAACACATGTGCGTTTCTTACTAAAGCTTTTCAAGATATGAATACACTTTCAAAAGAACATGTTTATATTTCAAAACAAAGATTCTACAGAGAAAAGGAACACTGATCTCACTTCTACCAATACTTTGACATGTCGTAAACAATGGCTTCTCTTTACAAGGAACAGTTGTGCGTTTCTTACTTAAGTTATTTATGAAATGAATACACTTTCAAAGAATGTGATTATCTTTCAAAGTAAAGTTTCTAAAGAGAAATGAACACTGATCTCACTTCTAACAAGGCTTTGACATGTCAGAAACAACTGCCTTTCCTTACCAAGAAACACATGTGTGTTATTACTAAAGCATTTAAAGAAATAAATACACTTTCAAAAGAACGTGATTATATTTCAAATTAAAGCTTGCACACAGAAAATGACTACTGATCTCACTTCTAACAATACTTTGACATGTCGAAAACAACTGCTTCTCCTTACAGAGAAACACATGTGTGTTTCTTACAAAAGTATTTCATGAAATAAATGCACTTTCAAAAAAACGTGATTATCTTCCAAAGTAAAGCTTCTATAGAGAAAAGGAACACTGATCTCACTTCTCAAAAGACTTTGACATGTAGCAAAAACTGCTTCTCTTTACCAAGAAACACATGTGTTTCTTAATAAAGCTTTTCAAGAGATGAATACACTTTCAAAAGAACATGATTATATTTCAAAGCAAAGCTTCTACAGAGAAAAGTAACACTGATCTCACTTCTAACAGTAATTTGCCATGTTGCAAACAACTGCTTTTCTTTACAAAGAAACACTTTTGCGTTTCTTACTAAAGCTATTTTTGAAATGAACTCTTTCAAAACAATGTGATTATCTTCCAAAGTAAAGCTTCTACAGAGAAAAGGAAAACTGATCTCACTTCAAACAGTAATAGATATGTCGGAAAAATCTGCTTCTCTATAAGGAGAAGCACATGTGCATTTCTTAATAAAGCTTTTCCTAAAATGAATACACTTTAAAAAGAACGTGATTATATTTAAAAGCAAAGATTCTACAGAGAAAAGGAACACGGATCTCACTTCTAACAAGCCTTTGACATGTCACAAAGAACTGCTTTGCTTTACAGAAAAAGACATGTGCGTTTCTTACTAAAGCATTTCAAGAAATGAATACACTTTCAAAAGAATGTGATTATCTTTCAAATAAAGCTTCTACAGAGAAAAGGAATACTGATCTCACTTCAAACAATACTTTGACATGTCGCAAACAATTGCTTCTCTTTAACAAGATACACGTGGGTTTCTTAGTAAAGCTTTTCAAGAAATGAATACACTTTCAAAAGAACGTGATTATATTTCAAAGCATAGCTTCTACAGAGAAAAGGAACACTGATCTCACTTCTAACAGTAATTTGACATGTCGCAAACAACTTTTCTTTACACAGAAAGACGTGTGTTTCTTACTAAAGCTATTTATAAAATGAATACACTTTCCAAAGAATGTGACTTTCTTTCAAAGTAAAGCTTCTACGGAGAAAAGGAACATTGATATCACTTCTAACAATAATTTGACACGTCGCAAACAACTGCTTCTCTTTACAGGGAAACACATGTGTGTTTCTTCCTAAAGCTTTTCATGAAATGAATACACTTTGAAATAAATGTGATTATCTTTCAAAGTAAAGCTTCTACAGAGAAAGGAACACTTATCTCTCTTCCAAAAATACTTTGACATGTCGCAAAAAATGGCTTTTCTTTACAGAGAAACAGTTGTGCGTTTCTTACTAAAGCTATTTTTGAAATGAATACACTTTCAAAACAATGAGATTATCTTTCAAAGTAAAGCTTGTAGAGAGAAAAGAAAACTGTTCTCATTTTTAACAGTAATTTGACATGTCACAAACAACTGCTTTTCTTTAGAGAGAAATACATGTATGTTTCTTACTAAAGATTTTCAAGAAATGTATACACTTTCAAAAGAACGTGATTATCTTTCAAATTAAAGCTTGTACAGAGAAAAGGAATATTGATCTCACTTCAAACAATATTTTGACATGTCCCAAACAACTGCTTCTCCTAACCAAGTAACACATGTGCTTTGCTTACTAAAGTTTTAAAGAAATGAATACACTTTTAAAAGAACATGATTATATTTCAAAGCAGAGTTTCTACAGAGAATGGAACACTGATCTCACTTCTAACAATACTTTGACATGTCGCAAACAACTGCTTCTCTTTACAGAGAAACACTTGTGCGTTTCTTACTAAAGCTATTAATGAAATGAATACACTTTCAGAAGAATATGATTATCTTTCAAAGTAAAGTTGTACAGAGAAAGGTAAACTGATCTCACTTCTAACAATACTTTGACATGTCGCAAACAACTGCTTCTCTTTACCAAGAAACACATGTGTTTCTAACTAAAGCTGTTCAAGAAATGTATACACTTTCAAAAGAATGTGATTATCCTTCAAAGTAAAGCTTGTACAAAGAAAAGGAACACTGATATCACTTCTAACAAGACGTTGACATGTCGCAAAAAACTGCTTCTCTTTATCAAGAAACACATGTGTGTTAGTTACTAAAGCTTTTCAGGAAATGAATACACTTTCAAAAGAATGTGATTATCTTTCAAAGTAAATCTTGTACCTAGAAGAGGAATATTGACCTCACTTCAAACAACACTTTGACATGTCGCAAACAACTGCTTCTCCTTACCAAGTAACACAAGTGCGTTTTAACTAAAGCTTTTCAGGAAAGAATACAGTTTCAAAATAGCGTGATTATCTTTCAATGTAAAGCTTGTACAGAGAAAAGGAACACTGATCTCACTAATAACAATACTTTGACATGTCGCAAAAATGGCCTCTCTTTACAGAGAAACACATGTGCGTTTCTTACTAAAGCTATTTATGAAATAAATACACTTTCAAAGAATGTGGTTATCTTTCAAATTAAAGCTTCTACAGAGAAAAGCAACACTGATCTCAGGTCTAATAGGACGTTGACATGTCGCAAACAACTGCTTCTCATTACCAAGAAACACATGTGCGTTTCTTACTAAAGTTTTTAAAGAAATGAATACACTTTTTAAAGAACCAATTGTATTGCAAAGCAAAGCTTCTACAGAGAATGGAACACTGATCTCCCTTCTAACAATACTTTGACATGTCGCAAACAACAGCTTCTCTTTACAGAGAAACACTTGTGCGTTTCTTACTAAAGCTATTAATGAAATGAATACACTTTCAAAGAATGTGATTATCTTTCAAAGTAAAGCTTCTACAGAGAAATGAATACTGATCACACTTCTAACAAGACTTTGACATGTCAGAAACAACTGCTTCTCTTTACCAAGTCACACATGAGCATTATTACTAAGGCATTTCTAGAAATGAATACACTTTCAAAAGAACGTGACTATATTTCAAAATAAAGCTTCCACAGAGAAAATGAACACTGATCTCACTTCTAACAGTAATTTGACATGTCGAAAAGAAGTGCTTTTCTTTACAGAGAAACACATGTACGTTTCTTACTAAAGCTTATCATGAAATGAATACACTTTCAAAAGAATATGATTATACTTCAAAGCAAAGCTTCTACAGAGAAAAGGAACACTGATCTCACTTCTAAAAATACTTGACATGTCGGAAAAAACTGCTTCTCTTTACAGAGAAACACATATGCGTTTCTTCCTAATGCTTTTCATGAAATGAATACACTTTGAAAAGAATGTGATTATCTTTCAAAGTAAAGCTTTTACAGAGAAAGGAACACTGATCTCTCTTCTAAAAATACTTTGACATGATGCATAATACGGCCTTTCTTTACAGAGAAACAACTGTGCGTTTCTTACTAAAGTTATATATGAAACTAATACACTTTCAAAAAACGTGATTATCTTTCAAAATAAAGCTTTGACAGAGAAAAGGAAAACTGATCTCACTTCTAATAGATATTTGACAGTTGCAAACATCTGCTTCTTTACAGAGAAACTCATGTGTGTTTCATACTAAAACTTTTTAAGAAATGAATACACATTCAAAAGAACGTGATTATCATTCAAAGCAAAGCTTCTACAGAGGATGGAACACTGATCTCACTTCTAACAAGACTTTGACATTTAGGAAACAATTGAATCTCTTTACCAAGTAACACGTGTGTTTCTTACTAAAGCTAAACCTGAAATGAATACACTTTCAAAGGAATGTGAATATCTTTCAAAGTAAAGCTTGTACAGAGAAAAGGAATGCGGATCTCACTTCTACCAATACTTTAACATGTTCCAAAGAACTGCTTCTCTTTACAGAAAAACACATGTGCTTTTCTTACAAAAGCATTTCATGAAATAAATACACATTCAAAAGAACGTTATTATCTTTCAAAGTAAAACTTCTGCAGAGAAAAGGAAAACTAATCTCACTTCTAACAGTAATTTGACATGTCGCAAACATCTGCTTCTCTTTACAGAGAAACACATGTGCGTTTCTTACTAAAGCTTTTCAAGATATGAATACACTTTCAAAAGAACATGTTTATATTTCAAAACAAAGATTCTACAGAGAAAAGGAACACTGATCTCACTTCTACCAATACTTTGACATGTCGTAAACAATGGCTTCTCTTTACAAGGAACAGTTGTGCGTTTCTTACTTAAGTTATTTATGAAATGAATACACTTTCAAAGAATGTGATTATCTTTCAAAGTAAAGTTTCTAAAGAGAAATGAACACTGATCTCACTTCTAACAAGGCTTTGACATGTCAGAAACAACTGCCTTTCCTTACCAAGAAACACATGTGTGTTATTACTAAAGCATTTAAAGAAATAAATACACTTTCAAAAGAACGTGATTATATTTCAAATTAAAGCTTGCACACAGAAAATGACTACTGATCTCACTTCTAACAATACTTTGACATGTCGAAAACAACTGCTTCTCCTTACAGAGAAACACATGTGTGTTTCTTACAAAAGTATTTCATGAAATAAATGCACTTTCAAAAAAACGTGATTATCTTCCAAAGTAAAGCTTCTATAGAGAAAAGGAACACTGATCTCACTTCTCAAAAGACTTTGACATGTAGCAAAAACTGCTTCTCTTTACCAAGAAACACATGTGTTTCTTAATAAAGCTTTTCAAGAGATGAATACACTTTCAAAAGAACATGATTATATTTCAAAGCAAAGCTTCTACAGAGAAAAGTAACACTGATCTCACTTCTAACAGTAATTTGCCATGTTGCAAACAACTGCTTTTCTTTACAAAGAAACACTTTTGCGTTTCTTACTAAAGCTATTTTTGAAATGAACTCTTTCAAAACAATGTGATTATCTTCCAAAGTAAAGCTTCTACAGAGAAAAGGAAAACTGATCTCACTTCAAACAGTAATAGATATGTCGGAAAAATCTGCTTCTCTATAAGGAGAAGCACATGTGCATTTCTTAATAAAGCTTTTCCTAAAATGAATACACTTTAAAAAGAACGTGATTATATTTAAAAGCAAAGATTCTACAGAGAAAAGGAACACGGATCTCACTTCTAACAAGCCTTTGACATGTCACAAAGAACTGCTTTGCTTTACAGAAAAAGACATGTGCGTTTCTTACTAAAGCATTTCAAGAAATGAATACACTTTCAAAAGAATGTGATTATCTTTCAAATAAAGCTTCTACAGAGAAAAGGAATACTGATCTCACTTCAAACAATACTTTGACATGTCGCAAACAATTGCTTCTCTTTAACAAGATACACGTGGGTTTCTTAGTAAAGCTTTTCAAGAAATGAATACACTTTCAAAAGAACGTGATTATATTTCAAAGCATAGCTTCTACAGAGAAAAGGAACACTGATCTCACTTCTAACAGTAATTTGACATGTCGCAAACAACTTTTCTTTACACAGAAAGACGTGTGTTTCTTACTAAAGCTATTTATAAAATGAATACACTTTCCAAAGAATGTGACTTTCTTTCAAAGTAAAGCTTCTACGGAGAAAAGGAACATTGATATCACTTCTAACAATAATTTGACACGTCGCAAACAACTGCTTCTCTTTACAGGGAAACACATGTGTGTTTCTTCCTAAAGCTTTTCATGAAATGAATACACTTTGAAATAAATGTGATTATCTTTCAAAGTAAAGCTTCTACAGAGAAAGGAACACTTATCTCTCTTCCAAAAATACTTTGACATGTCGCAAAAAATGGCTTTTCTTTACAGAGAAACAGTTGTGCGTTTCTTACTAAAGCTATTTTTAAAATGAATACACTTTCAAAACAATGAGATTATCTTTCAAAGTAAAGCTTGTAGAGAGAAAAGAAAACTGTTCTCATTTTTAACAGTAATTTGACATGTCACAAACAACTGCTTTTCTTTAGAGAGAAATACATGTATGTTTCTTACTAAAGATTTTCAAGAAATGTATACACTTTCAAAAGAACGTGATTATCTTTCAAATTAAAGCTTGTACAGAGAAAAGGAATATTGATCTCACTTCAAACAATATTTTGACATGTCCCAAACAACTGCTTCTCCTAACCAAGTAACACATGTGCTTTGCTTACTAAAGTTTTAAAGAAATGAATACACTTTTAAAAGAACATGATTATATTTCAAAGCAGAGTTTCTACAGAGAATGGAACACTGATCTCACTTCTAACAATACTTTGACATGTCGCAAACAACTGCTTCTCTTTACAGAGAAACACTTGTGCGTTTCTTACTAAAGCTATTAATGAAATGAATACACTTTCAGAAGAATATGATTATCTTTCAAAGTAAAGTTGTACAGAGAAAGGTAAACTGATCTCACTTCTAACAATACTTTGACATGTCGCAAACAACTGCTTCTCTTTACCAAGAAACACATGTGTTTCTAACTAAAGCTGTTCAAGAAATGTATACACTTTCAAAAGAATGTGATTATCCTTCAAAGTAAAGCTTGTACAAAGAAAAGGAACACTGATATCACTTCTAACAAGACGTTGACATGTCGCAAAAAACTGCTTCTCTTTATCAAGAAACACATGTGTGTTAGTTACTAAAGCTTTTCAGGAAATGAATACACTTTCAAAAGAATGTGATTATCTTTCAAAGTAAATCTTGTACCTAGAAGAGGAATATTGACCTCACTTCAAACAACACTTTGACATGTCGCAAACAACTGCTTCTCCTTACCAAGTAACACAAGTGCGTTTAACTAAAGCTTTTCAGGAAAGAATACAGTTTCAAAATAGCGTGATTATCTTTCAATGTAAAGCTTGTACAGAGAAAAGGAACACTGATCTCACTAATAACAATACTTTGACATGTCGCAAAAAATGGCCTCTCTTTACAGAGAAACACATGTGCGTTTCTTACTAAAGCTATTTATGAAATAAATACACTTTCAAAGAATGTGGTTATCTTTCAAATTAAAGCTTCTACAGAGAAAAGCAACACTGATCTCAGGTCTAATAGGACGTTGACATGTCGCAAACAACTGCTTCTCATTACCAAGAAACACATGTGCGTTTCTTACTAAAGTTTTTAAAGAAATGAATACACTTTTTAAAGAACCAATTGTATTGCAAAGCAAAGCTTCTACAGAGAATGGAACACTGATCTCCCTTCTAACAATACTTTGACATGTCGCAAACAACGGCTTCTCTTTACAGAGAAACACTTGTGCGTTTCTTACTAAAGCTATTAATGAAATGAATACACTTTCAAAGAATGTGATTATCTTTCAAAGTAAAGCTTCTACAGAGAAATGAATACTGATCACACTTCTAACAAGACTTTGACATGTCAGAAACAACTGCTTCTCTTTACCAAGACACACATGAGCATTATTACTAAAGCATTTCTAGAAATGAATACACTTTCAAAAGAACGTGACTATATTTCAAAATAAAGCTTCCACAGAGAAAATGAACACTGATCTCACTTCTAACAGTAATTTGACATGTCGAAAAGAAGTGCTTTTCTTTACAGAGAAACACATGTACGTTTCTTACTAAAGCTTATCATGAAATGAATACACTTTCAAAAGAATATGATTATACTTCAAAGCAAAGCTTCTACAGAGAAAAGGAACACTGATCTCACTTCTAAAAATACTTGACATGTCGGAAAAAACTGCTTCTCTTTACAGAGAAACACATATGCGTTTCTTCCTAATGCTTTTCATGAAATGAATACACTTTGAAAAGAATGTGATTATCTTTCAAAGTAAAGCTTTTACAGAGAAAGGAACACTGATCTCTCTTCTAAAAATACTTTGACATGATGCATAATACGGCCTTTCTTTACAGAGAAACAACTGTGCGTTTCTTACTAAAGTTATATATGAAACTAATACACTTTCAAAAAACGTGATTATCTTTCAAAATAAAGCTTTGACAGAGAAAAGGAAAACTGATCTCACTTCTAATAGATATTTGACAGTTGCAAACATCTGCTTCTTTACAGAGAAACTCATGTGTGTTTCATACTAAAACTTTTTAAGAAATGAATACACATTCAAAAGAACGTGATTATCATTCAAAGCAAAGCTTCTACAGAGGATGGAACACTGATCTCACTTCTAACAAGACTTTGACATTTAGGAAACAATTGAATCTCTTTACCAAGTAACACGTGTGTTTCTTACTAAAGCTAATCCTGAAATGAATACACTTTCAAAGGAATGTGATTATCTTTCAAAGTAAAGCTTCTACACAGAAAGGAACACTGATCTCTCTTCTAACAATACTTTGACATGTCGAAAAAATGGCCTCTCTTTAGAGAAACACATGTGCGTTTCTTACTAAAGCTATTTATGAAATGAACACCCTTTCAAAAGAATGTGATTTTCTTTCAAAGTAAACCTGCTACAGAGAAAAGGAATACTGATTTCACTTCAAACAATACTTTGAATGTCGTAAACAACTGCTTCTCCTTACCAAGATACACATGTGTGTTTCATGCTAAAGCTTTTCAAGAAATGAATACACTTTCAAAAGAATGTGAATATCTTTCAAAGTAAAGCTTGTACAGAGAAAAGGAATGCGGATCTCACTTCTACCAATACTTTAACATGTTCCAAAGAACTGCTTCTCTTTACAGAAAAACACATGTGCTTTTCTTACAAAAGCATTTCATGAAATAAATACACATTCAAAAGAACGTTATTATCTTTCAAAGTAAAACTTCTGCAGAGAAAAGGAAAACTAATCTCACTTCTAACAGTAATTTGACATGTCGCAAACATCTGCTTCTCTTTACAGAGAAACACATGTGCGTTTCTTACTAAAGCTTTTCAAGATATGAATACACTTTCAAAAGAACATGTTTATATTTCAAAACAAAGATTCTACAGAGAAAAGGAACACTGATCTCACTTCTACCAATACTTTGACATGTCGTAAACAATGGCTTCTCTTTACAAGGAACAGTTGTGCGTTTCTTACTTAAGTTATTTATGAAATGAATACACTTTCAAAGAATGTGATTATCTTTCAAAGTAAAGTTTCTAAAGAGAAATGAACACTGATCTCACTTCTAACAAGGCTTTGACATGTCAGAAACAACTGCCTTTCCTTACCAAGAAACACATGTGTGTTATTACTAAAGCATTTAAAGAAATAAATACACTTTCAAAAGAACGTGATTATATTTCAAATTAAAGCTTGCACACAGAAAATGACTACTGATCTCACTTCTAACAATACTTTGACATGTCAAAAACAACTGCTTCTCCTTACAGAGAAACACATGTGTGTTTCTTACAAAAGTATTTCATGAAATAAATGCACTTTCAAAAAAACGTGATTATCTTCCAAAGTAAAGCTTCTATAGAGAAAAGGAACACTGATCTCACTTCTCAAAAGACTTTGACATGTAGCAAAAACTGCTTCTCTTTACCAAGAAACACATGTGTTTCTTAATAAAGCTTTTCAAGAGATGAATACACTTTCAAAAGAACATGATTATATTTCAAAGCAAAGCTTCTACAGAGAAAAGTAACACTGATCTCACTTCTAACAGTAATTTGCCATGTTGCAAACAACTGCTTTTCTTTACAAAGAAACACTTTTGCGTTTCTTACTAAAGCTATTTTTGAAATGAACTCTTTCAAAACAATGTGATTATCTTCCAAAGTAAAGCTTCTACAGAGAAAAGGAAAACTGATCTCACTTCAAACAGTAATAGATATGTCGGAAAAATCTGCTTCTCTATAAGGAGAAGCACATGTGCATTTCTTAATAAAGCTTTTCCTAAAATGAATACACTTTAAAAAGAACGTGATTATATTTAAAAGCAAAGATTCTACAGAGAAAAGGAACACGGATCTCACTTCTAACAAGCCTTTGACATGTCACAAAGAACTGCTTTGCTTTACAGAAAAAGACATGTGCGTTTCTTACTAAAGCATTTCAAGAAATGAATACACTTTCAAAAGAATGTGATTATCTTTCAAATAAAGCTTCTACAGAGAAAAGGAATACTGATCTCACTTCAAACAATACTTTGACATGTCGCAAACAATTGCTTCTCTTTAACAAGATACACGTGGGTTTCTTAGTAAAGCTTTTCAAGAAATGAATACACTTTCAAAAGAACGTGATTATATTTCAAAGCATAGCTTCTACAGAGAAAAGGAACACTGATCTCACTTCTAACAGTAATTTGACATGTCGCAAACAACTTTTCTTTACACAGAAAGACGTGTGTTTCTTACTAAAGCTATTTATAAAATGAATACACTTTCCAAAGAATGTGACTTTCTTTCAAAGTAAAGCTTCTACGGAGAAAAGGAACATTGATATCACTTCTAACAATAATTTGACACGTCGCAAACAACTGCTTCTCTTTACAGGGAAACACATGTGTGTTTCTTCCTAAAGCTTTTCATGAAATGAATACACTTTGAAATAAATGTGATTATCTTTCAAAGTAAAGCTTCTACAGAGAAAGGAACACTTATCTCTCTTCCAAAAATACTTTGACATGTCGCAAAAAATGGCTTTTCTTTACAGAGAAACAGTTGTGCGTTTCTTACTAAAGCTATTTTTGAAATGAATACACTTTCAAAACAATGAGATTATCTTTCAAAGTAAAGCTTGTAGAGAGAAAAGAAAACTGTTCTCATTTTTAACAGTAATTTGACATGTCACAAACAACTGCTTTTCTTTAGAGAGAAATACATGTATGTTTCTTACTAAAGATTTTCAAGAAATGTATACACTTTCAAAAGAACGTGATTATCTTTCAAATTAAAGCTTGTACAGAGAAAAGGAATATTGATCTCACTTCAAACAATATTTTGACATGTCCCAAACAACTGCTTCTCCTAACCAAGTAACACATGTGCTTTGCTTACTAAAGTTTTAAAGAAATGAATACACTTTTAAAAGAACATGATTATATTTCAAAGCAGAGTTTCTACAGAGAATGGAACACTGATCTCACTTCTAACAATACTTTGACATGTCGCAAACAACTGCTTCTCTTTACAGAGAAACACTTGTGCGTTTCTTACTAAAGCTATTAATGAAATGAATACACTTTCAGAAGAATATGATTATCTTTCAAAGTAAAGTTGTACAGAGAAAGGTAAACTGATCTCACTTCTAACAATACTTTGACATGTCGCAAACAACTGCTTCTCTTTACCAAGAAACACATGTGTTTCTAACTAAAGCTGTTCAAGAAATGTATACACTTTCAAAAGAATGTGATTATCCTTCAAAGTAAAGCTTGTACAAAGAAAAGGAACACTGATATCACTTCTAACAAGACGTTGACATGTCGCAAAAAACTGCTTCTCTTTATCAAGAAACACATGTGTGTTAGTTACTAAAGCTTTTCAGGAAATGAATACACTTTCAAAAGAATGTGATTATCTTTCAAAGTAAATCTTGTACCTAGAAGAGGAATATTGACCTCACTTCAAACAACACTTTGACATGTCGCAAACAACTGCTTCTCCTTACCAAGTAACACAAGTGCGTTTTAACTAAAGCTTTTCAGGAAAGAATACAGTTTCAAAATAGCGTGATTATCTTTCAATGTAAAGCTTGTACAGAGAAAAGGAACACTGATCTCACTAATAACAATACTTTGACATGTCGCAAAAATGGCCTCTCTTTACAGAGAAACACATGTGCGTTTCTTACTAAAGCTATTTATGAAATAAATACACTTTCAAAGAATGTGGTTATCTTTCAAATTAAAGCTTCTACAGAGAAAAGCAACACTGATCTCAGGTCTAATAGGACGTTGACATGTCGCAAACAACTGCTTCTCATTACCAAGAAACACATGTGCGTTTCTTACTAAAGTTTTTAAAGAAATGAATACACTTTTTAAAGAACCAATTGTATTGCAAAGCAAAGCTTCTACAGAGAATGGAACACTGATCTCCCTTCTAACAATACTTTGACATGTCGCAAACAACAGCTTCTCTTTACAGAGAAACACTTGTGCGTTTCTTACTAAAGCTATTAATGAAATGAATACACTTTCAAAGAATGTGATTATCTTTCAAAGTAAAGCTTCTACAGAGAAATGAATACTGATCACACTTCTAACAAGACTTTGACATGTCAGAAACAACTGCTTCTCTTTACCAAGTCACACATGAGCATTATTACTAAGGCATTTCTAGAAATGAATACACTTTCAAAAGAACGTGACTATATTTCAAAATAAAGCTTCCACAGAGAAAATGAACACTGATCTCACTTCTAACAGTAATTTGACATGTCGAAAAGAAGTGCTTTTCTTTACAGAGAAACACATGTACGTTTCTTACTAAAGCTTATCATGAAATGAATACACTTTCAAAAGAATATGATTATACTTCAAAGCAAAGCTTCTACAGAGAAAAGGAACACTGATCTCACTTCTAAAAATACTTGACATGTCGGAAAAAACTGCTTCTCTTTACAGAGAAACACATATGCGTTTCTTCCTAATGCTTTTCATGAAATGAATACACTTTGAAAAGAATGTGATTATCTTTCAAAGTAAAGCTTTTACAGAGAAAGGAACACTGATCTCTCTTCTAAAAATACTTTGACATGATGCATAATACGGCCTTTCTTTACAGAGAAACAACTGTGCGTTTCTTACTAAAGTTATATATGAAACTAATACACTTTCAAAAAACGTGATTATCTTTCAAAATAAAGCTTTGACAGAGAAAAGGAAAACTGATCTCACTTCTAATAGATATTTGACAGTTGCAAACATCTGCTTCTTTACAGAGAAACTCATGTGTGTTTCATACTAAAACTTTTTAAGAAATGAATACACATTCAAAAGAACGTGATTATCATTCAAAGCAAAGCTTCTACAGAGGATGGAACACTGATCTCACTTCTAACAAGACTTTGACATTTAGGAAACAATTGAATCTCTTTACCAAGTAACACGTGTGTTTCTTACTAAAGCTAAACCTGAAATGAATACACTTTCAAAGGAATGTGAATATCTTTCAAAGTAAAGCTTGTACAGAGAAAAGGAATGCGGATCTCACTTCTACCAATACTTTAACATGTTCCAAAGAACTGCTTCTCTTTACAGAAAAACACATGTGCTTTTCTTACAAAAGCATTTCATGAAATAAATACACATTCAAAAGAACGTTATTATCTTTCAAAGTAAAACTTCTGCAGAGAAAAGGAAAACTAATCTCACTTCTAACAGTAATTTGACATGTCGCAAACATCTGCTTCTCTTTACAGAGAAACACATGTGCGTTTCTTACTAAAGCTTTTCAAGATATGAATACACTTTCAAAAGAACATGTTTATATTTCAAAACAAAGATTCTACAGAGAAAAGGAACACTGATCTCACTTCTACCAATACTTTGACATGTCGTAAACAATGGCTTCTCTTTACAAGGAACAGTTGTGCGTTTCTTACTTAAGTTATTTATGAAATGAATACACTTTCAAAGAATGTGATTATCTTTCAAAGTAAAGTTTCTAAAGAGAAATGAACACTGATCTCACTTCTAACAAGGCTTTGACATGTCAGAAACAACTGCCTTTCCTTACCAAGAAACACATGTGTGTTATTACTAAAGCATTTAAAGAAATAAATACACTTTCAAAAGAACGTGATTATATTTCAAATTAAAGCTTGCACACAGAAAATGACTACTGATCTCACTTCTAACAATACTTTGACATGTCGAAAACAACTGCTTCTCCTTACAGAGAAACACATGTGTGTTTCTTACAAAAGTATTTCATGAAATAAATGCACTTTCAAAAAAACGTGATTATCTTCCAAAGTAAAGCTTCTATAGAGAAAAGGAACACTGATCTCACTTCTCAAAAGACTTTGACATGTAGCAAAAACTGCTTCTCTTTACCAAGAAACACATGTGTTTCTTAATAAAGCTTTTCAAGAGATGAATACACTTTCAAAAGAACATGATTATATTTCAAAGCAAAGCTTCTACAGAGAAAAGTAACACTGATCTCACTTCTAACAGTAATTTGCCATGTTGCAAACAACTGCTTTTCTTTACAAAGAAACACTTTTGCGTTTCTTACTAAAGCTATTTTTGAAATGAACTCTTTCAAAACAATGTGATTATCTTCCAAAGTAAAGCTTCTACAGAGAAAAGGAAAACTGATCTCACTTCAAACAGTAATAGATATGTCGGAAAAATCTGCTTCTCTATAAGGAGAAGCACATGTGCATTTCTTAATAAAGCTTTTCCTAAAATGAATACACTTTAAAAAGAACGTGATTATATTTAAAAGCAAAGATTCTACAGAGAAAAGGAACACGGATCTCACTTCTAACAAGCCTTTGACATGTCACAAAGAACTGCTTTGCTTTACAGAAAAAGACATGTGCGTTTCTTACTAAAGCATTTCAAGAAATGAATACACTTTCAAAAGAATGTGATTATCTTTCAAATAAAGCTTCTACAGAGAAAAGGAATACTGATCTCACTTCAAACAATACTTTGACATGTCGCAAACAATTGCTTCTCTTTAACAAGATACACGTGGGTTTCTTAGTAAAGCTTTTCAAGAAATGAATACACTTTCAAAAGAACGTGATTATATTTCAAAGCATAGCTTCTACAGAGAAAAGGAACACTGATCTCACTTCTAACAGTAATTTGACATGTCGCAAACAACTTTTCTTTACACAGAAAGACGTGTGTTTCTTACTAAAGCTATTTATAAAATGAATACACTTTCCAAAGAATGTGACTTTCTTTCAAAGTAAAGCTTCTACGGAGAAAAGGAACATTGATATCACTTCTAACAATAATTTGACACGTCGCAAACAACTGCTTCTCTTTACAGGGAAACACATGTGTGTTTCTTCCTAAAGCTTTTCATGAAATGAATACACTTTGAAATAAATGTGATTATCTTTCAAAGTAAAGCTTCTACAGAGAAAGGAACACTTATCTCTCTTCCAAAAATACTTTGACATGTCGCAAAAAATGGCTTTTCTTTACAGAGAAACAGTTGTGCGTTTCTTACTAAAGCTATTTTTAAAATGAATACACTTTCAAAACAATGAGATTATCTTTCAAAGTAAAGCTTGTAGAGAGAAAAGAAAACTGTTCTCATTTTTAACAGTAATTTGACATGTCACAAACAACTGCTTTTCTTTAGAGAGAAATACATGTATGTTTCTTACTAAAGATTTTCAAGAAATGTATACACTTTCAAAAGAACGTGATTATCTTTCAAATTAAAGCTTGTACAGAGAAAAGGAATATTGATCTCACTTCAAACAATATTTTGACATGTCCCAAACAACTGCTTCTCCTAACCAAGTAACACATGTGCTTTGCTTACTAAAGTTTTAAAGAAATGAATACACTTTTAAAAGAACATGATTATATTTCAAAGCAGAGTTTCTACAGAGAATGGAACACTGATCTCACTTCTAACAATACTTTGACATGTCGCAAACAACTGCTTCTCTTTACAGAGAAACACTTGTGCGTTTCTTACTAAAGCTATTAATGAAATGAATACACTTTCAGAAGAATATGATTATCTTTCAAAGTAAAGTTGTACAGAGAAAGGTAAACTGATCTCACTTCTAACAATACTTTGACATGTCGCAAACAACTGCTTCTCTTTACCAAGAAACACATGTGTTTCTAACTAAAGCTGTTCAAGAAATGTATACACTTTCAAAAGAATGTGATTATCCTTCAAAGTAAAGCTTGTACAAAGAAAAGGAACACTGATATCACTTCTAACAAGACGTTGACATGTCGCAAAAAACTGCTTCTCTTTATCAAGAAACACATGTGTGTTAGTTACTAAAGCTTTTCAGGAAATGAATACACTTTCAAAAGAATGTGATTATCTTTCAAAGTAAATCTTGTACCTAGAAGAGGAATATTGACCTCACTTCAAACAACACTTTGACATGTCGCAAACAACTGCTTCTCCTTACCAAGTAACACAAGTGCGTTTAACTAAAGCTTTTCAGGAAAGAATACAGTTTCAAAATAGCGTGATTATCTTTCAATGTAAAGCTTGTACAGAGAAAAGGAACACTGATCTCACTAATAACAATACTTTGACATGTCGCAAAAAATGGCCTCTCTTTACAGAGAAACACATGTGCGTTTCTTACTAAAGCTATTTATGAAATAAATACACTTTCAAAGAATGTGGTTATCTTTCAAATTAAAGCTTCTACAGAGAAAAGCAACACTGATCTCAGGTCTAATAGGACGTTGACATGTCGCAAACAACTGCTTCTCATTACCAAGAAACACATGTGCGTTTCTTACTAAAGTTTTTAAAGAAATGAATACACTTTTTAAAGAACCAATTGTATTGCAAAGCAAAGCTTCTACAGAGAATGGAACACTGATCTCCCTTCTAACAATACTTTGACATGTCGCAAACAACGGCTTCTCTTTACAGAGAAACACTTGTGCGTTTCTTACTAAAGCTATTAATGAAATGAATACACTTTCAAAGAATGTGATTATCTTTCAAAGTAAAGCTTCTACAGAGAAATGAATACTGATCACACTTCTAACAAGACTTTGACATGTCAGAAACAACTGCTTCTCTTTACCAAGACACACATGAGCATTATTACTAAAGCATTTCTAGAAATGAATACACTTTCAAAAGAACGTGACTATATTTCAAAATAAAGCTTCCACAGAGAAAATGAACACTGATCTCACTTCTAACAGTAATTTGACATGTCGAAAAGAAGTGCTTTTCTTTACAGAGAAACACATGTACGTTTCTTACTAAAGCTTATCATGAAATGAATACACTTTCAAAAGAATATGATTATACTTCAAAGCAAAGCTTCTACAGAGAAAAGGAACACTGATCTCACTTCTAAAAATACTTGACATGTCGGAAAAAACTGCTTCTCTTTACAGAGAAACACATATGCGTTTCTTCCTAATGCTTTTCATGAAATGAATACACTTTGAAAAGAATGTGATTATCTTTCAAAGTAAAGCTTTTACAGAGAAAGGAACACTGATCTCTCTTCTAAAAATACTTTGACATGATGCATAATACGGCCTTTCTTTACAGAGAAACAACTGTGCGTTTCTTACTAAAGTTATATATGAAACTAATACACTTTCAAAAAACGTGATTATCTTTCAAAATAAAGCTTTGACAGAGAAAAGGAAAACTGATCTCACTTCTAATAGATATTTGACAGTTGCAAACATCTGCTTCTTTACAGAGAAACTCATGTGTGTTTCATACTAAAACTTTTTAAGAAATGAATACACATTCAAAAGAACGTGATTATCATTCAAAGCAAAGCTTCTACAGAGGATGGAACACTGATCTCACTTCTAACAAGACTTTGACATTTAGGAAACAATTGAATCTCTTTACCAAGTAACACGTGTGTTTCTTACTAAAGCTAATCCTGAAATGAATACACTTTCAAAGGAATGTGATTATCTTTCAAAGTAAAGCTTCTACACAGAAAGGAACACTGATCTCTCTTCTAACAATACTTTGACATGTCGAAAAAATGGCCTCTCTTTAGAGAAACACATGTGCGTTTCTTACTAAAGCTATTTATGAAATGAACACCCTTTCAAAAGAATGTGATTTTCTTTCAAAGTAAACCTGCTACAGAGAAAAGGAATACTGATTTCACTTCAAACAATACTTTGAATGTCGTAAACAACTGCTTCTCCTTACCAAGATACACATGTGTGTTTCATGCTAAAGCTTTTCAAGAAATGAATACACTTTCAAAAGAATGTGAATATCTTTCAAAGTAAAGCTTGTACAGAGAAAAGGAATGCGGATCTCACTTCTACCAATACTTTAACATGTTCCAAAGAACTGCTTCTCTTTACAGAAAAACACATGTGCTTTTCTTACAAAAGCATTTCATGAAATAAATACACATTCAAAAGAACGTTATTATCTTTCAAAGTAAAACTTCTGCAGAGAAAAGGAAAACTAATCTCACTTCTAACAGTAATTTGACATGTCGCAAACATCTGCTTCTCTTTACAGAGAAACACATGTGCGTTTCTTACTAAAGCTTTTCAAGATATGAATACACTTTCAAAAGAACATGTTTATATTTCAAAACAAAGATTCTACAGAGAAAAGGAACACTGATCTCACTTCTACCAATACTTTGACATGTCGTAAACAATGGCTTCTCTTTACAAGGAACAGTTGTGCGTTTCTTACTTAAGTTATTTATGAAATGAATACACTTTCAAAGAATGTGATTATCTTTCAAAGTAAAGTTTCTAAAGAGAAATGAACACTGATCTCACTTCTAACAAGGCTTTGACATGTCAGAAACAACTGCCTTTCCTTACCAAGAAACACATGTGTGTTATTACTAAAGCATTTAAAGAAATAAATACACTTTCAAAAGAACGTGATTATATTTCAAATTAAAGCTTGCACACAGAAAATGACTACTGATCTCACTTCTAACAATACTTTGACATGTCAAAAACAACTGCTTCTCCTTACAGAGAAACACATGTGTGTTTCTTACAAAAGTATTTCATGAAATAAATGCACTTTCAAAAAAACGTGATTATCTTCCAAAGTAAAGCTTCTATAGAGAAAAGGAACACTGATCTCACTTCTCAAAAGACTTTGACATGTAGCAAAAACTGCTTCTCTTTACCAAGAAACACATGTGTTTCTTAATAAAGCTTTTCAAGAGATGAATACACTTTCAAAAGAACATGA
This sequence comes from Chionomys nivalis, assembly GCF_950005125.1. NCBI lineage: Eukaryota > Metazoa > Chordata > Mammalia > Rodentia > Cricetidae > Chionomys > Chionomys nivalis. The sequence goes on along the minus strand of NC_080088.1, from coordinate 127,428,115 downwards.
TTATATTTCAAAGCAAAGCTTCTACAGAGAAAAGTAACACTGATCTCACTTCTAACAGTAATTTGCCATGTTGCAAACAACTGCTTTTCTTTACAAAGAAACACTTTTGCGTTTCTTACTAAAGCTATTTTTGAAATGAACTCTTTCAAAACAATGTGATTATCTTCCAAAGTAAAGCTTCTACAGAGAAAAGGAAAACTGATCTCACTTCAAACAGTAATAGATATGTCGGAAAAATCTGCTTCTCTATAAGGAGAAGCACATGTGCATTTCTTAATAAAGCTTTTCCTAAAATGAATACACTTTAAAAAGAACGTGATTATATTTAAAAGCAAAGATTCTACAGAGAAAAGGAACACGGATCTCACTTCTAACAAGCCTTTGACATGTCACAAAGAACTGCTTTGCTTTACAGAAAAAGACATGTGCGTTTCTTACTAAAGCATTTCAAGAAATGAATACACTTTCAAAAGAATGTGATTATCTTTCAAATAAAGCTTCTACAGAGAAAAGGAATACTGATCTCACTTCAAACAATACTTTGACATGTCGCAAACAATTGCTTCTCTTTAACAAGATACACGTGGGTTTCTTAGTAAAGCTTTTCAAGAAATGAATACACTTTCAAAAGAACGTGATTATATTTCAAAGCATAGCTTCTACAGAGAAAAGGAACACTGATCTCACTTCTAACAGTAATTTGACATGTCGCAAACAACTTTTCTTTACACAGAAAGACGTGTGTTTCTTACTAAAGCTATTTATAAAATGAATACACTTTCCAAAGAATGTGACTTTCTTTCAAAGTAAAGCTTCTACGGAGAAAAGGAACATTGATATCACTTCTAACAATAATTTGACACGTCGCAAACAACTGCTTCTCTTTACAGGGAAACACATGTGTGTTTCTTCCTAAAGCTTTTCATGAAATGAATACACTTTGAAATAAATGTGATTATCTTTCAAAGTAAAGCTTCTACAGAGAAAGGAACACTTATCTCTCTTCCAAAAATACTTTGACATGTCGCAAAAAATGGCTTTTCTTTACAGAGAAACAGTTGTGCGTTTCTTACTAAAGCTATTTTTGAAATGAATACACTTTCAAAACAATGAGATTATCTTTCAAAGTAAAGCTTGTAGAGAGAAAAGAAAACCGTTCTCATTTTTAACAGTAATTTGACATGTCACAAACAACTGCTTTTCTTTAGAGAGAAATACATGTATGTTTCTTACTAAAGATTTTCAAGAAATGTATACACTTTCAAAAGAACGTGATTATCTTTCAAATTAAAGCTTGTACAGAGAAAAGGAATATTGATCTCACTTCAAACAATATTTTGACATGTCCCAAACAACTGCTTCTCCTAACCAAGTAACACATGTGCTTTGCTTACTAAAGTTTTAAAGAAATGAATACACTTTTAAAAGAACATGATTATATTTCAAAGCAGAGTTTCTACAGAGAATGGAACACTGATCTCACTTCTAACAATACTTTGACATGTCGCAAACAACTGCTTCTCTTTACAGAGAAACACTTGTGCGTTTCTTACTAAAGCTATTAATGAAATGAATACACTTTCAGAAGAATATGATTATCTTTCAAAGTAAAGTTGTACAGAGAAAGGTAAACTGATCTCACTTCTAACAATACTTTGACATGTCGCAAACAACTGCTTCTCTTTACCAAGAAACACATGTGTTTCTAACTAAAGCTGTTCAAGAAATGTATACACTTTCAAAAGAATGTGATTATCCTTCAAAGTAAAGCTTGTACAAAGAAAAGGAACACTGATATCACTTCTAACAAGACGTTGACATGTCGCAAAAAACTGCTTCTCTTTATCAAGAAACACATGTGTGTTAGTTACTAAAGCTTTTCAGGAAATGAATACACTTTCAAAAGAATGTGATTATCTTTCAAAGTAAATCTTGTACCTAGAAAAGGAATATTGACCTCACTTCAAACAACACTTTGACATGTCGCAAACAACTGCTTCTCCTTACCAAGTAACACAAGTGCGTTTTAACTAAAGCTTTTCAGGAAAGAATACAGTTTCAAAATAGCGTGATTATCTTTCAATGTAAAGCTTGTACAGAGAAAAGGAACACTGATCTCACTTCTAACAATACTTTGACATGTCGTAAACAATGGCTTCTCTTTACAAGGAACAGTTGTGCATTTCTTACTTAAGTTATTTATGAAATGAATACACTTTCAAAGAATGTGATTATCTTTCAAAGTAACGTTTCTAAAGAGAAATGAACACTGATCTCACTTCTAACAAGGCTTTGACATTTAGGAAACAATTGAATCTCTTTACCAAGTAACACGTGTGTTTCTTACTAAAGCTAATCCTGAAATGAATACTCTTTCAAAGGAATGTGATTATCTTTCAAAGTAAAGCTTCTACACAGAAAGGAACACTGATCTCTCTTCTAACAATACTTTGACATGTCGCAAAAAATGGCCTCTCTTTAGAGAAACACATGTGCGTTTCTTACTAAAGCTATTTATGAAATGAACACCCTTTCAAAAGAATGTGATTTTCTTTCAAAGTAAACCTGCTACAGAGAAAAGGAATACTGATTTCACTTCAAACAATACTTTGAATGTCGTAAACAACTGCTTCTCCTTACCAAGATACACATGTGTGTTTCATGCTAAAGCTTTTCAAGAAATGAATACACTTTCAAAAGAATGTGAATATCTTTCAAAGTAAAGCTTGTACAGAGAAAAGGAATGCGGATCTCACTTCTACCAATACTTTAACATGTTCCAAAGAACTGCTTCTCTTTACAGAAAAACACATGTGCTTTTCTTACAAAAGCATTTCATGAAATAAATACACATTCAAAAGAACGTTATTATCTTTCAAAGTAAAACTTCTGCAGAGAAAAGGAAAACTAATCTCACTTCTAACAGTAATTTGACATGTCGCAAACATCTGCTTCTCTTTACAGAGAAACACATGTGCGTTTCTTACTAAAGCTTTTCAAGATATGAATACACTTTCAAAAGAACATGTTTATATTTCAAAACAAAGATTCTACAGAGAAAAGGAACACTGATCTCACTTCTACCAATACTTTGACATGTCGTAAACAATGGCTTCTCTTTACAAGGAACAGTTGTGCGTTTCTTACTTAAGTTATTTATGAAATGAATACACTTTCAAAGAATGTGATTATCTTTCAAAGTAAAGTTTCTAAAGAGAAATGAACACTGATCTCACTTCTAACAAGGCTTTGACATGTCAGAAACAACTGCCTTTCCTTACCAAGAAACACATGTGTGTTATTACTAAAGCATTTAAAGAAATAAATACACTTTCAAAAGAACGTGATTATATTTCAAATTAAAGCTTGCACACAGAAAATGACTACTGATCTCACTTCTAACAATACTTTGACATGTCGAAAACAACTGCTTCTCCTTACAGAGAAACACATGTGTGTTTCTTACAAAAGTATTTCATGAAATAAATGCACTTTCAAAAAAACGTGATTATCTTCCAAAGTAAAGCTTCTATAGAGAAAAGGAACACTGATCTCACTTCTCAAAAGACTTTGACATGTAGCAAAAACTGCTTCTCTTTACCAAGAAACACATGTGTTTCTTAATAAAGCTTTTCAAGAGATGAATACACTTTCAAAAGAACATGATTATATTTCAAAGCAAAGCTTCTACAGAGAAAAGTAACACTGATCTCACTTCTAACAGTAATTTGCCATGTTGCAAACAACTGCTTTTCTTTACAAAGAAACACTTTTGCGTTTCTTACTAAAGCTATTTTTGAAATGAACTCTTTCAAAACAATGTGATTATCTTCCAAAGTAAAGCTTCTACAGAGAAAAGGAAAACTGATCTCACTTCAAACAGTAATAGATATGTCGGAAAAATCTGCTTCTCTATAAGGAGAAGCACATGTGCATTTCTTAATAAAGCTTTTCCTAAAATGAATACACTTTAAAAAGAACGTGATTATATCTAAAAGCAAAGATTCTACAGAGAAAAGGAACACGGATCTCACTTCTAACAAGCCTTTGACATGTCACAAAGAACTGCTTTGCTTTACAGAAAAAGACATGTGCGTTTCTTACTAAAGCATTTCAAGAAATGAATACACTTTCAAAAGAATGTGATTATCTTTCAAATAAAGCTTCTACAGAGAAAAGGAATACTGATCTCACTTCAAACAATACTTTGACATGTCGCAAACAATTGCTTCTCTTTAACAAGATACACGTGGGTTTCTTAGTAAAGCTTTTCAAGAAATGAATACACTTTCAAAAGAACGTGATTATATTTCAAAGCATAGCTTCTACAGAGAAAAGGAACACTGATCTCACTTCTAACAGTAATTTGACATGTCGCAAACAACTTTTCTTTACACAGAAAGACGTGTGTTTCTTACTAAAGCTATTTATAAAATGAATACACTTTCCAAAGAATGTGACTTTCTTTCAAAGTAAAGCTTCTACGGAGAAAAGGAACATTGATATCACTTCTAACAATAATTTGACACGTCGCAAACAACTGCTTCTCTTTACAGGGAAACACATGTGTGTTTCTTCCTAAAGCTTTTCATGAAATGAATACACTTTGAAATAAATGTGATTATCTTTCAAAGTAAAGCTTCTACAGAGAAAGGAACACTTATCTCTCTTCCAAAAATACTTTGACATGTCGCAAAAAATGGCTTTTCTTTACAGAGAAACAGTTGTGCGTTTCTTACTAAAGCTATTTTTGAAATGAATACACTTTCAAAACAATGAGATTATCTTTCAAAGTAAAGCTTGTAGAGAGAAAAGAAAACTGTTCTCATTTTTAACAGTAATTTGACATGTCACAAACAACTGCTTTTCTTTAGAGAGAAATACATGTATGTTTCTTACTAAAGATTTTCAAGAAATGTATACACTTTCAAAAGAACGTGATTATCTTTCAAATTAAAGCTTGTACAGAGAAAAGGAATATTGATCTCACTTCAAACAATATTTTGACATGTCCCAAACAACTGCTTCTCCTAACCAAGTAACACATGTGCTTTGCTTACTAAAGTTTTAAAGAAATGAATACACTTTTAAAAGAACATGATTATATTTCAAAGCAGAGTTTCTACAGAGAATGGAACACTGATCTCACTTCTAACAATACTTTGACATGTCGCAAACAACTGCTTCTCTTTACAGAGAAACACTTGTGCGTTTCTTACTAAAGCTATTAATGAAATGAATACACTTTCAGAAGAATATGATTATCTTTCAAAGTAAAGTTGTACAGAGAAAGGTAAACTGATCTCACTTCTAACAATACTTTGACATGTCGCAAACAACTGCTTCTCTTTACCAAGAAACACATGTGTTTCTAACTAAAGCTGTTCAAGAAATGTATACACTTTCAAAAGAATGTGATTATCCTTCAAAGTAAAGCTTGTACAAAGAAAAGGAACACTGATATCACTTCTAACAAGACGTTGACATGTCGCAAAAAACTGCTTCTCTTTATCAAGAAACACATGTGTGTTAGTTACTAAAGCTTTTCAGGAAATGAATACACTTTCAAAAGAATGTGATTATCTTTCAAAGTAAATCTTGTACCTAGAAAAGGAATATTGACCTCACTTCAAACAACACTTTGACATGTCGCAAACAACTGCTTCTCCTTACCAAGTAACACAAGTGCGTTTTAACTAAAGCTTTTCAGGAAAGAATACAGTTTCAAAATAGCGTGATTATCTTTCAATGTAAAGCTTGTACAGAGAAAAGGAACACTGATCTCACTAATAACAATACTTTGACATGTCGCAAAAAATGGCCTCTCTTTACAGAGAAACACATGTGCGTTTCTTACTAAAGCTATTTATGAAATAAATACACTTTCAAAGAATGTGGTTATCTTTCAAATTAAAGCTTCTACAGAGAAAAGCAACACTGATCTCAGGTCTAATAGGACGTTGACATGTCGCAAACAACTGCTTCTCATTACCAAGAAACACATGTGCGTTTCTTACTAAAGTTTTTAAAGAAATGAATACACTTTTTAAAGAACCAATTGTATTGCAAAGCAAAGCTTCTACAGAGAATGGAACACTGATCTCCCTTCTAACAATACTTTGACATGTCGCAAACAACGGCTTCTCTTTACAGAGAAACACTTGTGCGTTTCTTACTAAAGCTATTAATGAAATGAATACACTTTCAAAGAATGTGATTATCTTTCAAAGTAAAGCTTCTACAGAGAAATGAATACTGATCACACTTCTAACAAGACTTTGACATGTCAGAAACAACTGCTTCTCTTTACCAAGACACACATGAGCATTATTACTAAGGCATTTCTAGAAATGAATACACTTTCAAAAGAACGTGACTATATTTCAAAATAAAGCTTCCACAGAGAAAATGAACACTGATCTCACTTCTAACAGTAATTTGACATGTCGAAAAGAAGTGCTTTTCTTTACAGAGAAACACATGTACGTTTCTTACTAAAGCTTATCATGAAATGAATACACTTTCAAAAGAATATGATTATACTTCAAAGCAAAGCTTCTACAGAGAAAAGGAACACTGATCTCACTTCTAAAAATACTTGACATGTCGGAAAAAACTGCTTCTCTTTACAGAGAAACACATATGCGTTTCTTCCTAATGCTTTTCATGAAATGAATACACTTTGAAAAGAATGTGATTATCTTTCAAAGTAAAGCTTTTACAGAGAAAGGAACACTGATCTCTCTTCTAAAAATACTTTGACATGATGCATAATACGGCCTTTCTTTACAGAGAAACAACTGTGCGTTTCTTACTAAAGTTATATATGAAACTAATACACTTTCAAAAAACGTGATTATCTTTCAAAATAAAGCTTTGACAGAGAAAAGGAAAACTGATCTCACTTCTAATAGATATTTGACAGTTGCAAACATCTGCTTCTTTACAGAGAAACTCATGTGTGTTTCATACTAAAACTTTTTAAGAAATGAATACACATTCAAAAGAACGTGATTATCATTCAAAGCAAAGCTTCTACAGAGGATGGAACACTGATCTCACTTCTAACAAGACTTTGACATTTAGGAAACAATTGAATCTCTTTACCAAGTAACACGTGTGTTTCTTACTAAAGCTAATCCTGAAATGAATACACTTTCAAAGGAATGTGATTATCTTTCAAAGTAAAGCTTCTACACAGAAAGGAACACTGATCTCTCTTCTAACAATACTTTGACATGTCGAAAAAATGGCCTCTCTTTAGAGAAACACATGTGCGTTTCTTACTAAAGCTATTTATGAAATGAACACCCTTTCAAAAGAATGTGATTTTCTTTCAAAGTAAACCTGCTACAGAGAAAAGGAATACTGATTTCACTTCAAACAATACTTTGAATGTCGTAAACAACTGCTTCTCCTTACCAAGATACACATGTGTGTTTCATGCTAAAGCTTTTCAAGAAATGAATACACTTTCAAAAGAATGTGAATATCTTTCAAAGTAAAGCTTGTACAGAGAAAAGGAATGCGGATCTCACTTCTACCAATACTTTAACATGTTCCAAAGAACTGCTTCTCTTTACAGAAAAACACATGTGCTTTTCTTACAAAAGCATTTCATGAAATAAATACACATTCAAAAGAACGTTATTATCTTTCAAAGTAAAACTTCTGCAGAGAAAAGGAAAACTAATCTCACTTCTAACAGTAATTTGACATGTCGCAAACATCTGCTTCTCTTTACAGAGAAACACATGTGCGTTTCTTACTAAAGCTTTTCAAGATATGAATACACTTTCAAAAGAACATGTTTATATTTCAAAACAAAGATTCTACAGAGAAAAGGAACACTGATCTCACTTCTACCAATACTTTGACATGTCGTAAACAATGGCTTCTCTTTACAAGGAACAGTTGTGCGTTTCTTACTTAAGTTATTTATGAAATGAATACACTTTCAAAGAATGTGATTATCTTTCAAAGTAAAGTTTCTAAAGAGAAATGAACACTGATCTCACTTCTAACAAGGCTTTGACATGTCAGAAACAACTGCCTTTCCTTACCAAGAAACACATGTGTGTTATTACTAAAGCATTTAAAGAAATAAATACACTTTCAAAAGAACGTGATTATATTTCAAATTAAAGCTTGCACACAGAAAATGACTACTGATCTCACTTCTAACAATACTTTGACATGTCGAAAACAACTGCTTCTCCTTACAGAGAAACACATGTGTGTTTCTTACAAAAGTATTTCATGAAATAAATGCACTTTCAAAAAAACGTGATTATCTTCCAAAGTAAAGCTTCTATAGAGAAAAGGAACACTGATCTCACTTCTCAAAAGACTTTGACATGTAGCAAAAACTGCTTCTCTTTACCAAGAAACACATGTGTTTCTTAATAAAGCTTTTCAAGAGATGAATACACTTTCAAAAGAACATGATTATATTTCAAAGCAAAGCTTCTACAGAGAAAAGTAACACTGATCTCACTTCTAACAGTAATTTGCCATGTTGCAAACAACTGCTTTTCTTTACAAAGAAACACTTTTGCGTTTCTTACTAAAGCTATTTTTGAAATGAACTCTTTCAAAACAATGTGATTATCTTCCAAAGTAAAGCTTCTACAGAGAAAAGGAAAACTGATCTCACTTCAAACAGTAATAGATATGTCGGAAAAATCTGCTTCTCTATAAGGAGAAGCACATGTGCATTTCTTAATAAAGCTTTTCCTAAAATGAATACACTTTAAAAAGAACGTGATTATATCTAAAAGCAAAGATTCTACAGAGAAAAGGAACACGGATCTCACTTCTAACAAGCCTTTGACATGTCACAAAGAACTGCTTTGCTTTACAGAAAAAGACATGTGCGTTTCTTACTAAAGCATTTCAAGAAATGAATACACTTTCAAAAGAATGTGATTATCTTTCAAATAAAGCTTCTACAGAGAAAAGGAATACTGATCTCACTTCAAACAATACTTTGACATGTCGCAAACAATTGCTTCTCTTTAACAAGATACACGTGGGTTTCTTAGTAAAGCTTTTCAAGAAATGAATACACTTTCAAAAGAACGTGATTATATTTCAAAGCATAGCTTCTACAGAGAAAAGGAACACTGATCTCACTTCTAACAGTAATTTGACATGTCGCAAACAACTTTTCTTTACACAGAAAGACGTGTGTTTCTTACTAAAGCTATTTATAAAATGAATACACTTTCCAAAGAATGTGACTTTCTTTCAAAGTAAAGCTTCTACGGAGAAAAGGAACATTGATATCACTTCTAACAATAATTTGACACGTCGCAAACAACTGCTTCTCTTTACAGGGAAACACATGTGTGTTTCTTCCTAAAGCTTTTCATGAAATGAATACACTTTGAAATAAATGTGATTATCTTTCAAAGTAAAGCTTCTACAGAGAAAGGAACACTTATCTCTCTTCCAAAAATACTTTGACATGTCGCAAAAAATGGCTTTTCTTTACAGAGAAACAGTTGTGCGTTTCTTACTAAAGCTATTTTTGAAATGAATACACTTTCAAAACAATGAGATTATCTTTCAAAGTAAAGCTTGTAGAGAGAAAAGAAAACTGTTCTCATTTTTAACAGTAATTTGACATGTCACAAACAACTGCTTTTCTTTAGAGAGAAATACATGTATGTTTCTTACTAAAGATTTTCAAGAAATGTATACACTTTCAAAAGAACGTGATTATCTTTCAAATTAAAGCTTGTACAGAGAAAAGGAATATTGATCTCACTTCAAACAATATTTTGACATGTCCCAAACAACTGCTTCTCCTAACCAAGTAACACATGTGCTTTGCTTACTAAAGTTTTAAAGAAATGAATACACTTTTAAAAGAACATGATTATATTTCAAAGCAGAGTTTCTACAGAGAATGGAACACTGATCTCACTTCTAACAATACTTTGACATGTCGCAAACAACTGCTTCTCTTTACAGAGAAACACTTGTGCGTTTCTTACTAAAGCTATTAATGAAATGAATACACTTTCAGAAGAATATGATTATCTTTCAAAGTAAAGTTGTACAGAGAAAGGTAAACTGATCTCACTTCTAACAATACTTTGACATGTCGCAAACAACTGCTTCTCTTTACCAAGAAACACATGTGTTTCTAACTAAAGCTGTTCAAGAAATGTATACACTTTCAAAAGAATGTGATTATCCTTCAAAGTAAAGCTTGTACAAAGAAAAGGAACACTGATATCACTTCTAACAAGACGTTGACATGTCGCAAAAAACTGCTTCTCTTTATCAAGAAACACATGTGTGTTAGTTACTAAAGCTTTTCAGGAAATGAATACACTTTCAAAAGAATGTGATTATCTTTCAAAGTAAATCTTGTACCTAGAAAAGGAATATTGACCTCACTTCAAACAACACTTTGACATGTCGCAAACAACTGCTTCTCCTTACCAAGTAACACAAGTGCGTTTTAACTAAAGCTTTTCAGGAAAGAATACAGTTTCAAAATAGCGTGATTATCTTTCAATGTAAAGCTTGTACAGAGAAAAGGAACACTGATCTCACTTCTAACAATACTTTGACATGTCGCAAAAAATGGCCTCTCTTTACAGAGAAACACATGTGCGTTTCTTACTAAAGCTATTTATGAAATAAATACACTTTCAAAGAATGTGGTTATCTTTCAAATTAAAGCTTCTACAGAGAAAAGCAACACTGATCTCAGGTCTAATAGGACGTTGACATGTCGCAAACAACTGCTTCTCATTACCAAGAAACACATGTGCGTTTCTTACTAAAGTTTTTAAAGAAATGAATACACTTTTTAAAGAACCAATTGTATTGCAAAGCAAAGCTTCTACAGAGAATGGAACACTGATCTCACTTCTAACAATACTTTGACATGTCGCAAACACAGCTTCTCTTTACAGAGAAACACTTGTGCGTTTCTTACTAAAGCTATTAATGAAATGAATACACTTTTAAAGAATGTGATTATCTTTCAAAGTAAAGCTTCTACAGAGAAATGAATACGGATCACACTTCTAACAAGACTTTGACATGTCAGAAACAACTGCTTCTCTTTACCAAGACACACATGAGCATTATTACTAAAGCATTTCTAGAAATGAATACACTTTCAAAAGAACGTGACTATATTTCAAAATAAAGCTTCCACAGAGAAAATGAACACTGATCTCACTTCTAACAGTAATTTGACATGTCGAAAAGAAGTGCTTTTCTTTACAGAGAAACACATGTACATTTCTTACTAAAACTTATCATGAAATGAATACACTTTCAAAAGAATATGATTATACTTCAAAGCAAAGCTTCTACAGACAAAAGGAACACTGATCTCACTTCTAAAAATACTTGACATGTCGGAAAAAACTGCTTCTCTTTACAGAGAAACACATATGCGTTTCTTCCTAATGCTTTTCATGAAATGAATACACTTTGAAAAGAATGTGATTATCTTTCAAAGTAAAGCTTTTACAGAGAAAGGAACACTGATCTCTCTTCTAAAAATACTTTGACATGATGCATAATACGGCCTTTCTTTACAGAGAAACAACTGTGCGTTTCTTACTAAAGTTATATATGAAACTAATACACTTTCAGAAAACGTGATTATCTTTCAAAATAAAGCTTTGACAGAGAAAAGGAAAACTGATCTCACTTCTAATAGATATTTGACAGTTGCAAACATCTGCTTCTTTACAGAGAAACTCATGTGTGTTTCATACTAAAACTTTTTAAGAAATGAATACACATTCAAAAGAACGTGATTATCATTCAAAGCAAAGCTTCTACACAGGATGGAACACTGATCTCACTTCTAACAAGACTTTGACATTTAGGAAACAATTGAATCTCTTTACCAAGTAACACGTGTGTTTCTTACTAAAGCTAATCCTGAAATGAATACACTTTCAAAGGAATGTGATTATCTTTCAAAGTAAAGCTTCTACACAGAAAGGAACACTGATCTCTCTTCTAACAATACTTTGACATGTCGCAAAAAATGGCCTCTCTTTAGAGAAACACATGTGCGTTTCTTACTAAAGCTATTTATGAAATGAACACCCTTTCAAAAGAATGTGATTTTCTTTCAAAGTAAACCTGCTACAGAGAAAAGGAATACTGATTTCACTTCAAACAATACTTTGAATGTCGTAAACAACTGCTTCTCCTTACCAAGATACACATGTGTGTTTCATGCTAAAGCTTTTCAAGAAATGAATACACTTTCAAAAGAATGTGAATATCTTTCAAAGTAAAGCTTGTACAGAGAAAAGGAATGCGGATCTCACTTCTACCAATACTTTAACATGTTCCAAAGAACTGCTTCTCTTTACAGAAAAACACATGTGCTTTTCTTACAAAAGCATTTCATGAAATAAATACACATTCAAAAGAACGTTATTATCTTTCAAAGTAAAACTTCTGCAGAGAAAAGGAAAACTAATCTCACTTCTAACAGTAATTTGACATGTCGCAAACATCTGCTTCTCTTTACAGAGAAACACATGTGCGTTTCTTACTAAAGCTTTTCAAGATATGAATACACTTTCAAAAGAACATGTTTATATTTCAAAACAAAGATTCTACAGAGAAAAGGAACACTGATCTCACTTCTACCAATACTTTGACATGTCGTAAACAATGGCTTCTCTTTACAAGGAACAGTTGTGCGTTTCTTACTTAAGTTATTTATGAAATGAATACACTTTCAAAGAATGTGATTATCTTTCAAAGTAAAGTTTCTAAAGAGAAATGAACACTGATCTCACTTCTAACAAGGCTTTGACATGTCAGAAACAACTGCCTTTCCTTACCAAGAAACACATGTGTGTTATTACTAAAGCATTTAAAGAAATAAATACACTTTCAAAAGAACGTGATTATATTTCAAATTAAAGCTTGCACACAGAAAATGACTACTGATCTCACTTCTAACAATACTTTGACATGTCGAAAACAACTGCTTCTCCTTACAGAGAAACACATGTGTGTTTCTTACAAAAGTATTTCATGAAATAAATGCACTTTCAAAAAAACGTGATTATCTTCCAAAGTAAAGCTTCTATAGAGAAAAGGAACACTGATCTCACTTCTCAAAAGACTTTGACATGTAGCAAAAACTGCTTCTCTTTACCAAGAAACACATGTGTTTCTTAATAAAGCTTTTCAAGAGATGAATACACTTTCAAAAGAACATGATTATATTTCAAAGCAAAGCTTCTACAGAGAAAAGTAACACTGATCTCACTTCTAACAGTAATTTGCCATGTTGCAAACAACTGCTTTTCTTTACAAAGAAACACTTTTGCGTTTCTTACTAAAGCTATTTTTGAAATGAACTCTTTCAAAACAATGTGATTATCTTCCAAAGTAAAGCTTCTACAGAGAAAAGGAAAACTGATCTCACTTCAAACAGTAATAGATATGTCGAAAAAATCTGCTTCTCTATAAGGAGAAGCACATGTGCATTTCTTAATAAAGCTTTTCCTAAAATGAATACACTTTAAAAAGAACGTGATTATATTTAAAAGCAAAGATTCTACAGAGAAAAGGAACACGGATCTCACTTCTAACAAGCCTTTGACATGTCACAAAGAACTGCTTTGCTTTACAGAAAAAGACATGTGCGTTTCTTACTAAAGCATTTCAAGAAATGAATACACTTTCAAAAGAATGTGATTATCTTTCAAATAAAGCTTCTACAGAGAAAAGGAATACTGATCTCACTTCAAACAATACTTTGACATGTCGCAAACAATTGCTTCTCTTTAACAAGATACACGTGGGTTTCTTAGTAAAGCTTTTCAAGAAATGAATACACTTTCAAAAGAACGTGATTATATTTCAAAGCATAGCTTCTACAGAGAAAAGGAACACTGATCTCACTTCTAACAGTAATTTGACATGTCGCAAACAACTTTTCTTTACACAGAAAGACGTGTGTTTCTTACTAAAGCTATTTATAAAATGAATACACTTTCCAAAGAATGTGACTTTCTTTCAAAGTAAAGCTTCTACGGAGAAAAGGAACATTGATATCACTTCTAACAATAATTTGACACGTCGCAAACAACTGCTTCTCTTTACAGGGAAACACATGTGTGTTTCTTCCTAAAGCTTTTCATGAAATGAATACACTTTGAAATAAATGTGATTATCTTTCAAAGTAAAGCTTCTACAGAGAAAGGAACACTTATCTCTCTTCCAAAAATACTTTGACATGTCGCAAAAAATGGCTTTTCTTTACAGAGAAACAGTTGTGCGTTTCTTACTAAAGCTATTTTTGAAATGAATACACTTTCAAAACAATGAGATTATCTTTCAAAGTAAAGCTTGTAGAGAGAAAAGAAAACTGTTCTCATTTTTAACAGTAATTTGACATGTCACAAACAACTGCTTTTCTTTAGAGAGAAATACATGTATGTTTCTTACTAAAGATTTTCAAGAAATGTATACACTTTCAAAAGAACGTGATTATCTTTCAAATTAAAGCTTGTACAGAGAAAAGGAATATTGATCTCACTTCAAACAATATTTTGACATGTCCCAAACAACTGCTTCTCCTAACCAAGTAACACATGTGCTTTGCTTACTAAAGTTTTAAAGAAATGAATACACTTTTAAAAGAACATGATTATATTTCAAAGCAGAGTTTCTACAGAGAATGGAACACTGATCTCACTTCTAACAATACTTTGACATGTCGCAAACAACTGCTTCTCTTTACAGAGAAACACTTGTGCGTTTCTTACTAAAGCTATTAATGAAATGAATACACTTTCAGAAGAATATGATTATCTTTCAAAGTAAAGTTGTACAGAGAAAGGTAAACTGATCTCACTTCTAACAATACTTTGACATGTCGCAAACAACTGCTTCTCTTTACCAAGAAACACATGTGTTTCTAACTAAAGCTGTTCAAGAAATGTATACACTTTCAAAAGAATGTGATTATCCTTCAAAGTAAAGCTTGTACAAAGAAAAGGAACACTGATATCACTTCTAACAAGACGTTGACATGTCGCAAAAAACTGCTTCTCTTTATCAAGAAACACATGTGTGTTAGTTACTAAAGCTTTTCAGGAAATGAATACACTTTCAAAAGAATGTGATTATCTTTCAAAGTAAATCTTGTACCTAGAAAAGGAATATTGACCTCACTTCAAACAACACTTTGACATGTCGCAAACAACTGCTTCTCCTTACCAAGTAACACAAGTGCGTTTTAACTAAAGCTTTTCAGGAAAGAATACAGTTTCAAAATAGCGTGATTATCTTTCAATGTAAAGCTTGTACAGAGAAAAGGAACACTGATCTCACTTCTAACAATACTTTGACATGTCGTAAACAATGGCTTCTCTTTACAAGGAACAGTTGTGCATTTCTTACTTAAGTTATTTATGAAATGAATACACTTTCAAAGAATGTGATTATCTTTCAAAGTAACGTTTCTAAAGAGAAATGAATACTGATCTCACTTCTAACAAGGCTTTGACATGTCAGAAACAACTGCCTTTCCTTACCAAGAAACACATGTGTGTCATTACTAAAGCATTTAAAGAAATAAATACACTTTCAAAAGAACGTGATTATATTTCAAATTAAAGCTTGCACACAGAAAATGACTACTGATCTCACTTCTAACAATACTTTGACATGTCGAAAACAACTGCTTCTCCTTACAGAGAAACACATGTGTGTTTCTTACAAAAGTATTTCATGAAATAAATGCACTTTCAAAAAAAACGTGATTATCTTCCAAAGTAAAGCTTCTATAGAGAAAAGGAACACTGATCTCACTTCTAAAAAGACTTTGACATGTAGCAAAAACTGCTTCTCTTTACCAAGAAACACATGTGTTTC
The DNA here is from genome assembly GCF_950005125.1 of Chionomys nivalis. Classification (NCBI taxonomy): domain Eukaryota; kingdom Metazoa; phylum Chordata; class Mammalia; order Rodentia; family Cricetidae; genus Chionomys; species Chionomys nivalis. Next base: position 127,412,221 of record NC_080088.1, on the reverse strand, counting down.
TTAATAAAGCTTTTTCAAGAGATGAATACACTTTCAAAAGAACATGATTATATTTCAAAGCAAAGCTTCTACAGAGAAAAGTAACACTGATCTCACTTCTAACAGTAATTTGCCATGTTGCAAACAACTGCTTTTCTTTACAAAGAAACACTTTTGCGTTTCTTACTAAAGCTATTTTTGAAATGAACTCTTTCAAAACAATGTGATTATCTTCCAAAGTAAAGCTTCTACAGAGAAAAGGAAAACTGATCTCACTTCAAACAGTAATAGATATGTCGAAAAAATCTGCTTCTCTATAAGGAGAAGCACATGTGCATTTCTTAATAAAGCTTTTCCTAAAATGAATACACTTTAAAAAGAACGTGATTATATTTAAAAGCAAAGATTCTACAGAGAAAAGGAACACGGATCTCACTTCTAACAAGCCTTTGACATGTCACAAAGAACTGCTTTGCTTTACAGAAAAAGACATGTGCGTTTCTTACTAAAGCATTTCAAGAAATGAATACACTTTCAAAAGAATGTGATTATCTTTCAAATAAAGCTTCTACAGAGAAAAGGAATACTGATCTCACTTCAAACAATACTTTGACATGTCGCAAACAATTGCTTCTCTTTAACAAGATACACGTGGGTTTCTTAGTAAAGCTTTTCAAGAAATGAATACACTTTCAAAAGAACGTGATTATATTTCAAAGCATAGCTTCTACAGAGAAAAGGAACACTGATCTCACTTCTAACAGTAATTTGACATGTCGCAAACAACTTTTCTTTACACAGAAAGACGTGTGTTTCTTACTAAAGCTATTTATAAAATGAATACACTTTCCAAAGAATGTGACTTTCTTTCAAAGTAAAGCTTCTACGGAGAAAAGGAACATTGATATCACTTCTAACAATAATTTGACACGTCGCAAACAACTGCTTCTCTTTACAGGGAAACACATGTGTGTTTCTTCCTAAAGCTTTTCATGAAATGAATACACTTTGAAATAAATGTGATTATCTTTCAAAGTAAAGCTTCTACAGAGAAAGGAACACTTATCTCTCTTCCAAAAATACTTTGACATGTCGCAAAAAATGGCTTTTCTTTACAGAGAAACAGTTGTGCGTTTCTTACTAAAGCTATTTTTGAAATGAATACACTTTCAAAACAATGAGATTATCTTTCAAAGTAAAGCTTGTAGAGAGAAAAGAAAACTGTTCTCATTTTTAACAGTAATTTGACATGTCACAAACAACTGCTTTTCTTTAGAGAGAAATACATGTATGTTTCTTACTAAAGATTTTCAAGAAATGTATACACTTTCAAAAGAACGTGATTATCTTTCAAATTAAAGCTTGTACAGAGAAAAGGAATATTGATCTCACTTCAAACAATATTTTGACATGTCCCAAACAACTGCTTCTCCTAACCAAGTAACACATGTGCTTTGCTTACTAAAGTTTTAAAGAAATGAATACACTTTTAAAAGAACATGATTATATTTCAAAGCAGAGTTTCTACAGAGAATGGAACACTGATCTCACTTCTAACAATACTTTGACATGTCGCAAACAACTGCTTCTCTTTACAGAGAAACACTTGTGCGTTTCTTACTAAAGCTATTAATGAAATGAATACACTTTCAGAAGAATATGATTATCTTTCAAAGTAAAGTTGTACAGAGAAAGGTAAACTGATCTCACTTCTAACAATACTTTGACATGTCGCAAACAACTGCTTCTCTTTACCAAGAAACACATGTGTTTCTAACTAAAGCTGTTCAAGAAATGTATACACTTTCAAAAGAATGTGATTATCCTTCAAAGCAAAGCTTGTACAAAGAAAAGGAACACTGATATCACTTCTAACAAGACGTTGACATGTCGCAAAAAACTGCTTCTCTTTATCAAGAAACACATGTGTGTTAGTTACTAAAGCTTTTCAGGAAATGAATACACTTTCAAAAGAATGTGATTATCTTTCAAAGTAAATCTTGTACCTAGAAAAGGAATATTGACCTCACTTCAAACAACACTTTGACATGTCGCAAACAACTGCTTCTCCTTACCAAGTAACACAAGTGCGTTTTAACTAAAGCTTTTCAGGAAAGAATACAGTTTCAAAATAGCGTGATTATCTTTCAATGTAAAGCTTGTACAGAGAAAAGGAACACTGATCTCACTTCTAACAATACTTTGACATGTCGTAAACAATGGCTTCTCTTTACAAGGAACAGTTGTGCATTTCTTACTTAAGTTATTTATGAAATGAATACACTTTCAAAGAATGTGATTATCTTTCAAAGTAACGTTTCTAAAGAGAAATGAATACTGATCTCACTTCTAACAAGGCTTTGACATGTCAGAAACAACTGCCTTTCCTTACCAAGAAACACATGTGTGTTATTACTAAAGCATTTAAAGAAATAAATACACTTTCAAAAGAACGTGATTATATTTCAAATTAAAGCTTGCACACAGAAAATGACTACTGATCTCACTTCTAACAATACTTTGACATGTCGAAAACAACTGCTTCTCCTTACAGAGAAACACATGTGTGTTTCTTACAAAAGTATTTCATGAAATAAATGCACTTTCAAAAAAAACGTGATTATCTTCCAAAGTAAAGCTTCTATAGAGAAAAGGAACACTGATCTCACTTCTAAAAAGACTTTGACATGTAGCAAAAACTGCTTCTCTTTACCAAGAAACACATGTGTTTCTTAATAAAGCTTTTTCAAGAGATGAATACACTTTCAAAAGAACATGATTATATTTCAAAGCAAAGCTTCTACAGAGAAAAGTAACACTGATCTCACTTCTAACAGTAATTTGCCATGTTGCAAACAACTGCTTTTCTTTACAAAGAAACACTTTTGCGTTTCTTACTAAAGCTATTTTTGAAATGAACTCTTTCAAAACAATGTGATTATCTTCCAAAGTAAAGCTTCTACAGAGAAAAGGAAAACTGATCTCACTTCAAACAGTAATAGATATGTCGAAAAAATCTGCTTCTCTATAAGGAGAAGCACATGTGCATTTCTTAGTAAAGCTTTTCCTAAAATGAATACACTTTAAAAAGAACGTGATTATATTTAAAAGCAAAGATTCTACAGAGAAAAGGAACACGGATCTCACTTCTAACAAGCCTTTGACATGTCACAAAGAACTGCTTTGCTTTACAGAAAAAGACATGTGCGTTTCTTACTAAAGCATTTCAAGAAATGAATACACTTTCAAAAGAATGTGATTATCTTTCAAATAAAGCTTCTACAGAGAAAAGGAATACTGATCTCACTTCAAACAATACTTTGACATGTCGCAAACAATTGCTTCTCTTTAACAAGATACACGTGGGTTTCTTAGTAAAGCTTTTCAAGAAATGAATACACTTTCAAAAGAACGTGATTATATTTCAAAGCATAGCTTCTACAGAGAAAAGGAACACTGATCTCACTTCTAACAGTAATTTGACATGTCGCAAACAACTTTTCTTTACACAGAAAGACGTGTGTTTCTTACTAAAGCTATTTATAAAATGAATACACTTTCCAAAGAATGTGACTTTCTTTCAAAGTAAAGCTTCTACGGAGAAAAGGAACATTGATATCACTTCTAACAATAATTTGACACGTCGCAAACAACTGCTTCTCTTTACAGGGAAACACATGTGTGTTTCTTCCTAAAGCTTTTCATGAAATGAATACACTTTGAAATAAATGTGATTATCTTTCAAAGTAAAGCTTCTACAGAGAAAGGAACACTTATCTCTCTTCCAAAAATACTTTGACATGTCGCAAAAAATGGCTTTTCTTTACAGAGAAACAGTTGTGCGTTTCTTACTAAAGCTATTTTTGAAATGAATACACTTTCAAAACAATGAGATTATCTTTCAAAGTAAAGCTTGTAGAGAGAAAAGAAAACTGTTCTCATTTTTAACAGTAATTTGACATGTCACAAACAACTGCTTTTCTTTAGAGAGAAATACATGTATGTTTCTTACTAAAGATTTTCAAGAAATGTATACACTTTCAAAAGAACGTGATTATCTTTCAAATTAAAGCTTGTACAGAGAAAAGGAATATTGATCTCACTTCAAACAATATTTTGACATGTCCCAAACAACTGCTTCTCCTAACCAAGTAACACATGTGCTTTGCTTACTAAAGTTTTAAAGAAATGAATACACTTTTAAAAGAACATGATTATATTTCAAAGCAGAGTTTCTACAGAGAATGGAACACTGATCTCACTTCTAACAATACTTTGACATGTCGCAAACAACTGCTTCTCTTTACAGAGAAACACTTGTGCGTTTCTTACTAAAGCTATTAATGAAATGAATACACTTTCAGAAGAATATGATTATCTTTCAAAGTAAAGTTGTACAGAGAAAGGTAAACTGATCTCACTTCTAACAATACTTTGACATGTCGCAAACAACTGCTTCTCTTTACCAAGAAACACATGTGTTTCTAACTAAAGCTGTTCAAGAAATGTATACACTTTCAAAAGAATGTGATTATCCTTCAAAGTAAAGCTTGTACAAAGAAAAGGAACACTGATATCACTTCTAACAAGACGTTGACATGTCGCAAAAAACTGCTTCTCTTTATCAAGAAACACATGTGTGTTAGTTACTAAAGCTTTTCAGGAAATGAATACACTTTCAAAAGAATGTGATTATCTTTCAAAGTAAATCTTGTACCTAGAAAAGGAATATTGACCTCACTTCAAACAACACTTTGACATGTCGCAAACAACTGCTTCTCCTTACCAAGTAACACAAGTGCGTTTTAACTAAAGCTTTTCAGGAAAGAATACAGTTTCAAAATAGCGTGATTATCTTTCAATGTAAAGCTTGTACAGAGAAAAGGAACACTGATCTCACTTCTAACAATACTTTGACATGTCGTAAACAATGGCTTCTCTTTACAAGGAACAGTTGTGCATTTCTTACTTAAGTTATTTATGAAATGAATACACTTTCAAAGAATGTGATTATCTTTCAAAGTAACGTTTCTAAAGAGAAATGAATACTGATCTCACTTCTAACAAGGCTTTGACATGTCAGAAACAACTGCCTTTCCTTACCAAGAAACACATGTGTGTTATTACTAAAGCATTTAAAGAAATAAATACACTTTCAAAAGAACGTGATTATATTTCAAATTAAAGCTTGCACACAGAAAATGACTACTGATCTCACTTCTAACAATACTTTGACATGTCGAAAACAACCGCTTCTCCTTACAGAGAAACACATGTGTGTTTCTTACAAAAGTATTTCATGAAATAAATGCACTTTCAAAAAAAACGTGATTATCTTCCAAAGTAAAGCTTCTATAGAGAAAAGGAACACTGATCTCACTTCTAAAAAGACTTTGACATGTAGCAAAACTGCTTCTCTTTACCAAGAAACACATGTGTTTCTTAATAAAGCTTTTTCAAGAGATGAATACACTTTCAAAAGAACATGATTATATTTCAAAGCAAAGCTTCTACAGAGAAAAGTAACACTGATCTCACTTCTAACAGTAATTTGCCATGTTGCAAACAACTGCTTTTCTTTACAAAGAAACACTTTTGCGTTTCTTACTAAAGCTATTTTTGAAATGAACTCTTTCAAAACAATGTGATTATCTTCCAAAGTAAAGCTTCTGGGAACTTGCGGGTGAGGTGGCATGGGGCAAAGGGGAAATGGGATGAGAAATATGAGAAGGGGAGGATGGGAGGAGCTCGGGGGATTGGGATGGTTGGGATATAGGAAGGATGGATACGGGAGCAGCGAAGTATATATCCTATCTAAGGGAGCCATCTTAGGGCTGGCAAGAGACTTGACTCTAGAGGGGTTCGCAGGTGTCCAGGAATATGTCCCCAGCTGGTACCTTGGGCAACTAAGGAGAGGGAACCTGAAATGACCCTATCCTATACTGATGAATTTCTTGCATATCACCTTAGAACCTTCATCTGGCGATGGATCGAGGTAGAGACAGATTCTCAATTTGGAGCAACGGTCTGAGCTCTTAAGGTCCAAATGAGGAGCAGAAGGAGGGAGAACAAGAGCAAAAAATCAGGACCACGAGGGATGCACCCACCCACTGTGACAGTGGAACTGATTTATTAGGAGCCCACCAAGGCCAGCTGGTCTGGGACTGAATAAGCATGGGTTGATTCCGGACTCTCTGAGCATGGCGGTCAATGAAGACTGATGAGAAGCCAAGGACAATGGCACTAGGTTTCAATCCTAATACATGAACTGGCTTTGTGGGAGCTTAGCCTGTTTAGAAGCTCACCTTCCTGGACGTAGATAGAAGACCTTCGTCTTCCCGCAGGGCAGAGAATTTGGACTGCTCTTCAGTATCGAGAGGGAGGGGGAATGGTGTGGGGGGAGGAGAAGAGGAGTGGGGATAGGGGGAGGGGAGTGGGGGGAGGGGGCAATATTTGGGAGGAGGGGAGGGAAATTGGAAACGGGGAGCAGGTGGAAATTTTAATTAAAAAAGAATAAAAAAATAAATAAAAGAAAAAAAAAAAAAAAAAAAGCTTCTACAGAGAAAAGGAAAACTGATCTCACTTCAAACAGTAATAGATATGTCGAAAAAATCTGCTTCTATATAAGGAGAAGCACATGTGCATTTCTTAATAAAGCTTTTCCTAAAATGAATACACTTTAAAAAGAACGTGATTATATTTAAAAGCAAAGATTCTACAGAGAAAAGGAACACGGATCTCACTTCTAACAAGCCTTTGACATGTCACAAAGAACTGCTTTGCTTTACAGAAAAAGACATGTGCGTTTCTTACTAAAGCATTTCAAGAAATGAATACACTTTCAAAAGAATGTGATTATCTTTCAAATAAAGCTTCTACAGAGAAAAGGAATACTGATCTCACTTCAAACAATACTTTGACATGTCGCAAACAATTGCTTCTCTTTAACAAGATACACGTGGGTTTCTTAGTAAAGCTTTTCAAGAAATGAATACACTTTCAAAAGAACGTGATTATATTTCAAAGCATAGCTTCTACAGAGAAAAGGAACACTGATCTCACTTCTAACAGTAATTTGACATGTCGCAAACAACTTTTCTTTACACAGAAAGACGTGTGTTTCTTACTAAAGCTATTTATAAAATGAATACACTTTCCAAAGAATGTGACTTTCTTTCAAAGTAAAGCTTCTACGGAGAAAAGGAACATTGATATCACTTCTAACAATAATTTGACACGTCGCAAACAACTGCTTCTCTTTACAGGGAAACACATGTGTGTTTCTTCCTAAAGCTTTTCATGAAATGAATACACTTTGAAATAAATGTGATTATCTTTCAAAGTAAAGCTTCTACAGAGAAAGGAACACTTATCTCTCTTCCAAAAATACTTTGACATGTCGCAAAAAATGGCTTTTCTTTACAGAGAAACAGTTGTGCGTTTCTTACTAAAGCTATTTTTGAAATGAATACACTTTCAAAACAATGAGATTATCTTTCAAAGTAAAGCTTGTAGAGAGAAAAGAAAACTGTTCTCATTTTTAACAGTAATTTGACATGTCACAAACAACTGCTTTTCTTTAGAGAGAAATACATGTATGTTTCTTACTAAAGATTTTCAAGAAATGTATACACTTTCAAAAGAACGTGATTATCTTTCAAATTAAAGCTTGTACAGAGAAAAGGAATATTGATCTCACTTCAAACAATATTTTGACATGTCCCAAACAACTGCTTCTCCTAACCAAGTAACACATGTGCTTTGCTTACTAAAGTTTTAAAGAAATGAATACACTTTTAAAAGAACATGATTATATTTCAAAGCAGAGTTTCTACAGAGAATGGAACACTGATCTCACTTCTAACAATACTTTGACATGTCGCAAACAACTGCTTCTCTTTACAGAGAAACACTTGTGCGTTTCTTACTAAAGCTATTAATGAAATGAATACACTTTCAGAAGAATATGATTATCTTTCAAAGTAAAGTTGTACAGAGAAAGGTAAACTGATCTCACTTCTAACAATACTTTGACATGTCGCAAACAACTGCTTCTCTTTACCAAGAAACACATGTGTTTCTAACTAAAGCTGTTCAAGAAATGTATACACTTTCAAAAGAATGTGATTATCCTTCAAAGTAAAGCTTGTACAAAGAAAAGGAACACTGATATCACTTCTAACAAGACGTTGACATGTCGCAAAAAACTGCTTCTCTTTATCAAGAAACACATGTGTGTTAGTTACTAAAGCTTTTCAGGAAATGAATACACTTTCAAAAGAATGTGATTATCTTTCAAAGTAAATCTTGTACCTAGAAAAGGAATATTGACCTCACTTCAAACAACACTTTGACATGTCGCAAACAACTGCTTCTCCTTACCAAGTAACACAAGTGCGTTTTAACTAAAGCTTTTCAGGAAAGAATACAGTTTCAAAATAGCGTGATTATCTTTCAATGTAAAGCTTGTACAGAGAAAAGGAACACTGATCTCACTTCTAACAATACTTTGACATGTCGTAAACAATGGCTTCTCTTTACAAGGAACAGTTGTGCATTTCTTACTTAAGTTATTTATGAAATGAATACACTTTCAAAGAATGTGATTATCTTTCAAAGTAACGTTTCTAAAGAGAAATGAATACTGATCTCACTTCTAACAAGGCTTTGACATGTCAGAAACAACTGCCTTTCCTTACCAAGAAACACATGTGTGTTATTACTAAAGCATTTAAAGAAATAAATACACTTTCAAAAGAACGTGATTATATTTCAAATTAAAGCTTGCACACAGAAAATGACTACTGATCTCACTTCTAACAATACTTTGACATGTCGAAAACAACCGCTTCTCCTTACAGAGAAACACATGTGTGTTTCTTACAAAAGTATTTCATGAAATAAATGCACTTTCAAAAAAAACGTGATTATCTTCCAAAGTAAAGCTTCTATAGAGAAAAGGAACACTGATCTCACTTCTAAAAAGACTTTGACATGTAGCAAAACTGCTTCTCTTTACCAAGAAACACATGTGTTTCTTAATAAAGCTTTTTCAAGAGATGAATACACTTTCAAAAGAACATGATTATATTTCAAAGCAAAGCTTCTACAGAGAAAAGTAACACTGATCTCACTTCTAACAGTAATTTGCCATGTTGCAAACAACTGCTTTTCTTTACAAAGAAACACTTTTGCGTTTCTTACTAAAGCTATTTTTGAAATGAACTCTTTCAAAACAATGTGATTATCTTCCAAAGTAAAGCTTCTGGGAACTTGCGGGTGAGGTGGCATGGGGCAAAGGGGAAATGGGATGAGAAATATGAGAAGGGGAGGATGGGAGGAGCTCGGGGGATTGGGATGGTTGGGATATAGGAAGGATGGATACGGGAGCAGCGAAGTATATATCCTATCTAAGGGAGCCATCTTAGGGCTGGCAAGAGACTTGACTCTAGAGGGGTTCGCAGGTGTCCAGGAATATGTCCCCAGCTGGTACCTTGGGCAACTAAGGAGAGGGAACCTGAAATGACCCTATCCTATACTGATGAATTTCTTGCATATCACCTTAGAACCTTCATCTGGCGATGGATCGAGGTAGAGACAGATTCTCAATTTGGAGCAACGGTCTGAGCTCTTAAGGTCCAAATGAGGAGCAGAAGGAGGGAGAACAAGAGCAAAAAATCAGGACCACGAGGGATGCACCCACCCACTGTGACAGTGGAACTGATTTATTAGGAGCCCACCAAGGCCAGCTGGTCTGGGACTGAATAAGCATGGGTTGATTCCGGACTCTCTGAGCATGGCGGTCAATGAAGACTGATGAGAAGCCAAGGACAATGGCACTAGGTTTCAATCCTAATACATGAACTGGCTTTGTGGGAGCTTAGCCTGTTTAGAAGCTCACCTTCCTGGACGTAGATAGAAGACCTTCGTCTTCCCGCAGGGCAGAGAATTTGGACTGCTCTTCAGTATCGAGAGGGAGGGGGAATGGTGTGGGGGGAGGAGAAGAGGAGTGGGGATAGGGGGAGGGGAGTGGGGGGAGGGGGCAATATTTGGGAGGAGGGGAGGGAAATTGGAAACGGGGAGCAGGTGGAAATTTTAATTAAAAAAGAATAAAAAAATAAATAAAAGAAAAAAAAAAAAAAAAAAAGCTTCTACAGAGAAAAGGAAAACTGATCTCACTTCAAACAGTAATAGATATGTCGAAAAAATCTGCTTCTATATAAGGAGAAGCACATGTGCATTTCTTAATAAAGCTTTTCCTAAAATGAATACACTTTAAAAAGAACGTGATTATATTTAAAAGCAAAGATTCTACAGAGAAAAGGAACACGGATCTCACTTCTAACAAGCCTTTGACATGTCACAAAGAACTGCTTTGCTTTACAGAAAAAGACATGTGCGTTTCTTACTAAAGCATTTCAAGAAATGAATACACTTTCAAAAGAATGTGATTATCTTTCAAATAAAGCTTCTACAGAGAAAAGGAATACTGATCTCACTTCAAACAATACTTTGACATGTCGCAAACAATTGCTTCTCTTTAACAAGATACACGTGGGTTTCTTAGTAAAGCTTTTCAAGAAATGAATACACTTTCAAAAGAACGTGATTATATTTCAAAGCATAGCTTCTACAGAGAAAAGGAACACTGATCTCACTTCTAACAGTAATTTGACATGTCGCAAACAACTTTTCTTTACACAGAAAGACGTGTGTTTCTTACTAAAGCTATTTATAAAATGAATACACTTTCCAAAGAATGTGACTTTCTTTCAAAGTAAAGCTTCTACGGAGAAAAGGAACATTGATATCACTTCTAACAATAATTTGACACGTCGCAAACAACTGCTTCTCTTTACAGGGAAACACATGTGTGTTTCTTCCTAAAGCTTTTCATGAAATGAATACACTTTGAAATAAATGTGATTATCTTTCAAAGTAAAGCTTCTACAGAGAAAGGAACACTTATCTCTCTTCCAAAAATACTTTGACATGTCGCAAAAAATGGCTTTTCTTTACAGAGAAACAGTTGTGCGTTTCTTACTAAAGCTATTTTTGAAATGAATACACTTTCAAAACAATGAGATTATCTTTCAAAGTAAAGCTTGTAGAGAGAAAAGAAAACTGTTCTCATTTTTAACAGTAATTTGACATGTCACAAACAACTGCTTTTCTTTAGAGAGAAATACATGTATGTTTCTTACTAAAGATTTTCAAGAAATGTATACACTTTCAAAAGAACGTGATTATCTTTCAAATTAAAGCTTGTACAGAGAAAAGGAATATTGATCTCACTTCAAACAATATTTTGACATGTCCCAAACAACTGCTTCTCCTAACCAAGTAACACATGTGCTTTGCTTACTAAAGTTTTAAAGAAATGAATACACTTTTAAAAGAACATGATTATATTTCAAAGCAGAGTTTCTACAGAGAATGGAACACTGATCTCACTTCTAACAATACTTTGACATGTCGCAAACAACTGCTTCTCTTTACAGAGAAACACTTGTGCGTTTCTTACTAAAGCTATTAATGAAATGAATACACTTTCAGAAGAATATGATTATCTTTCAAAGTAAAGTTGTACAGAGAAAGGTAAACTGATCTCACTTCTAACAATACTTTGACATGTCGCAAACAACTGCTTCTCTTTACCAAGAAACACATGTGTTTCTAACTAAAGCTGTTCAAGAAATGTATACACTTTCAAAAGAATGTGATTATCCTTCAAAGTAAAGCTTGTACAAAGAAAAGGAACACTGATATCACTTCTAACAAGACGTTGACATGTCGCAAAAAACTGCTTCTCTTTATCAAGAAACACATGTGTGTTAGTTACTAAAGCTTTTCAGGAAATGAATACACTTTCAAAAGAATGTGATTATCTTTCAAAGTAAATCTTGTACCTAGAAAAGGAATATTGACCTCACTTCAAACAACACTTTGACATGTCGCAAACAACTGCTTCTCCTTACCAAGTAACACAAGTGCGTTTTAACTAAAGCTTTTCAGGAAAGAATACAGTTTCAAAATAGCGTGATTATCTTTCAATGTAAAGCTTGTACAGAGAAAAGGAACACTGATCTCACTTCTAACAATACTTTGACATGTCGTAAACAATGGCTTCTCTTTACAAGGAACAGTTGTGCATTTCTTACTTAAGTTATTTATGAAATGAATACACTTTCAAAGAATGTGATTATCTTTCAAAGTAACGTTTCTAAAGAGAAATGAACACTGATCTCACTTCTAACAAGGCTTTGACATGTCAGAAACAACTGCCTTTCCTTACCAAGAAACACATGTGTGTTATTACTAAAGCATTTAAAGAAATAAATACACTTTCAAAAGAACGTGATTATATTTCAAATTAAAGCTTGCACACAGAAAATGACTACTGATCTCACTTCTAACAATACTTTGACATGTCGAAAACAACTGCTTCTCCTTACAGAGAAACACATGTGTGTTTCTTACAAAAGTATTTCATGAAATAAATGCACTTTCAAAAAAACGTGATTATCTTCCAAAGTAAAGCTTCTATAGAGAAAAGGAACACTGATCTCACTTCTAAATAGACTTTGACATGTAGCAAAAACTGCTTCTCTTTACCAAGAAACACATGTGTTTCTTAATAAAGCTTTTTCAAGAGATGAATACACTTTCAAAAGAACATGATTATATTTCAAAGCAAAGCTTCTACAGAGAAAAGTAACACTGATCTCACTTCTAACAGTAATTTGCCATGTTGCAAACAACTGCTTTTCTTTACAAAGAAACACTTTTGCGTTTCTTACTAAAGCTATTTTTGAAATGAACTCTTTCAAAACAATGTGATTATCTTCCAAAGTAAAGCTTCTACAGAGAAAAGGAAAACTGATCTCACTTCAAACAGTAATAGATATGTCGAAAAAATCTGCTTCTCTATAAGGAGAAGCACATGTGCATTTCTTAGTAAAGCTTTTCCTAAAATGAATACACTTTAAAAAGAACGTGATTATATTTAAAAGCAAAGATTCTACAGAGAAAAGGAACACGGATCTCACTTCTAACAAGCCTTTGACATGTCACAAAGAACTGCTTTGCTTTACAGAAAAAGACATGTGCGTTTCTTACTAAAGCATTTCAAGAAATGAATACACTTTCAAAAGAATGTGATTATCTTTCAAATAAAGCTTCTACAGAGAAAAGGAATACTGATCTCACTTCAAACAATACTTTGACATGTCGCAAACAATTGCTTCTCTTTAACAAGATACACGTGGGTTTCTTAGTAAAGCTTTTCAAGAAATGAATACACTTTCAAAAGAACGTGATTATATTTCAAAGCATAGCTTCTACAGAGAAAAGGAACACTGATCTCACTTCTAACAGTAATTTGACATGTCGCAAACAACTTTTCTTTACACAGAAAGACGTGTGTTTCTTACTAAAGCTATTTATAAAATGAATACACTTTCCAAAGAATGTGACTTTCTTTCAAAGTAAAGCTTCTACGGAGAAAAGGAACATTGATATCACTTCTAACAATAATTTGACACGTCGCAAACAACTGCTTCTCTTTACAGGGAAACACATGTGTGTTTCTTCCTAAAGCTTTTCATGAAATGAATACACTTTGAAATAAATGTGATTATCTTTCAAAGTAAAGCTTCTACAGAGAAAGGAACACTTATCTCTCTTCCAAAAATACTTTGACATGTCGCAAAAAATGGCTTTTCTTTACAGAGAAACAGTTGTGCGTTTCTTACTAAAGCTATTTTTGAAATGAATACACTTTCAAAACAATGAGATTATCTTTCAAAGTAAAGCTTGTAGAGAGAAAAGAAAACTGTTCTCATTTTTAACAGTAATTTGACATGTCACAAACAACTGCTTTTCTTTAGAGAGAAATACATGTATGTTTCTTACTAAAGATTTTCAAGAAATGTATACACTTTCAAAAGAACGTGATTATCTTTCAAATTAAAGCTTGTACAGAGAAAAGGAATATTGATCTCACTTCAAACAATATTTTGACATGTCCCAAACAACTGCTTCTCCTAACCAAGTAACACATGTGCTTTGCTTACTAAAGTTTTAAAGAAATGAATACACTTTTAAAAGAACATGATTATATTTCAAAGCAGAGTTTCTACAGAGAATGGAACACTGATCTCACTTCTAACAATACTTTGACATGTCGCAAACAACTGCTTCTCTTTACAGAGAAACACTTGTGCGTTTCTTACTAAAGCTATTAATGAAATGAATACACTTTCAGAAGAATATGATTATCTTTCAAAGTAAAGTTGTACAGAGAAAGGTAAACTGATCTCACTTCTAACAATACTTTGACATGTCGCAAACAACTGCTTCTCTTTACCAAGAAACACATGTGTTTCTAACTAAAGCTGTTCAAGAAATGTATACACTTTCAAAAGAATGTGATTATCCTTCAAAGTAAAGCTTGTACAAAGAAAAGGAACACTGATATCACTTCTAACAAGACGTTGACATGTCGCAAAAAACTGCTTCTCTTTATCAAGAAACACATGTGTGTTAGTTACTAAAGCTTTTCAGGAAATGAATACACTTTCAAAAGAATGTGATTATCTTTCAAAGTAAATCTTGTACCTAGAAAAGGAATATTGACCTCACTTCAAACAACACTTTGACATGTCGCAAACAACTGCTTCTCCTTACCAAGTAACACAAGTGCGTTTTAACTAAAGCTTTTCAGGAAAGAATACAGTTTCAAAATAGCGTGATTATCTTTCAATGTAAAGCTTGTACAGAGAAAAGGAACACTGATCTCACTTCTAACAATACTTTGACATGTCGTAAACAATGGCTTCTCTTTACAAGGAACAGTTGTGCATTTCTTACTTAAGTTATTTATGAAATGAATACACTTTCAAAGAATGTGATTATCTTTCAAAGTAACGTTTCTAAAGAGAAATGAACACTGATCTCACTTCTAACAAGGCTTTGACATGTCAGAAACAACTGCCTTTCCTTACCAAGAAACACATGTGTGTTATTACTAAAGCATTTAAAGAAATAAATACACTTTCAAAAGAACGTGATTATATTTCAAATTAAAGCTTGCACACAGAAAATGACTACTGATCTCACTTCTAACAATACTTTGACATGTCGAAAACAACTGCTTCTCCTTACAGAGAAACACATGTGTGTTTCTTACAAAAGTATTTCATGAAATAAATGCACTTTCAAAAAAACGTGATTATCTTCCAAAGTAAAGCTTCTATAGAGAAAAGGAACACTGATCTCACTTCTAAAAAGACTTTGACATGTAGCAAAAACTGCTTCTCTTTACCAAGAAACACATGTGTTTCTTAATAAAGCTTTTTCAAGAGATGAATACACTTTCAAAAGAACATGATTATATTTCAAAGCAAAGCTTCTACAGAGAAAAGTAACACTGATCTCACTTCTAACAGTAATTTGCCATGTTGCAAACAACTGCTTTTCTTTACAAAGAAACACTTTTGCGTTTCTTACTAAAGCTATTTTTGAAATGAACTCTTTCAAAACAATGTGATTATCTTCCAAAGTAAAGCTTCTACAGAGAAAAGGAAAACTGATCTCACTTCAAACAGTAATAGATATGTCGAAAAAATCTGCTTCTCTATAAGGAGAAGCACATGTGCATTTCTTAGTAAAGCTTTTCCTAAAATGAATACACTTTAAAAAGAACGTGATTATATTTAAAAGCAAAGATTCTACAGAGAAAAGGAACACGGATCTCACTTCTAACAAGCCTTTGACATGTCACAAAGAACTGCTTTGCTTTACAGAAAAAGACATGTGCGTTTCTTACTAAAGCATTTCAAGAAATGAATACACTTTCAAAAGAATGTGATTATCTTTCAAATAAAGCTTCTACAGAGAAAAGGAATACTGATCTCACTTCAAACAATACTTTGACATGTCGCAAACAATTGCTTCTCTTTAACAAGATACACGTGGGTTTCTTAGTAAAGCTTTTCAAGAAATGAATACACTTTCAAAAGAACGTGATTATATTTCAAAGCATAGCTTCTACAGAGAAAAGGAACACTGATCTCACTTCTAACAGTAATTTGACATGTCGCAAACAACTTTTCTTTACACAGAAAGACGTGTGTTTCTTACTAAAGCTATTTATAAAATGAATACACTTTCCAAAGAATGTGACTTTCTTTCAAAGTAAAGCTTCTACGGAGAAAAGGAACATTGATATCACTTCTAACAATAATTTGACACGTCGCAAACAACTGCTTCTCTTTACAGGGAAACACATGTGTGTTTCTTCCTAAAGCTTTTCATGAAATGAATACACTTTGAAATAAATGTGATTATCTTTCAAAGTAAAGCTTCTACAGAGAAAGGAACACTTATCTCTCTTCCAAAAATACTTTGACATGTCGCAAAAAATGGCTTTTCTTTACAGAGAAACAGTTGTGCGTTTCTTACTAAAGCTATTTTTGAAATGAATACACTTTCAAAACAATGAGATTATCTTTCAAAGTAAAGCTTGTAGAGAGAAAAGAAAACTGTTCTCATTTTTAACAGTAATTTGACATGTCACAAACAACTGCTTTTCTTTAGAGAGAAATACATGTATGTTTCTTACTAAAGATTTTCAAGAAATGTATACACTTTCAAAAGAACGTGATTATCTTTCAAATTAAAGCTTGTACAGAGAAAAGGAATATTGATCTCACTTCAAACAATATTTTGACATGTCCCAAACAACTGCTTCTCCTAACCAAGTAACACATGTGCTTTGCTTACTAAAGTTTTAAAGAAATGAATACACTTTTAAAAGAACATGATTATATTTCAAAGCAGAGTTTCTACAGAGAATGGAACACTGATCTCACTTCTAACAATACTTTGACATGTCGCAAACAACTGCTTCTCTTTACAGAGAAACACTTGTGCGTTTCTTACTAAAGCTATTAATGAAATGAATACACTTTCAGAAGAATATGATTATCTTTCAAAGTAAAGTTGTACAGAGAAAGGTAAACTGATCTCACTTCTAACAATACTTTGACATGTCGCAAACAACGGCTTCTCTTTACCAAGAAACACATGTGTTTCTAACTAAAGCTGTTCAAGAAATGTATACACTTTCAAAAGAATGTGATTATCCTTCAAAGTAAAGCTTGTACAAAGAAAAGGAACACTGATATCACTTCTAACAAGACGTTGACATGTCGCAAAAAACTGCTTCTCTTTATCAAGAAACACATGTGTGTTAGTTACTAAAGCTTTTCAGGAAATGAATACACTTTCAAAAGAATGTGATTATCTTTCAAAGTAAATCTTGTACCTAGAAAAGGAATATTGACCTCACTTCAAACAACACTTTGACATGTCGCAAACAACTGCTTCTCCTTACCAAGTAACACAAGTGCGTTTTAACTAAAGCTTTTCAGGAAAGAATACAGTTTCAAAATAGCGTGATTATCTTTCAATGTAAAGCTTGTACAGAGAAAAGGAACACTGATCTCACTTCTAACAATACTTTGACATGTCGTAAACAATGGCTTCTCTTTACAAGGAACAGTTGTGCATTTCTTACTTAAGTTATTTATGAAATGAATACACTTTCAAAGAATGTGATTATCTTTCAAAGTAACGTTTCTAAAGAGAAATGAACACTGATCTCACTTCTAACAAGGCTTTGACATGTCAGAAACAACTGCCTTTCCTTACCAAGAAACACATGTGTGTTATTACTAAAGCATTTAAAGAAATAAATACACTTTCAAAAGAACGTGATTATATTTCAAATTAAAGCTTGCACACAGAAAATGACTACTGATCTCACTTCTAACAATACTTTGACATGTCGAAAACAACTGCTTCTCCTTACAGAGAAACACATGTGTGTTTCTTACAAAAGTATTTCATGAAATAAATGCACTTTCAAAAAAACGTGATTATCTTCCAAAGTAAAGCTTCTATAGAGAAAAGGAACACTGATCTCACTTCTCAAAAGACTTTGACATGTAGCAAAAACTGCTTCTCTTTACCAAGAAACACATGTGTTTCTTAATAAAGCTTTTCAAGAGATGAATACACTTTCAAAAGAACATGATTATATTTCAAAGCAAAGCTTCTACAGAGAAAAGTAACACTGATCTCACTTCTAACAGTAATTTGCCATGTTGCAAACAACTGCTTTTCTTTACAAAGAAACACTTTTGCGTTTCTTACTAAAGCTATTTTTGAAATGAACTCTTTCAAAACAATGTGATTATCTTCCAAAGTAAAGCTTCTACAGAGAAAAGGAAAACTGATCTCACTTCAAACAGTAATAGATATGTCGAAAAAATCTGCTTCTCTATAAGGAGAAGCACATGTGCATTTCTTAATAAAGCTTTTCCTAAAATGAATACACTTTAAAAAGAACGTGATTATATTTAAAAGCAAAGATTCTACAGAGAAAAGGAACACGGATCTCACTTCTAACAAGCCTTTGACATGTCACAAAGAACTGCTTTGCTTTACAGAAAAAGACATGTGCGTTTCTTACTAAAGCATTTCAAGAAATGAATACACTTTCAAAAGAATGTGATTATCTTTCAAATAAAGCTTCTACAGAGAAAAGGAATACTGATCTCACTTCAAACAATACTTTGACATGTCGCAAACAATTGCTTCTCTTTAACAAGATACACGTGGGTTTCTTAGTAAAGCTTTTCAAGAAATGAATACACTTTCAAAAGAACGTGATTATATTTCAAAGCATAGCTTCTACAGAGAAAAGGAACACTGATCTCACTTCTAACAGTAATTTGACATGTCGCAAACAACTTTTCTTTACACAGAAAGACGTGTGTTTCTTACTAAAGCTATTTATAAAATGAATACACTTTCCAAAGAATGTGACTTTCTTTCAAAGTAAAGCTTCTACGGAGAAAAGGAACATTGATATCACTTCTAACAATAATTTGACACGTCGCAAACAACTGCTTCTCTTTACAGGGAAACACATGTGTGTTTCTTCCTAAAGCTTTTCATGAAATGAATACACTTTGAAATAAATGTGATTATCTTTCAAAGTAAAGCTTCTACAGAGAAAGGAACACTTATCTCTCTTCCAAAAATACTTTGACATGTCGCAAAAAATGGCTTTTCTTTACAGAGAAACAGTTGTGCGTTTCTTACTAAAGCTATTTTTGAAATGAATACACTTTCAAAACAATGAGATTATCTTTCAAAGTAAAGCTTGTAGAGAGAAAAGAAAACTGTTCTCATTTTTAACAGTAATTTGACATGTCACAAACAACTGCTTTTCTTTAGAGAGAAATACATGTATGTTTCTTACTAAAGATTTTCAAGAAATGTATACACTTTCAAAAGAACGTGATTATCTTTCAAATTAAAGCTTGTACAGAGAAAAGGAATATTGATCTCACTTCAAACAATATTTTGACATGTCCCAAACAACTGCTTCTCCTAACCAAGTAACACATGTGCTTTGCTTACTAAAGTTTTAAAGAAATGAATACACTTTTAAAAGAACATGATTATATTTCAAAGCAGAGTTTCTACAGAGAATGGAACACTGATCTCACTTCTAACAATACTTTGACATGTCGCAAACAACTGCTTCTCTTTACAGAGAAACACTTGTGCGTTTCTTACTAAAGCTATTAATGAAATGAATACACTTTCAGAAGAATATGATTATCTTTCAAAGTAAAGTTGTACAGAGAAAGGTAAACTGATCTCACTTCTAACAATACTTTGACATGTCGCAAACAACTGCTTCTCTTTACCAAGAAACACATGTGTTTCTAACTAAAGCTGTTCAAGAAATGTATACACTTTCAAAAGAATGTGATTATCCTTCAAAGTAAAGCTTGTACAAAGAAAAGGAACACTGATATCACTTCTAACAAGACGTTGACATGTCGCAAAAAACTGCTTCTCTTTATCAAGAAACACATGTGTGTTAGTTACTAAAGCTTTTCAGGAAATGAATACACTTTCAAAAGAATGTGATTATCTTTCAAAGTAAATCTTGTACCTAGAAAAGGAATATTGACCTCACTTCAAACAACACTTTGACATGTCGCAAACAACTGCTTCTCCTTACCAAGTAACACAAGTGCGTTTTAACTAAAGCTTTTCAGGAAAGAATACAGTTTCAAAATAGCGTGATTATCTTTCAATGTAAAGCTTGTACAGAGAAAAGGAACACTGATCTCACTTCTAACAATACTTTGACATGTCGTAAACAATGGCTTCTCTTTACAAGGAACAGTTGTGCATTTCTTACTTAAGTTATTTATGAAATGAATACACTTTCAAAGAATGTGATTATCTTTCAAAGTAACGTTTCTAAAGAGAAATGAACACTGATCTCACTTCTAACAAGGCTTTGACATGTCAGAAACAACTGCCTTTCCTTACCAAGAAACACATGTGTGTTATTACTAAAGCATTTAAAGAAATAAATACACTTTCAAAAGAACGTGATTATATTTCAAATTAAAGCTTGCACACAGAAAATGACTACTGATCTCACTTCTAACAATACTTTGACATGTCGAAAACAACTGCTTCTCCTTACAGAGAAACACATGTGTGTTTCTTACAAAAGTATTTCATGAAATAAATGCACTTTCAAAAAAACGTGATTATCTTCCAAAGTAAAGCTTCTATAGAGAAAAGGAACACTGATCTCACTTCTCAAAAGACTTTGACATGTAGCAAAAACTGCTTCTCTTTACCAAGAAACACATGTGTTTCTTAATAAAGCTTTTCAAGAGATGAATACACTTTCAAAAGAACATGATTATATTTCAAAGCAAAGCTTCTACAGAGAAAAGTAACACTGATCTCACTTCTAACAGTAATTTGCCATGTTGCAAACAACTGCTTTTCTTTACAAAGAAACACTTTTGCGTTTCTTACTAAAGCTATTTTTGAAATGAACTCTTTCAAAACAATGTGATTATCTTCCAAAGTAAAGCTTCTACAGAGAAAAGGAAAACTGATCTCACTTCAAACAGTAATAGATATGTCGAAAAAATCTGCTTCTCTATAAGGAGAAGCACATGTGCATTTCTTAATAAAGCTTTTCCTAAAATGAATACACTTTAAAAAGAACGTGATTATATCTAAAAGCAAAGATTCTACAGAGAAAAGGAACACGGATCTCACTTCTAACAAGCCTTTGACATGTCACAAAGAACTGCTCTGCTTTACAGAAAAAGACATGTGCGTTTCTTACTAAAGCATTTCAAGAAATGAATACACTTTCAAAAGAATGTGATTATCTTTCAAATAAAGCTTCTACAGAGAAAAGGAATACTGATCTCACTTCAAACAATACTTTGACATGTCGCAAACAATTGCTTCTCTTTAACAAGATACACGTGGGTTTCTTAGTAAAGCTTTTCAAGAAATGAATACACTTTCAAAAGAACGTGATTATATTTCAAAGCATAGCTTCTACAGAGAAAAGGAACACTGATCTCACTTCTAACAGTAATTTGACATGTCGCAAACAACTTTTCTTTACACAGAAAGACGTGTGTTTCTTACTAAAGCTATTTATAAAATGAATACACTTTCCAAAGAATGTGACTTTCTTTCAAAGTAAAGCTTCTACGGAGAAAAGGAACATTGATATCACTTCTAACAATAATTTGACACGTCGCAAACAACTGCTTCTCTTTACAGGGAAACACATGTGTGTTTCTTCCTAAAGCTTTTCATGAAATGAATACACTTTGAAATAAATGTGATTATCTTTCAAAGTAAAGCTTCTACAGAGAAAGGAACACTTATCTCTCTTCCAAAAATACTTTGACATGTCGCAAAAAATGGCTTTTCTTTACAGAGAAACAGTTGTGCGTTTCTTACTAAAGCTATTTTTGAAATGAATACACTTTCAAAACAATGAGATTATCTTTCAAAGTAAAGCTTGTAGAGAGAAAAGAAAACTGTTCTCATTTTTAACAGTAATTTGACATGTCACAAACAACTGCTTTTCTTTAGAGAGAAATACATGTATGTTTCTTACTAAAGATTTTCAAGAAATGTATACACTTTCAAAAGAACGTGATTATCTTTCAAATTAAAGCTTGTACAGAGAAAAGGAATATTGATCTCACTTCAAACAATATTTTGACATGTCCCAAACAACTGCTTCTCCTAACCAAGTAACACATGTGCTTTGCTTACTAAAGTTTTAAAGAAATGAATACACTTTTAAAAGAACATGATTATATTTCAAAGCAGAGTTTCTACAGAGAATGGAACACTGATCTCACTTCTAACAATACTTTGACATGTCGCAAACAACTGCTTCTCTTTACAGAGAAACACTTGTGCGTTTCTTACTAAAGCTATTAATGAAATGAATACACTTTCAGAAGAATATGATTATCTTTCAAAGTAAAGTTGTACAGAGAAAGGTAAACTGATCTCACTTCTAACAATACTTTGACATGTCGCAAACAACTGCTTCTCTTTACCAAGAAACACATGTGTTTCTAACTAAAGCTGTTCAAGAAATGTATACACTTTCAAAAGAATGTGATTATCCTTCAAAGTAAAGCTTGTACAAAGAAAAGGAACACTGATATCACTTCTAACAAGACGTTGACATGTCGCAAAAAACTGCTTCTCTTTATCAAGAAACACATGTGTGTTAGTTACTAAAGCTTTTCAGGAAATGAATACACTTTCAAAAGAATGTGATTATCTTTCAAAGTAAATCTTGTACCTAGAAAAGGAATATTGACCTCACTTCAAACAACACTTTGACATGTCGCAAACAACTGCTTCTCCTTACCAAGTAACACAAGTGCGTTTTAACTAAAGCTTTTCAGGAAAGAATACAGTTTCAAAATAGCGTGATTATCTTTCAATGTAAAGCTTGTACAGAGAAAAGGAACACTGATCTCACTTCTAACAATACTTTGACATGTCGTAAACAATGGCTTCTCTTTACAAGGAACAGTTGTGCATTTCTTACTTAAGTTATTTATGAAATGAATACACTTTCAAAGAATGTGATTATCTTTCAAAGTAACGTTTCTAAAGAGAAATGAACACTGATCTCACTTCTAACAAGGCTTTGACATGTCAGAAACAACTGCCTTTCCTTACCAAGAAACACATGTGTGTTATTACTAAAGCATTTAAAGAAATAAATACACTTTCAAAAGAACGTGATTATATTTCAAATTAAAGCTTGCACACAGAAAATGACTACTGATCTCACTTCTAACAATACTTTGACATGTCGAAAACAACTGCTTCTCCTTACAGAGAAACACATGTGTGTTTCTTACAAAAGTATTTCATGAAATAAATGCACTTTCAAAAAAACGTGATTATCTTCCAAAGTAAAGCTTCTATAGAGAAAAGGAACACTGATCTCACTTCTCAAAAGACTTTGACATGTAGCAAAAACTGCTTCTCTTTACCAAGAAACACATGTGTTTCTTAATAAAGCTTTTTCAAGAGATGAATACACTTTCAAAAGAACATGATTATATTTCAAAGCAAAGCTTCTACAGAGAAAAGTAACACTGATCTCACTTCTAACAGTAATTTGCCATGTTGCAAACAACTGCTTTTCTTTACAAAGAAACACTTTTGCGTTTCTTACTAAAGCTATTTTTGAAATGAACTCTTTCAAAACAATGTGATTATCTTCCAAAGTAAAGCTTCTACAGAGAAAAGGAAAACTGATCTCACTTCAAACAGTAATAGATATGTCGGAAAAATCTGCTTCTCTATAAGGAGAAGCACATGTGCATTTCTTAATAAAGCTTTTCCTAAAATGAATACACTTTAAAAAGAACGTGATTATATTTAAAAGCAAAGATTCTACAGAGAAAAGGAACACGGATCTCACTTCTAACAAGCCTTTGACATGTCACAAAGAACTGCTTTGCTTTACAGAAAAAGACATGTGCGTTTCTTACTAAAGCATTTCAAGAAATGAATACACTTTCAAAAGAATGTGATTATCTTTCAAATAAAGCTTCTACAGAGAAAAGGAATACTGATCTCACTTCAAACAATACTTTGACATGTCGCAAACAATTGCTTCTCTTTAACAAGATACACGTGGGTTTCTTAGTAAAGCTTTTCAAGAAATGAATACACTTTCAAAAGAACGTGATTATATTTCAAAGCATAGCTTCTACAGAGAAAAGGAACACTGATCTCACTTCTAACAGTAATTTGACATGTCGCAAACAACTTTTCTTTACACAGAAAGACGTGTGTTTCTTACTAAAGCTATTTATAAAATGAATACACTTTCCAAAGAATGTGACTTTCTTTCAAAGTAAAGCTTCTACGGAGAAAAGGAACATTGATATCACTTCTAACAATAATTTGACACGTCGCAAACAACTGCTTCTCTTTACAGGGAAACACATGTGTGTTTCTTCCTAAAGCTTTTCATGAAATGAATACACTTTGAAATAAATGTGATTATCTTTCAAAGTAAAGCTTCTACAGAGAAAGGAACACTTATCTCTCTTCCAAAAATACTTTGACATGTCGCAAAAAATGGCTTTTCTTTACAGAGAAACAGTTGTGCGTTTCTTACTAAAGCTATTTTTGAAATGAATACACTTTCAAAACAATGAGATTATCTTTCAAAGTAAAGCTTGTAGAGAGAAAAGAAAACTGTTCTCATTTTTAACAGTAATTTGACATGTCACAAACAACTGCTTTTCTTTAGAGAGAAATACATGTATGTTTCTTACTAAAGATTTTCAAGAAATGTATACACTTTCAAAAGAACGTGATTATCTTTCAAATTAAAGCTTGTACAGAGAAAAGGAATATTGATCTCACTTCAAACAATATTTTGACATGTCCCAAACAACTGCTTCTCCTAACCAAGTAACACATGTGCTTTGCTTACTAAAGTTTTAAAGAAATGAATACACTTTTAAAAGAACATGATTATATTTCAAAGCAGAGTTTCTACAGAGAATGGAACACTGATCTCACTTCTAACAATACTTTGACATGTCGCAAACAACTGCTTCTCTTTACAGAGAAACACTTGTGCGTTTCTTACTAAAGCTATTAATGAAATGAATACACTTTCAGAAGAATATGATTATCTTTCAAAGTAAAGTTGTACAGAGAAAGGTAAACTGATCTCACTTCTAACAATACTTTGACATGTCGCAAACAACTGCTTCTCTTTACCAAGAAACACATGTGTTTCTAACTAAAGCTGTTCAAGAAATGTATACACTTTCAAAAGAATGTGATTATCCTTCAAAGTAAAGCTTGTACAAAGAAAAGGAACACTGATATCACTTCTAACAAGACGTTGACATGTCGCAAAAAACTGCTTCTCTTTATCAAGAAACACATGTGTGTTAGTTACTAAAGCTTTTCAGGAAATGAATACACTTTCAAAAGAATGTGATTATCTTTCAAAGTAAATCTTGTACCTAGAAAAGGAATATTGACCTCACTTCAAACAACACTTTGACATGTCGCAAACAACTGCTTCTCCTTACCAAGTAACACAAGTGCGTTTTAACTAAAGCTTTTCAGGAAAGAATACAGTTTCAAAATAGCGTGATTATCTTTCAATGTAAAGCTTGTACAGAGAAAAGGAACACTGATCTCACTTCTAACAATACTTTGACATGTCGTAAACAATGGCTTCTCTTTACAAGGAACAGTTGTGCATTTCTTACTTAAGTTATTTATGAAATGAATACACTTTCAAAGAATGTGATTATCTTTCAAAGTAACGTTTCTAAAGAGAAATGAACACTGATCTCACTTCTAACAAGGCTTTGACATGTCAGAAACAACTGCCTTTCCTTACCAAGAAACACATGTGTGTTATTACTAAAGCATTTAAAGAAATAAATACACTTTCAAAAGAACGTGATTATATTTCAAATTAAAGCTTGCACACAGAAAATGACTACTGATCTCACTTCTAACAATACTTTGACATGTCGAAAACAACTGCTTCTCCTTACAGAGAAACACATGTGTGTTTCTTACAAAAGTATTTCATGAAATAAATGCACTTTCAAAAAAACGTGATTATCTTCCAAAGTAAAGCTTCTATAGAGAAAAGGAACACTGATCTCACTTCTCAAAAGACTTTGACATGTAGCAAAAACTGCTTCTCTTTACCAAGAAACACATGTGTTTCTTAATAAAGCTTTTTCAAGAGATGAATACACTTTCAAAAGAACATGATTATATTTCAAAGCAAAGCTTCTACAGAGAAAAGTAACACTGATCTCACTTCTAACAGTAATTTGCCATGTTGCAAACAACTGCTCTTCTTTACAAAGAAACACTTTTGCGTTTCTTACTAAAGCTATTTTTGAAATGAACTCTTTCAAAACAATGTGATTATCTTCCAAAGTAAAGCTTCTACAGAGAAAAGGAAAACTGATCTCACTTCAAACAGTAATAGATATGTCGGAAAAATCTGCTTCTCTATAAGGAGAAGCACATGTGCATTTCTTAATAAAGCTTTTCCTAAAATGAATACACTTTAAAAAGAACGTGATTATATTTAAAAGCAAAGATTCTACAGAGAAAAGGAACACGGATCTCACTTCTAACAAGCCTTTGACATGTCACAAAGAACTGCTTTGCTTTACAGAAAAAGACATGTGCGTTTCTTACTAAAGCATTTCAAGAAATGAATACACTTTCAAAAGAATGTGATTATCTTTCAAATAAAGCTTCTACAGAGAAAAGGAATACTGATCTCACTTCAAACAATACTTTGACATGTCGCAAACAATTGCTTCTCTTTAACAAGATACACGTGGGTTTCTTAGTAAAGCTTTTCAAGAAATGAATACACTTTCAAAAGAACGTGATTATATTTCAAAGCATAGCTTCTACAGAGAAAAGGAACACTGATCTCACTTCTAACAGTAATTTGACATGTCGCAAACAACTTTTCTTTACACAGAAAGACGTGTGTTTCTTACTAAAGCTATTTATAAAATGAATACACTTTCCAAAGAATGTGACTTTCTTTCAAAGTAAAGCTTCTACGGAGAAAAGGAACATTGATATCACTTCTAACAATAATTTGACACGTCGCAAACAACTGCTTCTCTTTACAGGGAAACACATGTGTGTTTCTTCCTAAAGCTTTTCATGAAATGAATACACTTTGAAATAAATGTGATTATCTTTCAAAGTAAAGCTTCTACAGAGAAAGGAACACTTATCTCTCTTCCAAAAATACTTTGACATGTCGCAAAAAATGGCTTTTCTTTACAGAGAAACAGTTGTGCGTTTCTTACTAAAGCTATTTTTGAAATGAATACACTTTCAAAACAATGAGATTATCTTTCAAAGTAAAGCTTGTAGAGAGAAAAGAAAACTGTTCTCATTTTTAACAGTAATTTGACATGTCACAAACAACTGCTTTTCTTTAGAGAGAAATACATGTATGTTTCTTACTAAAGATTTTCAAGAAATGTATACACTTTCAAAAGAACGTGATTATCTTTCAAATTAAAGCTTGTACAGAGAAAAGGAATATTGATCTCACTTCAAACAATATTTTGACATGTCCCAAACAACTGCTTCTCCTAACCAAGTAACACATGTGCTTTGCTTACTAAAGTTTTAAAGAAATGAATACACTTTTAAAAGAACATGATTATATTTCAAAGCAGAGTTTCTACAGAGAATGGAACACTGATCTCACTTCTAACAATACTTTGACATGTCGCAAACAACTGCTTCTCTTTACAGAGAAACACTTGTGCGTTTCTTACTAAAGCTATTAATGAAATGAATACACTTTCAGAAGAATATGATTATCTTTCAAAGTAAAGTTGTACAGAGAAAGGTAAACTGATCTCACTTCTAACAATACTTTGACATGTCGCAAACAACTGCTTCTCTTTACCAAGAAACACATGTGTTTCTAACTAAAGCTGTTCAAGAAATGTATACACTTTCAAAAGAATGTGATTATCCTTCAAAGTAAAGCTTGTACAAAGAAAAGGAACACTGATATCACTTCTAACAAGACGTTGACATGTCGCAAAAAACTGCTTCTCTTTATCAAGAAACACATGTGTGTTAGTTACTAAAGCTTTTCAGGAAATGAATACACTTTCAAAAGAATGTGATTATCTTTCAAAGTAAATCTTGTACCTAGAAAAGGAATATTGACCTCACTTCAAACAACACTTTGACATGTCGCAAACAACTGCTTCTCCTTACCAAGTAACACAAGTGCGTTTTAACTAAAGCTTTTCAGGAAAGAATACAGTTTCAAAATAGCGTGATTATCTTTCAATGTAAAGCTTGTACAGAGAAAAGGAACACTGATCTCACTTCTAACAATACTTTGACATGTCGTAAACAATGGCTTCTCTTTACAAGGAACAGTTGTGCATTTCTTACTTAAGTTATTTATGAAATGAATACACTTTCAAAGAATGTGATTATCTTTCAAAGTAACGTTTCTAAAGAGAAATGAACACTGATCTCACTTCTAACAAGGCTTTGACATGTCAGAAACAACTGCCTTTCCTTACCAAGAAACACATGTGTGTTATTACTAAAGCATTTAAAGAAATAAATACACTTTCAAAAGAACGTGATTATATTTCAAATTAAAGCTTGCACACAGAAAATGACTACTGATCTCACTTCTAACAATACTTTGACATGTCGAAAACAACTGCTTCTCCTTACAGAGAAACACATGTGTGTTTCTTACAAAAGTATTTCATGAAATAAATGCACTTTCAAAAAAACGTGATTATCTTCCAAAGTAAAGCTTCTATAGAGAAAAGGAACACTGATCTCACTTCTCAAAAGACTTTGACATGTAGCAAAAACTGCTTCTCTTTACCAAGAAACACATGTGTTTCTTAATAAAGCTTTTCAAGAGATGAATACACTTTCAAAAGAACATGATTATATTTCAAAGCAAAGCTTCTACAGAGAAAAGTAACACTGATCTCACTTCTAACAGTAATTTGCCATGTTGCAAACAACTGCTTTTCTTTACAAAGAAACACTTTTGCGTTTCTTACTAAAGCTATTTTTGAAATGAACTCTTTCAAAACAATGTGATTATCTTCCAAAGTAAAGCTTCTACAGAGAAAAGGAAAACTGATCTCACTTCAAACAGTAATAGATATGTCGAAAAAATCTGCTTCTCTATAAGGAGAAGCACATGTGCATTTCTTAATAAAGCTTTTCCTAAAATGAATACACTTTAAAAAGAACGTGATTATATTTAAAAGCAAAGATTCTACAGAGAAAAGGAACACGGATCTCACTTCTAACAAGCCTTTGACATGTCACAAAGAACTGCTTTGCTTTACAGAAAAAGACATGTGCGTTTCTTACTAAAGCATTTCAAGAAATGAATACACTTTCAAAAGAATGTGATTATCTTTCAAATAAAGCTTCTACAGAGAAAAGGAATACTGATCTCACTTCAAACAATACTTTGACATGTCGCAAACAATTGCTTCTCTTTAACAAGATACACGTGGGTTTCTTAGTAAAGCTTTTCAAGAAATGAATACACTTTCAAAAGAACGTGATTATATTTCAAAGCATAGCTTCTACAGAGAAAAGGAACACTGATCTCACTTCTAACAGTAATTTGACATGTCGCAAACAACTTTTCTTTACACAGAAAGACGTGTGTTTTTTACTAAAGCTATTTATAAAATGAATACACTTTCCAAAGAATGTGACTTTCTTTCAAAGTAAAGCTTCTACGGAGAAAAGGAACATTGATATCACTTCTAACAATAATTTGACACGTCGCAAACAACTGCTTCTCTTTACAGGGAAACACATGTGTGTTTCTTCCTAAAGCTTTTCATGAAATGAATACACTTTGAAATAAATGTGATTATCTTTCAAAGTAAAGCTTCTACAGAGAAAGGAACACTTATCTCTCTTCCAAAAATACTTTGACATGTCGCAAAAAATGGCTTTTCTTTACAGAGAAACAGTTGTGCGTTTCTTACTAAAGCTATTTTTGAAATGAATACACTTTCAAAACAATGAGATTATCTTTCAAAGTAAAGCTTGTAGAGAGAAAAGAAAACTGTTCTCATTTTTAACAGTAATTTGACATGTCACAAACAACTGCTTTTCTTTAGAGAGAAATACATGTATGTTTCTTACTAAAGATTTTCAAGAAATGTATACACTTTCAAAAGAACGTGATTATCTTTCAAATTAAAGCTTGTACAGAGAAAAGGAATATTGATCTCACTTCAAACAATATTTTGACATGTCCCAAACAACTGCTTCTCCTAACCAAGTAACACATGTGCTTTGCTTACTAAAGTTTTAAAGAAATGAATACACTTTTAAAAGAACATGATTATATTTCAAAGCAGAGTTTCTACAGAGAATGGAACACTGATCTCACTTCTAACAATACTTTGACATGTCGCAAACAACTGCTTCTCTTTACAGAGAAACACTTGTGCGTTTCTTACTAAAGCTATTAATGAAATGAATACACTTTCAGAAGAATATGATTATCTTTCAAAGTAAAGTTGTACAGAGAAAGGTAAACTGATCTCACTTCTAACAATACTTTGACATGTCGCAAACAACTGCTTCTCTTTACCAAGAAACACATGTGTTTCTAACTAAAGCTGTTCAAGAAATGTATACACTTTCAAAAGAATGTGATTATCCTTCAAAGTAAAGCTTGTACAAAGAAAAGGAACACTGATATCACTTCTAACAAGACGTTGACATGTCGCAAAAAACTGCTTCTCTTTATCAAGAAACACATGTGTGTTAGTTACTAAAGCTTTTCAGGAAATGAATACACTTTCAAAAGAATGTGATTATCTTTCAAAGTAAATCTTGTACCTAGAAAAGGAATATTGACCTCACTTCAAACAACACTTTGACATGTCGCAAACAACTGCTTCTCCTTACCAAGTAACACAAGTGCGTTTTAACTAAAGCTTTTCAGGAAAGAATACAGTTTCAAAATAGCGTGATTATCTTTCAATGTAAAGCTTGTACAGAGAAAAGGAACACTGATCTCACTTCTAACAATACTTTGACATGTCGTAAACAATGGCTTCTCTTTACAAGGAACAGTTGTGCATTTCTTACTTAAGTTATTTATGAAATGAATACACTTTCAAAGAATGTGATTATCTTTCAAAGTAACGTTTCTAAAGAGAAATGAACACTGATCTCACTTCTAACAAGGCTTTGACATGTCAGAAACAACTGCCTTTCCTTACCAAGAAACACATGTGTGTTATTACTAAAGCATTTAAAGAAATAAATACACTTTCAAAAGAACGTGATTATATTTCAAATTAAAGCTTGCACACAGAAAATGACTACTGATCTCACTTCTAACAATACTTTGACATGTCGAAAACAACTGCTTCTCCTTACAGAGAAACACATGTGTGTTTCTTACAAAAGTATTTCATGAAATAAATGCACTTTCAAAAAAACGTGATTATCTTCCAAAGTAAAGCTTCTATAGAGAAAAGGAACACTGATCTCACTTCTCAAAAGACTTTGACATGTAGCAAAAACTGCTTCTCTTTACCAAGAAACACATGTGTTTCTTAATAAAGCTTTTCAAGAGATGAATACACTTTCAAAAGAACATGATTATATTTCAAAGCAAAGCTTCTACAGAGAAAAGTAACACTGATCTCACTTCTAACAGTAATTTGCCATGTTGCAAACAACTGCTCTTCTTTACAAAGAAACACTTTTGCGTTTCTTACTAAAGCTATTTTTGAAATGAACTCTTTCAAAACAATGTGATTATCTTCCAAAGTAAAGCTTCTACAGAGAAAAGGAAAACTGATCTCACTTCAAACAGTAATAGATATGTCGAAAAAATCTGCTTCTCTATAAGGAGAAGCACATGTGCATTTCTTAATAAAGCTTTTCCTAAAATGAATACACTTTAAAAAGAACGTGATTATATTTAAAAGCAAAGATTCTACAGAGAAAAGGAACACGGATCTCACTTCTAACAAGCCTTTGACATGTCACAAAGAACTGCTTTGCTTTACAGAAAAAGACATGTGCGTTTCTTACTAAAGCATTTCAAGAAATGAATACACTTTCAAAAGAATGTGATTATCTTTCAAATAAAGCTTCTACAGAGAAAAGGAATACTGATCTCACTTCAAACAATACTTTGACATGTCGCAAACAATTGCTTCTCTTTAACAAGATACACGTGGGTTTCTTAGTAAAGCTTTTCAAGAAATGAATACACTTTCAAAAGAACGTGATTATATTTCAAAGCATAGCTTCTACAGAGAAAAGGAACACTGATCTCACTTCTAACAGTAATTTGACATGTCGCAAACAACTTTTCTTTACACAGAAAGACGTGTGTTTCTTACTAAAGCTATTTATAAAATGAATACACTTTCCAAAGAATGTGACTTTCTTTCAAAGTAAAGCTTCTACGGAGAAAAGGAACATTGATATCACTTCTAACAATAATTTGACACGTCGCAAACAACTGCTTCTCTTTACAGGGAAACACATGTGTGTTTCTTCCTAAAGCTTTTCATGAAATGAATACACTTTGAAATAAATGTGATTATCTTTCAAAGTAAAGCTTCTACAGAGAAAGGAACACTTATCTCTCTTCCAAAAATACTTTGACATGTCGCAAAAAATGGCTTTTCTTTACAGAGAAACAGTTGTGCGTTTCTTACTAAAGCTATTTTTGAAATGAATACACTTTCAAAACAATGAGATTATCTTTCAAAGTAAAGCTTGTAGAGAGAAAAGAAAACTGTTCTCATTTTTAACAGTAATTTGACATGTCACAAACAACTGCTTTTCTTTAGAGAGAAATACATGTATGTTTCTTACTAAGGATTTTCAAGAAATGTATACACTTTCAAAAGAACGTGATTATCTTTCAAATTAAAGCTTGTACAGAGAAAAGGAATATTGATCTCACTTCAAACAATATTTTGACATGTCCCAAACAACTGCTTCTCCTAACCAAGTAACACATGTGCTTTGCTTACTAAAGTTTTAAAGAAATGAATACACTTTTAAAAGAACATGATTATATTTCAAAGCAGAGTTTCTACAGAGAATGGAACACTGATCTCACTTCTAACAATACTTTGACATGTCGCAAACAACTGCTTCTCTTTACAGAGAAACACTTGTGCGTTTCTTACTAAAGCTATTAATGAAATGAATACACTTTCAGAAGAATATGATTATCTTTCAAAGTAAAGTTGTACAGAGAAAGGTAAACTGATCTCACTTCTAACAATACTTTGACATGTCGCAAACAACTGCTTCTCTTTACCAAGAAACACATGTGTTTCTAACTAAAGCTGTTCAAGAAATGTATACACTTTCAAAAGAATGTGATTATCCTTCAAAGTAAAGCTTGTACAAAGAAAAGGAACACTGATATCACTTCTAACAAGACGTTGACATGTCGCAAAAAACTGCTTCTCTTTATCAAGAAACACATGTGTGTTAGTTACTAAAGCTTTTCAGGAAATGAATACACTTTCAAAAGAATGTGATTATCTTTCAAAGTAAATCTTGTACCTAGAAAAGGAATATTGACCTCACTTCAAACAACACTTTGACATGTCGCAAACAACTGCTTCTCCTTACCAAGTAACACAAGTGCGTTTTAACTAAAGCTTTTCAGGAAAGAATACAGTTTCAAAATAGCGTGATTATCTTTCAATGTAAAGCTTGTACAGAGAAAAGGAACACTGATCTCACTTCTAACAATACTTTGACATGTCGTAAACAATGGCTTCTCTTTACAAGGAACAGTTGTGCATTTCTTACTTAAGTTATTTATGAAATGAATACACTTTCAAAGAATGTGATTATCTTTCAAAGTAACGTTTCTAAAGAGAAATGAACACTGATCTCACTTCTAACAAGGCTTTGACATGTCAGAAACAACTGCCTTTCCTTACCAAGAAACACATGTGTGTTATTACTAAAGCATTTAAAGAAATAAATACACTTTCAAAAGAACGTGATTATATTTCAAATTAAAGCTTGCACACAGAAAATGACTACTGATCTCACTTCTAACAATACTTTGACATGTCGAAAACAACTGCTTCTCCTTACAGAGAAACACATGTGTGTTTCTTACAAAAGTATTTCATGAAATAAATGCACTTTCAAAAAAAACGTGATTATCTTCCAAAGTAAAGCTTCTATAGAGAAAAGGAACACTGATCTCACTTCTCAAAAGACTTTGACATGTAGCAAAAACTGCTTCTCTTTACCAAGAAACACATGTGTTTCTTAATAAAGCTTTTTCAAGAGATGAATACACTTTCAAAAGAACATGATTATATTTCAAAGCAAAGCTTCTACAGAGAAAAGTAACACTGATCTCACTTCTAACAGTAATTTGCCATGTTGCAAACAACTGCTTTTCTTTACAAAGAAACACTTTTGCGTTTCTTACTAAAGCTATTTTTGAAATGAACTCTTTCAAAACAATGTGATTATCTTCCAAAGTAAAGCTTCTACAGAGAAAAGGAAAACTGATCTCACTTCAAACAGTAATAGATATGTCGAAAAAATCTGCTTCTCTATAAGGAGAAGCACATGTGCATTTCTTAATAAAGCTTTTCCTAAAATGAATACACTTTAAAAATAACGTGATTATATCTAAAAGCAAAGATTCTACAGAGAAAAGGAACACGGATCTCACTTCTAACAAGCCTTTGACATGTCACAAAGAACTGCTCTGCTTTACAGAAAAAGACATGTGCGTTTCTTACTAAAGCATTTCAAGAAATGAATACACTTTCAAAAGAATGTGATTATCTTTCAAATAAAGCTTCTACAGAGAAAAGGAATACTGATCTCACTTCAAACAATACTTTGACATGTCGCAAACAATTGCTTCTCTTTAACAAGATACACGTGGGTTTCTTAGTAAAGCTTTTCAAGAAATGAATACACTTTCAAAAGAACGTGATTATATTTCAAAGCATAGCTTCTACAGAGAAAAGGAACACTGATCTCACTTCTAACAGTAATTTGACATGTCGCAAACAACTTTTCTTTACACAGAAAGACGTGTGTTTCTTACTAAAGCTATTTATAAAATGAATACACTTTCCAAAGAATGTGACTTTCTTTCAAAGTAAAGCTTCTACGGAGAAAAGGAACATTGATATCACTTCTAACAATAATTTGACACGTCGCAAACAACTGCTTCTCTTTACAGGGAAACACATGTGTGTTTCTTCCTAAAGCTTTTCATGAAATGAATACACTTTGAAATAAATGTGATTATCTTTCAAAGTAAAGCTTCTACAGAGAAAGGAACACTTATCTCTCTTCCAAAAATACTTTGACATGTCGCAAAAAATGGCTTTTCTTTACAGAGAAACAGTTGTGCGTTTCTTACTAAAGCTATTTTTGAAATGAATACACTTTCAAAACAATGAGATTATCTTTCAAAGTAAAGCTTGTAGAGAGAAAAGAAAACTGTTCTCATTTTTAACAGTAATTTGACATGTCACAAACAACTGCTTTTCTTTAGAGAGAAATACATGTATGTTTCTTACTAAGGATTTTCAAGAAATGTATACACTTTCAAAAGAACGTGATTATCTTTCAAATTAAAGCTTGTACAGAGAAAAGGAATATTGATCTCACTTCAAACAATATTTTGACATGTCCCAAACAACTGCTTCTCCTAACCAAGTAACACATGTGCTTTGCTTACTAAAGTTTTAAAGAAATGAATACACTTTTAAAAGAACATGATTATATTTCAAAGCAGAGTTTCTACAGAGAATGGAACACTGATCTCACTTCTAACAATACTTTGACATGTCGCAAACAACTGCTTCTCTTTACAGAGAAACACTTGTGCGTTTCTTACTAAAGCTATTAATGAAATGAATACACTTTCAGAAGAATATGATTATCTTTCAAAGTAAAGTTGTACAGAGAAAGGTAAACTGATCTCACTTCTAACAATACTTTGACATGTCGCAAACAACTGCTTCTCTTTACCAAGAAACACATGTGTTTCTAACTAAAGCTGTTCAAGAAATGTATACACTTTCAAAAGAATGTGATTATCCTTCAAAGTAAAGCTTGTACAAAGAAAAGGAACACTGATATCACTTCTAACAAGACGTTGACATGTCGCAAAAAACTGCTTCTCTTTATCAAGAAACACATGTGTGTTAGTTACTAAAGCTTTTCAGGAAATGAATACACTTTCAAAAGAATGTGATTATCTTTCAAAGTAAATCTTGTACCTAGAAAAGGAATATTGACCTCACTTCAAACAACACTTTGACATGTCGCAAACAACTGCTTCTCCTTACCAAGTAACACAAGTGCGTTTTAACTAAAGCTTTTCAGGAAAGAATACAGTTTCAAAATAGCGTGATTATCTTTCAATGTAAAGCTTGTACAGAGAAAAGGAACACTGATCTCACTTCTAACAATACTTTGACATGTCGTAAACAATGGCTTCTCTTTACAAGGAACAGTTGTGCATTTCTTACTTAAGTTATTTATGAAATGAATACACTTTCAAAGAATGTGATTATCTTTCAAAGTAACGTTTCTAAAGAGAAATGAACACTGATCTCACTTCTAACAAGGCTTTGACATGTCAGAAACAACTGCCTTTCCTTACCAAGAAACACATGTGTGTTATTACTAAAGCATTTAAAGAAATAAATACACTTTCAAAAGAACGTGATTATATTTCAAATTAAAGCTTGCACACAGAAAATGACTACTGATCTCACTTCTAACAATACTTTGACATGTCGAAAACAACTGCTTCTCCTTACAGAGAAACACATGTGTGTTTCTTACAAAAGTATTTCATGAAATAAATGCACTTTCAAAAAAACGTGATTATCTTCCAAAGTAAAGCTTCTATAGAGAAAAGGAACACTGATCTCACTTCTCAAAAGACTTTGACATGTAGCAAAAACTGCTTCTCTTTACCAAGAAACACATGTGTTTCTTAATAAAGCTTTTCAAGAGATGAATACACTTTCAAAAGAACATGATTATATTTCAAAGCAAAGCTTCTACAGAGAAAAGTAACACTGATCTCACTTCTAACAGTAATTTGCCATGTTGCAAACAACTGCTTTTCTTTACAAAGAAACACTTTTGCGTTTCTTACTAAAGCTATTTTTGAAATGAACTCTTTCAAAACAATGTGATTATCTTCCAAAGTAAAGCTTCTACAGAGAAAAGGAAAACTGATCTCACTTCAAACAGTAATAGATATGTCGAAAAAATCTGCTTCTCTATAAGGAGAAGCACATGTGCATTTCTTAATAAAGCTTTTCCTAAAATGAATACACTTTAAAAAGAACGTGATTATATCTAAAAGCAAAGATTCTACAGAGAAAAGGAACACGGATCTCACTTCTAACAAGCCTTTGACATGTGACAAAGAACTGCTCTGCTTTACAGAAAAAGACATGTGCGTTTCTTACTAAAGCATTTCAAGAAATGAATACACTTTCAAAAGAATGTGATTATCTTTCAAATAAAGCTTCTACAGAGAAAAGGAATACTGATCTCACTTCAAACAATACTTTGACATGTCGCAAACAATTGCTTCTCTTTAACAAGATACACGTGGGTTTCTTAGTAAAGCTTTTCAAGAAATGAATACACTTTCAAAAGAACGTGATTATATTTCAAAGCATAGCTTCTACAGAGAAAAGGAACACTGATCTCACTTCTAACAGTAATTTGACATGTCGCAAACAACTTTTCTTTACACAGAAAGACGTGTGTTTCTTACTAAAGCTATTTATAAAATGAATACACTTTCCAAAGAATGTGACTTTCTTTCAAAGTAAAGCTTCTACGGAGAAAAGGAACATTGATATCACTTCTAACAATAATTTGACACGTCGCAAACAACTGCTTCTCTTTACAGGGAAACACATGTGTGTTTCTTCCTAAAGCTTTTCATGAAATGAATACACTTTGAAATAAATGTGATTATCTTTCAAAGTAAAGCTTCTACAGAGAAAGGAACACTTATCTCTCTTCCAAAAATACTTTGACATGTCGCAAAAAATGGCTTTTCTTTACAGAGAAACAGTTGTGCGTTTCTTACTAAAGCTATTTTTGAAATGAATACACTTTCAAAACAATGAGATTATCTTTCAAAGTAAAGCTTGTAGAGAGAAAAGAAAACTGTTCTCATTTTTAACAGTAATTTGACATGTCACAAACAACTGCTTTTCTTTAGAGAGAAATACATGTATGTTTCTTACTAAAGATTTTCAAGAAATGTATACACTTTCAAAAGAACGTGATTATCTTTCAAATTAAAGCTTGTACAGAGAAAAGGAATATTGATCTCACTTCAAACAATATTTTGACATGTCCCAAACAACTGCTTCTCCTAACCAAGTAACACATGTGCTTTGCTTACTAAAGTTTTAAAGAAATGAATACACTTTTAAAAGAACATGATTATATTTCAAAGCAGAGTTTCTACAGAGAATGGAACACTGATCTCACTTCTAACAATACTTTGACATGTCGCAAACAACTGCTTCTCTTTACAGAGAAACACTTGTGCGTTTCTTACTAAAGCTATTAATGAAATGAATATACTTTCAGAAGAATATGATTATCTTTCAAAGTAAAGTTGTACAGAGAAAGGTAAACTGATCTCACTTCTAACAATACTTTGACATGTCGCAAACAACTGCTTCTCTTTACCAAGAAACACATGTGTTTCTAACTAAAGCTGTTCAAGAAATGTATACACTTTCAAAAGAATGTGATTATCCTTCAAAGTAAAGCTTGTACAAAGAAAAGGAACACTGATATCACTTCTAACAAGACGTTGACATGTCGCAAAAAACTGCTTCTCTTTATCAAGAAACACATGTGTGTTAGTTACTAAAGCTTTTCAGGAAATGAATACACTTTCAAAAGAATGTGATTATCTTTCAAAGTAAATCTTGTACCTAGAAAAGGAATATTGACCTCACTTCAAACAACACTTTGACATGTCGCAAACAACTGCTTCTCCTTACCAAGTAACACAAGTGCGTTTTAACTAAAGCTTTTCAGGAAAGAATACAGTTTCAAAATAGCGTGATTATCTTTCAATGTAAAGCTTGTACAGAGAAAAGGAACACTGATCTCACTTCTAACAATACTTTGACATGTCGTAAACAATGGCTTCTCTTTACAAGGAACAGTTGTGCATTTCTTACTTAAGTTATTTATGAAATGAATACACTTTCAAAGAATGTGATTATCTTTCAAAGTAACGTTTCTAAAGAGAAATGAACACTGATCTCACTTCTAACAAGGCTTTGACATGTCAGAAACAACTGCCTTTCCTTACCAAGAAACACATGTGTGTTATTACTAAAGCATTTAAAGAAATAAATACACTTTCAAAAGAACGTGATTATATTTCAAATTAAAGCTTGCACACAGAAAATGACTACTGATCTCACTTCTAACAATACTTTGACATGTCGAAAACAACTGCTTCTCCTTACAGAGAAACACATGTGTGTTTCTTACAAAAGTATTTCATGAAATAAATGCACTTTCAAAAAAACGTGATTATCTTCCAAAGTAAAGCTTCTATAGAGAAAAGGAACACTGATCT
This sequence comes from Chionomys nivalis, assembly GCF_950005125.1. NCBI lineage: Eukaryota > Metazoa > Chordata > Mammalia > Rodentia > Cricetidae > Chionomys > Chionomys nivalis. Next base: position 127,372,578 of record NC_080088.1, on the reverse strand, counting down.
CACTTCTCAAAAGACTTTGACATGTAGCAAAAACTGCTTCTCTTTACCAAGAAACACATGTGTTTCTTAATAAAGCTTTTCAAGAGATGAATACACTTTCAAAAGAACATGATTATATTTCAAAGCAAAGCTTCTACAGAGAAAAGTAACACTGATCTCACTTCTAACAGTAATTTGCCATGTTGCAAACAACTGCTTTTCTTTACAAAGAAACACTTTTGCGTTTCTTACTAAAGCTATTTTTGAAATGAACTCTTTCAAAACAATGTGATTATCTTCCAAAGTAAAGCTTCTACAGAGAAAAGGAAAACTGATCTCACTTCAAACAGTAATAGATATGTCGGAAAAATCTGCTTCTCTATAAGGAGAAGCACATGTGCATTTCTTAATAAAGCTTTTCCTAAAATGAATACACTTTAAAAAGAACGTGATTATATTTAAAAGCAAAGATTCTACAGAGAAAAGGAACACGGATCTCACTTCTAACAAGCCTTTGACATGTCACAAAGAACTGCTTTGCTTTACAGAAAAAGACATGTGCGTTTCTTACTAAAGCATTTCAAGAAATGAATACACTTTCAAAAGAATGTGATTATCTTTCAAATAAAGCTTCTACAGAGAAAAGGAATACTGATCTCACTTCAAACAATACTTTGACATGTCGCAAACAATTGCTTCTCTTTAACAAGATACACGTGGGTTTCTTAGTAAAGCTTTTCAAGAAATGAATACACTTTCAAAAGAACGTGATTATATTTCAAAGCATAGCTTCTACAGAGAAAAGGAACACTGATCTCACTTCTAACAGTAATTTGACATGTCGCAAACAACTTTTCTTTACACAGAAAGACGTGTGTTTCTTACTAAAGCTATTTATAAAATGAATACACTTTCCAAAGAATGTGACTTTCTTTCAAAGTAAAGCTTCTACGGAGAAAAGGAACATTGATATCACTTCTAACAATAATTTGACACGTCGCAAACAACTGCTTCTCTTTACAGGGAAACACATGTGTGTTTCTTCCTAAAGCTTTTCATGAAATGAATACACTTTGAAATAAATGTGATTATCTTTCAAAGTAAAGCTTCTACAGAGAAAGGAACACTTATCTCTCTTCCAAAAATACTTTGACATGTCGCAAAAAATGGCTTTTCTTTACAGAGAAACAGTTGTGCGTTTCTTACTAAAGCTATTTTTGAAATGAATACACTTTCAAAACAATGAGATTATCTTTCAAAGTAAAGCTTGTAGAGAGAAAAGAAAACTGTTCTCATTTTTAACAGTAATTTGACATGTCACAAACAACTGCTTTTCTTTAGAGAGAAATACATGTATGTTTCTTACTAAAGATTTTCAAGAAATGTATACACTTTCAAAAGAACGTGATTATCTTTCAAATTAAAGCTTGTACAGAGAAAAGGAATATTGATCTCACTTCAAACAATATTTTGACATGTCCCAAACAACTGCTTCTCCTAACCAAGTAACACATGTGCTTTGCTTACTAAAGTTTTAAAGAAATGAATACACTTTTAAAAGAACATGATTATATTTCAAAGCAGAGTTTCTACAGAGAATGGAACACTGATCTCACTTCTAACAATACTTTGACATGTCGCAAACAACTGCTTCTCTTTACAGAGAAACACTTGTGCGTTTCTTACTAAAGCTATTAATGAAATGAATACACTTTCAGAAGAATATGATTATCTTTCAAAGTAAAGTTGTACAGAGAAAGGTAAACTGATCTCACTTCTAACAATACTTTGACATGTCGCAAACAACTGCTTCTCTTTACCAAGAAACACATGTGTTTCTAACTAAAGCTGTTCAAGAAATGTATACACTTTCAAAAGAATGTGATTATCCTTCAAAGTAAAGCTTGTACAAAGAAAAGGAACACTGATATCACTTCTAACAAGACGTTGACATGTCGCAAAAAACTGCTTCTCTTTATCAAGAAACACATGTGTGTTAGTTACTAAAGCTTTTCAGGAAATGAATACACTTTCAAAAGAATGTGATTATCTTTCAAAGTAAATCTTGTACCTAGAAAAGGAATATTGACCTCACTTCAAACAACACTTTGACATGTCGCAAACAACTGCTTCTCCTTACCAAGTAACACAAGTGCGTTTTAACTAAAGCTTTTCAGGAAAGAATACAGTTTCAAAATAGCGTGATTATCTTTCAATGTAAAGCTTGTACAGAGAAAAGGAACACTGATCTCACTTCTAACAATACTTTGACATGTCGTAAACAATGGCTTCTCTTTACAAGGAACAGTTGTGCATTTCTTACTTAAGTTATTTATGAAATGAATACACTTTCAAAGAATGTGATTATCTTTCAAAGTAACGTTTCTAAAGAGAAATGAACACTGATCTCACTTCTAACAAGGCTTTGACATGTCAGAAACAACTGCCTTTCCTTACCAAGAAACACATGTGTGTTATTACTAAAGCATTTAAAGAAATAAATACACTTTCAAAAGAACGTGATTATATTTCAAATTAAAGCTTGCACACAGAAAATGACTACTGATCTCACTTCTAACAATACTTTGACATGTCGAAAACAACTGCTTCTCCTTACAGAGAAACACATGTGTGTTTCTTACAAAAGTATTTCATGAAATAAATGCACTTTCAAAAAAACGTGATTATCTTCCAAAGTAAAGCTTCTATAGAGAAAAGGAACACTGATCTCACTTCTCAAAAGACTTTGACATGTAGCAAAAACTGCTTCTCTTTACCAAGAAACACATGTGTTTCTTAATAAAGCTTTTCAAGAGATGAATACACTTTCAAAAGAACATGATTATATTTCAAAGCAAAGCTTCTACAGAGAAAAGTAACACTGATCTCACTTCTAACAGTAATTTGCCATGTTGCAAACAACTGCTTTTCTTTACAAAGAAACACTTTTGCGTTTCTTACTAAAGCTATTTTTGAAATGAACTCTTTCAAAACAATGTGATTATCTTCCAAAGTAAAGCTTCTACAGAGAAAAGGAAAACTGATCTCACTTCAAACAGTAATAGATATGTCGAAAAAATCTGCTTCTCTATAAGGAGAAGCACATGTGCATTTCTTAATAAAGCTTTTCCTAAAATGAATACACTTTAAAAAGAACGTGATTATATCTAAAAGCAAAGATTCTACAGAGAAAAGGAACACGGATCTCACTTCTAACAAGCCTTTGACATGTCACAAAGAACTGCTCTGCTTTACAGAAAAAGACATGTGCGTTTCTTACTAAAGCATTTCAAGAAATGAATACACTTTCAAAAGAATGTGATTATCTTTCAAATAAAGCTTCTACAGAGAAAAGGAATACTGATCTCACTTCAAACAATACTTTGACATGTCGCAAACAATTGCTTCTCTTTAACAAGATACACGTGGGTTTCTTAGTAAAGCTTTTCAAGAAATGAATACACTTTCAAAAGAACGTGATTATATTTCAAAGCATAGCTTCTACAGAGAAAAGGAACACTGATCTCACTTCTAACAGTAATTTGACATGTCGCAAACAACTTTTCTTTACACAGAAAGACGTGTGTTTCTTACTAAAGCTATTTATAAAATGAATACACTTTCCAAAGAATGTGACTTTCTTTCAAAGTAAAGCTTCTACGGAGAAAAGGAACATTGATATCACTTCTAACAATAATTTGACACGTCGCAAACAACTGCTTCTCTTTACAGGGAAACACATGTGTGTTTCTTCCTAAAGCTTTTCATGAAATGAATACACTTTGAAATAAATGTGATTATCTTTCAAAGTAAAGCTTCTACAGAGAAAGGAACACTTATCTCTCTTCCAAAAATACTTTGACATGTCGCAAAAAATGGCTTTTCTTTACAGAGAAACAGTTGTGCGTTTCTTACTAAAGCTATTTTTGAAATGAATACACTTTCAAAACAATGAGATTATCTTTCAAAGTAAAGCTTGTAGAGAGAAAAGAAAACTTCTCATTTTTAACAGTAATTTGACATGTCACAAACAACTGCTTTTCTTTAGAGAGAAATACATGTATGTTTCTTACTAAGGATTTTCAAGAAATGTATACACTTTCAAAAGAACGTGATTATCTTTCAAATTAAAGCTTGTACAGAGAAAAGGAATATTGATCTCACTTCAAACAATATTTTGACATGTCCCAAACAACTGCTTCTCCTAACCAAGTAACACATGTGCTTTGCTTACTAAAGTTTTAAAGAAATGAATACACTTTTAAAAGAACATGATTATATTTCAAAGCAGAGTTTCTACAGAGAATGGAACACTGATCTCACTTCTAACAATACTTTGACATGTCGCAAACAACTGCTTCTCTTTACAGAGAAACACTTGTGCGTTTCTTACTAAAGCTATTAATGAAATGAATACACTTTCAGAAGAATATGATTATCTTTCAAAGTAAAGTTGTACAGAGAAAGGTAAACTGATCTCACTTCTAACAATACTTTGACATGTCGCAAACAACTGCTTCTCTTTACCAAGAAACACATGTGTTTCTAACTAAAGCTGTTCAAGAAATGTATACACTTTCAAAAGAATGTGATTATCCTTCAAAGTAAAGCTTGTACAAAGAAAAGGAACACTGATATCACTTCTAACAAGACGTTGACATGTCGCAAAAAACTGCTTCTCTTTATCAAGAAACACATGTGTGTTAGTTACTAAAGCTTTTCAGGAAATGAATACACTTTCAAAAGAATGTGATTATCTTTCAAAGTAAATCTTGTACCTAGAAAAGGAATATTGACCTCACTTCAAACAACACTTTGACATGTCGCAAACAACTGCTTCTCCTTACCAAGTAACACAAGTGCGTTTTAACTAAAGCTTTTCAGGAAAGAATACAGTTTCAAAATAGCGTGATTATCTTTCAATGTAAAGCTTGTACAGAGAAAAGGAACACTGATCTCACTTCTAACAATACTTTGACATGTCGTAAACAATGGCTTCTCTTTACAAGGAACAGTTGTGCATTTCTTACTTAAGTTATTTATGAAATGAATACACTTTCAAAGAATGTGATTATCTTTCAAAGTAACGTTTCTAAAGAGAAATGAACACTGATCTCACTTCTAACAAGGCTTTGACATGTCAGAAACAACTGCCTTTCCTTACCAAGAAACACATGTGTGTTATTACTAAAGCATTTAAAGAAATAAATACACTTTCAAAAGAACGTGATTATATTTCAAATTAAAGCTTGCACACAGAAAATGACTACTGATCTCACTTCTAACAATACTTTGACATGTCGAAAACAACTGCTTCTCCTTACAGAGAAACACATGTGTGTTTCTTACAAAAGTATTTCATGAAATAAATGCACTTTCAAAAAAACGTGATTATCTTCCAAAGTAAAGCTTCTATAGAGAAAAGGAACACTGATCTCACTTCTCAAAAGACTTTGACATGTAGCAAAAACTGCTTCTCTTTACCAAGAAACACATGTGTTTCTTAATAAAGCTTTTTCAAGAGATGAATACACTTTCAAAAGAACATGATTATATTTCAAAGCAAAGCTTCTACAGAGAAAAGTAACACTGATCTCACTTCTAACAGTAATTTGCCATGTTGCAAACAACTGCTTTTCTTTACAAAGAAACACTTTTGCGTTTCTTACTAAAGCTATTTTTGAAATGAACTCTTTCAAAACAATGTGATTATCTTCCAAAGTAAAGCTTCTACAGAGAAAAGGAAAACTGATCTCACTTCAAACAGTAATAGATATGTCGAAAAAATCTGCTTCTCTATAAGGAGAAGCACATGTGCATTTCTTAGTAAAGCTTTTCCTAAAATGAATACACTTTAAAAAGAACGTGATTATATTTAAAAGCAAAGATTCTACAGAGAAAAGGAACACGGATCTCACTTCTAACAAGCCTTTGACATGTCACAAAGAACTGCTTTGCTTTACAGAAAAAGACATGTGCGTTTCTTACTAAAGCATTTCAAGAAATGAATACACTTTCAAAAGAATGTGATTATCTTTCAAATAAAGCTTCTACAGAGAAAAGGAATACTGATCTCACTTCAAACAATACTTTGACATGTCGCAAACAATTGCTTCTCTTTAACAAGATACACGTGGGTTTCTTAGTAAAGCTTTTCAAGAAATGAATACACTTTCAAAAGAACGTGATTATATTTCAAAGCATAGCTTCTACAGAGAAAAGGAACACTGATCTCACTTCTAACAGTAATTTGACATGTCGCAAACAACTTTTCTTTACACAGAAAGACGTGTGTTTCTTACTAAAGCTATTTATAAAATGAATACACTTTCCAAAGAATGTGACTTTCTTTCAAAGTAAAGCTTCTACGGAGAAAAGGAACATTGATATCACTTCTAACAATAATTTGACACGTCGCAAACAACTGCTTCTCTTTACAGGGAAACACATGTGTGTTTCTTCCTAAAGCTTTTCATGAAATGAATACACTTTGAAATAAATGTGATTATCTTTCAAAGTAAAGCTTCTACAGAGAAAGGAACACTTATCTCTCTTCCAAAAATACTTTGACATGTCGCAAAAAATGGCTTTTCTTTACAGAGAAACAGTTGTGCGTTTCTTACTAAAGCTATTTTTGAAATGAATACACTTTCAAAACAATGAGATTATCTTTCAAAGTAAAGCTTGTAGAGAGAAAAGAAAACTGTTCTCATTTTTAACAGTAATTTGACATGTCACAAACAACTGCTTTTCTTTAGAGAGAAATACATGTATGTTTCTTACTAAAGATTTTCAAGAAATGTATACACTTTCAAAAGAACGTGATTATCTTTCAAATTAAAGCTTGTACAGAGAAAAGGAATATTGATCTCACTTCAAACAATATTTTGACATGTCCCAAACAACTGCTTCTCCTAACCAAGTAACACATGTGCTTTGCTTACTAAAGTTTTAAAGAAATGAATACACTTTTAAAAGAACATGATTATATTTCAAAGCAGAGTTTCTACAGAGAATGGAACACTGATCTCACTTCTAACAATACTTTGACATGTCGCAAACAACTGCTTCTCTTTACAGAGAAACACTTGTGCGTTTCTTACTAAAGCTATTAATGAAATGAATCCACTTTCAGAAGAATATGATTATCTTTCAAAGTAAAGTTGTACAGAGAAAGGTAAACTGATCTCACTTCTAACAATACTTTGACATGTCGCAAACAACTGCTTCTCTTTACCAAGAAACACATGTGTTTCTAACTAAAGCTGTTCAAGAAATGTATACACTTTCAAAAGAATGTGATTATCCTTCAAAGTAAAGCTTGTACAAAGAAAAGGAACACTGATATCACTTCTAACAAGACGTTGACATGTCGCAAAAAACTGCTTCTCTTTATCAAGAAACACATGTGTGTTAGTTACTAAAGCTTTTCAGGAAATGAATACACTTTCAAAAGAATGTGATTATCTTTCAAAGTAAATCTTGTACCTAGAAAAGGAATATTGACCTCACTTCAAACAACACTTTGACATGTCGCAAACAACTGCTTCTCCTTACCAAGTAACACAAGTGCGTTTTAACTAAAGCTTTTCAGGAAAGAATACAGTTTCAAAATAGCGTGATTATCTTTCAATGTAAAGCTTGTACAGAGAAAAGGAACACTGATCTCACTTCTAACAATACTTTGACATGTCGTAAACAATGGCTTCTCTTTACAAGGAACAGTTGTGCATTTCTTACTTAAGTTATTTATGAAATGAATACACTTTCAAAGAATGTGATTATCTTTCAAAGTAACGTTTCTAAAGAGAAATGAACACTGATCTCACTTCTAACAAGGCTTTGACATGTCAGAAACAACTGCCTTTCCTTACCAAGAAACACATGTGTGTTATTACTAAAGCATTTAAAGAAATAAATACACTTTCAAAAGAACGTGATTATATTTCAAATTAAAGGTTGCACACAGAAAATGACTACTGATCTCACTTCTAACAATACTTTGACATGTCGAAAACAACTGCTTCTCCTTACAGAGAAACACATGTGTGTTTCTTACAAAAGTATTTCATGAAATAAATGCACTTTCAAAAAAACGTGATTATCTTCCAAAGTAAAGCTTCTATAGAGAAAAGGAACACTGATCTCACTTCTCAAAAGACTTTGACATGTAGCAAAAACTGCTTCTCTTTACCAAGAAACACATGTGTTTCTTAATAAAGCTTTTTCAAGAGATGAATACACTTTCAAAAGAACATGATTATATTTCAAAGCAAAGCTTCTACAGAGAAAAGTAACACTGATCTCACTTCTAACAGTAATTTGCCATGTTGCAAACAACTGCTTTTCTTTACAAAGAAACACTTTTGCGTTTCTTACTAAAGCTATTTTTGAAATGAACTCTTTCAAAACAATGTGATTATCTTCCAAAGTAAAGCTTCTACAGAGAAAAGGAAAACTGATCTCACTTCAAACAGTAATAGATATGTCGAAAAAATCTGCTTCTCTATAAGGAGAAGCACATGTGCATTTCTTAATAAAGCTTTTCCTAAAATGAATACACTTTAAAAAGAACGTGATTATATTTAAAAGCAAAGATTCTACAGAGAAAAGGAACACGGATCTCACTTCTAACAAGCCTTTGACATGTCACAAAGAACTGCTTTGCTTTACAGAAAAAGACATGTGCGTTTCTTACTAAAGCATTTCAAGAAATGAATACACTTTCAAAAGAATGTGATTATCTTTCAAATAAAGCTTCTACAGAGAAAAGGAATACTGATCTCACTTCAAACAATACTTTGACATGTCGCAAACAATTGCTTCTCTTTAACAAGATACACGTGGGTTTCTTAGTAAAGCTTTTCAAGAAATGAATACACTTTCAAAAGAACGTGATTATATTTCAAAGCATAGCTTCTACAGAGAAAAGGAACACTGATCTCACTTCTAACAGTAATTTGACATGTCGCAAACAACTTTTCTTTACACAGAAAGACGTGTGTTTCTTACTAAAGCTATTTATAAAATGAATACACTTTCCAAAGAATGTGACTTTCTTTCAAAGTAAAGCTTCTACGGAGAAAAGGAACATTGATATCACTTCTAACAATAATTTGACACGTCGCAAACAACTGCTTCTCTTTACAGGGAAACACATGTGTGTTTCTTCCTAAAGCTTTTCATGAAATGAATACACTTTGAAATAAATGTGATTATCTTTCAAAGTAAAGCTTCTACAGAGAAAGGAACACTTATCTCTCTTCCAAAAATACTTTGACATGTCGCAAAAAATGGCTTTTCTTTACAGAGAAACAGTTGTGCGTTTCTTACTAAAGCTATTTTTGAAATGAATACACTTTCAAAACAATGAGATTATCTTTCAAAGTAAAGCTTGTAGAGAGAAAAGAAAACTGTTCTCATTTTTAACAGTAATTTGACATGTCACAAACAACTGCTTTTCTTTAGAGAGAAATACATGTATGTTTCTTACTAAAGATTTTCAAGAAATGTATACACTTTCAAAAGAACATGATTATCTTTCAAATTAAAGCTTGTACAGAGAAAAGGAATATTGATCTCACTTCAAACAATATTTTGACATGTCCCAAACAACTGCTTCTCCTAACCAAGTAACACATGTGCTTTGCTTACTAAAGTTTTAAAGAAATGAATACACTTTTAAAAGAACATGATTATATTTCAAAGCAGAGTTTCTACAGAGAATGGAACACTGATCTCACTTCTAACAATACTTTGACATGTCGCAAACAACTGCTTCTCTTTACAGAGAAACACTTGTGCGTTTCTTACTAAAGCTATTAATGAAATGAATACACTTTCAGAAGAATATGATTATCTTTCAAAGTAAAGTTGTACAGAGAAAGGTAAACTGATCTCACTTCTAACAATACTTTGACATGTCGCAAACAACGGCTTCTCTTTACCAAGAAACACATGTGTTTCTAACTAAAGCTGTTCAAGAAATGTATACACTTTCAAAAGAATGTGATTATCCTTCAAAGTAAAGCTTGTACAAAGAAAAGGAACACTGATATCACTTCTAACAAGACGTTGACATGTCGCAAAAAACTGCTTCTCTTTATCAAGAAACACATGTGTGTTAGTTACTAAAGCTTTTCAGGAAATGAATACACTTTCAAAAGAATGTGATTATCTTTCAAAGTAAATCTTGTACCTAGAAAAGGAATATTGACCTCACTTCAAACAACACTTTGACATGTCGCAAACAACTGCTTCTCCTTACCAAGTAACACAAGTGCGTTTTAACTAAAGCTTTTCAGGAAAGAATACAGTTTCAAAATAGCGTGATTATCTTTCAATGTAAAGCTTGTACAGAGAAAAGGAACACTGATCTCACTTCTAACAATACTTTGACATGTCGTAAACAATGGCTTCTCTTTACAAGGAACAGTTGTGCATTTCTTACTTAAGTTATTTATGAAATGAATACACTTTCAAAGAATGTGATTATCTTTCAAAGTAACGTTTCTAAAGAGAAATGAATACTGATCTCACTTCTAACAAGGCTTTGACATGTCAGAAACAACTGCCTTTCCTTACCAAGAAACACATGTGTGTTATTACTAAAGCATTTAAAGAAATAAATACACTTTCAAAAGAACGTGATTATATTTCAAATTAAAGCTTGCACACAGAAAATGACTACTGATCTCACTTCTAACAATACTTTGACATGTCGAAAACAACTGCTTCTCCTTACAGAGAAACACATGTGTGTTTCTTACAAAAGTATTTCATGAAATAAATGCACTTTCAAAAAAACGTGATTATCTTCCAAAGTAAAGCTTCTATAGAGAAAAGGAACACTGATCTCACTTCTCAAAAGACTTTGACATGTAGCAAAAACTGCTTCTCTTTACCAAGAAACACATGTGTTTCTTAATAAAGCTTTTTCAAGAGATGAATACACTTTCAAAAGAACATGATTATATTTCAAAGCAAAGCTTCTACAGAGAAAAGTAACACTGATCTCACTTCTAACAGTAATTTGCCATGTTGCAAACAACTGCTTTTCTTTACAAAGAAACACTTTTGCGTTTCTTACTAAAGCTATTTTTGAAATGAACTCTTTCAAAACAATGTGATTATCTTCCAAAGTAAAGCTTCTACAGAGAAAAGGAAAACTGATCTCACTTCAAACAGTAATAGATATGTCGAAAAAATCTGCTTCTCTATAAGGAGAAGCACATGTGCATTTCTTAGTAAAGCTTTTCCTAAAATGAATACACTTTAAAAAGAACGTGATTATATTTAAAAGCAAAGATTCTACAGAGAAAAGGAACACGGATCTCACTTCTAACAAGCCTTTGACATGTCACAAAGAACTGCTTTGCTTTACAGAAAAAGACATGTGCGTTTCTTACTAAAGCATTTCAAGAAATGAATACACTTTCAAAAGAATGTGATTATCTTTCAAATAAAGCTTCTACAGAGAAAAGGAATACTGATCTCACTTCAAACAATACTTTGACATGTCGCAAACAATTGCTTCTCTTTAACAAGATACACGTGGGTTTCTTAGTAAAGCTTTTCAAGAAATGAATACACTTTCAAAAGAACGTGATTATATTTCAAAGCATAGCTTCTACAGAGAAAAGGAACACTGATCTCACTTCTAACAGTAATTTGACATGTCGCAAACAACTTTTCTTTACACAGAAAGACGTGTGTTTCTTACTAAAGCTATTTATAAAATGAATACACTTTCCAAAGAATGTGACTTTCTTTCAAAGTAAAGCTTCTACGGAGAAAAGGAACATTGATATCACTTCTAACAATAATTTGACACGTCGCAAACAACTGCTTCTCTTTACAGGGAAACACATGTGTGTTTCTTCCTAAAGCTTTTCATGAAATGAATACACTTTGAAATAAATGTGATTATCTTTCAAAGTAAAGCTTCTACAGAGAAAGGAACACTTATCTCTCTTCCAAAAATACTTTGACATGTCGCAAAAAATGGCTTTTCTTTACAGAGAAACAGTTGTGCGTTTCTTACTAAAGCTATTTTTGAAATGAATACACTTTCAAAACAATGAGATTATCTTTCAAAGTAAAGCTTGTAGAGAGAAAAGAAAACTGTTCTCATTTTTAACAGTAATTTGACATGTCACAAACAACTGCTTTTCTTTAGAGAGAAATACATGTATGTTTCTTACTAAAGATTTTCAAGAAATGTATACACTTTCAAAAGAACGTGATTATCTTTCAAATTAAAGCTTGTACAGAGAAAAGGAATATTGATCTCACTTCAAACAATATTTTGACATGTCCCAAACAACTGCTTCTCCTAACCAAGTAACACATGTGCTTTGCTTACTAAAGTTTTAAAGAAATGAATACACTTTTAAAAGAACATGATTATATTTCAAAGCAGAGTTTCTACAGAGAATGGAACACTGATCTCACTTCTAACAATACTTTGACATGTCGCAAACAACTGCTTCTCTTTACAGAGAAACACTTGTGCGTTTCTTACTAAAGCTATTAATGAAATGAATACACTTTCAGAAGAATATGATTATCTTTCAAAGTAAAGTTGTACAGAGAAAGGTAAACTGATCTCACTTCTAACAATACTTTGACATGTCGCAAACAACTGCTTCTCTTTACCAAGAAACACATGTGTTTCTAACTAAAGCTGTTCAAGAAATGTATACACTTTCAAAAGAATGTGATTATCCTTCAAAGTAAAGCTTGTACAAAGAAAAGGAACACTGATATCACTTCTAACAAGACGTTGACATGTCGCAAAAAACTGCTTCTCTTTATCAAGAAACACATGTGTGTTAGTTACTAAAGCTTTTCAGGAAATGAATACACTTTCAAAAGAATGTGATTATCTTTCAAAGTAAATCTTGTACCTAGAAAAGGAATATTGACCTCACTTCAAACAACACTTTGACATGTCGCAAACAACTGCTTCTCCTTACCAAGTAACACAAGTGCGTTTTAACTAAAGCTTTTCAGGAAAGAATACAGTTTCAAAATAGCGTGATTATCTTTCAATGTAAAGCTTGTACAGAGAAAAGGAACACTGATCTCACTTCTAACAATACTTTGACATGTCGTAAACAATGGCTTCTCTTTACAAGGAACAGTTGTGCATTTCTTACTTAAGTTATTTATGAAATGAATACACTTTCAAAGAATGTGATTATCTTTCAAAGTAACGTTTCTAAAGAGAAATGAACACTGATCTCACTTCTAACAAGGCTTTGACATGTCAGAAACAACTGCCTTTCCTTACCAAGAAACACATGTGTGTTATTACTAAAGCATTTAAAGAAATAAATACACTTTCAAAAGAACGTGATTATATTTCAAATTAAAGCTTGCACACAGAAAATGACTACTGATCTCACTTCTAACAATACTTTGACATGTCGAAAACAACTGCTTCTCCTTACAGAGAAACACATGTGTGTTTCTTACAAAAGTATTTCATGAAATAAATGCACTTTCAAAAAAACGTGATTATCTTCCAAAGTAAAGCTTCTATAGAGAAAAGGAACACTGATCTCACTTCTCAAAAGACTTTGACATGTAGCAAAAACTGCTTCTCTTTACCAAGAAACACATGTGTTTCTTAATAAAGCTTTTCAAGAGATGAATACACTTTCAAAAGAACATGATTATATTTCAAAGCAAAGCTTCTACAGAGAAAAGTAACACTGATCTCACTTCTAACAGTAATTTGCCATGTTGCAAACAACTGCTTTTCTTTACAAAGAAACACTTTTGCGTTTCTTACTAAAGCTATTTTTGAAATGAACTCTTTCAAAACAATGTGATTATCTTCCAAAGTAAAGCTTCTACAGAGAAAAGGAAAACTGATCTCACTTCAAACAGTAATAGATATGTCGAAAAAATCTGCTTCTCTATAAGGAGAAGCACATGTGCATTTCTTAATAAAGCTTTTCCTAAAATGAATACACTTTAAAAAGAACGTGATTATATTTAAAAGCAAAGATTCTACAGAGAAAAGGAACACGGATCTCACTTCTAACAAGCCTTTGACATGTCACAAAGAACTGCTTTGCTTTACAGAAAAAGACATGTGCGTTTCTTACTAAAGCATTTCAAGAAATGAATACACTTTCAAAAGAATGTGATTATCTTTCAAATAAAGCTTCTACAGAGAAAAGGAATACTGATCTCACTTCAAACAATACTTTGACATGTCGCAAACAATTGCTTCTCTTTAACAAGATACACGTGGGTTTCTTAGTAAAGCTTTTCAAGAAATGAATACACTTTCAAAAGAACGTGATTATATTTCAAAGCATAGCTTCTACAGAGAAAAGGAACACTGATCTCACTTCTAACAGTAATTTGACATGTCGCAAACAACTTTTCTTTACACAGAAAGACGTGTGTTTCTTACTAAAGCTATTTATAAAATGAATACACTTTCCAAAGAATGTGACTTTCTTTCAAAGTAAAGCTTCTACGGAGAAAAGGAACATTGATATCACTTCTAACAATAATTTGACACGTCGCAAACAACTGCTTCTCTTTACAGGGAAACACATGTGTGTTTCTTCCTAAAGCTTTTCATGAAATGAATACACTTTGAAATAAATGTGATTATCTTTCAAAGTAAAGCTTCTACAGAGAAAGGAACACTTATCTCTCTTCCAAAAATACTTTGACATGTCGCAAAAAATGGCTTTTCTTTACAGAGAAACAGTTGTGCGTTTCTTACTAAAGCTATTTTTGAAATGAATACACTTTCAAAACAATGAGATTATCTTTCAAAGTAAAGCTTGTAGAGAGAAAAGAAAACTGTTCTCATTTTTAACAGTAATTTGACATGTCACAAACAACTGCTTTTCTTTAGAGAGAAATACATGTATGTTTCTTACTAAGGATTTTCAAGAAATGTATACACTTTCAAAAGAACGTGATTATCTTTCAAATTAAAGCTTGTACAGAGAAAAGGAATATTGATCTCACTTCAAACAATATTTTGACATGTCCCAAACAACTGCTTCTCCTAACCAAGTAACACATGTGCTTTGCTTACTAAAGTTTTAAAGAAATGAATACACTTTTAAAAGAACATGATTATATTTCAAAGCAGAGTTTCTACAGAGAATGGAACACTGATCTCACTTCTAACAATACTTTGACATGTCGCAAACAACTGCTTCTCTTTACAGAGAAACACTTGTGCGTTTCTTACTAAAGCTATTAATGAAATGAATACACTTTCAGAAGAATATGATTATCTTTCAAAGTAAAGTTGTACAGAGAAAGGTAAACTGATCTCACTTCTAACAATACTTTGACATGTCGCAAACAACTGCTTCTCTTTACCAAGAAACACATGTGTTTCTAACTAAAGCTGTTCAAGAAATGTATACACTTTCAAAAGAATGTGATTATCCTTCAAAGTAAAGCTTGTACAAAGAAAAGGAACACTGATATCACTTCTAACAAGACGTTGACATGTCGCAAAAAACTGCTTCTCTTTATCAAGAAACACATGTGTGTTAGTTACTAAAGCTTTTCAGGAAATGAATACACTTTCAAAAGAATGTGATTATCTTTCAAAGTAAATCTTGTACCTAGAAAAGGAATATTGACCTCACTTCAAACAACACTTTGACATGTCGCAAACAACTGCTTCTCCTTACCAAGTAACACAAGTGCGTTTTAACTAAAGCTTTTCAGGAAAGAATACAGTTTCAAAATAGCGTGATTATCTTTCAATGTAAAGCTTGTACAGAGAAAAGGAACACTGATCTCACTTCTAACAATACTTTGACATGTCGTAAACAATGGCTTCTCTTTACAAGGAACAGTTGTGCATTTCTTACTTAAGTTATTTATGAAATGAATACACTTTCAAAGAATGTGATTATCTTTCAAAGTAACGTTTCTAAAGAGAAATGAACACTGATCTCACTTCTAACAAGGCTTTGACATGTCAGAAACAACTGCCTTTCCTTACCAAGAAACACATGTGTGTTATTACTAAAGCATTTAAAGAAATAAATACACTTTCAAAAGAACGTGATTATATTTCAAATTAAAGCTTGCACACAGAAAATGACTACTGATCTCACTTCTAACAATACTTTGACATGTCGAAAACAACTGCTTCTCCTTACAGAGAAACACATGTGTGTTTCTTACAAAAGTATTTCATGAAATAAATGCACTTTCAAAAAAAACGTGATTATCTTCCAAAGTAAAGCTTCTATAGAGAAAAGGAACACTGATCTCACTTCTAAAAAGACTTTGACATGTAGCAAAAACTGCTTCTCTTTACCAAGAAACACATGTGTTTCTTAATAAAGCTTTTTCAAGAGATGAATACACTTTCAAAAGAACATGATTATATTTCAAAGCAAAGCTTCTACAGAGAAAAGTAACACTGATCTCACTTCTAACAGTAATTTGCCATGTTGCAAACAACTGCTTTTCTTTACAAAGAAACACTTTTGCGTTTCTTACTAAAGCTATTTTTGAAATGAACTCTTTCAAAACAATGTGATTATCTTCCAAAGTAAAGCTTCTACAGAGAAAAGGAAAACTGATCTCACTTCAAACAGTAATAGATATGTCGAAAAAATCTGCTTCTCTATAAGGAGAAGCACATGTGCATTTCTTAATAAAGCTTTTCCTAAAATGAATACACTTTAAAAAGAACGTGATTATATTTAAAAGCAAAGATTCTACAGAGAAAAGGAACACGGATCTCACTTCTAACAAGCCTTTGACATGTCACAAAGAACTGCTTTGCTTTACAGAAAAAGACATGTGCGTTTCTTACTAAAGCATTTCAAGAAATGAATACACTTTCAAAAGAATGTGATTATCTTTCAAATAAAGCTTCTACAGAGAAAAGGAATACTGATCTCACTTCAAACAATACTTTGACATGTCGCAAACAATTGCTTCTCTTTAACAAGATACACGTGGGTTTCTTAGTAAAGCTTTTCAAGAAATGAATACACTTTCAAAAGAACGTGATTATATTTCAAAGCATAGCTTCTACAGAGAAAAGGAACACTGATCTCACTTCTAACAGTAATTTGACATGTCGCAAACAACTTTTCTTTACACAGAAAGACGTGTGTTTCTTACTAAAGCTATTTATAAAATGAATACACTTTCCAAAGAATGTGACTTTCTTTCAAAGTAAAGCTTCTACGGAGAAAAGGAACATTGATATCACTTCTAACAATAATTTGACACGTCGCAAACAACTGCTTCTCTTTACAGGGAAACACATGTGTGTTTCTTCCTAAAGCTTTTCATGAAATGAATACACTTTGAAATAAATGTGATTATCTTTCAAAGTAAAGCTTCTACAGAGAAAGGAACACTTATCTCTCTTCCAAAAATACTTTGACATGTCGCAAAAAATGGCTTTTCTTTACAGAGAAACAGTTGTGCGTTTCTTACTAAAGCTATTTTTGAAATGAATACACTTTCAAAACAATGAGATTATCTTTCAAAGTAAAGCTTGTAGAGAGAAAAGAAAACTGTTCTCATTTTTAACAGTAATTTGACATGTCACAAACAACTGCTTTTCTTTAGAGAGAAATACATGTATGTTTCTTACTAAAGATTTTCAAGAAATGTATACACTTTCAAAAGAACGTGATTATCTTTCAAATTAAAGCTTGTACAGAGAAAAGGAATATTGATCTCACTTCAAACAATATTTTGACATGTCCCAAACAACTGCTTCTCCTAACCAAGTAACACATGTGCTTTGCTTACTAAAGTTTTAAAGAAATGAATACACTTTTAAAAGAACATGATTATATTTCAAAGCAGAGTTTCTACAGAGAATGGAACACTGATCTCACTTCTAACAATACTTTGACATGTCGCAAACAACTGCTTCTCTTTACAGAGAAACACTTGTGCGTTTCTTACTAAAGCTATTAATGAAATGAATACACTTTCAGAAGAATATGATTATCTTTCAAAGTAAAGTTGTACAGAGATAGGTAAACTGATCTCACTTCTAACAATACTTTGACATGTCGCAAACAACTGCTTCTCTTTACCAAGAAACACATGTGTTTCTAACTAAAGCTGTTCAAGAAATGTATACACTTTCAAAAGAATGTGATTATCCTTCAAAGTAAAGCTTGTACAAAGAAAAGGAACACTGATATCACTTCTAACAAGACGTTGACATGTCGCAAAAAACTGCTTCTCTTTATCAAGAAACACATGTGTGTTAGTTACTAAAGCTTTTCAGGAAATGAATACACTTTCAAAAGAATGTGATTATCTTTCAAAGTAAATCTTGTACCTAGAAAAGGAATATTGACCTCACTTCAAACAACACTTTGACATGTCGCAAACAACTGCTTCTCCTTACCAAGTAACACAAGTGCGTTTTAACTAAAGCTTTTCAGGAAAGAATACAGTTTCAAAATAGCGTGATTATCTTTCAATGTAAAGCTTGTACAGAGAAAAGGAACACTGATCTCACTTCTAACAATACTTTGACATGTCGTAAACAATGGCTTCTCTTTACAAGGAACAGTTGTGCATTTCTTACTTAAGTTATTTATGAAATGAATACACTTTCAAAGAATGTGATTATCTTTCAAAGTAACGTTTCTAAAGAGAAATGAACACTGATCTCACTTCTAACAAGGCTTTGACATGTCAGAAACAACTGCCTTTCCTTACCAAGAAACACATGTGTGTTATTACTAAAGCATTTAAAGAAATAAATACACTTTCAAAAGAACGTGATTATATTTCAAATTAAAGCTTGCACACAGAAAATGACTACTGATCTCACTTCTAACAATACTTTGACATGTCGAAAACAACTGCTTCTCCTTACAGAGAAACACATGTGTGTTTCTTACAAAAGTATTTCATGAAATAAATGCACTTTCAAAAAAAACGTGATTATCTTCCAAAGTAAAGCTTCTATAGAGAAAAGGAACACTGATCTCACTTCTAAAAAGACTTTGACATGTAGCAAAAACTGCTTCTCTTTACCAAGAAACACATGTGTTTCTTAATAAAGCTTTTTCAAGAGATGAATACACTTTCAAAAGAACATGATTATATTTCAAAGCAAAGCTTCTACAGAGAAAAGTAACACTGATCTCACTTCTAACAGTAATTTGCCATGTTGCAAACAACTGCTTTTCTTTACAAAGAAACACTTTTGCGTTTCTTACTAAAGCTATTTTTGAAATGAACTCTTTCAAAACAATGTGATTATCTTCCAAAGTAAAGCTTCTACAGAGAAAAGGAAAACTGATCTCACTTCAAACAGTAATAGATATGTCGAAAAAATCTGCTTCTCTATAAGGAGAAGCACATGTGCATTTCTTAGTAAAGCTTTTCCTAAAATGAATACACTTTAAAAAGAACGTGATTATATTTAAAAGCAAAGATTCTACAGAGAAAAGGAACACGGATCTCACTTCTAACAAGCCTTTGACATGTCACAAAGAACTGCTTTGCTTTACAGAAAAAGACATGTGCGTTTCTTACTAAAGCATTTCAAGAAATGAATACACTTTCAAAAGAATGTGATTATCTTTCAAATAAAGCTTCTACAGAGAAAAGGAATACTGATCTCACTTCAAACAATACTTTGACATGTCGCAAACAATTGCTTCTCTTTAACAAGATACACGTGGGTTTCTTAGTAAAGCTTTTCAAGAAATGAATACACTTTCAAAAGAACGTGATTATATTTCAAAGCATAGCTTCTACAGAGAAAAGGAACACTGATCTCACTTCTAACAGTAATTTGACATGTCGCAAACAACTTTTCTTTACACAGAAAGACGTGTGTTTCTTACTAAAGCTATTTATAAAATGAATACACTTTCCAAAGAATGTGACTTTCTTTCAAAGTAAAGCTTCTACGGAGAAAAGGAACATTGATATCACTTCTAACAATAATTTGACACGTTGCAAACAACTGCTTCTCTTTACAGGGAAACACATGTGTGTTTCTTCCTAAAGCTTTTCATGAAATGAATACACTTTGAAATAAATGTGATTATCTTTCAAAGTAAAGCTTCTACAGAGAAAGGAACACTTATCTCTCTTCCAAAAATACTTTGACATGTCGCAAAAAATGGCTTTTCTTTACAGAGAAACAGTTGTGCGTTTCTTACTAAAGCTATTTTTGAAATGAATACACTTTCAAAACAATGAGATTATCTTTCAAAGTAAAGCTTGTAGAGAGAAAAGAAAACTGTTCTCATTTTTAACAGTAATTTGACATGTCACAAACAACTGCTTTTCTTTAGAGAGAAATACATGTATGTTTCTTACTAAAGATTTTCAAGAAATGTATACACTTTCAAAAGAACGTGATTATCTTTCAAATTAAAGCTTGTACAGAGAAAAGGAATATTGATCTCACTTCAAACAATATTTTGACATGTCCCAAACAACTGCTTCTCCTAACCAAGTAACACATGTGCTTTGCTTACTAAAGTTTTAAAGAAATGAATACACTTTTAAAAGAACATGATTATATTTCAAAGCAGAGTTTCTACAGAGAATGGAACACTGATCTCACTTCTAACAATACTTTGACATGTCGCAAACAACTGCTTCTCTTTACAGAGAAACACTTGTGCGTTTCTTACTAAAGCTATTAATGAAATGAATACACTTTCAGAAGAATATGATTATCTTTCAAAGTAAAGTTGTACAGAGAAAGGTAAACTGATCTCACTTCTAACAATACTTTGACATGTCGCAAACAACTGCTTCTCTTTACCAAGAAACACATGTGTTTCTAACTAAAGCTGTTCAAGAAATGTATACACTTTCAAAAGAATGTGATTATCCTTCAAAGCAAAGCTTGTACAAAGAAAAGGAACACTGATATCACTTCTAACAAGACGTTGACATGTCGCAAAAAACTGCTTCTCTTTATCAAGAAACACATGTGTGTTAGTTACTAAAGCTTTTCAGGAAATGAATACACTTTCAAAAGAATGTGATTATCTTTCAAAGTAAATCTTGTACCTAGAAAAGGAATATTGACCTCACTTCAAACAACACTTTGACATGTCGCAAACAACTGCTTCTCCTTACCAAGTAACACAAGTGCGTTTTAACTAAAGCTTTTCAGGAAAGAATACAGTTTCAAAATAGCGTGATTATCTTTCAATGTAAAGCTTGTACAGAGAAAAGGAACACTGATCTCACTTCTAACAATACTTTGACATGTCGTAAACAATGGCTTCTCTTTACAAGGAACAGTTGTGCATTTCTTACTTAAGTTATTTATGAAATGAATACACTTTCAAAGAATGTGATTATCTTTCAAAGTAACGTTTCTAAAGAGAAATGAACACTGATCTCACTTCTAACAAGGCTTTGACATGTCAGAAACAACTGCCTTTCCTTACCAAGAAACACATGTGTGTTATTACTAAAGCATTTAAAGAAATAAATACACTTTCAAAAGAACGTGATTATATTTCAAATTAAAGCTTGCACACAGAAAATGACTACTGATCTCACTTCTAACAATACTTTGACATGTCGAAAACAACTGCTTCTCCTTACAGAGAAACACATGTGTGTTTCTTACAAAAGTATTTCATGAAATAAATGCACTTTCAAAAAAACGTGATTATCTTCAAAAGTAAAGCTTCTATAGAGAAAAGGAACACTGATCTCACTTCTAAAAAGACTTTGACATGTAGCAAAAACTGCTTCTCTTTACCAAGAAACACATGTGTTTCTTAATAAAGCTTTTCAAGAGATGAATACACTTTCAAAAGAACATGATTATATTTCAAAGCAAAGCTTCTACAGAGAAAAGTAACACTGATCTCACTTCTAACAGTAATTTGCCATGTTGCAAACAACTGCTTTTCTTTACAAAGAAACACTTTTGCGTTTCTTACTAAAGCTATTTTTGAAATGAACTCTTTCAAAACAATGTGATTATCTTCCAAAGTAAAGCTTCTACAGAGAAAAGGAAAACTGATCTCACTTCAAACAGTAATAGATATGTCGAAAAAATCTGCTTCTCTATAAGGAGAAGCACATGTGCATTTCTTAATAAAGCTTTTCCTAAAATGAATACACTTTAAAAAGAACGTGATTATATTTAAAAGCAAAGATTCTACAGAGAAAAGGAACACGGATCTCACTTCTAACAAGCCTTTGACATGTCACAAAGAACTGCTTTGCTTTACAGAAAAAGACATGTGCGTTTCTTACTAAAGCATTTCAAGAAATGAATACACTTTCAAAAGAATGTGATTATCTTTCAAATAAAGCTTCTACAGAGAAAAGGAATACTGATCTCACTTCAAACAATACTTTGACATGTCGCAAACAATTGCTTCTCTTTAACAAGATACACGTGGGTTTCTTAGTAAAGCTTTTCAAGAAATGAATACACTTTCAAAAGAACGTGATTATATTTCAAAGCATAGCTTCTACAGAGAAAAGGAACACTGATCTCACTTCTAACAGTAATTTGACATGTCGCAAACAACTTTTCTTTACACAGAAAGACGTGTGTTTCTTACTAAAGCTATTTATAAAATGAATACACTTTCCAAAGAATGTGACTTTCTTTCAAAGTAAAGCTTCTACGGAGAAAAGGAACATTGATATCACTTCTAACAATAATTTGACACGTCGCAAACAACTGCTTCTCTTTACAGGGAAACACATGTGTGTTTCTTCCTAAAGCTTTTCATGAAATGAATACACTTTGAAATAAATGTGATTATCTTTCAAAGTAAAGCTTCTACAGAGAAAGGAACACTTATCTCTCTTCCAAAAATACTTTGACATGTCGCAAAAAATGGCTTTTCTTTACAGAGAAACAGTTGTGCGTTTCTTACTAAAGCTATTTTTGAAATGAATACACTTTCAAAACAATGAGATTATCTTTCAAAGTAAAGCTTGTAGAGAGAAAAGAAAACTGTTCTCATTTTTAACAGTAATTTGACATGTCACAAACAACTGCTCTTCTTTAGAGAGAAATACATGTATGTTTCTTACTAAAGATTTTCAAGAAATGTATACACTTTCAAAAGAACGTGATTATCTTTCAAATTAAAGCTTGTACAGAGAAAAGGAATATTGATCTCACTTCAAACAATATTTTGACATGTCCCAAACAACTGCTTCTCCTAACCAAGTAACACATGTGCTTTGCTTACTAAAGTTTTAAAGAAATGAATACACTTTTAAAAGAACATGATTATATTTCAAAGCAGAGTTTCTACAGAGAATGGAACACTGATCTCACTTCTAACAATACTTTGACATGTCGCAAACAACTGCTTCTCTTTACAGAGAAACACTTGTGCGTTTCTTACTAAAGCTATTAATGAAATGAATACACTTTCAGAAGAATATGATTATCTTTCAAAGTAAAGTTGTACAGAGAAAGGTAAACTGATCTCACTTCTAACAATACTTTGACATGTCGCAAACAACTGCTTCTCTTTACCAAGAAACACATGTGTTTCTAACTAAAGCTGTTCAAGAAATGTATACACTTTCAAAAGAATGTGATTATCCTTCAAAGCAAAGCTTGTACAAAGAAAAGGAACACTGATATCACTTCTAACAAGACGTTGACATGTCGCAAAAAACTGCTTCTCTTTATCAAGAAACACATGTGTGTTAGTTACTAAAGCTTTTCAGGAAATGAATACACTTTCAAAAGAATGTGATTATCTTTCAAAGTAAATCTTGTACCTAGAAAAGGAATATTGACCTCACTTCAAACAACACTTTGACATGTCGCAAACAACTGCTTCTCCTTACCAAGTAACACAAGTGCGTTTTAACTAAAGCTTTTCAGGAAAGAATACAGTTTCAAAATAGCGTGATTATCTTTCAATGTAAAGCTTGTACAGAGAAAAGGAACACTGATCTCACTTCTAACAATACTTTGACATGTCGTAAACAATGGCTTCTCTTTACAAGGAACAGTTGTGCATTTCTTACTTAAGTTATTTATGAAATGAATACACTTTCAAAGAATGTGATTATCTTTCAAAGTAACGTTTCTAAAGAGAAATGAACACTGATCTCACTTCTAACAAGGCTTTGACATGTCAGAAACAACTGCCTTTCCTTACCAAGAAACACATGTGTGTTATTACTAAAGCATTTAAAGAAATAAATACACTTTCAAAAGAACGTGATTATATTTCAAATTAAAGCTTGCACACAGAAAATGACTACTGATCTCACTTCTAACAATACTTTGACATGTCGAAAACAACTGCTTCTCCTTACAGAGAAACACATGTGTGTTTCTTACAAAAGTATTTCATGAAATAAATGCACTTTCAAAAAAAACGTGATTATCTTCCAAAGTAAAGCTTCTATAGAGAAAAGGAACACTGATCTCACTTCTAAAAAGACTTTGACATGTAGCAAAAACTGCTTCTCTTTACCAAGAAACACATGTGTTTCTTAATAAAGCTTTTTCAAGAGATGAATACACTTTCAAAAGAACATGATTATATTTCAAAGCAAAGCTTCTACAGAGAAAAGTAACACTGATCTCACTTCTAACAGTAATTTGCCATGTTGCAAACAACTGCTTTTCTTTACAAAGAAACACTTTTGCGTTTCTTACTAAAGCTATTTTTGAAATGAACTCTTTCAAAACAATGTGATTATCTTCCAAAGTAAAGCTTCTACAGAGAAAAGGAAAACTGATCTCACTTCAAACAGTAATAGATATGTCGAAAAAATCTGCTTCTCTATAAGGAGAAGCACATGTGCATTTCTTAATAAAGCTTTTCCTAAAATGAATACACTTTAAAAAGAACGTGATTATATTTAAAAGCAAAGATTCTACAGAGAAAAGGAACACGGATCTCACTTCTAACAAGCCTTTGACATGTCACAAAGAACTGCTTTGCTTTACAGAAAAAGACATGTGCGTTTCTTACTAAAGCATTTCAAGAAATGAATACACTTTCAAAAGAATGTGATTATCTTTCAAATAAAGCTTCTACAGAGAAAAGGAATACTGATCTCACTTCAAACAATACTTTGACATGTCGCAAACAATTGCTTCTCTTTAACAAGATACACGTGGGTTTCTTAGTAAAGCTTTTCAAGAAATGAATACACTTTCAAAAGAACGTGATTATATTTCAAAGCATAGCTTCTACAGAGAAAAGGAACACTGATCTCACTTCTAACAGTAATTTGACATGTCGCAAACAACTTTTCTTTACACAGAAAGACGTGTGTTTCTTACTAAAGCTATTTATAAAATGAATACACTTTCCAAAGAATGTGACTTTCTTTCAAAGTAAAGCTTCTACGGAGAAAAGGAACATTGATATCACTTCTAACAATAATTTGACACGTCGCAAACAACTGCTTCTCTTTACAGGGAAACACATGTGTGTTTCTTCCTAAAGCTTTTCATGAAATGAATACACTTTGAAATAAATGTGATTATCTTTCAAAGTAAAGCTTCTACAGAGAAAGGAACACTTATCTCTCTTCCAAAAATACTTTGACATGTCGCAAAAAATGGCTTTTCTTTACAGAGAAACAGTTGTGCGTTTCTTACTAAAGCTATTTTTGAAATGAATACACTTTCAAAACAATGAGATTATCTTTCAAAGTAAAGCTTGTAGAGAGAAAAGAAAACTGTTCTCATTTTTAACAGTAATTTGACATGTCACAAACAACTGCTTTTCTTTAGAGAGAAATACATGTATGTTTCTTACTAAAGATTTTCAAGAAATGTATACACTTTCAAAAGAACGTGATTATCTTTCAAATTAAAGCTTGTACAGAGAAAAGGAATATTGATCTCACTTCAAACAATATTTTGACATGTCCCAAACAACTGCTTCTCCTAACCAAGTAACACATGTGCTTTGCTTACTAAAGTTTTAAAGAAATGAATACACTTTTAAAAGAACATGATTATATTTCAAAGCAGAGTTTCTACAGAGAATGGAACACTGATCTCACTTCTAACAATACTTTGACATGTCGCAAACAACTGCTTCTCTTTACAGAGAAACACTTGTGCGTTTCTTACTAAAGCTATTAATGAAATGAATACACTTTCAGAAGAATATGATTATCTTTCAAAGTAAAGTTGTACAGAGAAAGGTAAACTGATCTCACTTCTAACAATACTTTGACATGTCGCAAACAACTGCTTCTCTTTACCAAGAAACACATGTGTTTCTAACTAAAGCTGTTCAAGAAATGTATACACTTTCAAAAGAATGTGATTATCCTTCAAAGTAAAGCTTGTACAAAGAAAAGGAACACTGATATCACTTCTAACAAGATGTTGACATGTCGCAAAAAACTGCTTCTCTTTATCAAGAAACACATGTGTGTTAGTTACTAAAGCTTTTCAGGAAATGAATACACTTTCAAAAGAATGTGATTATCTTTCAAAGTAAATCTTGTACCTAGAAAAGGAATATTGACCTCACTTCAAACAACACTTTGACATGTCGCAAACAACTGCTTCTCCTTACCAAGTAACACAAGTGCGTTTTAACTAAAGCTTTTCAGGAAAGAATACAGTTTCAAAATAGCGTGATTATCTTTCAATGTAAAGCTTGTACAGAGAAAAGGAACACTGATCTCACTTCTAACAATACTTTGACATGTCGTAAACAATGGCTTCTCTTTACAAGGAACAGTTGTGCATTTCTTACTTAAGTTATTTATGAAATGAATACACTTTCAAAGAATGTGATTATCTTTCAAAGTAACGTTTCTAAAGAGAAATGAACACTGATCTCACTTCTAACAAGGCTTTGACATGTCAGAAACAACTGCCTTTCCTTACCAAGAAACACATGTGTGTTATTACTAAAGCATTTAAAGAAATAAATACACTTTCAAAAGAACGTGATTATATTTCAAATTAAAGCTTGCACACAGAAAATGACTACTGATCTCACTTCTAACAATACTTTGACATGTCGAAAACAACTGCTTCTCCTTACAGAGAAACACATGTGTGTTTCTTACAAAAGTATTTCATGAAATAAATGCACTTTCAAAAAAAACGTGATTATCTTCCAAAATAAAGCTTCTATAGAGAAAAGGAACACTGATCTCACTTCTAAAAAGACTTTGACATGTAGCAAAAACTGCTTCTCTTTACCAAGAAACACATGTGTTTCTTAATAAAGCTTTTTCAAGAGATGAATACACTTTCAAAAGAACATGATTATATTTCAAAGCAAAGCTTCTACAGAGAAAAGTAACACTGATCTCACTTCTAACAGTAATTTGCCATGTTGCAAACAACTGCTTTTCTTTACAAAGAAACACTTTTGCGTTTCTTACTAAAGCTATTTTTGAAATGAACTCTTTCAAAACAATGTGATTATCTTCCAAAGTAAAGCTTCTACAGAGAAAAGGAAAACTGATCTCACTTCAAACAGTAATAGATATGTCGAAAAAATCTGCTTCTCTATAAGGAGAAGCACATGTGCATTTCTTAATAAAGCTTTTCCTAAAATGAATACACTTTAAAAAGAACGTGATTATATCTAAAAGCAAAGATTCTACAGAGAAAAGGAACACGGATCTCACTTCTAACAAGCCTTTGACATGTCACAAAGAACTGCTTTGCTTTACAGAAAAAGACATGTGCGTTTCTTACTAAAGCATTTCAAGAAATGAATACACTTTCAAAAGAATGTGATTATCTTTCAAATAAAGCTTCTACAGAGAAAAGGAATACTGATCTCACTTCAAACAATACTTTGACATGTCGCAAACAATTGCTTCTCTTTAACAAGATACACGTGGGTTTCTTAGTAAAGCTTTTCAAGAAATGAATACACTTTCAAAAGAACGTGATTATATTTCAAAGCATAGCTTCTACAGAGAAAAGGAACACTGATCTCACTTCTAACAGTAATTTGACATGTCGCAAACAACTTTTCTTTACACAGAAAGACGTGTGTTTCTTACTAAAGCTATTTATAAAATGAATACACTTTCCAAAGAATGTGACTTTCTTTCAAAGTAAAGCTTCTACGGAGAAAAGGAACATTGATATCACTTCTAACAATAATTTGACACGTCGCAAACAACTGCTTCTCTTTACAGGGAAACACATGTGTGTTTCTTCCTAAAGCTTTTCATGAAATGAATACACTTTGAAATAAATGTGATTATCTTTCAAAGTAAAGCTTCTACAGAGAAAGGAACACTTATCTCTCTTCCAAAAATACTTTGACATGTCGCAAAAAATGGCTTTTCTTTACAGAGAAACAGTTGTGCGTTTCTTACTAAAGCTATTTTTGAAATGAATACACTTTCAAAACAATGAGATTATCTTTCAAAGTAAAGCTTGTAGAGAGAAAAGAAAACTGTTCTCATTTTTAACAGTAATTTGACATGTCACAAACAACTGCTTTTCTTTAGAGAGAAATACATGTATGTTTCTTACTAAAGATTTTCAAGAAATGTATACACTTTCAAAAGAACGTGATTATCTTTCAAATTAAAGCTTGTACAGAGAAAAGGAATATTGATCTCACTTCAAACAATATTTTGACATGTCCCAAACAACTGCTTCTCCTAACCAAGTAACACATGTGCTTTGCTTACTAAAGTTTTAAAGAAATGAATACACTTTTAAAAGAACATGATTATATTTCAAAGCAGAGTTTCTACAGAGAATGGAACACTGATCTCACTTCTAACAATACTTTGACATGTCGCAAACAACTGCTTCTCTTTACAGAGAAACACTTGTGCGTTTCTTACTAAAGCTATTAATGAAATGAATACACTTTCAGAAGAATATGATTATCTTTCAAAGTAAAGTTGTACAGAGAAAGGTAAACTGATCTCACTTCTAACAATACTTTGACATGTCGCAAACAACTGCTTCTCTTTACCAAGAAACACATGTGTTTCTAACTAAAGCTGTTCAAGAAATGTATACACTTTCAAAAGAATGTGATTATCCTTCAAAGTAAAGCTTGTACAAAGAAAAGGAACACTGATATCACTTCTAACAAGACGTTGACATGTCGCAAAAAACTGCTTCTCTTTATCAAGAAACACATGTGTGTTAGTTACTAAAGCTTTTCAGGAAATGAATACACTTTCAAAAGAATGTGGTTATCTTTCAAAGTAAATCTTGTACCTAGAAAAGGAATATTGACCTCACTTCAAACAACACTTTGACATGTCGCAAACAACTGCTTCTCCTTACCAAGTAACACAAGTGCGTTTTAACTAAAGCTTTTCAGGAAAGAATACAGTTTCAAAATAGCGTGATTATCTTTCAATGTAAAGCTTGTACAGAGAAAAGGAACACTGATCTCACTTCTAACAATACTTTGACATGTCGTAAACAATGGCTTCTCTTTACAAGGAACAGTTGTGCATTTCTTACTTAAGTTATTTATGAAATGAATACACTTTCAAAGAATGTGATTATCTTTCAAAGTAACGTTTCTAAAGAGAAATGAACACTGATCTCACTTCTAACAAGGCTTTGACATGTCAGAAACAACTGCCTTTCCTTACCAAGAAACACATGTGTGTTATTACTAAAGCATTTAAAGAAATAAATACACTTTCAAAAGAACGTGATTATATTTCAAATTAAAGCTTGCACACAGAAAATGACTACTGATCTCACTTCTAACAATACTTTGACATGTCGAAAACAACTGCTTCTCCTTACAGAGAAACACATGTGTGTTTCTTACAAAAGTATTTCATGAAATAAATGCACTTTCAAAAAAACGTGATTATCTTCAAAAGTAAAGCTTCTATAGAGAAAAGGAACACTGATCTCACTTCTAAAAAGACTTTGACATGTAGCAAAAACTGCTTCTCTTTACCAAGAAACACATGTGTTTCTTAATAAAGCTTTTCAAGAGATGAATACACTTTCAAAAGAACATGATTATATTTCAAAGCAAAGCTTCTACAGAGAAAAGTAACACTGATCTCACTTCTAACAGTAATTTGCCATGTTGCAAACAACTGCTTTTCTTTACAAAGAAACACTTTTGCGTTTCTTACTAAAGCTATTTTTGAAATGAACTCTTTCAAAACAATGTGATTATCTTCCAAAGTAAAGCTTCTACAGAGAAAAGGAAAACTGATCTCACTTCAAACAGTAATAGATATGTCGAAAAAATCTGCTTCTCTATAAGGAGAAGCACATGTGCATTTCTTAATAAAGCTTTTCCTAAAATGAATACACTTTAAAAAGAACGTGATTATATTTAAAAGCAAAGATTCTACAGAGAAAAGGAACACGGATCTCACTTCTAACAAGCCTTTGACATGTCACAAAGAACTGCTTTGCTTTACAGAAAAAGACATGTGCGTTTCTTACTAAAGCATTTCAAGAAATGAATACACTTTCAAAAGAATGTGATTATCTTTCAAATAAAGCTTCTACAGAGAAAAGGAATACTGATCTCACTTCAAACAATACTTTGACATGTCGCAAACAATTGCTTCTCTTTAACAAGATACATGTGGGTTTCTTAGTAAAGCTTTTCAAGAAATGAATACACTTTCAAAAGAACGTGATTATATTTCAAAGCATAGCTTCTACAGAGAAAAGGAACACTGATCTCACTTCTAACAGTAATTTGACATGTCGCAAACAACTTTTCTTTACACAGAAAGACGTGTGTTTCTTACTAAAGCTATTTATAAAATGAATACACTTTCCAAAGAATGTGACTTTCTTTCAAAGTAAAGCTTCTACGGAGAAAAGGAACATTGATATCACTTCTAACAATAATTTGACACGTCGCAAACAACTGCTTCTCTTTACAGGGAAACACATGTGTGTTTCTTCCTAAAGCTTTTCATGAAATGAATACACTTTGAAATAAATGTGATTATCTTTCAAAGTAAAGCTTCTACAGAGAAAGGAACACTTATCTCTCTTCCAAAAATACTTTGACATGTCGCAAAAAATGGCTTTTCTTTACAGAGAAACAGTTGTGCGTTTCTTACTAAAGCTATTTTTGAAATGAATACACTTTCAAAACAATGAGATTATCTTTCAAAGTAAAGCTTGTAGAGAGAAAAGAAAACTGTTCTCATTTTTAACAGTAATTTGACATGTCACAAACAACTGCTTTTCTTTAGAGAGAAATACATGTATGTTTCTTACTAAAGATTTTCAAGAAATGTATACACTTTCAAAAGAACGTGATTATCTTTCAAATTAAAGCTTGTACAGAGAAAAGGAATATTGATCTCACTTCAAACAATATTTTGACATGTCCCAAACAACTGCTTCTCCTAACCAAGTAACACATGTGCTTTGCTTACTAAAGTTTTAAAGAAATGAATACACTTTTAAAAGAACATGATTATATTTCAAAGCAGAGTTTCTACAGAGAATGGAACACTGATCTCACTTCTAACAATACTTTGACATGTCCCAAACAACTGCTTCTCTTTACAGAGAAACACTTGTGCGTTTCTTACTAAAGCTATTAATGAAATGAATACACTTTCAGAAGAATATGATTATCTTTCAAAGTAAAGTTGTACAGAGAAAGGTAAACTGATCTCACTTCTAACAATACTTTGACATGTCGCAAACAACTGCTTCTCTTTACCAAGAAACACATGTGTTTCTAACTAAAGCTGTTCAAGAAATGTATACACTTTCAAAAGAATGTGATTATCCTTCAAAGTAAAGCTTGTACAAAGAAAAGGAACACTGATATCACTTCTAACAAGACGTTGACATGTCGCAAAAAACTGCTTCTCTTTATCAAGAAACACATGTGTGTTAGTTACTAAAGCTTTTCAGGAAATGAATACACTTTCAAAAGAATGTGATTATCTTTCAAAGTAAATCTTGTACCTAGAAAAGGAATATTGACCTCACTTCAAACAACACTTTGACATGTCGCAAACAACTGCTTCTCCTTACCAAGTAACACAAGTGCGTTTTAACTAAAGCTTTTCAGGAAAGAATACAGTTTCAAAATAGCGTGATTATCTTTCAATGTAAAGCTTGTACAGAGAAAAGGAACACTGATCTCACTTCTAACAATACTTTGACATGTCGTAAACAATGGCTTCTCTTTACAAGGAACAGTTGTGCATTTCTTACTTAAGTTATTTATGAAATGAATACACTTTCAAAGAATGTGATTATCTTTCAAAGTAACGTTTCTAAAGAGAAATGAATACTGATCTCACTTCTAACAAGGCTTTGACATGTCAGAAACAACTGCCTTTCCTTACCAAGAAACACATGTGTGTTATTACTAAAGCATTTAAAGAAATAAATACACTTTCAAAAGAACGTGATTATATTTCAAATTAAAGCTTGCACACAGAAAATGACTACTGATCTCACTTCTAACAATACTTTGACATGTCGAAAACAACTGCTTCTCCTTACAGAGAAACACATGTGTGTTTCTTACAAAAGTATTTCATGAAATAAATGCACTTTCAAAAAAAACGTGATTATCTTCCAAAGTAAAGCTTCTATAGAGAAAAGGAACACTGATCTCACTTCTAAAAAGACTTTGACATGTAGCAAAAACTGCTTCTCTTTACCAAGAAACACATGTGTTTCTTAATAAAGCTTTTTCAAGAGATGAATACACTTTCAAAAGAACATGATTATATTTCAAAGCAAAGCTTCTACAGAGAAAAGTAACACTGATCTCACTTCTAACAGTAATTTGCCATGTTGCAAACAACTGCTTTTCTTTACAAAGAAACACTTTTGCGTTTCTTACTAAAGCTATTTTTGAAATGAACTCTTTCAAAACAATGTGATTATCTTCCAAAGTAAAGCTTCTACAGAGAAAAGGAAAACTGATCTCACTTCAAACAGTAATAGATATGTCGAAAAAATCTGCTTCTCTATAAGGAGAAGCACATGTGCATTTCTTAATAAAGCTTTTCCTAAAATGAATACACTTTAAAAAGAACGTGATTATATTTAAAAGCAAAGATTCTACAGAGAAAAGGAACACGGATCTCACTTCTAACAAGCCTTTGACATGTCACAAAGAACTGCTTTGCTTTACAGAAAAAGACATGTGCGTTTCTTACTAAAGCATTTCAAGAAATGAATACACTTTCAAAAGAATGTGATTATCTTTCAAATAAAGCTTCTACAGAGAAAAGGAATACTGATCTCACTTCAAACAATACTTTGACATGTCGCAAACAATTGCTTCTCTTTAACAAGATACACGTGGGTTTCTTAGTAAAGCTTTTCAAGAAATGAATACACTTTCAAAAGAACGTGATTATATTTCAAAGCATAGCTTCTACAGAGAAAAGGAACACTGATCTCACTTCTAACAGTAATTTGACATGTCGCAAACAACTTTTCTTTACACAGAAAGACGTGTGTTTCTTACTAAAGCTATTTATAAAATGAATACACTTTCCAAAGAATGTGACTTTCTTTCAAAGTAAAGCTTCTACGGAGAAAAGGAACATTGATATCACTTCTAACAATAATTTGACACGTCGCAAACAACTGCTTCTCTTTACAGGGAAACACATGTGTGTTTCTTCCTAAAGCTTTTCATGAAATGAATACACTTTGAAATAAATGTGATTATCTTTCAAAGTAAAGCTTCTACAGAGAAAGGAACACTTATCTCTCTTCCAAAAATACTTTGACATGTCGCAAAAAATGGCTTTTCTTTACAGAGAAACAGTTGTGCGTTTCTTACTAAAGCTATTTTTGAAATGAATACACTTTCAAAACAATGAGATTATCTTTCAAAGTAAAGCTTGTAGAGAGAAAAGAAAACTGTTCTCATTTTTAACAGTAATTTGACATGTCACAAACAACTGCTTTTCTTTAGAGAGAAATACATGTATGTTTCTTACTAAAGATTTTCAAGAAATGTATACACTTTCAAAAGAACGTGATTATCTTTCAAATTAAAGCTTGTACAGAGAAAAGGAATATTGATCTCACTTCAAACAATATTTTGACATGTCCCAAACAACTGCTTCTCCTAACCAAGTAACACATGTGCTTTGCTTACTAAAGTTTTAAAGAAATGAATACACTTTTAAAAGAACATGATTATATTTCAAAGCAGAGTTTCTACAGAGAATGGAACACTGATCTCACTTCTAACAATACTTTGACATGTCGCAAACAACTGCTTCTCTTTACAGAGAAACACTTGTGCGTTTCTTACTAAAGCTATTAATGAAATGAATACACTTTCAGAAGAATATGATTATCTTTCAAAGTAAAGTTGTACAGAGAAAGGTAAACTGATCTCACTTCTAACAATACTTTGACATGTCGCAAACAACTGCTTCTCTTTACCAAGAAACACATGTGTTTCTAACTAAAGCTGTTCAAGAAATGTATACACTTTCAAAAGAATGTGATTATCCTTCAAAGTAAAGCTTGTACAAAGAAAAGGAACACTGATATCACTTCTAACAAGACGTTGACATGTCGCAAAAAACTGCTTCTCTTTATCAAGAAACACATGTGTGTTAGTTACTAAAGCTTTTCAGGAAATGAATACACTTTCAAAAGAATGTGATTATCTTTCAAAGTAAATCTTGTACCTAGAACAGGAATATTGACCTCACTTCAAACAACACTTTGACATGTCGCAAACAACTGCTTCTCCTTACCAAGTAACACAAGTGCGTTTTAACTAAAGCTTTTCAGGAAAGAATACAGTTTCAAAATAGCGTGATTATCTTTCAATGTAAAGCTTGTACAGAGAAAAGGAACACTGATCTCACTTCTAACAATACTTTGACATGTCGTAAACAATGGCTTCTCTTTACAAGGAACAGTTGTGCATTTCTTACTTAAGTTATTTATGAAATGAATACACTTTCAAAGAATGTGATTATCTTTCAAAGTAACGTTTCTAAAGAGAAATGAATACTGATCTCACTTCTAACAAGGCTTTGACATGTCAGAAACAACTGCCTTTCCTTACCAAGAAACACATGTGTGTTATTACTAAAGCATTTAAAGAAATAAATACACTTTCAAAAGAACGTGATTATATTTCAAATTAAAGCTTGCACACAGAAAATGACTACTGATCTCACTTCTAACAATACTTTGACATGTCGAAAACAACTGCTTCTCCTTACAGAGAAACACATGTGTGTTTCTTACAAAAGTATTTCATGAAATAAATGCACTTTCAAAAAAAACGTGATTATCTTCCAAAATAAAGCTTCTATAGAGAAAAGGAACACTGATCTCACTTCTAAAAAGACTTTGACATGTAGCAAAAACTGCTTCTCTTTACCAAGAAACACATGTGTTTCTTAATAAAGCTTTTTCAAGAGATGAATACACTTTCAAAAGAACATGATTATATTTCAAAGCAAAGCTTCTACAGAGAAAAGTAACACTGATCTCACTTCTAACAGTAATTTGCCATGTTGCAAACAACTGCTTTTCTTTACAAAGAAACACTTTTGCGTTTCTTACTAAAGCTATTTTTGAAATGAACTCTTTCAAAACAATGTGATTATCTTCCAAAGTAAAGCTTCTACAGAGAAAAGGAAAACTGATCTCACTTCAAACAGTAATAGATATGTCGAAAAAATCTGCTTCTCTATAAGGAGAAGCACATGTGCATTTCTTAATAAAGCTTTTCCTAAAATGAATACACTTTAAAAAGAACGTGATTATATCTAAAAGCAAAGATTCTACAGAGAAAAGGAACACGGATCTCACTTCTAACAAGCCTTTGACATGTCACAAAGAACTGCTTTGCTTTACAGAAAAAGACATGTGCGTTTCTTACTAAAGCATTTCAAGAAATGAATACACTTTCAAAAGAATGTGATTATCTTTCAAATAAAGCTTCTACAGAGAAAAGGAATACTGATCTCACTTCAAACAATACTTTGACATGTCGCAAACAATTGCTTCTCTTTAACAAGATACACGTGGGTTTCTTAGTAAAGCTTTTCAAGAAATGAATACACTTTCAAAAGAACGTGATTATATTTCAAAGCATAGCTTCTACAGAGAAAAGGAACACTGATCTCACTTCTAACAGTAATTTGACATGTCGCAAACAACTTTTCTTTACACAGAAAGACGTGTGTTTCTTACTAAAGCTATTTATAAAATGAATACACTTTCCAAAGAATGTGACTTTCTTTCAAAGTAAAGCTTCTACGGAGAAAAGGAACATTGATATCACTTCTAACAATAATTTGACACGTCGCAAACAACTGCTTCTCTTTACAGGGAAACACATGTGTGTTTCTTCCTAAAGCTTTTCATGAAATGAATACACTTTGAAATAAATGTGATTATCTTTCAAAGTAAAGCTTCTACAGAGAAAGGAACACTTATCTCTCTTCCAAAAATACTTTGACATGTCGCAAAAAATGGCTTTTCTTTACAGAGAAACAGTTGTGCGTTTCTTACTAAAGCTATTTTTGAAATGAATACACTTTCAAAACAATGAGATTATCTTTCAAAGTAAAGCTTGTAGAGAGAAAAGAAAACTGTTCTCATTTTTAACAGTAATTTGACATGTCACAAACAACTGCTTTTCTTTAGAGAGAAATACATGTATGTTTCTTACTAAAGATTTTCAAGAAATGTATACACTTTCAAAAGAACGTGATTATCTTTCAAATTAAAGCTTGTACAGAGAAAAGGAATATTGATCTCACTTCAAACAATATTTTGACATGTCCCAAACAACTGCTTCTCCTAACCAAGTAACACATGTGCTTTGCTTACTAAAGTTTTAAAGAAATGAATACACTTTTAAAAGAACATGATTATATTTCAAAGCAGAGTTTCTACAGAGAATGGAACACTGATCTCACTTCTAACAATACTTTGACATGTCGCAAACAACTGCTTCTCTTTACAGAGAAACACTTGTGCGTTTCTTACTAAAGCTATTAATGAAATGAATACACTTTCAGAAGAATATGATTATCTTTCAAAGTAAAGTTGTACAGAGAAAGGTAAACTGATCTCACTTCTAACAATACTTTGACATGTCGCAAACAACTGCTTCTCTTTACCAAGAAACACATGTGTTTCTAACTAAAGCTGTTCAAGAAATGTATACACTTTCAAAAGAATGTGATTATCCTTCAAAGCAAAGCTTGTACAAAGAAAAGGAACACTGATATCACTTCTAACAAGACGTTGACATGTCGCAAAAAACTGCTTCTCTTTATCAAGAAACACATGTGTGTTAGTTACTAAAGCTTTTCAGGAAATGAATACACTTTCAAAAGAATGTGATTATCTTTCAAAGTAAATCTTGTACCTAGAAAAGGAATATTGACCTCACTTCAAACAACACTTTGACATGTCGCAAACAACTGCTTCTCCTTACCAAGTAACACAAGTGCGTTTTAACTAAAGCTTTTCAGGAAAGAATACAGTTTCAAAATAGCGTGATTATCTTTCAATGTAAAGCTTGTACAGAGAAAAGGAACACTGATCTCACTTCTAACAATACTTTGACATGTCGTAAACAATGGCTTCTCTTTACAAGGAACAGTTGTGCATTTCTTACTTAAGTTATTTATGAAATGAATACACTTTCAAAGAATGTGATTATCTTTCAAAGTAACGTTTCTAAAGAGAAATGAACACTGATCTCACTTCTAACAAGGCTTTGACATGTCAGAAACAACTGCCTTTCCTTACCAAGAAACACATGTGTGTTATTACTAAAGCATTTAAAGAAATAAATACACTTTCAAAAGAACGTGATTATATTTCAAATTAAAGCTTGCACACAGAAAATGACTACTGATCTCACTTCTAACAATACTTTGACATGTCGAAAACAACTGCTTCTCCTTACAGAGAAACACATGTGTGTTTCTTACAAAAGTATTTCATGAAATAAATGCACTTTCAAAAAAAACGTGATTATCTTCCAAAATAAAGCTTCTATAGAGAAAAGGAACACTGATCTCACTTCTAAAAAGACTTTGACATGTAGCAAAAACTGCTTCTCTTTACCAAGAAACACATGTGTTTCTTAATAAAGCTTTTTCAAGAGATGAATACACTTTCAAAAGAACATGATTATATTTCAAAGCAAAGCTTCTACAGAGAAAAGTAACACTGATCTCACTTCTAACAGTAATTTGCCATGTTGCAAACAACTGCTTTTCTTTACAAAGAAACACTTTTGCGTTTCTTACTAAAGCTATTTTTGAAATGAACTCTTTCAAAACAATGTGATTATCTTCCAAAGTAAAGCTTCTACAGAGAAAAGGAAAACTGATCTCACTTCAAACAGTAATAGATATGTCGAAAAAATCTGCTTCTCTATAAGGAGAAGCACATGTGCATTTCTTAATAAAGCTTTTCCTAAAATGAATACACTTTAAAAAGAACGTGATTATATCTAAAAGCAAAGATTCTACAGAGAAAAGGAACACGGATCTCACTTCTAACAAGCCTTTGACATGTCACAAAGAACTGCTTTGCTTTACAGAAAAAGACATGTGCGTTTCTTACTAAAGCATTTCAAGAAATGAATACACTTTCAAAAGAATGTGATTATCTTTCAAATAAAGCTTCTACAGAGAAAAGGAATACTGATCTCACTTCAAACAATACTTTGACATGTCGCAAACAATTGCTTCTCTTTAACAAGATACACGTGGGTTTCTTAGTAAAGCTTTTCAAGAAATGAATACACTTTCAAAAGAACGTGATTATATTTCAAAGCATAGCTTCTACAGAGAAAAGGAACACTGATCTCACTTCTAACAGTAATTTGACATGTCGCAAACAACTTTTCTTTACACAGAAAGACGTGTGTTTCTTACTAAAGCTATTTATAAAATGAATACACTTTCCAAAGAATGTGACTTTCTTTCAAAGTAAAGCTTCTACGGAGAAAAGGAACATTGATATCACTTCTAACAATAATTTGACACGTCGCAAACAACTGCTTCTCTTTACAGGGAAACACATGTGTGTTTCTTCCTAAAGCTTTTCATGAAATGAATACACTTTGAAATAAATGTGATTATCTTTCAAAGTAAAGCTTCTACAGAGAAAGGAACACTTATCTCTCTTCCAAAAATACTTTGACATGTCGCAAAAAATGGCTTTTCTTTACAGAGAAACAGTTGTGCGTTTCTTACTAAAGCTATTTTTGAAATGAATACACTTTCAAAACAATGAGATTATCTTTCAAAGTAAAGCTTGTAGAGAGAAAAGAAAACTGTTCTCATTTTTAACAGTAATTTGACATGTCACAAACAACTGCTTTTCTTTAGAGAGAAATACATGTATGTTTCTTACTAAAGATTTTCAAGAAATGTATACACTTTCAAAAGAACGTGATTATCTTTCAAATTAAAGCTTGTACAGAGAAAAGGAATATTGATCTCACTTCAAACAATATTTTGACATGTCCCAAACAACTGCTTCTCCTAACCAAGTAACACATGTGCTTTGCTTACTAAAGTTTTAAAGAAATGAATACACTTTTAAAAGAACATGATTATATTTCAAAGCAGAGTTTCTACAGAGAATGGAACACTGATCTCACTTCTAACAATACTTTGACATGTCGCAAACAACTGCTTCTCTTTACAGAGAAACACTTGTGCGTTTCTTACTAAAGCTATTAATGAAATGAATACACTTTCAGAAGAATATGATTATCTTTCAAAGTAAAGTTGTACAGAGAAAGGTAAACTGATCTCACTTCTAACAATACTTTGACATGTCGCAAACAACTGCTTCTCTTTACCAAGAAACACATGTGTTTCTAACTAAAGCTGTTCAAGAAATGTATACACTTTCAAAAGAATGTGATTATCCTTCAAAGCAAAGCTTGTACAAAGAAAAGGAACACTGATATCACTTCTAACAAGACGTTGACATGTCGCAAAAAACTGCTTCTCTTTATCAAGAAACACATGTGTGTTAGTTACTAAAGCTTTTCAGGAAATGAATACACTTTCAAAAGAATGTGATTATCTTTCAAAGTAAATCTTGTACCTAGAAAAGGAATATTGACCTCACTTCAAACAACACTTTGACATGTCGCAAACAACTGCTTCTCCTTACCAAGTAACACAAGTGCGTTTTAACTAAAGCTTTTCAGGAAAGAATACAGTTTCAAAATAGCGTGATTATCTTTCAATGTAAAGCTTGTACAGAGAAAAGGAACACTGATCTCACTTCTAACAATACTTTGACATGTCGTAAACAATGGCTTCTCTTTACAAGGAACAGTTGTGCATTTCTTACTTAAGTTATTTATGAAATGAATACACTTTCAAAGAATGTGATTATCTTTCAAAGTAACGTTTCTAAAGAGAAATGAACACTGATCTCACTTCTAACAAGGCTTTGACATGTCAGAAACAACTGCCTTTCCTTACCAAGAAACACATGTGTGTTATTACTAAAGCATTTAAAGAAATAAATACACTTTCAAAAGAACGTGATTATATTTCAAATTAAAGCTTGCACACAGAAAATGACTACTGATCTCACTTCTAACAATACTTTGACATGTCGAAAACAACTGCTTCTCCTTACAGAGAAACACATGTGTGTTTCTTACAAAAGTATTTCATGAAATAAATGCACTTTCAAAAAAAACGTGATTATCTTCCAAAGTAAAGCTTCTATAGAGAAAAGGAACACTGATCTCACTTCTAAAAAGACTTTGACATGTAGCAAAAACTGCTTCTCTTTACCAAGAAACACATGTGTTTCTTAATAAAGCTTTTTCAAGAGATGAATACACTTTCAAAAGAACATGATTATATTTCAAAGCAAAGCTTCTACAGAGAAAAGTAACACTGATCTCACTTCTAACAGTAATTTGCCATGTTGCAAACAACTGCTTTTCTTTACAAAGAAACACTTTTGCGTTTCTTACTAAAGCTATTTTTGAAATGAACTCTTTCAAAACAATGTGATTATCTTCCAAAGTAAAGCTTCTACAGAGAAAAGGAAAACTGATCTCACTTCAAACAGTAATAGATATGTCGAAAAAATCTGCTTCTCTATAAGGAGAAGCACATGTGCATTTCTTAATAAAGCTTTTCCTAAAATGAATACACTTTAAAAAGAACGTGATTATATTTAAAAGCAAAGATTCTACAGAGAAAAGGAACACGGATCTCACTTCTAACAAGCCTTTGACATGTCACAAAGAACTGCTTTGCTTTACAGAAAAAGACATGTGCGTTTCTTACTAAAGCATTTCAAGAAATGAATACACTTTCAAAAGAATGTGATTATCTTTCAAATAAAGCTTCTACAGAGAAAAGGAATACTGATCTCACTTCAAACAATACTTTGACATGTCGCAAACAATTGCTTCTCTTTAACAAGATACACGTGGGTTTCTTAGTAAAGCTTTTCAAGAAATGAATACACTTTCAAAAGAACGTGATTATATTTCAAAGCATAGCTTCTACAGAGAAAAGGAACACTGATCTCACTTCTAACAGTAATTTGACATGTCGCAAACAACTTTTCTTTACACAGAAAGACGTGTGTTTCTTACTAAAGCTATTTATAAAATGAATACACTTTCCAAAGAATGTGACTTTCTTTCAAAGTAAAGCTTCTACGGAGAAAAGGAACATTGATATCACTTCTAACAATAATTTGACACGTCGCAAACAACTGCTTCTCTTTACAGGGAAACACATGTGTGTTTCTTCCTAAAGCTTTTCATGAAATGAATACACTTTGAAATAAATGTGATTATCTTTCAAAGTAAAGCTTCTACAGAGAAAGGAACACTTATCTCTCTTCCAAAAATACTTTGACATGTCGCAAAAAATGGCTTTTCTTTACAGAGAAACAGTTGTGCGTTTCTTACTAAAGCTATTTTTGAAATGAATACACTTTCAAAACAATGAGATTATCTTTCAAAGTAAAGCTTGTAGAGAGAAAAGAAAACTGTTCTCATTTTTAACAGTAATTTGACATGTCACAAACAACTGCTTTTCTTTAGAGAGAAATACATGTATGTTTCTTACTAAAGATTTTCAAGAAATGTATACACTTTCAAAAGAACGTGATTATCTTTCAAATTAAAGCTTGTACAGAGAAAAGGAATATTGATCTCACTTCAAACAATATTTTGACATGTCCCAAACAACTGCTTCTCCTAACCAAGTAACACATGTGCTTTGCTTACTAAAGTTTTAAAGAAATGAATACACTTTTAAAAGAACATGATTATATTTCAAAGCAGAGTTTCTACAGAGAATGGAACACTGATCTCACTTCTAACAATACTTTGACATGTCGCAAACAACTGCTTCTCTTTACAGAGAAACACTTGTGCGTTTCTTACTAAAGCTATTAATGAAATGAATACACTTTCAGAAGAATATGATTATCTTTCAAAGTAAAGTTGTACAGAGAAAGGTAAACTGATCTCACTTCTAACAATACTTTGACATGTCGCAAACAACTGCTTCTCTTTACCAAGAAACACATGTGTTTCTAACTAAAGCTGTTCAAGAAATGTATACACTTTCAAAAGAATGTGATTATCCTTCAAAGCAAAGCTTGTACAAAGAAAAGGAACACTGATATCACTTCTAACAAGACGTTGACATGTCGCAAAAAACTGCTTCTCTTTATCAAGAAACACATGTGTGTTAGTTACTAAAGCTTTTCAGGAAATGAATACACTTTCAAAAGAATGTGATTATCTTTCAAAGTAAATCTTGTACCTAGAAAAGGAATATTGACCTCACTTCAAACAACACTTTGACATGTCGCAAACAACTGCTTCTCCTTACCAAGTAACACAAGTGCGTTTTAACTAAAGCTTTTCAGGAAAGAATACAGTTTCAAAATAGCGTGATTATCTTTCAATGTAAAGCTTGTACAGAGAAAAGGAACACTGATCTCACTTCTAACAATACTTTGACATGTCGTAAACAATGGCTTCTCTTTACAAGGAACAGTTGTGCATTTCTTACTTAAGTTATTTATGAAATGAATACACTTTCAAAGAATGTGATTATCTTTCAAAGTAACGTTTCTAAAGAGAAATGAATACTGATCTCACTTCTAACAAGGCTTTGACATGTCAGAAACAACTGCCTTTCCTTACCAAGAAACACATGTGTGTTATTACTAAAGCATTTAAAGAAATAAATACACTTTCAAAAGAACGTGATTATATTTCAAATTAAAGCTTGCACACAGAAAATGACTACTGATCTCACTTCTAACAATACTTTGACATGTCGAAAACAACAGCTTCTCCTTACAGAGAAACACATGTGTGTTTCTTACAAAAGTATTTCATGAAATAAATGCACTTTCAAAAAAAAACGTGATTATCTTCCAAAGTAAAGCTTCTATAGAGAAAAGGAACACTGATCTCACTTCTAAAAAGACTTTGACATGTAGCAAAAACTGCTTCTCTTTACCAAGAAACACATGTGTTTCTTAATAAAGCTTTTTCAAGAGATGAATACACTTTCAAAAGAACATGATTATATTTCAAAGCAAAGCTTCTACAGAGAAAAGTAACACTGATCTCACTTCTAACAGTAATTTGCCATGTTGCAAACAACTGCTTTTCTTTACAAAGAAACACTTTTGCGTTTCTTACTAAAGCTATTTTTGAAATGAACTCTTTCAAAACAATGTGATTATCTTCCAAAGTAAAGCTTCTACAGAGAAAAGGAAAACTGATCTCACTTCAAACAGTAATAGATATGTCGAAAAAATCTGCTTCTCTATAAGGAGAAGCACATGTGCATTTCTTAATAAAGCTTTTCCTAAAATGAATACACTTTAAAAAGAACGTGATTATATCTAAAAGCAAAGATTCTACAGAGAAAAGGAACACGGATCTCACTTCTAACAAGCCTTTGACATGTCACAAAGAACTGCTTTGCTTTACAGAAAAAGACATGTGCGTTTCTTACTAAAGCATTTCAAGAAATGAATACACTTTCAAAAGAATGTGATTATCTTTCAAATAAAGCTTCTACAGAGAAAAGGAATACTGATCTCACTTCAAACAATACTTTGACATGTCGCAAACAATTGCTTCTCTTTAACAAGATACACGTGGGTTTCTTAGTAAAGCTTTTCAAGAAATGAATACACTTTCAAAAGAACGTGATTATATTTCAAAGCATAGCTTCTACAGAGAAAAGGAACACTGATCTCACTTCTAACAGTAATTTGACATGTCGCAAACAACTTTTCTTTACACAGAAAGACGTGTGTTTCTTACTAAAGCTATTTATAAAATGAATACACTTTCCAAAGAATGTGACTTTCTTTCAAAGTAAAGCTTCTACGGAGAAAAGGAACATTGATATCACTTCTAACAATAATTTGACACGTCGCAAACAA
The DNA here is from genome assembly GCF_950005125.1 of Chionomys nivalis. NCBI lineage: Eukaryota > Metazoa > Chordata > Mammalia > Rodentia > Cricetidae > Chionomys > Chionomys nivalis. Next base: position 127,328,228 of record NC_080088.1, on the reverse strand, counting down.
CTGCTTCTCTTTACAGGGAAACACATGTGTGTTTCTTCCTAAAGCTTTTCATGAAATGAATACACTTTGAAATAAATGTGATTATCTTTCAAAGTAAAGCTTCTACAGAGAAAGGAACACTTATCTCTCTTCCAAAAATACTTTGACATGTCGCAAAAAATGGCTTTTCTTTACAGAGAAACAGTTGTGCGTTTCTTACTAAAGCTATTTTTGAAATGAATACACTTTCAAAACAATGAGATTATCTTTCAAAGTAAAGCTTGTAGAGAGAAAAGAAAACTGTTCTCATTTTTAACAGTAATTTGACATGTCACAAACAACTGCTTTTCTTTAGAGAGAAATACATGTATGTTTCTTACTAAAGATTTTCAAGAAATGTATACACTTTCAAAAGAACGTGATTATCTTTCAAATTAAAGCTTGTACAGAGAAAAGGAATATTGATCTCACTTCAAACAATATTTTGACATGTCCCAAACAACTGCTTCTCCTAACCAAGTAACACATGTGCTTTGCTTACTAAAGTTTTAAAGAAATGAATACACTTTTAAAAGAACATGATTATATTTCAAAGCAGAGTTTCTACAGAGAATGGAACACTGATCTCACTTCTAACAATACTTTGACATGTCGCAAACAACTGCTTCTCTTTACAGAGAAACACTTGTGCGTTTCTTACTAAAGCTATTAATGAAATGAATACACTTTCAGAAGAATATGATTATCTTTCAAAGTAAAGTTGTACAGAGAAAGGTAAACTGATCTCACTTCTAACAATACTTTGACATGTCGCAAACAACTGCTTCTCTTTACCAAGAAACACATGTGTTTCTAACTAAAGCTGTTCAAGAAATGTATACACTTTCAAAAGAATGTGATTATCCTTCAAAGCAAAGCTTGTACAAAGAAAAGGAACACTGATATCACTTCTAACAAGACGTTGACATGTCGCAAAAAACTGCTTCTCTTTATCAAGAAACACATGTGTGTTAGTTACTAAAGCTTTTCAGGAAATGAATACACTTTCAAAAGAATGTGATTATCTTTCAAATAAAGCTTCTACAGAGAAAAGGAATACTGATCTCACTTCAAACAATACTTTGACATGTCGCAAACAATTGCTTCTCTTTAACAAGATACACGTGGGTTTCTTAGTAAAGCTTTTCAAGAAATGAATACACTTTCAAAAGAACGTGATTATATTTCAAAGCATAGCTTCTACAGAGAAAAGGAACACTGATCTCACTTCTAACAGTAATTTGACATGTCGCAAACAACTTTTCTTTACACAGAAAGACGTGTGTTTCTTACTAAAGCTATTTATAAAATGAATACACTTTCCAAAGAATGTGACTTTCTTTCAAAGTAAAGCTTCTACGGAGAAAAGGAACATTGATATCACTTCTAACAATAATTTGACACGTCGCAAACAACTGCTTCTCTTTACAGGGAAACACATGTGTGTTTCTTCCTAAAGCTTTTCATGAAATGAATACACTTTGAAATAAATGTGATTATCTTTCAAAGTAAAGCTTCTACAGAGAAAGGAACACTTATCTCTCTTCCAAAAATACTTTGACATGTCGCAAAAAATGGCTTTTCTTTACAGAGAAACAGTTGTGCGTTTCTTACTAAAGCTATTTTTGAAATGAATACACTTTCAAAACAATGAGATTATCTTTCAAAGTAAAGCTTGTAGAGAGAAAAGAAAACTGTTCTCATTTTTAACAGTAATTTGACATGTCACAAACAACTGCTTTTCTTTAGAGAGAAATACATGTATGTTTCTTACTAAAGATTTTCAAGAAATGTATACACTTTCAAAAGAACGTGATTATCTTTCAAATTAAAGCTTGTACAGAGAAAAGGAATATTGATCTCACTTCAAACAATATTTTGACATGTCCCAAACAACTGCTTCTCCTAACCAAGTAACACATGTGCTTTGCTTACTAAAGTTTTAAAGAAATGAATACACTTTTAAAAGAACATGATTATATTTCAAAGCAGAGTTTCTACAGAGAATGGAACACTGATCTCACTTCTAACAATACTTTGACATGTCGCAAACAACTGCTTCTCTTTACAGAGAAACACTTGTGCGTTTCTTACTAAAGCTATTAATGAAATGAATACACTTTCAGAAGAATATGATTATCTTTCAAAGTAAAGTTGTACAGAGAAAGGTAAACTGATCTCACTTCTAACAATACTTTGACATGTCGCAAACAACTGCTTCTCTTTACCAAGAAACACATGTGTTTCTAACTAAAGCTGTTCAAGAAATGTATACACTTTCAAAAGAATGTGATTATCCTTCAAAGCAAAGCTTGTACAAAGAAAAGGAACACTGATATCACTTCTAACAAGACGTTGACATGTCGCAAAAAACTGCTTCTCTTTATCAAGAAACACATGTGTGTTAGTTACTAAAGCTTTTCAGGAAATGAATACACTTTCAAAAGAATGTGATTATCTTTCAAAGTAAATCTTGTACCTAGAAAAGGAATATTGACCTCACTTCAAACAACACTTTGACATGTCGCAAACAACTGCTTCTCCTTACCAAGTAACACAAGTGCGTTTTAACTAAAGCTTTTCAGGAAAGAATACAGTTTCAAAATAGCGTGATTATCTTTCAATGTAAAGCTTGTACAGAGAAAAGGAACACTGATCTCACTTCTAACAATACTTTGACATGTCGTAAACAATGGCTTCTCTTTACAAGGAACAGTTGTGCATTTCTTACTTAAGTTATTTATGAAATGAATACACTTTCAAAGAATGTGATTATCTTTCAAAGTAACGTTTCTAAAGAGAAATGAATACTGATCTCACTTCTAACAAGGCTTTGACATGTCAGAAACAACTGCCTTTCCTTACCAAGAAACACATGTGTGTTATTACTAAAGCATTTAAAGAAATAAATACACTTTCAAAAGAACGTGATTATATTTCAAATTAAAGCTTGCACACAGAAAATGACTACTGATCTCACTTCTAACAATACTTTGACATGTCGAAAACAACCGCTTCTCCTTACAGAGAAACACATGTGTGTTTCTTACAAAAGTATTTCATGAAATAAATGCACTTTCAAAAAAAACGTGATTATCTTCCAAAGTAAAGCTTCTATAGAGAAAAGGAACACTGATCTCACTTCTAAAAAGACTTTGACATGTAGCAAAAACTGCTTCTCTTTACCAAGAAACACATGTGTTTCTTAATAAAGCTTTTTCAAGAGATGAATACACTTTCAAAAGAACATGATTATATTTCAAAGCAAAGCTTCTACAGAGAAAAGTAACACTGATCTCACTTCTAACAGTAATTTGCCATGTTGCAAACAACTGCTTTTCTTTACAAAGAAACACTTTTGCGTTTCTTACTAAAGCTATTTTTGAAATGAACTCTTTCAAAACAATGTGATTATCTTCCAAAGTAAAGCTTCTACAGAGAAAAGGAAAACTGATCTCACTTCAAACAGTAATAGATATGTCGAAAAAATCTGCTTCTCTATAAGGAGAAGCACATGTGCATTTCTTAATAAAGCTTTTCCTAAAATGAATACACTTTAAAAAGAACGTGATTATATTTAAAAGCAAAGATTCTACAGAGAAAAGGAACACGGATCTCACTTCTAACAAGCCTTTGACATGTCACAAAGAACTGCTTTGCTTTACAGAAAAAGACATGTGCGTTTCTTACTAAAGCATTTCAAGAAATGAATACACTTTCAAAAGAATGTGATTATCTTTCAAATAAAGCTTCTACAGAGAAAAGGAATACTGATCTCACTTCAAACAATACTTTGACATGTCGCAAACAATTGCTTCTCTTTAACAAGATACACGTGGGTTTCTTAGTAAAGCTTTTCAAGAAATGAATACACTTTCAAAAGAACGTGATTATATTTCAAAGCATAGCTTCTACAGAGAAAAGGAACACTGATCTCACTTCTAACAGTAATTTGACATGTCGCAAACAACTTTTCTTTACACAGAAAGACGTGTGTTTCTTACTAAAGCTATTTATAAAATGAATACACTTTCCAAAGAATGTGACTTTCTTTCAAAGTAAAGCTTCTACGGAGAAAAGGAACATTGATATCACTTCTAACAATAATTTGACACGTCGCAAACAACTGCTTCTCTTTACAGGGAAACACATGTGTGTTTCTTCCTAAAGCTTTTCATGAAATGAATACACTTTGAAATAAATGTGATTATCTTTCAAAGTAAAGCTTCTACAGAGAAAGGAACACTTATCTCTCTTCCAAAAATACTTTGACATGTCGCAAAAAATGGCTTTTCTTTACAGAGAAACAGTTGTGCGTTTCTTACTAAAGCTATTTTTGAAATGAATACACTTTCAAAACAATGAGATTATCTTTCAAAGTAAAGCTTGTAGAGAGAAAAGAAAACTGTTCTCATTTTTAACAGTAATTTGACATGTCACAAACAACTGCTTTTCTTTAGAGAGAAATACATGTATGTTTCTTACTAAAGATTTTCAAGAAATGTATACACTTTCAAAAGAACGTGATTATCTTTCAAATTAAAGCTTGTACAGAGAAAAGGAATATTGATCTCACTTCAAACAATATTTTGACATGTCCCAAACAACTGCTTCTCCTAACCAAGTAACACATGTGCTTTGCTTACTAAAGTTTTAAAGAAATGAATACACTTTTAAAAGAACATGATTATATTTCAAAGCAGAGTTTCTACAGAGAATGGAACACTGATCTCACTTCTAACAATACTTTGACATGTCGCAAACAACTGCTTCTCTTTACAGAGAAACACTTGTGCGTTTCTTACTAAAGCTATTAATGAAATGAATACACTTTCAGAAGAATATGATTATCTTTCAAAGTAAAGTTGTACAGAGAAAGGTAAACTGATCTCACTTCTAACAATACTTTGACATGTCGCAAACAACTGCTTCTCTTTACCAAGAAACACATGTGTTTCTAACTAAAGCTGTTCAAGAAATGTATACACTTTCAAAAGAATGTGATTATCCTTCAAAGCAAAGCTTGTACAAAGAAAAGGAACACTGATATCACTTCTAACAAGACGTTGACATGTCGCAAAAAACTGCTTCTCTTTATCAAGAAACACATGTGTGTTAGTTACTAAAGCTTTTCAGGAAATGAATACACTTTCAAAAGAATGTGATTATCTTTCAAAGTAAATCTTGTACCTAGAAAAGGAATATTGACCTCACTTCAAACAACACTTTGACATGTCGCAAACAACTGCTTCTCCTTACCAAGTAACACAAGTGCGTTTTAACTAAAGCTTTTCAGGAAAGAATACAGTTTCAAAATAGCGTGATTATCTTTCAATGTAAAGCTTGTACAGAGAAAAGGAACACTGATCTCACTTCTAACAATACTTTGACATGTCGTAAACAATGGCTTCTCTTTACAAGGAACAGTTGTGCATTTCTTACTTAAGTTATTTATGAAATGAATACACTTTCAAAGAATGTGATTATCTTTCAAAGTAACGTTTCTAAAGAGAAATGAATACTGATCTCACTTCTAACAAGGCTTTGACATGTCAGAAACAACTGCCTTTCCTTACCAAGAAACACATGTGTGTTATTACTAAAGCATTTAAAGAAATAAATACACTTTCAAAAGAACGTGATTATATTTCAAATTAAAGCTTGCACACAGAAAATGACTACTGATCTCACTTCTAACAATACTTTGACATGTCGAAAACAACTGCTTCTCCTTACAGAGAAACACATGTGTGTTTCTTACAAAAGTATTTCATGAAATAAATGCACTTTCAAAAAAAACGTGATTATCTTCCAAAGTAAAGCTTCTATAGAGAAAAGGAACACTGATCTCACTTCTAAAAAGACTTTGACATGTAGCAAAAACTGCTTCTCTTTACCAAGAAACACATGTGTTTCTTAATAAAGCTTTTTCAAGAGATGAATACACTTTCAAAAGAACATGATTATATTTCAAAGCAAAGCTTCTACAGAGAAAAGTAACACTGATCTCACTTCTAACAGTAATTTGCCATGTTGCAAACAACTGCTTTTCTTTACAAAGAAACACTTTTGCGTTTCTTACTAAAGCTATTTTTGAAATGAACTCTTTCAAAACAATGTGATTATCTTCCAAAGTAAAGCTTCTACAGAGAAAAGGAAAACTGATCTCACTTCAAACAGTAATAGATATGTCGAAAAAATCTGCTTCTCTATAAGGAGAAGCACATGTGCATTTCTTAATAAAGCTTTTCCTAAAATGAATACACTTTAAAAAGAACGTGATTATATTTAAAAGCAAAGATTCTACAGAGAAAAGGAACACGGATCTCACTTCTAACAAGCCTTTGACATGTCACAAAGAACTGCTTTGCTTTACAGAAAAAGACATGTGCGTTTCTTACTAAAGCATTTCAAGAAATGAATACACTTTCAAAAGAATGTGATTATCTTTCAAATAAAGCTTCTACAGAGAAAAGGAATACTGATCTCACTTCAAACAATACTTTGACATGTCGCAAACAATTGCTTCTCTTTAACAAGATACACGTGGGTTTCTTAGTAAAGCTTTTCAAGAAATGAATACACTTTCAAAAGAACGTGATTATATTTCAAAGCATAGCTTCTACAGAGAAAAGGAACACTGATCTCACTTCTAACAGTAATTTGACATGTCGCAAACAACTTTTCTTTACACAGAAAGACGTGTGTTTCTTACTAAAGCTATTTATAAAATGAATACACTTTCCAAAGAATGTGACTTTCTTTCAAAGTAAAGCTTCTACGGAGAAAAGGAACATTGATATCACTTCTAACAATAATTTGACACGTCACAAACAACTGCTTCTCTTTACAGGGAAACACATGTGTGTTTCTTCCTAAAGCTTTTCATGAAATGAATACACTTTGAAATAAATGTGATTATCTTTCAAAGTAAAGCTTCTACAGAGAAAGGAACACTTATCTCTCTTCCAAAAATACTTTGACATGTCGCAAAAAATGGCTTTTCTTTACAGAGAAACAGTTGTGCGTTTCTTACTAAAGCTATTTTTGAAATGAATACACTTTCAAAACAATGAGATTATCTTTCAAAGTAAAGCTTGTAGAGAGAAAAGAAAACTGTTCTCATTTTTAACAGTAATTTGACATGTCACAAACAACTGCTTTTCTTTAGAGAGAAATACATGTATGTTTCTTACTAAAGATTTTCAAGAAATGTATACACTTTCAAAAGAACGTGATTATCTTTCAAATTAAAGCTTGTACAGAGAAAAGGAATATTGATCTCACTTCAAACAATATTTTGACATGTCCCAAACAACTGCTTCTCCTAACCAAGTAACACATGTGCTTTGCTTACTAAAGTTTTAAAGAAATGAATACACTTTTAAAAGAACATGATTATATTTCAAAGCAGAGTTTCTACAGAGAATGGAACACTGATCTCACTTCTAACAATACTTTGACATGTCGCAAACAACTGCTTCTCTTTACAGAGAAACACTTGTGCGTTTCTTACTAAAGCTATTAATGAAATGAATACACTTTCAGAAGAATATGATTATCTTTCAAAGTAAAGTTGTACAGAGAAAGGTAAACTGATCTCACTTCTAACAATACTTTGACATGTCGCAAACAACTGCTTCTCTTTACCAAGAAACACATGTGTTTCTAACTAAAGCTGTTCAAGAAATGTATACACTTTCAAAAGAATGTGATTATCCTTCAAAGCAAAGCTTGTACAAAGAAAAGGAACACTGATATCACTTCTAACAAGACGTTGACATGTCGCAAAAAACTGCTTCTCTTTATCAAGAAACACATGTGTGTTAGTTACTAAAGCTTTTCAGGAAATGAATACACTTTCAAAAGAATGTGATTATCTTTCAAAGTAAATCTTGTACCTAGAAAAGGAATATTGACCTCACTTCAAACAACACTTTGACATGTCGCAAACAACTGCTTCTCCTTACCAAGTAACACAAGTGCGTTTTAACTAAAGCTTTTCAGGAAAGAATACAGTTTCAAAATAGCGTGATTATCTTTCAATGTAAAGCTTGTACAGAGAAAAGGAACACTGATCTCACTTCTAACAATACTTTGACATGTCGTAAACAATGGCTTCTCTTTACAAGGAACAGTTGTGCATTTCTTACTTAAGTTATTTATGAAATGAATACACTTTCAAAGAATGTGATTATCTTTCAAAGTAACGTTTCTAAAGAGAAATGAACACTGATCTCACTTCTAACAAGGCTTTGACATGTCAGAAACAACTGCCTTTCCTTACCAAGAAACACATGTGTGTTATTACTAAAGCATTTAAAGAAATAAATACACTTTCAAAAGAACGTGATTATATTTCAAATTAAAGCTTGCACACAGAAAATGACTACTGATCTCACTTCTAACAATACTTTGACATGTCGAAAACAACTGCTTCTCCTTACAGAGAAACACATGTGTGTTTCTTACAAAAGTATTTCATGAAATAAATGCACTTTCAAAAAAAACGTGATTATCTTCCAAAGTAAAGCTTCTATAGAGAAAAGGAACACTGATCTCACTTCTAAAAAGACTTTGACATGTAGCAAAAACTGCTTCTCTTTACCAAGAAACACATGTGTTTCTTAATAAAGCTTTTTCAAGAGATGAATACACTTTCAAAAGAACATGATTATATTTCAAAGCAAAGCTTCTACAGAGAAAAGTAACACTGATCTCACTTCTAACAGTAATTTGCCATGTTGCAAACAACTGCTTTTCTTTACAAAGAAACACTTTTGCGTTTCTTACTAAAGCTATTTTTGAAATGAACTCTTTCAAAACAATGTGATTATCTTCCAAAGTAAAGCTTCTACAGAGAAAAGGAAAACTGATCTCACTTCAAACAGTAATAGATATGTCGAAAAAATCTGCTTCTCTATAAGGAGAAGCACATGTGCATTTCTTAATAAAGCTTTTCCTAAAATGAATACACTTTAAAAAGAACGTGATTATATTTAAAAGCAAAGATTCTACAGAGAAAAGGAACACGGATCTCACTTCTAACAAGCCTTTGACATGTCACAAAGAACTGCTTTGCTTTACAGAAAAAGACATGTGCGTTTCTTACTAAAGCATTTCAAGAAATGAATACACTTTCAAAAGAATGTGATTATCTTTCAAATAAAGCTTCTACAGAGAAAAGGAATACTGATCTCACTTCAAACAATACTTTGACATGTCGCAAACAATTGCTTCTCTTTAACAAGATACACGTGGGTTTCTTAGTAAAGCTTTTCAAGAAATGAATACACTTTCAAAAGAACGTGATTATATTTCAAAGCATAGCTTCTACAGAGAAAAGGAACACTGATCTCACTTCTAACAGTAATTTGACATGTCGCAAACAACTTTTCTTTACACAGAAAGACGTGTGTTTCTTACTAAAGCTATTTATAAAATGAATACACTTTCCAAAGAATGTGACTTTCTTTCAAAGTAAAGCTTCTACGGAGAAAAGGAACATTGATATCACTTCTAACAATAATTTGACACGTCGCAAACAACTGCTTCTCTTTACAGGGAAACACATGTGTGTTTCTTCCTAAAGCTTTTCATGAAATGAATACACTTTGAAATAAATGTGATTATCTTTCAAAGTAAAGCTTCTACAGAGAAAGGAACACTTATCTCTCTTCCAAAAATACTTTGACATGTCGCAAAAAATGGCTTTTCTTTACAGAGAAACAGTTGTGCGTTTCTTACTAAAGCTATTTTTGAAATGAATACACTTTCAAAACAATGAGATTATCTTTCAAAGTAAAGCTTGTAGAGAGAAAAGAAAACTGTTCTCATTTTTAACAGTAATTTGACATGTCACAAACAACTGCTTTTCTTTAGAGAGAAATACATGTATGTTTCTTACTAAAGATTTTCAAGAAATGTATACACTTTCAAAAGAACGTGATTATCTTTCAAATTAAAGCTTGTACAGAGAAAAGGAATATTGATCTCACTTCAAACAATATTTTGACATGTCCCAAACAACTGCTTCTCCTAACCAAGTAACACATGTGCTTTGCTTACTAAAGTTTTAAAGAAATGAATACACTTTTAAAAGAACATGATTATATTTCAAAGCAGAGTTTCTACAGAGAATGGAACACTGATCTCACTTCTAACAATACTTTGACATGTCGCAAACAACTGCTTCTCTTTACAGAGAAACACTTGTGCGTTTCTTACTAAAGCTATTAATGAAATGAATACACTTTCAGAAGAATATGATTATCTTTCAAAGTAAAGTTGTACAGAGAAAGGTAAACTGATCTCACTTCTAACAATACTTTGACATGTCGCAAACAACTGCTTCTCTTTACCAAGAAACACATGTGTTTCTAACTAAAGCTGTTCAAGAAATGTATACACTTTCAAAAGAATGTGATTATCCTTCAAAGCAAAGCTTGTACAAAGAAAAGGAACACTGATATCACTTCTAACAAGACGTTGACATGTCGCAAAAAACTGCTTCTCTTTATCAAGAAACACATGTGTGTTAGTTACTAAAGCTTTTCAGGAAATGAATACACTTTCAAAAGAATGTGATTATCTTTCAAATAAAGCTTCTACAGAGAAAAGGAATACTGATCTCACTTCAAACAATACTTTGACATGTCGCAAACAATTGCTTCTCTTTAACAAGATACACGTGGGTTTCTTAGTAAAGCTTTTCAAGAAATGAATACACTTTCAAAAGAACGTGATTATATTTCAAAGCATAGCTTCTACAGAGAAAAGGAACACTGATCTCACTTCTAACAGTAATTTGACATGTCGCAAACAACTTTTCTTTACACAGAAAGACGTGTGTTTCTTACTAAAGCTATTTATAAAATGAATACACTTTCCAAAGAATGTGACTTTCTTTCAAAGTAAAGCTTCTACGGAGAAAAGGAACATTGATATCACTTCTAACAATAATTTGACACGTCGCAAACAACTGCTTCTCTTTACAGGGAAACACATGTGTGTTTCTTCCTAAAGCTTTTCATGAAATGAATACACTTTGAAATAAATGTGATTATCTTTCAAAGTAAAGCTTCTACAGAGAAAGGAACACTTATCTCTCTTCCAAAAATACTTTGACATGTCGCAAAAAATGGCTTTTCTTTACAGAGAAACAGTTGTGCGTTTCTTACTAAAGCTATTTTTGAAATGAATACACTTTCAAAACAATGAGATTATCTTTCAAAGTAAAGCTTGTAGAGAGAAAAGAAAACTGTTCTCATTTTTAACAGTAATTTGACATGTCACAAACAACTGCTTTTCTTTAGAGAGAAATACATGTATGTTTCTTACTAAAGATTTTCAAGAAATGTATACACTTTCAAAAGAACGTGATTATCTTTCAAATTAAAGCTTGTACAGAGAAAAGGAATATTGATCTCACTTCAAACAATATTTTGACATGTCCCAAACAACTGCTTCTCCTAACCAAGTAACACATGTGCTTTGCTTACTAAAGTTTTAAAGAAATGAATACACTTTTAAAAGAACATGATTATATTTCAAAGCAGAGTTTCTACAGAGAATGGAACACTGATCTCACTTCTAACAATACTTTGACATGTCGCAAACAACTGCTTCTCTTTACAGAGAAACACTTGTGCGTTTCTTACTAAAGCTATTAATGAAATGAATACACTTTCAGAAGAATATGATTATCTTTCAAAGTAAAGTTGTACAGAGAAAGGTAAACTGATCTCACTTCTAACAATACTTTGACATGTCGCAAACAACTGCTTCTCTTTACCAAGAAACACATGTGTTTCTAACTAAAGCTGTTCAAGAAATGTATACACTTTCAAAAGAATGTGATTATCCTTCAAAGCAAAGCTTGTACAAAGAAAAGGAACACTGATATCACTTCTAACAAGACGTTGACATGTCGCAAAAAACTGCTTCTCTTTATCAAGAAACACATGTGTGTTAGTTACTAAAGCTTTTCAGGAAATGAATACACTTTCAAAAGAATGTGATTATCTTTCAAAGTAAATCTTGTACCTAGAAAAGGAATATTGACCTCACTTCAAACAACACTTTGACATGTCGCAAACAACTGCTTCTCCTTACCAAGTAACACAAGTGCGTTTTAACTAAAGCTTTTCAGGAAAGAATACAGTTTCAAAATAGCGTGATTATCTTTCAATGTAAAGCTTGTACAGAGAAAAGGAACACTGATCTCACTTCTAACAATACTTTGACATGTCGTAAACAATGGCTTCTCTTTACAAGGAACAGTTGTGCATTTCTTACTTAAGTTATTTATGAAATGAATACACTTTCAAAGAATGTGATTATCTTTCAAAGTAACGTTTCTAAAGAGAAATGAATACTGATCTCACTTCTAACAAGGCTTTGACATGTCAGAAACAACTGCCTTTCCTTACCAAGAAACACATGTGTGTTATTACTAAAGCATTTAAAGAAATAAATACACTTTCAAAAGAACGTGATTATATTTCAAATTAAAGCTTGCACACAGAAAATGACTACTGATCTCACTTCTAACAATACTTTGACATGTCGAAAACAACCGCTTCTCCTTACAGAGAAACACATGTGTGTTTCTTACAAAAGTATTTCATGAAATAAATGCACTTTCAAAAAAAACGTGATTATCTTCCAAAGTAAAGCTTCTATAGAGAAAAGGAACACTGATCTCACTTCTAAAAAGACTTTGACATGTAGCAAAAACTGCTTCTCTTTACCAAGAAACACATGTGTTTCTTAATAAAGCTTTTTCAAGAGATGAATACACTTTCAAAAGAACATGATTATATTTCAAAGCAAAGCTTCTACAGAGAAAAGTAACACTGATCTCACTTCTAACAGTAATTTGCCATGTTGCAAACAACTGCTTTTCTTTACAAAGAAACACTTTTGCGTTTCTTACTAAAGCTATTTTTGAAATGAACTCTTTCAAAACAATGTGATTATCTTCCAAAGTAAAGCTTCTACAGAGAAAAGGAAAACTGATCTCACTTCAAACAGTAATAGATATGTCGAAAAAATCTGCTTCTCTATAAGGAGAAGCACATGTGCATTTCTTAATAAAGCTTTTCCTAAAATGAATACACTTTAAAAAGAACGTGATTATATTTAAAAGCAAAGATTCTACAGAGAAAAGGAACACGGATCTCACTTCTAACAAGCCTTTGACATGTCACAAAGAACTGCTTTGCTTTACAGAAAAAGACATGTGCGTTTCTTACTAAAGCATTTCAAGAAATGAATACACTTTCAAAAGAATGTGATTATCTTTCAAATAAAGCTTCTACAGAGAAAAGGAATACTGATCTCACTTCAAACAATACTTTGACATGTCGCAAACAATTGCTTCTCTTTAACAAGATACACGTGGGTTTCTTAGTAAAGCTTTTCAAGAAATGAATACACTTTCAAAAGAACGTGATTATATTTCAAAGCATAGCTTCTACAGAGAAAAGGAACACTGATCTCACTTCTAACAGTAATTTGACATGTCGCAAACAACTTTTCTTTACACAGAAAGACGTGTGTTTCTTACTAAAGCTATTTATAAAATGAATACACTTTCCAAAGAATGTGACTTTCTTTCAAAGTAAAGCTTCTACGGAGAAAAGGAACATTGATATCACTTCTAACAATAATTTGACACGTCACAAACAACTGCTTCTCTTTACAGGGAAACACATGTGTGTTTCTTCCTAAAGCTTTTCATGAAATGAATACACTTTGAAATAAATGTGATTATCTTTCAAAGTAAAGCTTCTACAGAGAAAGGAACACTTATCTCTCTTCCAAAAATACTTTGACATGTCGCAAAAAATGGCTTTTCTTTACAGAGAAACAGTTGTGCGTTTCTTACTAAAGCTATTTTTGAAATGAATACACTTTCAAAACAATGAGATTATCTTTCAAAGTAAAGCTTGTAGAGAGAAAAGAAAACTGTTCTCATTTTTAACAGTAATTTGACATGTCACAAACAACTGCTTTTCTTTAGAGAGAAATACATGTATGTTTCTTACTAAAGATTTTCAAGAAATGTATACACTTTCAAAAGAACGTGATTATCTTTCAAATTAAAGCTTGTACAGAGAAAAGGAATATTGATCTCACTTCAAACAATATTTTGACATGTCCCAAACAACTGCTTCTCCTAACCAAGTAACACATGTGCTTTGCTTACTAAAGTTTTAAAGAAATGAATACACTTTTAAAAGAACATGATTATATTTCAAAGCAGAGTTTCTACAGAGAATGGAACACTGATCTCACTTCTAACAATACTTTGACATGTCGCAAACAACTGCTTCTCTTTACAGAGAAACACTTGTGCGTTTCTTACTAAAGCTATTAATGAAATGAATACACTTTCAGAAGAATATGATTATCTTTCAAAGTAAAGTTGTACAGAGAAAGGTAAACTGATCTCACTTCTAACAATACTTTGACATGTCGCAAACAACTGCTTCTCTTTACCAAGAAACACATGTGTTTCTAACTAAAGCTGTTCAAGAAATGTATACACTTTCAAAAGAATGTGATTATCCTTCAAAGCAAAGCTTGTACAAAGAAAAGGAACACTGATATCACTTCTAACAAGACGTTGACATGTCGCAAAAAAACTGCTTCTCTTTATCAAGAAACACATGTGTGTTAGTTACTAAAGCTTTTCAGGAAATGAATACACTTTCAAAAGAATGTGATTATCTTTCAAAGTAAATCTTGTACCTAGAAAAGGAATATTGACCTCACTTCAAACAACACTTTGACATGTCGCAAACAACTGCTTCTCCTTACCAAGTAACACAAGTGCGTTTTAACTAAAGCTTTTCAGGAAAGAATACAGTTTCAAAATAGCGTGATTATCTTTCAATGTAAAGCTTGTACAGAGAAAAGGAACACTGATCTCACTTCTAACAATACTTTGACATGTCGTAAACAATGGCTTCTCTTTACAAGGAACAGTTGTGCATTTCTTACTTAAGTTATTTATGAAATGAATACACTTTCAAAGAATGTGATTATCTTTCAAAGTAACGTTTCTAAAGAGAAATGAATACTGATCTCACTTCTAACAAGGCTTTGACATGTCAGAAACAACTGCCTTTCCTTACCAAGAAACACATGTGTGTTATTACTAAAGCATTTAAAGAAATAAATACACTTTCAAAAGAACGTGATTATATTTCAAATTAAAGCTTGCACACAGAAAATGACTACTGATCTCACTTCTAACAATACTTTGACATGTCGAAAACAACTGCTTCTCCTTACAGAGAAACACATGTGTGTTTCTTACAAAAGTATTTCATGAAATAAATGCACTTTCAAAAAAAACGTGATTATCTTCCAAAGTAAAGCTTCTATAGAGAAAAGGAACACTGATCTCACTTCTAAAAAGACTTTGACATGTAGCAAAAACTGCTTCTCTTTACCAAGAAACACATGTGTTTCTTAATAAAGCTTTTTCAAGAGATGAATACACTTTCAAAAGAACATGATTATATTTCAAAGCAAAGCTTCTACAGAGAAAAGTAACACTGATCTCACTTCTAACAGTAATTTGCCATGTTGCAAACAACTGCTTTTCTTTACAAAGAAACACTTTTGCGTTTCTTACTAAAGCTATTTTTGAAATGAACTCTTTCAAAACAATGTGATTATCTTCCAAAGTAAAGCTTCTACAGAGAAAAGGAAAACTGATCTCACTTCAAACAGTAATAGATATGTCGAAAAAATCTGCTTCTCTATAAGGAGAAGCACATGTGCATTTCTTAATAAAGCTTTTCCTAAAATGAATACACTTTAAAAAGAACGTGATTATATTTAAAAGCAAAGATTCTACAGAGAAAAGGAACACGGATCTCACTTCTAACAAGCCTTTGACATGTCACAAAGAACTGCTTTGCTTTACAGAAAAAGACATGTGCGTTTCTTACTAAAGCATTTCAAGAAATGAATACACTTTCAAAAGAATGTGATTATCTTTCAAATAAAGCTTCTACAGAGAAAAGGAATACTGATCTCACTTCAAACAATACTTTGACATGTCGCAAACAATTGCTTCTCTTTAACAAGATACACGTGGGTTTCTTAGTAAAGCTTTTCAAGAAATGAATACACTTTCAAAAGAACGTGATTATATTTCAAAGCATAGCTTCTACAGAGAAAAGGAACACTGATCTCACTTCTAACAGTAATTTGACATGTCGCAAACAACTTTTCTTTACACAGAAAGACGTGTGTTTCTTACTAAAGCTATTTATAAAATGAATACACTTTCCAAAGAATGTGACTTTCTTTCAAAGTAAAGCTTCTACGGAGAAAAGGAACATTGATATCACTTCTAACAATAATTTGACACGTCGCAAACAACTGCTTCTCTTTACAGGGAAACACATGTGTGTTTCTTCCTAAAGCTTTTCATGAAATGAATACACTTTGAAATAAATGTGATTATCTTTCAAAGTAAAGCTTCTACAGAGAAAGGAACACTTATCTCTCTTCCAAAAATACTTTGACATGTCGCAAAAAATGGCTTTTCTTTACAGAGAAACAGTTGTGCGTTTCTTACTAAAGCTATTTTTGAAATGAATACACTTTCAAAACAATGAGATTATCTTTCAAAGTAAAGCTTGTAGAGAGAAAAGAAAACTGTTCTCATTTTTAACAGTAATTTGACATGTCACAAACAACTGCTTTTCTTTAGAGAGAAATACATGTATGTTTCTTACTAAAGATTTTCAAGAAATGTATACACTTTCAAAAGAACGTGATTATCTTTCAAATTAAAGCTTGTACAGAGAAAAGGAATATTGATCTCACTTCAAACAATATTTTGACATGTCCCAAACAACTGCTTCTCCTAACCAAGTAACACATGTGCTTTGCTTACTAAAGTTTTAAAGAAATGAATACACTTTTAAAAGAACATGATTATATTTCAAAGCAGAGTTTCTACAGAGAATGGAACACTGATCTCACTTCTAACAATACTTTGACATGTCGCAAACAACTGCTTCTCTTTACAGAGAAACACTTGTGCGTTTCTTACTAAAGCTATTAATGAAATGAATACACTTTCAGAAGAATATGATTATCTTTCAAAGTAAAGTTGTACAGAGAAAGGTAAACTGATCTCACTTCTAACAATACTTTGACATGTCGCAAACAACTGCTTCTCTTTACCAAGAAACACATGTGTTTCTAACTAAAGCTGTTCAAGAAATGTATACACTTTCAAAAGAATGTGATTATCCTTCAAAGCAAAGCTTGTACAAAGAAAAGGAACACTGATATCACTTCTAACAAGACGTTGACATGTCGCAAAAAACTGCTTCTCTTTATCAAGAAACACATGTGTGTTAGTTACTAAAGCTTTTCAGGAAATGAATACACTTTCAAAAGAATGTGATTATCTTTCAAAGTAAATCTTGTACCTAGAAAAGGAATATTGACCTCACTTCAAACAACACTTTGACATGTCGCAAACAACTGCTTCTCCTTACCAAGTAACACAAGTGCGTTTTAACTAAAGCTTTTCAGGAAAGAATAC
The DNA here is from genome assembly GCF_950005125.1 of Chionomys nivalis. Lineage (NCBI taxonomy): Eukaryota > Metazoa > Chordata > Mammalia > Rodentia > Cricetidae > Chionomys > Chionomys nivalis. Next base: position 127,310,626 of record NC_080088.1, on the reverse strand, counting down.
AGTTTCAAAATAGCGTGATTATCTTTCAATGTAAAGCTTGTACAGAGAAAAGGAACACTGATCTCACTTCTAACAATACTTTGACATGTCGTAAACAATGGCTTCTCTTTACAAGGAACAGTTGTGCATTTCTTACTTAAGTTATTTATGAAATGAATACACTTTCAAAGAATGTGATTATCTTTCAAAGTAACGTTTCTAAAGAGAAATGAATACTGATCTCACTTCTAACAAGGCTTTGACATGTCAGAAACAACTGCCTTTCCTTACCAAGAAACACATGTGTGTTATTACTAAAGCATTTAAAGAAATAAATACACTTTCAAAAGAACGTGATTATATTTCAAATTAAAGCTTGCACACAGAAAATGACTACTGATCTCACTTCTAACAATACTTTGACATGTCGAAAACAACCGCTTCTCCTTACAGAGAAACACATGTGTGTTTCTTACAAAAGTATTTCATGAAATAAATGCACTTTCAAAAAAAACGTGATTATCTTCCAAAGTAAAGCTTCTATAGAGAAAAGGAACACTGATCTCACTTCTAAAAAGACTTTGACATGTAGCAAAAACTGCTTCTCTTTACCAAGAAACACATGTGTTTCTTAATAAAGCTTTTTCAAGAGATGAATACACTTTCAAAAGAACATGATTATATTTCAAAGCAAAGCTTCTACAGAGAAAAGTAACACTGATCTCACTTCTAACAGTAATTTGCCATGTTGCAAACAACTGCTTTTCTTTACAAAGAAACACTTTTGCGTTTCTTACTAAAGCTATTTTTGAAATGAACTCTTTCAAAACAATGTGATTATCTTCCAAAGTAAAGCTTCTACAGAGAAAAGGAAAACTGATCTCACTTCAAACAGTAATAGATATGTCGAAAAAATCTGCTTCTCTATAAGGAGAAGCACATGTGCATTTCTTAATAAAGCTTTTCCTAAAATGAATACACTTTAAAAAGAACGTGATTATATTTAAAAGCAAAGATTCTACAGAGAAAAGGAACACGGATCTCACTTCTAACAAGCCTTTGACATGTCACAAAGAACTGCTTTGCTTTACAGAAAAAGACATGTGCGTTTCTTACTAAAGCATTTCAAGAAATGAATACACTTTCAAAAGAATGTGATTATCTTTCAAATAAAGCTTCTACAGAGAAAAGGAATACTGATCTCACTTCAAACAATACTTTGACATGTCGCAAACAATTGCTTCTCTTTAACAAGATACACGTGGGTTTCTTAGTAAAGCTTTTCAAGAAATGAATACACTTTCAAAAGAACGTGATTATATTTCAAAGCATAGCTTCTACAGAGAAAAGGAACACTGATCTCACTTCTAACAGTAATTTGACATGTCGCAAACAACTTTTCTTTACACAGAAAGACGTGTGTTTCTTACTAAAGCTATTTATAAAATGAATACACTTTCCAAAGAATGTGACTTTCTTTCAAAGTAAAGCTTCTACGGAGAAAAGGAACATTGATATCACTTCTAACAATAATTTGACACGTCGCAAACAACTGCTTCTCTTTACAGGGAAACACATGTGTGTTTCTTCCTAAAGCTTTTCATGAAATGAATACACTTTGAAATAAATGTGATTATCTTTCAAAGTAAAGCTTCTACAGAGAAAGGAACACTTATCTCTCTTCCAAAAATACTTTGACATGTCGCAAAAAATGGCTTTTCTTTACAGAGAAACAGTTGTGCGTTTCTTACTAAAGCTATTTTTGAAATGAATACACTTTCAAAACAATGAGATTATCTTTCAAAGTAAAGCTTGTAGAGAGAAAAGAAAACTGTTCTCATTTTTAACAGTAATTTGACATGTCACAAACAACTGCTTTTCTTTAGAGAGAAATACATGTATGTTTCTTACTAAAGATTTTCAAGAAATGTATACACTTTCAAAAGAACGTGATTATCTTTCAAATTAAAGCTTGTACAGAGAAAAGGAATATTGATCTCACTTCAAACAATATTTTGACATGTCCCAAACAACTGCTTCTCCTAACCAAGTAACACATGTGCTTTGCTTACTAAAGTTTTAAAGAAATGAATACACTTTTAAAAGAACATGATTATATTTCAAAGCAGAGTTTCTACAGAGAATGGAACACTGATCTCACTTCTAACAATACTTTGACATGTCGCAAACAACTGCTTCTCTTTACAGAGAAACACTTGTGCGTTTCTTACTAAAGCTATTAATGAAATGAATACACTTTCAGAAGAATATGATTATCTTTCAAAGTAAAGTTGTACAGAGAAAGGTAAACTGATCTCACTTCTAACAATACTTTGACATGTCGCAAACAACTGCTTCTCTTTACCAAGAAACACATGTGTTTCTAACTAAAGCTGTTCAAGAAATGTATACACTTTCAAAAGAATGTGATTATCCTTCAAAGTAAAGCTTGTACAAAGAAAAGGAACACTGATATCACTTCTAACAAGACGTTGACATGTCGCAAAAAACTGCTTCTCTTTATCAAGAAACACATGTGTGTTAGTTACTAAAGCTTTTCAGGAAATGAATACACTTTCAAAAGAATGTGATTATCTTTCAAAGTAAATCTTGTACCTAGAAAAGGAATATTGACCTCACTTCAAACAACACTTTGACATGTCGCAAACAACTGCTTCTCCTTACCAAGTAACACAAGTGCGTTTTAACTAAAGCTTTTCAGGAAAGAATACAGTTTCAAAATAGTGTGATTATCTTTCAATGTAAAGCTTGTACAGAGAAAAGGAACACTGATCTCACTTCTAACAATACTTTGACATGTAAACAATGGCTTCTCTTTACAAGGAACAGTTGTGCATTTCTTACTTAAGTTATTTATGAAATGAATACACTTTCAAAGAATGTGATTATCTTTCAAAGTAACGTTTCTAAAGAGAAATGAATACTGATCTCACTTCTAACAAGGCTTTGACATGTCAGAAACAACTGCCTTTCCTTACCAAGAAACACATGTGTGTTATTACTAAAGCATTTAAAGAAATAAATACACTTTCAAAAGAACGTGATTATATTTCAAATTAAAGCTTGCACACAGAAAATGACTACTGATCTCACTTCTAACAATACTTTGACATGTCGAAAACAACTGCTTCTCCTTACAGAGAAACACATGTGTGTTTCTTACAAAAGTATTTCATGAAATAAATGCACTTTCAAAAAAAACGTGATTATCTTCCAAAGTAAAGCTTCTATAGAGAAAAGGAACACTGATCTCACTTCTAAAAAGACTTTGACATGTAGCAAAAACTGCTTCTCTTTACCAAGAAACACATGTGTTTCTTAATAAAGCTTTTTCAAGAGATGAATACACTTTCAAAAGAACATGATTATATTTCAAAGCAAAGCTTCTACAGAGAAAAGTAACACTGATCTCACTTCTAACAGTAATTTGCCATGTTGCAAACAACTGCTTTTCTTTACAAAGAAACACTTTTGCGTTTCTTACTAAAGCTATTTTTGAAATGAACTCTTTCAAAACAATGTGATTATCTTCCAAAGTAAAGCTTCTACAGAGAAAAGGAAAACTGATCTCACTTCAAACAGTAATAGATATGTCGAAAAAATCTGCTTCTCTATAAGGAGAAGCACATGTGCATTTCTTAATAAAGCTTTTCCTAAAATGAATACACTTTAAAAAGAACGTGATTATATTTAAAAGCAAAGATTCTACAGAGAAAAGGAACACGGATCTCACTTCTAACAAGCCTTTGACATGTCACAAAGAACTGCTTTGCTTTACAGAAAAAGACATGTGCGTTTCTTACTAAAGCATTTCAAGAAATGAATACACTTTCAAAAGAATGTGATTATCTTTCAAATAAAGCTTCTACAGAGAAAAGGAATACTGATCTCACTTCAAACAATACTTTGACATGTCGCAAACAATTGCTTCTCTTTAACAAGATACACGTGGGTTTCTTAGTAAAGCTTTTCAAGAAATGAATACACTTTCAAAAGAACGTGATTATATTTCAAAGCATAGCTTCTACAGAGAAAAGGAACACTGATCTCACTTCTAACAGTAATTTGACATGTCGCAAACAACTTTTCTTTACACAGAAAGACGTGTGTTTCTTACTAAAGCTATTTATAAAATGAATACACTTTCCAAAGAATGTGACTTTCTTTCAAAGTAAAGCTTCTACGGAGAAAAGGAACATTGATATCACTTCTAACAATAATTTGACACGTCGCAAACAACTGCTTCTCTTTACAGGGAAACACATGTGTGTTTCTTCCTAAAGCTTTTCATGAAATGAATACACTTTGAAATAAATGTGATTATCTTTCAAAGTAAAGCTTCTACAGAGAAAGGAACACTTATCTCTCTTCCAAAAATACTTTGACATGTCGCAAAAAATGGCTTTTCTTTACAGAGAAACAGTTGTGCGTTTCTTACTAAAGCTATTTTTGAAATGAATACACTTTCAAAACAATGAGATTATCTTTCAAAGTAAAGCTTGTAGAGAGAAAAGAAAACTGTTCTCATTTTTAACAGTAATTTGACATGTCACAAACAACTGCTTTTCTTTAGAGAGAAATACATGTATGTTTCTTACTAAAGATTTTCAAGAAATGTATACACTTTCAAAAGAACGTGATTATCTTTCAAATTAAAGCTTGTACAGAGAAAAGGAATATTGATCTCACTTCAAACAATATTTTGACATGTCCCAAACAACTGCTTCTCCTAACCAAGTAACACATGTGCTTTGCTTACTAAAGTTTTAAAGAAATGAATACACTTTTAAAAGAACATGATTATATTTCAAAGCAGAGTTTCTACAGAGAATGGAACACTGATCTCACTTCTAACAATACTTTGACATGTCGCAAACAACTGCTTCTCTTTACAGAGAAACACTTGTGCGTTTCTTACTAAAGCTATTAATGAAATGAATACACTTTCAGAAGAATATGATTATCTTTCAAAGTAAAGTTGTACAGAGAAAGGTAAACTGATCTCACTTCTAACAATACTTTGACATGTCGCAAACAACTGCTTCTCTTTACCAAGAAACACATGTGTTTCTAACTAAAGCTGTTCAAGAAATGTATACACTTTCAAAAGAATGTGATTATCCTTCAAAGTAAAGCTTGTACAAAGAAAAGGAACACTGATATCACTTCTAACAAGACGTTGACATGTCGCAAAAAACTGCTTCTCTTTATCAAGAAACACATGTGTGTTAGTTACTAAAGCTTTTCAGGAAATGAATACACTTTCAAAAGAATGTGATTATCTTTCAAAGTAAATCTTGTACCTAGAAAAGGAATATTGACCTCACTTCAAACAACACTTTGACATGTCGCAAACAACTGCTTCTCCTTACCAAGTAACACAAGTGCGTTTTAACTAAAGCTTTTCAGGAAAGAATACAGTTTCAAAATAGCGTGATTATCTTTCAATGTAAAGCTTGTACAGAGAAAAGGAACACTGATCTCACTTCTAACAATACTTTGACATGTCGTAAACAATGGCTTCTCTTTACAAGGAACAGTTGTGCATTTCTTACTTAAGTTATTTATGAAATGAATACACTTTCAAAGAATGTGATTATCTTTCAAAGTAACGTTTCTAAAGAGAAATGAATACTGATCTCACTTCTAACAAGGCTTTGACATGTCAGAAACAACTGCCTTTCCTTACCAAGAAACACATGTGTGTTATTACTAAAGCATTTAAAGAAATAAATACACTTTCAAAAGAACGTGATTATATTTCAAATTAAAGCTTGCACACAGAAAATGACTACTGATCTCACTTCTAACAATACTTTGACATGTCGAAAACAACTGCTTCTCCTTACAGAGAAACACATGTGTGTTTCTTACAAAAGTATTTCATGAAATAAATGCACTTTCAAAAAAAACGTGATTATCTTCCAAAGTAAAGCTTCTATAGAGAAAAGGAACACTGATCTCACTTCTAAAAAGACTTTGACATGTAGCAAAAACTGCTTCTCTTTACCAAGAAACACATGTGTTTCTTAATAAAGCTTTTTCAAGAGATGAATACACTTTCAAAAGAACATGATTATATTTCAAAGCAAAGCTTCTACAGAGAAAAGTAACACTGATCTCACTTCTAACAGTAATTTGCCATGTTGCAAACAACTGCTTTTCTTTACAAAGAAACACTTTTGCGTTTCTTACTAAAGCTATTTTTGAAATGAACTCTTTCAAAACAATGTGATTATCTTCCAAAGTAAAGCTTCTACAGAGAAAAGGAAAACTGATCTCACTTCAAACAGTAATAGATATGTCGAAAAAATCTGCTTCTCTATAAGGAGAAGCACATGTGCATTTCTTAATAAAGCTTTTCCTAAAATGAATACACTTTAAAAAGAACGTGATTATATTTAAAAGCAAAGATTCTACAGAGAAAAGGAACACGGATCTCACTTCTAACAAGCCTTTGACATGTCACAAAGAACTGCTTTGCTTTACAGAAAAAGACATGTGCGTTTCTTACTAAAGCATTTCAAGAAATGAATACACTTTCAAAAGAATGTGATTATCTTTCAAATAAAGCTTCTACAGAGAAAAGGAATACTGATCTCACTTCAAACAATACTTTGACATGTCGCAAACAATTGCTTCTCTTTAACAAGATACACGTGGGTTTCTTAGTAAAGCTTTTCAAGAAATGAATACACTTTCAAAAGAACGTGATTATATTTCAAAGCATAGCTTCTACAGAGAAAAGGAACACTGATCTCACTTCTAACAGTAATTTGACATGTCGCAAACAACTTTTCTTTACACAGAAAGACGTGTGTTTCTTACTAAAGCTATTTATAAAATGAATACACTTTCCAAAGAATGTGACTTTCTTTCAAAGTAAAGCTTCTACGGAGAAAAGGAACATTGATATCACTTCTAACAATAATTTGACACGTCGCAAACAACTGCTTCTCTTTACAGGGAAACACATGTGTGTTTCTTCCTAAAGCTTTTCATGAAATGAATACACTTTGAAATAAATGTGATTATCTTTCAAAGTAAAGCTTCTACAGAGAAAGGAACACTTATCTCTCTTCCAAAAATACTTTGACATGTCGCAAAAAATGGCTTTTCTTTACAGAGAAACAGTTGTGCGTTTCTTACTAAAGCTATTTTTGAAATGAATACACTTTCAAAACAATGAGATTATCTTTCAAAGTAAAGCTTGTAGAGAGAAAAGAAAACTGTTCTCATTTTTAACAGTAATTTGACATGTCACAAACAACTGCTTTTCTTTAGAGAGAAATACATGTATGTTTCTTACTAAAGATTTTCAAGAAATGTATACACTTTCAAAAGAACGTGATTATCTTTCAAATTAAAGCTTGTACAGAGAAAAGGAATATTGATCTCACTTCAAACAATATTTTGACATGTCCCAAACAACTGCTTCTCCTAACCAAGTAACACATGTGCTTTGCTTACTAAAGTTTTAAAGAAATGAATACACTTTTAAAAGAACATGATTATATTTCAAAGCAGAGTTTCTACAGAGAATGGAACACTGATCTCACTTCTAACAATACTTTGACATGTCGCAAACAACTGCTTCTCTTTACAGAGAAACACTTGTGCGTTTCTTACTAAAGCTATTAATGAAATGAATACACTTTCAGAAGAATATGATTATCTTTCAAAGTAAAGTTGTACAGAGAAAGGTAAACTGATCTCACTTCTAACAATACTTTGACATGTCGCAAACAACGGCTTCTCTTTACCAAGAAACACATGTGTTTCTAACTAAAGCTGTTCAAGAAATGTATACACTTTCAAAAGAATGTGATTATCCTTCAAAGCAAAGCTTGTACAAAGAAAAGGAACACTGATATCACTTCTAACAAGACGTTGACATGTCGCAAAAAACTGCTTCTCTTTATCAAGAAACACATGTGTGTTAGTTACTAAAGCTTTTCAGGAAATGAATACACTTTCAAAAGAATGTGATTATCTTTCAAAGTAAATCTTGTACCTAGAAAAGGAATATTGACCTCACTTCAAACAACACTTTGACATGTCGCAAACAACTGCTTCTCCTTACCAAGTAACACAAGTGCGTTTTAACTAAAGCTTTTCAGGAAAGAATACAGTTTCAAAATAGCGTGATTATCTTTCAATGTAAAGCTTGTACAGAGAAAAGGAACACTGATCTCACTTCTAACAATACTTTGACATGTCGTAAACAATGGCTTCTCTTTACAAGGAACAGTTGTGCATTTCTTACTTAAGTTATTTATGAAATGAATACACTTTCAAAGAATGTGATTATCTTTCAAAGTAACGTTTCTAAAGAGAAATGAATACTGATCTCACTTCTAACAAGGCTTTGACATGTCAGAAACAACTGCCTTTCCTTACCAAGAAACACATGTGTGTTATTACTAAAGCATTTAAAGAAATAAATACACTTTCAAAAGAACGTGATTATATTTCAAATTAAAGCTTGCACACAGAAAATGACTACTGATCTCACTTCTAACAATACTTTGACATGTCGAAAACAACCGCTTCTCCTTACAGAGAAACACATGTGTGTTTCTTACAAAAGTATTTCATGAAATAAATGCACTTTCAAAAAAAACGTGATTATCTTCCAAAGTAAAGCTTCTATAGAGAAAAGGAACACTGATCTCACTTCTAAAAAGACTTTGACATGTAGCAAAAACTGCTTCTCTTTACCAAGAAACACATGTGTTTCTTAATAAAGCTTTTTCAAGAGATGAATACACTTTCAAAAGAACATGATTATATTTCAAAGCAAAGCTTCTACAGAGAAAAGTAACACTGATCTCACTTCTAACAGTAATTTGCCATGTTGCAAACAACTGCTTTTCTTTACAAAGAAACACTTTTGCGTTTCTTACTAAAGCTATTTTTGAAATGAACTCTTTCAAAACAATGTGATTATCTTCCAAAGTAAAGCTTCTGGGAACTTGCGGGTGAGGTGGCATGGGGCAAAGGGGAAATGGGATGAGAAATATGAGAAGGGGAGGATGGGAGGAGCTCGGGGGATTGGGATGGTTGGGATATAGGAAGGATGGATACGGGAGCAGCGAAGTATATATCCTATCTAAGGGAGCCATCTTAGGGCTGGCAAGAGACTTGACTCTAGAGGGGTTCGCAGGTGTCCAGGAATATGTCCCCAGCTGGTACCTTGGGCAACTAAGGAGAGGGAACCTGAAATGACCCTATCCTATACTGATGAATTTCTTGCATATCACCTTAGAACCTTCATCTGGCGATGGATCGAGGTAGAGACAGATTCTCAATTTGGAGCAACGGTCTGAGCTCTTAAGGTCCAAATGAGGAGCAGAAGGAGGGAGAACAAGAGCAAAAAATCAGGACCACGAGGGATGCACCCACCCACTGTGACAGTGGAACTGATTTATTAGGAGCCCACCAAGGCCAGCTGGTCTGGGACTGAATAAGCATGGGTTGATTCCGGACTCTCTGAGCATGGCGGTCAATGAAGACTGATGAGAAGCCAAGGACAATGGCACTAGGTTTCAATCCTAATACATGAACTGGCTTTGTGGGAGCTTAGCCTGTTTAGAAGCTCACCTTCCTGGACGTAGATAGAAGACCTTCGTCTTCCCGCAGGGCAGAGAATTTGGACTGCTCTTCAGTATCGAGAGGGAGGGGGAATGGTGTGGGGGGAGGAGAAGAGGAGTGGGGATAGGGGGAGGGGAGTGGGGGGAGGGGGCAATATTTGGGAGGAGGGGAGGGAAATTGGAAACGGGGAGCAGGTGGAAATTTTAATTAAAAAAGAATAAAAAAATAAATAAAAGAAAAAAAAAAAAAAAAAAAGCTTCTACAGAGAAAAGGAAAACTGATCTCACTTCAAACAGTAATAGATATGTCGAAAAAATCTGCTTCTCTATAAGGAGAAGCACATGTGCATTTCTTAATAAAGCTTTTCCTAAAATGAATACACTTTAAAAAGAACGTGATTATATTTAAAAGCAAAGATTCTACAGAGAAAAGGAACACGGATCTCACTTCTAACAAGCCTTTGACATGTCACAAAGAACTGCTTTGCTTTACAGAAAAAGACATGTGCGTTTCTTACTAAAGCATTTCAAGAAATGAATACACTTTCAAAAGAATGTGATTATCTTTCAAATAAAGCTTCTACAGAGAAAAGGAATACTGATCTCACTTCAAACAATACTTTGACATGTCGCAAACAATTGCTTCTCTTTAACAAGATACACGTGGGTTTCTTAGTAAAGCTTTTCAAGAAATGAATACACTTTCAAAAGAACGTGATTATATTTCAAAGCATAGCTTCTACAGAGAAAAGGAACACTGATCTCACTTCTAACAGTAATTTGACATGTCGCAAACAACTTTTCTTTACACAGAAAGACGTGTGTTTCTTACTAAAGCTATTTATAAAATGAATACACTTTCCAAAGAATGTGACTTTCTTTCAAAGTAAAGCTTCTACGGAGAAAAGGAACATTGATATCACTTCTAACAATAATTTGACACGTCGCAAACAACTGCTTCTCTTTACAGGGAAACACATGTGTGTTTCTTCCTAAAGCTTTTCATGAAATGAATACACTTTGAAATAAATGTGATTATCTTTCAAAGTAAAGCTTCTACAGAGAAAGGAACACTTATCTCTCTTCCAAAAATACTTTGACATGTCGCAAAAAATGGCTTTTCTTTACAGAGAAACAGTTGTGCGTTTCTTACTAAAGCTATTTTTGAAATGAATACACTTTCAAAACAATGAGATTATCTTTCAAAGTAAAGCTTGTAGAGAGAAAAGAAAACTGTTCTCATTTTTAACAGTAATTTGACATGTCACAAACAACTGCTTTTCTTTAGAGAGAAATACATGTATGTTTCTTACTAAAGATTTTCAAGAAATGTATACACTTTCAAAAGAACGTGATTATCTTTCAAATTAAAGCTTGTACAGAGAAAAGGAATATTGATCTCACTTCAAACAATATTTTGACATGTCCCAAACAACTGCTTCTCCTAACCAAGTAACACATGTGCTTTGCTTACTAAAGTTTTAAAGAAATGAATACACTTTTAAAAGAACATGATTATATTTCAAAGCAGAGTTTCTACAGAGAATGGAACACTGATCTCACTTCTAACAATACTTTGACATGTCGCAAACAACTGCTTCTCTTTACAGAGAAACACTTGTGCGTTTCTTACTAAAGCTATTAATGAAATGAATACACTTTCAGAAGAATATGATTATCTTTCAAAGTAAAGTTGTACAGAGAAAGGTAAACTGATCTCACTTCTAACAATACTTTGACATGTCGCAAACAACGGCTTCTCTTTACCAAGAAACACATGTGTTTCTAACTAAAGCTGTTCAAGAAATGTATACACTTTCAAAAGAATGTGATTATCCTTCAAAGCAAAGCTTGTACAAAGAAAAGGAACACTGATATCACTTCTAACAAGACGTTGACATGTCGCAAAAAACTGCTTCTCTTTATCAAGAAACACATGTGTGTTAGTTACTAAAGCTTTTCAGGAAATGAATACACTTTCAAAAGAATGTGATTATCTTTCAAAGTAAATCTTGTACCTAGAAAAGGAATATTGACCTCACTTCAAACAACACTTTGACATGTCGCAAACAACTGCTTCTCCTTACCAAGTAACACAAGTGCGTTTTAACTAAAGCTTTTCAGGAAAGAATACAGTTTCAAAATAGCGTGATTATCTTTCAATGTAAAGCTTGTACAGAGAAAAGGAACACTGATCTCACTTCTAACAATACTTTGACATGTCGTAAACAATGGCTTCTCTTTACAAGGAACAGTTGTGCATTTCTTACTTAAGTTATTTATGAAATGAATACACTTTCAAAGAATGTGATTATCTTTCAAAGTAACGTTTCTAAAGAGAAATGAATACTGATCTCACTTCTAACAAGGCTTTGACATGTCAGAAACAACTGCCTTTCCTTACCAAGAAACACATGTGTGTTATTACTAAAGCATTTAAAGAAATAAATACACTTTCAAAAGAACGTGATTATATTTCAAATTAAAGCTTGCACACAGAAAATGACTACTGATCTCACTTCTAACAATACTTTGACATGTCGAAAACAACCGCTTCTCCTTACAGAGAAACACATGTGTGTTTCTTACAAAAGTATTTCATGAAATAAATGCACTTTCAAAAAAAACGTGATTATCTTCCAAAGTAAAGCTTCTATAGAGAAAAGGAACACTGATCTCACTTCTAAAAAGACTTTGACATGTAGCAAAAACTGCTTCTCTTTACCAAGAAACACATGTGTTTCTTAATAAAGCTTTTTCAAGAGATGAATACACTTTCAAAAGAACATGATTATATTTCAAAGCAAAGCTTCTACAGAGAAAAGTAACACTGATCTCACTTCTAACAGTAATTTGCCATGTTGCAAACAACTGCTTTTCTTTACAAAGAAACACTTTTGCGTTTCTTACTAAAGCTATTTTTGAAATGAACTCTTTCAAAACAATGTGATTATCTTCCAAAGTAAAGCTTCTACAGAGAAAAGGAAAACTGATCTCACTTCAAACAGTAATAGATATGTCGAAAAAATCTGCTTCTCTATAAGGAGAAGCACATGTGCATTTCTTAATAAAGCTTTTCCTAAAATGAATACACTTTAAAAAGAACGTGATTATATTTAAAAGCAAAGATTCTACAGAGAAAAGGAACACGGATCTCACTTCTAACAAGCCTTTGACATGTCACAAAGAACTGCTTTGCTTTACAGAAAAAGACATGTGCGTTTCTTACTAAAGCATTTCAAGAAATGAATACACTTTCAAAAGAATGTGATTATCTTTCAAATAAAGCTTCTACAGAGAAAAGGAATACTGATCTCACTTCAAACAATACTTTGACATGTCGCAAACAATTGCTTCTCTTTAACAAGATACACGTGGGTTTCTTAGTAAAGCTTTTCAAGAAATGAATACACTTTCAAAAGAACGTGATTATATTTCAAAGCATAGCTTCTACAGAGAAAAGGAACACTGATCTCACTTCTAACAGTAATTTGACATGTCGCAAACAACTTTTCTTTACACAGAAAGACGTGTGTTTCTTACTAAAGCTATTTATAAAATGAATACACTTTCCAAAGAATGTGACTTTCTTTCAAAGTAAAGCTTCTACGGAGAAAAGGAACATTGATATCACTTCTAACAATAATTTGACACGTCGCAAACAACTGCTTCTCTTTACAGGGAAACACATGTGTGTTTCTTCCTAAAGCTTTTCATGAAATGAATACACTTTGAAATAAATGTGATTAACTTTCAAAGTAAAGCTTCTACAGAGAAAGGAACACTTATCTCTCTTCCAAAAATACTTTGACATGTCGCAAAAAATGGCTTTTCTTTACAGAGAAACAGTTGTGCGTTTCTTACTAAAGCTATTTTTGAAATGAATACACTTTCAAAACAATGAGATTATCTTTCAAAGTAAAGCTTGTAGAGAGAAAAGAAAACTGTTCTCATTTTTAACAGTAATTTGACATGTCACAAACAACTGCTTTTCTTTAGAGAGAAATACATGTATGTTTCTTACTAAAGATTTTCAAGAAATGTATACACTTTCAAAAGAACGTGATTATCTTTCAAATTAAAGCTTGTACAGAGAAAAGGAATATTGATCTCACTTCAAACAATATTTTGACATGTCCCAAACAACTGCTTCTCCTAACCAAGTAACACATGTGCTTTGCTTACTAAAGTTTTAAAGAAATGAATACACTTTTAAAAGAACATGATTATATTTCAAAGCAGAGTTTCTACAGAGAATGGAACACTGATCTCACTTCTAACAATACTTTGACATGTCGCAAACAACTGCTTCTCTTTACAGAGAAACACTTGTGCGTTTCTTACTAAAGCTATTAATGAAATGAATACACTTTCAGAAGAATATGATTATCTTTCAAAGTAAAGTTGTACAGAGAAAGGTAAACTGATCTCACTTCTAACAATACTTTGACATGTCGCAAACAACTGCTTCTCTTTACCAAGAAACACATGTGTTTCTAACTAAAGCTGTTCAAGAAATGTATACACTTTCAAAAGAATGTGATTATCCTTCAAAGTAAAGCTTGTACAAAGAAAAGGAACACTGATATCACTTCTAACAAGACGTTGACATGTCGCAAAAAACTGCTTCTCTTTATCAAGAAACACATGTGTGTTAGTTACTAAAGCTTTTCAGGAAATGAATACACTTTCAAAAGAATGTGATTATCTTTCAAAGTAAATCTTGTACCTAGAAAAGGAATATTGACCTCACTTCAAACAACACTTTGACATGTCGCAAACAACTGCTTCTCCTTACCAAGTAACACAAGTGCGTTTTAACTAAAGCTTTTCAGGAAAGAATACAGTTTCAAAATAGCGTGATTATCTTTCAATGTAAAGCTTGTACAGAGAAAAGGAACACTGATCTCACTAATAACAATACTTTGACATGTCGCAAAAAATGGCCTCTCTTTACAGAGAAACACATGTGCGTTTCTTACTAAAGCTATTTATGAAATAAATACACTTTCAAAGAATGTGGTTATCTTTCAAATTAAAGCTTCTACAGAGAAAAGCAACACTGATCTCAGGTCTAATAGGACGTTGACATGTCGCAAACAACTGCTTCTCATTACCAAGAAACATATGTGCGTTTCTTACTAAAGTTTTTAAAGAAATGAATACACTTTTTAAAGAACCAATTGTATTTCAAAGCAAAGCTTCTACAGAGATTGGAACACTGATCTCACTTCTAACAATACTTTGACATGTCGCAAACAACAGCTTCTCTTTACAGAGAAACACTTGTGCGTTTCTTACTAAAGCTATTAATGAAATATATACACTTTCAAAAGAATGTGATTATCTTTCAATGTAAAGTTTGTACAGAGAAAGGTACACTGATCTCACTTCTAAAAATACTTTGACATGTCGCAAACAATGGCTTCTCTTTACCAAGAAACACGTGTGTGTTTCTAACTAATGCTTTTCAAAAAATGTATACACTTTCAAAAGAACTTGATTATCCTTCAAATTAAAGCTTGTACAGAGAAAGGGAACAATGATATCACTTCTAACCAGACGTTGACATGACGCAAACAACCTCTACTCTTTACCAAGAAACACATGTGTGTTAGTTACTAAAGCTTTTCTGGAAATGAATATAGTTTCAAAAAAATGTGATTATCTTTAAAGGAAAGCTTCTACAGAGATAAGGAATATTGACCTCACTTCAAACAATACTTTTACATGTCCTACACAACAGCTTCTCCTTACCAAGTAACGCAAGTGCGTTTCTAACTAAAGCTTTTCAGGAAAGATTACACTTTCAAAAAAATGAGATTATCTTTCAAAATGAAGCTTGTACAGAGAAAAGGAACACTGATCCCACTTCTAACAAACATTTGACATGTCACAAACAACTGCTTTTCTTCACAGAGAAAGACATGTGCTCTTCTTACTAAAGCTTTTAATAAAATGAATACACTTTCAAAAGAATGTGGTTATCTTTCAATGTAAAGCTTCTACAGAGAAAGGTACACTGATCTCACTTATAAAAATACTTTGATATGTCGCAAAGAAATGCTTCCCTTTACAGAGAAAGACATGTGCGTTTCTTACTAAAGGTATTTATAAAATAAATACACTTTCAAAAGAATGTGATTATCTTTCAAAGTAAAGCTTGTACAGAGAAAGGTACACTGATCTCACTTCTAACGATACTTTGATATCCCGCAAACAACTGCTTCTCTTTACCAAGAAACACAAGTGCGTTTCTAACTTAAGCTTTTCAAGAAAAACTACACTTTCAAAATAATGTGATTATCTTTCAAAATAAAGCTTGTACAGAGAAAAGGAACACTAATCTCACTTCTCACAATACTTTGACATGTCACAAACAACTGCTTCTCTTTACTAAGAAACACATGTGCGTTTCTAAATAAGCTTTTCAGGAAATGAACGCACTTTCAAAGCAATGTGATTATCTTTCAAAGTAAAGCTTGTACAGAGAAAAAGAATACTTATCTCAGTTCTAACAATACTTTGACAGGTCGCAAACAACTGCTTCTCTTTACAGAGAAACACTTGTGTGTTTCTTAAAAGAATTTCATGCAATAAATACACTTTCAAAAGAACATGATTATCTTTCAAAGCAAAGTTTTACAGAGAAAAGGAACACTGTTCTCACTTCTAACTATACTTTTACATGTCCCAGACATCTGCTCCTCTTTTCAGAGAAACACATGTGCGTTTTACACTAAAACATTTTATGAATTTATTACACTTTCCAAAGAATGTGATTATCTTTCAGAGTAAAGTTTGTACAGAGAAAAGGAACACTGTTCTCACTTCTTAACAATACTTTGACATTTTCCAAACAACTGCTTCTCTTTTCATAGATAAAAATGTGCGTTTCTCAATAAATCATTTCATGAAATTATACACTTTCAAAAGAATGTGATTATCTTTTAAAGTAAAGATTGTACAGAGAAATGGAACACTGTTCACACTTCTAACAATACTTAGTCTTGTCGGAAAGAACTGCATCTCTTTTTAGAAAAACACATGTGTGTTTCTCACTAAAGCATTTCATGAATTTATACACTTTCAAGAGAATGTGATTATCTCTCTAAGTAAGGTTTGTATAGAGAAAAGTAACACTCTTTTCAATTCTTAACAATACTTTGACATGTTCCAAAGAACTGCTTCTCTTTTCAGAGATACACATGTGCGTTTCTCACTAAACCATTTAATGAAATTATACACATTCAAAAGAACGTGATTTGCTATCAAAGTAATGATTGTACAGAGAAAAGGAACACTGTTCTCACTTCTAACAATACTTTTTCCGGTCGCAAAGAACTGCACCTCTTTTCAGAGTAACACATGTCCGTTTCTCAATAAAGCATTTCATGATATTATATACTTTCAAAAGAACGTGATTATCTTTCAAAATAAAGTTTGTACAGAGAAAAGAAACACTGTTGTCACTTCAAGCAATACTTTTACATGTCCCAAAAAACTGCTACACATTTCAGAGAAACACATGTGCTTTTCTCACTAAAGCATTTAATGAAATTATACACTTTCAAAATAAGGTGATTTTCTTTCAAAGTAAAGATTGTACAGACAAATGGAACAATGTTCTCACTTCTAACAATACTTTGTCATGTCGAAAACAACTGCTTCTCTTTTCAGAGATACACATGTGTGTATCTTACTAAACCATTTCATGGAATTATTCACTTTGAAAAGAATGCAATTTTCTTTTAGTAAAGATTGTAAAGAAAAAAGCAATACTGTACTAACTTCTAACAATACTTTGTCAAGTCTCAAACAACTACCCCTCTTTTCAGAGAAACGTGTGCATTTCTCACTAAAGCATTTCATGTAATTATACACTTTCAAAAGAACGTGATTTTCTTTCAAAGTAAAGTTTGTACAGAGAAAAGGAACACTGTTCTCACTTCTAACAATACTTTTATATGTTCCAAACAACTGTTCCTCTTTTAAGAGAAACACATTGTGTTTCTCACTAAACCATTTCATGAAATTATACACTTTCAAAAGTACGTGATTTTCTTTCAAATAAAGTTTGTACAAGAAATGGAACACTGTTCTCACTTGTAACAATACTTTTTCATGTTGCATACCACTTCTTCTCTTTACAAAGAATCACATGTGATGTTCTCACTAAAGCATTTCAAGAAATTATACACTTTCAAAAGAACGTGATTATCTTTCAAAGTAAAGTTTGTACAGAGAAAAGGAACACTGTTCTCACTTCTAAGAATACTTTTATATGTTCCAAACAACTGCTCCTCTTTTAAGAGAAACACATGTGCATTTCTCACTAAAGCATTTCATGAAAATATACACTTTCAATGAACATGATTTTCTTTCAAATTAAAGCTTGCACAAAGAAAAGCAAAACAGAACTCACTTCTAACTCTTCTTTGACATGTTCCAATCTTGATATCTTCCAAACAACTGCTTCTCTTTTCAGACAAACACATGTCCATTTCTCAATAAAGCATTTCATAAAATTATACACTTTCAAAAGAACGTGATTATCTTTCAATGTAAAGTTTGTACAGAGAAAAGAAACAGTCTTCTCACTTCTAACAATACATTTACATGTCCCACACAAATGCTCCTCTTTTCAGAGAAACACATGTGCGTTTCTCACTAAAACATTCTATGAAATTATACATTTTTAAAATAATGTGATTTTCTTTCAAAGTAAAGCTTGCACAAAGAAAAGTAAACAGAACTCACTTCTAACTCTTCTTTGACATGTTCCAAACTTGGTATCTTCCAAACAACTGCTTCTCTTTTCAGACAAACACATGTCTTTTTCTCAATAAAGCATTTCATAAAATTATACACTTTCAAAAGAACGTGATTATCTTTTAATGTAAAGTTTGTACAGAGAAAAGAAACAGTCTTCTTACTTCTAACAATACTTTTACAAGTCCCACACAACTGCTTCTCTTTTCAGAGAAACACATGTGCGTTTCTCACTAAACCATTTCATGAAATTATACACTTTCAAAAGAATGTGATTTTCTTTTAAAGTAAAGATTGTACAGATAAATTGAACACTGATAATACTTGTAACAATACTTTGTCATGTTGCAAACAACTGTCCCTCTTTTCAGAGAAACACATGTGCATTTCTCACTAAAACGTTTCATGAAAGTGTACACTTTCAAAACAATGTGATTTTCTTTCAAATAAAGTTTGTACAAGAAATGGAACACTGTTCTCACTTCTAACAATACTTTTTCATGTTGCAAACCACTCCTTCTCTTTACAAAAATTAAATGTGCATTTCTCACTAAAGCATTTCAAGAAATTATACACTTTCAAAAGAACGTGATTATCTTTCAAAGTAAAGTTTGTACAGAGAAAAGGAACACTGTTCTCACTTTTAACAATACTTTTATATGTTCCAAACAACTGCTTCTCTTTTCAGACAAACACATGTCTGTTTCTCAATAATGAATTTCATGAAATTATACACTTTCAAAAGAACGTGATTATCTTTCAATGTAAAGGTTTTACAGAGAAAAGAAACAGTCTTCTCACTTCTAACAATACTTTTACATGTCCCACACAAATGTTCTTCTTTCCAGAGAAACACATGTGCGTTTCTCCCTAAATCATTTCATGAAATTATACAGTTTCAAAAGAATGTGATTTTCTTTTAAAGTAAAGATTGTACAGATAAATTGAACACTGTTAATACTTGTAACAATACTTTGTCATCTTGCAAACAACTGCACATCTTTTCAGAGAAATACATGTGCGTTTCTCACTAAAACATTTCATGAAATTATCCACGTTCAAAAGAACGTGATTATCTTTCAAAGTAAAGTTTGTACAGAGAAAAGGAACACTGTTCTCACTTCTAACAATACTTTGACGTGTTCCAAACAACTGCTTCTCTTTTTAGAGATACACATGTGCATTTCTCACTAAACCATTTCATGAAATTATTCACTTTCAAAAAAATGTGATTTTTATTCAAAGTAAAGATTGTACAGAGAAAAGGAACACTGTACTCACTTCTAACAGTACTTTGTCATGTCGCAAACAACTGCGCTTCTTTTCAGAGGAAAACATTTACTTTTCTCACCAAAGCATTTCATGAAATTATACACTTTCAAAAGAATGTGATTATCTTTCAAAGTAAAGTTTGAACAAAAAAAAGAAACACTCTTCTCACTTCTAAAAATACTCATAAATGTCCTAAACAACTGCTCCCCTTTTCAGAGAAACACATGTGCATTTCTCACTAAATCATTTCATGAAAATATACACTTTCAATGAATATGATTTTCTTTCAAAGTAAAGCTTGCACAAAGAAAAGCAAAACAGAACTCTCCTCTAACTCTTCTTTGCCATGTTCCAAACAACTGCTTCTCTTTTCAGAGAAACACATGTGTGTTCCTCAGTGAAACATTTCATGAAATTATACGCTTTAAAAGAATGTCATTATCTTTCAAAGTAAAGTTAGTACAGAGCAAAGGAACACTGTTCTCACTCCTAACAATACTTTGACATGTTCCAAACAACTGCTTCTCTTTTCAGAGATACACATGTGCGTTTCTCACTAAATCATTTTATGTAATTATTCACTTTCAACAGAATGTGATTTTCTTTCAAAGTAAAAATTGTACAGAGAAAAGGAACACTGTACTCACTTCTAACAATACTTTGTCATGTTGCAAACAACTGCCCGTCTTTTCAGAGAAAAACATTTACTTTTCCCACCAAAAGACTTCATGAAATTATACACTTTCAAAAGAACGTGATTTTCTTTTAAATAATCTTGCAGAAAGAACAGAAAAACAGAACTCACTTATTACTCTTCTTTGAAATGCTCTAAACTATACATGTTCCAAACATTTGCTTCTGTTTGAAGAGAAACACATGTGCATTTCTCACTAAAGCATTTCATGAAATTATACACTTTCAGAAGATAAAGATAGTACAGAGAAATGAAACACTGTTCATACTTCAAAAAATACATTGTCATGTCACACACAACTGCCCCTCTTTTCAGAGAAACACAGGGAGTTTGTCACTAAAGCATTTCATGAAATTATACACTTTCAAAGAACATGATTATCTTTCAAAGTAAAGTTGTACAGAGAAAAAGAACACTGTTCTCACTTCTTAAAAAGACTTTGACATGTTCCAAACAACTGCTTCTCTTTTCAGAGATACACATGTGCATTTCTCACTAAACTTTTTCATGAAATTGTACACTTTCAAAACAACGTTATTTTCTTTCAAATAAAGTTTGTACAGAGAAAAGGAACACTGTTCTAACTTCTAACAATTCTTTGTCTGATCGCAAAGAACTGCTCCTCTTTTCAGAGAAACACATGTGCATTTCTTACTTAAGCATTTCATGAAATTATACACTTTCAAAATAACGTGATTATCTTTCAAAGTAAAGTTTGAACAGAGAAAAGATACCCTGTTCTAAATTCTAAAAATACTTTTAAATGTCCTAAACAACTGCTCCTCTTTTCAGAAAAACACATGTCAATTTCTCACTAAAGCATTTCATGAAATTATACACTTTCCAAAGAACATGATTTTATTTCAAAGAAAAGCTTGAACAAAGAAAAGCAAAACGGAACTCACTTCTAACTCTTTTTTGAGATGTTCCAGACTTGTCATCTTCCAAATGTTGTCATTCGAAAACTACACTGTTCTTACTCTAACAACTTTGTCATGTCGAAAACTACTTCTCTTTTCAAAGAACATGTGCATTTCTGACTTAAAGCATTTCATGAGATTATACACTTTCAAAAGAACATGATTATCTTTCAAATAAAGTTTGTATAGAGAAATGGAACACAGTTCTCCCTTCTAATACACTTTCAAAAAACGTGATTATACTTCAAATTTAAGCTTATACAGAGAAAAGGAACAGTGCTCTCACTTCTAACAATCCTTTGACATATCCCAAACAACTGCTTCTCTTTTCAGAGAAATGCATGTGCGTTTCTCACTAAAGATTCTCATGAAATTAGCACACTTTCAAAGAATGTGATTATCTTTCAAAGAAAACTTCTACAGAGAAAAGTAACAATGCTCTCATTTCTAACAAACCTTTGACATGTCCCAAACAACTGGTTCTTTTTTCAGAGAAATGCATGTGGGTTTCTCACTAAAGCATTTTGTGAAATTAATACGCTTTATAAAAAACGTCATTATCATTCTAAGAAAAGCTTCTAAAAAGAAAAGTAACAACACTCTCACTTCTATCATTCCTTTGACATGTCCCAAACAATTGCTTCTCTGTTCACAGAAACACTTTCAAAGAAACTGATTATCTTTCAAAGTAAAGCTTGTACAAAGAAAAGTATAAATTCTCTCACTTCTAACAATCCTTTGACATGTGCTGAACAACCGGTTCTCTTTTCAGAAAAACGCATCTACATTTCTGACTAAAGCTTCTCATGAAATTAGTATATTTTCAAAACAACGTGATTACCTTTAAAAGTAAAGCTTCTACAGAGAAAAGTAACAATGCTCACACATCTAACCAACCTTTGACATGTCTTAAACAACTGCTTCTTTTTCAGAGAAACACATGTGGGTTTCTCAATAAAGCATATTGTGAAATTAATACACTTTAGAAAGAACGCCATTATCTTTCAAAGTAAAGCTAGTAAAGAAAAAAGCAACTCTACACTCAATTCTAACAATACTTATAGATATCTCTAACAACTGATTCTCTTTCAGAGAAACACGTGTGCGTTTCTCACTAGAGATTTTCATGCAATTAATACACTTTCAAAAGAACGTACTCCTTCAAAATCAAGCTTGTACAGAGAAAGGAAACACTGCTCTCACTTAAGCAATCCTTTGACATATCCCAAACAACTGCTTCTCTTTTCAGAGAAACACATGTGCGTTTCTCACTAAAGCTTCTCATAAAATAGTACTCTTTCAAAAGATCGTGATTATGTCTCAAAGGAAATCTTCTACAGAGAAAAGTAAGGTAACAACGTTCTCACTTCTATCACTCCTTTGATACATCCCAAACAATTGCTTCTCTTTTCAGAGAAACAAATCTGCATTTCTCATGAAAACTTTCCACGAAATTAATACAATTTTAAAACACTGTGATTAGCTTTCAAAGTAAAACTTGTACAAAGAAAAGCTAAAGGCTCTCACTTCTAACAATGCATGGACATGGCCGTACCAACTGCTTCTCATGAAATTAGTACAGAGAAAAGGAAAACTGCTCTCACTTCTAACAATCCTTTGTCATGTCCCAAACAAATTCTTCTCTTTTCATAGAAATACATGTGCTTTTCTCACTAAAGCATTTCATTAAATTAATACACTTTCAAAAGAATGTGATTATTGTTCATATTCAAGCTTGTACAGAGAAAGGGAACACTGCTCTCATTTCTAATAATCCATTGACATGTCCCAAATGATTCTTCTCTTTACAAAGAAACACATATGTGTTTCTTACTAAAGCTTTCATGAAATTAATACACTTTCAAAAGAACATGATTATCTTTCAAAGTAAAGCTTCTACAGAGAAAAGGAACAATGGTCTCCCTTTTAACAATGCTTTGACATGTCACAAACAACTGCGTTTTTTTTTTGAGAGAAACACATATGCTTTTCTCACCATGTCCCAAACTGCTTCTCTTCTCAGAGAAACACATGAGCGCTTCTCACGAAAGCTTTTCATTAAATTACACAATTTCAAAAGAACGAGATTATCTTTCAAATTAAAGCTTGTACAGAGAAAAGCAACTCTACACTCAATTATAACAATACTTTTACATTTCCCAAACAACTACTTCTCCTTTCCGAGAAACACGTGTGAGTTTCTCACTAGAGATTTTCATGAAATTGGTACACTTTCAATGAACGTGATCATCTTTCAAAGGAAAATTTCTACAGAGAAAAGTAACAATGCTCTCACTTCTAACAATGTTTTCACATTGCCCAAAAAACTGCTTCTCTTTTCAGAGAAACACATGTGTATTTCTCAGGAAAGCTTTCCATGAAAGTAATACAATTTCAAAACAACATGATTATCTTTCAAAGTAAAACGTTTACAAATAAAAGCTAATGGTTCTCACTTCTAAAAATGCTTTGACATGGCAGAAACAACTGCTTCTCTTCAGAATAACACATGTGCTTTTCTCACTAAAGCTTCTTATGAAATTCATAGATTTCAAAGCAACTAATTATCTTTCATGTAAAGCTTGTACAGAGAAAAGCATACCTTCTCTCACTTCTAACAATCCTTTGACTTGTGCCAAACAACTGCTTCTTTCGTCAGAGAAAGACATGTACATTTCTCACTAAAACATCTCATGAAACTAGTATACTTTCTAAAGAATATGATTATCTTTCAAATTAAAGTTACTACAGAGAAAAGTAACAATGCTCTCACTTCTATCAATCCTTTGACATGTCCCAAACAACTGCATCTCTTTTCAGAGAAACACATGTGTGTTATTCACAATAGCTTCTCATGAAATTAGTACACTTTCAAAAGAACGTGATTATTTTTCGAAGGAAAGCTTCTACAGAGAAAAGTAACAATGCTCTCTCTTATAACAATGCTTTGTCTTGTCCCAAACAACTGCTTCTCTTTTCAGAGAAACACATGTGTGTTACTCACAATAGCTTCTCATGAAATTAGTACACTTTAAAAAGAACAAGATTATCTTTTAGGTAAAGCTTGTACAGAGAAAAGCACAACTACACTCAATTCTAACATTACTTTTACATGTCCCAAACAACTGATTCTCTTTTCAGTGAAACTCATGTGTGCTTCTCACTAGAGATTTTCATGAAATTAATAAACTTGCAAAAGAACGTGATTATACTTCAAATTTAAGCTTGTACAGAGAAAAGGAATAGTGCTCTCACCTCTAACAATGCTTTCCCATTGCCCAAACAACTGCTTCTCTTTTCAGAGAAACACAGGTGTGTTTCTCACTAAAGCATTTTGTGAAATTAATACACTTTAAAAAGAACGTCATTATCTTTCAAAGAAAGCTTCTACAGAGAAAAGTAACAAGGATGTCAATTCTAAAAATCCTTTGATATGTCCCAAACAACTCCTTCTCTTTTCAGAGAAACACCTGTGCATTTCTCCCTCAAGCTGCTCATGAAATTAGTACACTTTCAACAGAACGAGATTAACTTTCAAAGTAAAGCTAGTACAGAGAAAAGCCCACTGCTCTCACATCTAACAATGTTTTCACAATGCCCAAGAAACTGCTTCTCTTTTCAGAGAAACACATGTGTGCTTCTCATGAAAGCTTTCCATGAAATTAATACAATTTCAAAACAACACGATTATCTTTCAAAGTAAAAGTTGTACAATGAAAAGCTAATAGCTCTCACTTCTCACAATGCTTTTAAATGGCCAAAACAACTGCTTCTCTTTTCAGAATAACACATGTGTTTTTTTCACTAAAGCTTGTTATGAAATTCATAGACTTTCAAAGCAACTGATTATTTTTCTTGTAAAGCTTGTACAGAGAAGAGCATACTTTCTCTCACGTCTAACAATCCTTTGACATGTACCAAACAACTGCTTCTTTTATCAGAGAAAGACATGTGTGTTTCTCACAAAAATTTCTCATGAAACTAGAATAATTTCTAAAGAATGTAATTATCTTTCAAATTAATGCTTCTTCAGAGAAAAGTAACAATGGTCTCACTTCTATCAACCCTTTGACATGTCCCAAACAACTGCTTCTCTTTTCAGAGAAACTCATGTGTGTTACTCAATATAGCATCTCATGAAATTAGTACACTTTCAAAGAATGTCATTATCTTTCAAAGGAAACCTTCTACAGAGAAAAGTAACAATGCTCTCTCTTATATCAATCCTTTGTCATGTCCCAAACAACGGCTTCCCTTTTCAGAGAAACACATGTTCAATTCTCAATAAAGAATTTCATGAAATTAATACACTTTAAAAAGAACGTGATTATACTTCAAATTTAAGCTTGTACAGAGAAAAGGAACAGTGCTCTCACTTCTAACAATCCTTTGACATATCCCAAACAACTGCTTCTCTTTTCAGAGAAACGCATGTGAGTTTCTCACTAAATATTCTCATGAAATTAGTACAGTTTCAAAAGAATGTGATTATCTTTCAAAGGAAAGCTTCTACAGAGAAAAGTAACAATGCTCTCACCTCTAACAATGCTTTCCCTTTGCCCAAACAACTACTTCTCTTTTCAGAGTAACACATGCGCGTTTCTCACTAAAGCATTTCGTGAAATTAATACACTTTAAAAAGAACATCATTATCTTTCAAAGGAAAGCTTCTACAGAGAAAAGTAGCAATGCTCTCACTTATCAATCCTTTGACATATCCCAAACAACTGCTTCTATTTTCAGCGAAACACATGTGCGTTTCTCACTAAAGCTTCTCATGAAATTAGTACACTTTCAAATAAATGTGATTTCTTTCAAAGAAAAACTTCTACAGAGAAAAGTAACAATGCTCTCACCTGTAACAATGGTTTCCCAATGCCCAAAGTACTGCTTATCTTTTCAGAGAAACACAAGTGCGTTTCTCACTAAGGCATTTCATGAAATTAATACACTATAAAAAGAACGTCATTATCTTTCAAAGTAAAGCTTATACAGAGAAAAGGATTTCGGCTCTCACTTCAAACTATCCTTTGACATGTCCTAAACAACTGCTTCTCTTCTCAGAAAAACACCTGTGTGTTTCTCACTAAAGCTTTTCATGAAATTAATACACTTTCAAAAGAATGTGATTATCTTTCAATGTAAAGCTTGTACAGAGAAAAGCCCACTGCTCTCGCTTCTAACAATGCTTTGCCATGTCCCAAACAACTGCTTCGTTTTTCCGAGAAATACATGTGCGTTCCTCACTAACGGTTTTCATGAAATATATACAATGTCAAAAGAATGTGATGATGTTTCAAAGGATAGCTTGTACAGAGAAAAGCCCAATGCTGTCATTTCTAACAATGCTTTCACATGGCCGAAACACCTGCTTTTTTTGTCAGAGAAACACATGTGCCTTTCTCACTAGAGCTTTTTATGAAATTAATACACTTTCAAAAGAACGTGATTATCTTTCAAAGTAAAGCTTGTACAGAGAAAAGCAACTCTACACTCAGTTATATCTATACTTTTACATGTCCCAAACAACTAATTCTCATTTCAGAGAAACACGTGTGCGTTTCTGACTAGAGATGTTTATGAAATTGATACACTTTCAAAAGAACATGATTATCCTTCAAATTCAAGCTTGTATAGAGAAAAGGAACACTGCTCTCACTTCTAACAATCCTTTGACATGGCACAAACAACTGCTTCTCTTTTCAGAGAAACACATGTGCATTTCTCATTAAAGCTTCTCATGAAATTAGTGCACTTTCAAAAGGATGAGATTATCTTTCATTTTAAAGCTTCTACAGAGAAAACTAACAACGTTCTTGCATCTAACAATGTTTTGACATATCACAAACAACTGCTTTTATTTCAGAGAAACACATGTACGTTTCTCACTAAAGCATTTCGTGAAATTAATACACTTTTAAATGAAAGTCATTATCTTTCCAAGTAAAGTTTGAACTGAGAAAAGGAACTCTACACTCAATTCTAACAATCCTTTGACATGTCCCATACAACTGCTTCATTTTTCAGAAAAACACATGTGCGTTTCTGACTAGAGCGTCTCATTAAATTAAAACACTTTCAAAGAACGTGATTATCTTTCAAAGTAAATCTTGCACAGAGAAAAAGAATAAGGCTCTCACTTCTAACAACCCTTTGAGATGTCCCAAAAATTGATTCTCCTTTCAGAGAACCACATGCACGTTTCTCACTAAAGCTACTCATAGAATTAGTACACTTTTTAAAAGAACAAGATTATCTTTCAACGTAAAGCTTGTTCAGAGAAAAGGATCTCTGCTTTTACTTCTAACTATCCTTTGACATGCCCCCAAAAACGGCTGCTCTTTTCAGAAAAACACTTGTGATTCTCAATAAAGCATTTCATGAAATTTATACACTTTCAAAACAACATGATATCTTTCAAAGTAAAGCTTGTACAGAGAAAAGCCCACTGTTCTCACTTCTAACAATGTTTTGCCATTTCTCAAACAATTGCTTCTCTTTTCAGAGAATCATATATGCGTTTCTAACTTAAGCTGTTCATGAAATTCATGCACTATCTAAGAAACTGATTATCTTTCAAAGTTAAGCTTGTACAGAGAAAAAGAACACTGATCTCACATCTAACAATCCTTTGACATAGCCTAAACAACTGCATCTTTTTTCAAAGAAACACATGTGCGTTTCTCAGAAGAGATTTTCAGGAAATTAATACATATCCAAAAAACGTGATTATCCTTAAATTCAAGCTTGTACGCAGAAAAGGTATTGGCTCTCACTTCTCACAATGATTTGAAATTTCCCGAAACAACTACTTCTCTTTTCAGAGACAAACATGTGCATTCCTCATTAAAACTTCTCATGAAATTCATACACTTTCAAAGAAAGTGATTATCTTTCAAATTCAAGCTTGTACACAAAAAAAACGAATGGCTCTTACTTCTAACAATCCTCTGATATTTCCAAAACAAGTGCTTCTATTTCAGAGAAATACATGTGTGTTTCTTACTAGAGCTTTTCATGAAATTAATACACTTTCAAAAGGGCGTGTGTATCTTTCAAATCATAGCTTGTACAGAGAAAAGCAACTCTACACTCAATTCTATCAATATTTTAAATGTTGCAAACAACTGATTCTCTTTTCAGAGAAACACTTGTGTGTTTCTCACTAGAGATTTTCATGAAATTAATACACTTTCAAAAGTACCTGATTATCCTTCAAATTCAAACATGTACACAGAAAAGGTAAAACTCTCACTTCTCAAAATGCTTTGACATTTCACAATACAACTGCTGCCGTTTTCAAAGAAACACATGGGCATTTCTCACTAAAGATTCTCATTAAATTCATATAATTTCCAAGAAACTGATTATCCTTCAAATTCAAGCTTGTACACAGAAATGCTAATGGCTCTCTCTTCTCTCTCTTCTAACAATCCTTTGACATGACCCAATGAAATGCTTCTCTTTTCTGAAAAACACATGTGCGTTTCTCACTAACGATTTTCATGAAATTAATACACTTTCAAAAGAATGTATTATCTTTCAAAGTAAAGCTTGTACAGAAAAAAGCACACTGTTCTCACTTCAAACAATGTTTTGACATGTCCCAAACAACTGCTTCTCTTTTCAGAGAAACACATATGCATTTCTCACTAAAGCTTCTCATAAAATTAGTACACTTTCAAAGAGCATGATTATCTTTCAAAGTAAAGCTTCTACAGAGAAAAGAAACAACGCTCTCAATTCTAACAGTCCTTTGACATGTCCCAAACAATTGCTTCTCTTTTCAAAGAAACACATGTGCATTTCTCACTAAAGCTTCTCATGAAATTAATACACTTTCAAAAGAATGAGATTATCTTTCAAAGTAAAGCTGTATAGAGAATAGCCCACTGTTCTCACTTTTAACAATGCTTTAACATGACTCAAACAATTGCTTCTCTTTCCAGAGAAACACATGTGAGTTTCTCACTAAAGCATTTCATTAAATTAATGTACTTTAAACAGATCGTCATTATCTTTCAAAGTAAAGCTTGTACAGAGAAAAGGATCTCGGCTCTCACTTTGAACTCTCCTTAGACATGTCCCAAACAACTGCTTCTCTTCTCAGAAAAACTCTTGTGTTTTTCTCACTAAAGCTTTTCATGAAATTAATACACTTTCAAATGAACGTGATTATCTTTCAAAATAAAGCTTGTACAGAGAAAAGCCCACTGCTCTCACCTCTAACAATGCTTTGCCATGTCCCAAACAACGGCTTCTCTTTTCAGAGAAATACATGTGCGTTCCTCACTAAAGCTTTTCCTGAAATATATGCAATTTCAAAACAATGTGATGATGTTTCAAAGGAAAGCTTGTACAGAGTAAAGCCCACTTCTATCATTTCTAACAATGCTTTCACGTGGCCGAAACAACTGCTTTTCTTGTCAGAAAAACACATGTGCATTATTCACTAGAGCTTTTCATGAAATTAATACACTTTGAAAAGAACATGGTTATCTTTCAAAGTAAAGCTTGTACAGAGAAAAGAAACTCTAGACTCGATTCTAACAATACTTTTACATGTCCCAAACAACTGATTCTATTTTCAGAGAAACACGTGTGCGTTCCTCACTAGAGATTGTCATGAAATTAATACACTTTCAAAAGTACCTGATTATCCTTCAAATTCAAGCTTGTAAAGAGAAAAGGAACACTGCTCGTGCTTCTAACAATCTTTTGAACTGTTCCAAACAACTACTTCTCTTTTCAGAGAAACATATGTGCATTTCTCAATAAAGCTTCTCATGAAATTAGTACACTTACAAAAGAACGTGATTATCTATCAAAATAAAGCTTTTACAGAGAAAACCAAAACTTCTCTCACCTCTAACAATCCTTTGACATGTCCCAAACAAATGCTTCTCTTTCCAGAGAAACACATGTGTGTTTCTCACTAAATCATACAGAGAAAAGGAACACTGCTCTAACTTCAGCTTGATTATGTTTCAAAGTAAAGCTTTTACAGAGAAAAAGAACAATGCTCTCACTTATAATCCTAGTACTTGAGACCCTGAGATAAGTGTACTGTCAAACGGGTTTGCTCAGTTAGACTGTTCAAAACTAAAAATGTCATGTACTGAGAACGCTGGAAGTACAGTGGGCTGGGAAGGTCTCCACATCTCTTGAATTTGTAAAAATTGCCTAATCTGGAAAATGGTCCTCACGCAAGTGATTGGGAATGCTGACATGAGAGAACCCTCGATTATGCAGGTGTGCCTTAAACATCACCATAGGTACCACTGTAAGATAGAGGTAAACGGAGAATTCATGCAGATAGGAAGATGATGACTTAGGGACCAGAGAGATGCACAACATTTGAAGAACATAGTGCTCTTCCATAGGGCCCAGGTTTAGTTCCCAGAGCCTACATGGGTAGCTTACAACCATCTGTAACTCCAGTTCCAGCAGATCTGACACCCTCTTCTGACCTGAGGATATCAGGTACACAAGTGGTACACATAAACTTAACATACATATAAAACTTAAAAAAAAAGGTGGGCAGTGATGGCACACACCTTTAATCCCAGCACTCGGGAGGCAGATCTCTGTGAGTTCAAGGCCAGCCTAGTCTACAAAGAGAGTTCCAGGGTAGCCAACACTACAAAGGGAAACCCTATCTTGGAAGAAAAAACACAAACCAACAAACCAAAAGGAAAAAAAAGAAAAAAGAAAAGACAGAGAGAGGGGAGAAAAGAGAAGGATGTGGTGGTAATTTATAATTCTGATTTTTGGAGGCAATATTTTGAGTTTGAGGTGAGCTTAGGTTATGTATTATTATGAGCCCTGGATGCTGGGGCCAGAGGATCTTCAATTCAAAACCAGCATGGGATACAAATATAGCCTTAAAAAGGAAGAAAAAAGAGGATGCAGAAAAAAGACAGTAAGAAGATGAAGGTAGAGATTAGAGTGATGTGGACATAAACCCACATAAGCTATCACCCATAAAAGCTGGAAAAAAACCAGATTCTTCCTGAGTCCTTTGGCAAGCACATATTATTGACTCTTATATTACATTTGGAGGTATGAGAGAAAAAATAATTATTATTTGTTGCAGGACAATTGTATATATTCGGTCAATCATGTTTTATTTTTTTCATGTTGTCATTTGTTTATTATATTCATAATCATCTCTGGATACACAAAACAGGTAAGGGGTTAGAGGTGGGAAGATTCATGGTCTTTGGGGGGTTTTGTAGGAGTTTTCATAGACGAATAGGACTCCATTGCATCTGCCTGCAGAAGCAAGCTACGGAATTTCATCATCCCACAAGGCCATCTTCCCTTTTCATCCTAACAATTTAGTACTTGTTTTTATGGAAGCATTGACTATGTCTTCCTCTAATTATAAGAGACTATTGAATCACAGATAATTTAAAATTAGCACATAAAGAAAAGCTACCTGCCCCCTATGTGCTTAAATCAAGGTATATATTTACAAAGACAAACATAACCTCTGGAGACAACTCTTGCACGGGTTTTGATCCTACTTCATGTTCTGGCTTTGTGGGAGCATAGACAGTTTGGATGTTCACCTTCCTAGACCTGGATGGAGGGGGGAGGACCTTGGACTTTCCACAGGGCAGGGAACCCTGACTGCTCTTGGGACTGGAGAGGGAGGAGAAGAGGAGTGGGGGGAGGGGGGAGGGCTGGGAGGAGGGGGAGGGAAATGGGAGGCGGGGAGGAGGCAGAAAATTTTTTCAATAAAAAAAAGAAATTACAAGTAGATACAAATATATGAACACACACACATTTGCGCACACGCACATGCACACTCACACATGCACACATACACACACACGGCAGGGGGCACACTGGAGCAACTTAGAAGATAAAGAATTCTCAGAGGGTTGCTTAGAATTTCAACTGATACAACATCTTCAGCAAAGAACATAAGTGACTTAGGGAAATGGCAAGACAAAAGAAAATGTATTTGAATGGATGGAAAATAGTCTGTGGGGAGGCAGATGAAGATTCCTTAGTAAGGCTGTAGAGTTCTTCAATCATGTTTTAAATAAACGTTGATTGGCCAGTATCCAGTCAGGAAGTAGAGGTGGGTAAAACAGAAAAGAAGAATTCATTCCTCCCCAGTCCTGTCCCAACCACAGAAGAAGGAAGATGTGACTGCTCAGCTGAACTGAGCCATGTGGCCAACATAGATAAAAATAATGTGTTAATATAAGTTATAAGAGTTAATAAGAAGCCTGAGTTGATGGGCCAATCAGTTTGTCATTACTATAGACCTCTGTGTGATTTCTTTGGGGATAAATGTCTGTGGGACCTGGTGGGAGGACAGAAACCAGGCAGGATGAAAATGCAGACAATTATTAGTTTGGTTTTTTTTGAGACAGGGTCTCACGATACAACTCTGGAACTCATTTTGTAGACCAGGCTGGCTTCAGCCTCACAGAGATCAACCTGCCTCTGCTTCCCACATGCTAGGATTAAAGGTGTGTGCTCCTATGCCTGGTTGAAAGAACTAATACTGAAAACTTCATAACTACTACAGAAAGTTATCAAAGAAGGAAAAGATCACATAGCTATTTACAGAGGCCCATAGGACAATCTAAATGATCCCTTAGCTTTGCTTACCTAATCTACTAATTTCCTCATCGAGGCCACTCAGTTTCTTATCTAGGATGGAGAAATGTGACTCCAAACTGCTCATGTATGCTTTACACTTTTCAACATCTGACTACAAGGAAGTGTTCAATTTCTTTAATGATAGTAGACAATTCTTGAAGAAAAAAAGTACTAAATTAGTTATTTTTACCAAGAAGCATTCTGTATTTTTAAGAAAGCAATATTATTTACACTTACCTTAGAATCAGTCAAAAGAACTAAAAAAAAAAAAAAAAACTTTGGTATTACTACTGTAACGTAATAATTTAATGAAAGACTTCAGTTCCAGATAGGGAAAAACCAAGTATAAAGTAGAAACTCAAATACTTAATATCTGATTACTTTTCAGAACAATCTATGTGCTCCACTAATAAAACCAAGATAAAGTTAGATTGTGTTATCAGGGTTACAAGCAATGCCCGCTTTCACAGGACCTGAATTCAATTTAACAACTCTCTGTATCTTGAGTTCAGATTTGACATCTTCTTCTCTTCTCCACTGGCACAGTGTGAATGTGGTACACAGATATACATGTAGGCAAAATACCCTTACATATTTAAATAAACACCCACATTATCATCTTGCTTTTATAAAATCATGCATATTACAGTATACTCTATATGTATACACTATACCACCGTGTTTTCACTACCTAAACTCAGAACCTCTTGAAAACAATGCTCCTTGCAAGTAAATACCCCAGGGACCCTGTCCAAAGGGTAGTTTGGGCCTTATATAAACAGGCAGGAGTCTTTCATCATATTCTGAGCACCATTAGTCCACGACTGATAGACCACAAGGGAAAACAAAGTACCGCAGATACCACACATGGCTTCACTGAAAGTCTATACTATTTTACCTCTAAGAAGCTTATTTGTTAACCCATTTAAAAACACCTTTCATAAGAAGGTCTTCTCAAACAGGCTCAAAAGTCTAAAGAGTTGTCAAGTAAGTTCAAAAACATGGTTACTAACTTGTTCTTTTTCTCTTTCTTTCTCCAATCTTGCAATCTCTTCATGGAGTGCTTTGTTTTCTGCCTCTAATGACTCCAGCTTGGAGTCATTATATAAATCCTCTGGAAAAGAGCCCAAACACTTCATCAGAATCAACCTACAGCATCCTTCAGGTTTTCAGTACCTTATCCTTTGCCTTCCCCCAATGCAGTAGATACTACCTTCTAAAATAGCAAGTGTTATTTTACTCCATGGAATAGCTTATGGCCCTCAACCTGCTTCAGCTTTCTTTCATAGCACCTGTTGTTATTTGCCTAATGGTTCCTCATTTAATTATCATTACTTTCTTTCTAATAGAATAAAGTCAAAATTTTCTGTTCTTTATTACTGCATTTTTGGTGCCTGGCACACAGTAGGTATGTAAAAAATATCTGAGTAGATTAATTTACATATTTAATTATATAGAGAAATATTAAATAACTCACTAAATGTTTTCCATATTAGATCACAATGAATTTTCCCTTGTGTGTGTTATGCGTGTTTATGTGGTCATGAGTATATGCATGTGTGCATACAGAAGTCAGAGGTTACATTGTGAGCCTTACTCAGCTGCTTTCATCTAATGTCTTAGATAAGATCTCTCCCTGGTTTGATCAGTTTGGCTGGCTGACACGCTCTAGGGATCTCAAGTCTCGACCTTTCCACCTGCTACACTTGATATTTTTATGTCCATGTACTCCCTGGACAGATGGAGGATAGTTACAACAGCTGAACTGTTCTCTACTCTTACATCCCTAGTGCATCTTGAGGAATGTTGGTTTTCCCCACTGATCTTTTGTGCCATAGGTGTCAAAGTGATATTCCCCCATCACTACATAACACTGAGAGAAAAATAATTTACATGAAAATATAATGACTTGTTAACTTCCTCTAGCCTCCCCCCTCTTTCTTTTTTTCCCCTGAAACAGGGTTTCTCTGTGAAGCCTTGACTCTCCTGGAACTTAGAAAAGAACACCTTTTAGTGAAGAATATAAAAGAATCCTCTTTATATATTGTTTATAGTAATTTATAGTACCTTATCATGCTTAATTCCATCTTCTGTTTCTTCTCCACAAGGTGTGCTTTCTTTCTTGGCACGATAAATCTAAATAGTAAACAAACAGCACACTAGATTAGTGGTTTAATAGTTTGTAAAATTCATTCTTTTTTAAAGATTTGTTTATTATATATACAGTGTTCTACAAGGTCAGAAGAGGGCACTGGACTCACTGTAGCTGGAGTTATAGGTAATTAAGAGCTACCTGGTGTGGGTGCGGGGACTCTGGTTCTCGGAAGGGTAGGAAGTTCTCTTAATCAAGTCATCTCGCAAGTGCTTTGCTAACATTGTTTTGAGATAGAGTCTTCACCTAATGCTATAGAATGGAGCTCCCACCAGGTGAAGGTGGTATTCTCTAACAAAATACTATTTCTGAGCATTGTTCAGGGCACAGGAAATCCAAGCCAGGCCCTAACCAAAATTGATTTTGGAGCTCATGCAACCTTTTTATTTAGTCTCTAAAAGAGATGGGGCCATGGTCAAATTGCTGCTATGCAGACAGACTGTGTGCCAAGTGAGCAAAGAGGCACAGTGAAGAATGAGAGAAACTATCAAGCCACTTATAAAATATTATGAAGCAATTTGGGATCAGAAAAAATAACAAATAATGGACAGAGGCCATCAGTCAATATATTATATATGGAGGTGAAGAGAATAATAATATATTCAGAATTGGAGAGAGGGCTCAAATTGTTAAGAGTGCTTGGTGATTTTCTTGAGGACTCAAGTTCGTATATCTCACAAATGCCTGTGACATTGGTTCTAGTGGACCCAGTGCTCTCTTCTGGCCTCACACAGATTTTCACAAGCAAAGATAAGTAAAAATAATATTTTAAAGGAACATTTTCAATTGTTCCTACAACCATTATGTCAGGATCTAATACTTGCTTAGACAAGCTCCCTATACTCTCTTCCATCACCAGCCAGCAGTAACTTCATTGGGGTTGGGGGCGCTGAATTAACAGTCATATGTATGCTAGACGAGCAAACTATCACTGAGCTATTCTTAAGTTCTCTTTTCCTTTTTATCTTGTGACAGGATCTAAGTTGCACAGGCTGGCCTAAACCTCTCTTTGTAGAAGCACCTGTAAGGACAGATACCTGTGATTCTTCTGCCTTAGCTTCCTAATTAGATGAGATTACAGGCCAGAATCACTAAGCCTGGCTTAATAAGCCATTTTTGAGATAACAGCACATCCACTTCTGTAGGGAAAACACTACCTTTTATCTGAATATATCATAAACAGTGGTAGTAATAGAAAATGATTTAGAATGGGGTAAGATAGTTTATTAAGACTAGTGAGACAAGAAAGTCTTGAAATATCACTACAAGTCTCAGCATAGAAATATAGTTAAGAAAACATCAAAACAAATGGAACTTAAAAACATGATACTTGATATTAAGAAAGCTATATCTTACTGAAGAAATAGAGATGAATAAATGAGAAAATCAATACTTCCCCAAATGTTAACGTTAAATATTGTCAAGATGGGAATGTTTCCCTAATGTTTATGAATGCAATTTGAAGCCAATGGGGGAGGGGTAAGCAAAACACAGAATTTTAAATAATATCGATAGGCTGGGAAAATGTTCTGTGGATAAAATGCTTACCATACAAGCATGACGAATTGAGTTTGGAGGCCCAATAACTATTGTGATGGGTTTTTTTATGTTTTAAAAAAGAAAGCTTGCCTGAAGATCAGAGTGCAGAGTAAACCACTAGAAGGCACATACCTTTAATCCCAGGACTAAGGAGAAAGACAGAGGGATCTGTTAGTTCAAGACCACTCTGGGTTACACATGACTGAATGTCTAAAAGAGAAACAGAGCTCCTGCAGAGGTGATCCCACACCTTCAATCCCACCACTAGAGAGGTGGAGACAGGAGTGATAGGGCTGGATGGAGAGAGGAATATAAGAGGGGAGGAGACAAGAGCTCAGAGTATTCTGAGGATTGTCCCTTTAGTCTGAGGAGAGAGCCTGAGGAGGGAGCCCAAGGAGAGGATTGCCCCTTAGGTCTAAGCATTGGTAGAAGTTAAAGTTCTCTCTAGTGCCTGGCCACTCTGTTCTTGGATTGCTCAGCTTACCCTCATAGCTGACTGCAGGTATTTATTTGAATTTGTGCTAAGGTAACCATGTAAAAGCTGAATGTGGAGATGAGCATTTGCAGTTCCAGTAGTAGGAAGTGGAGATAAGTTTTTGTAAATTGATAAGATAAAAGGAAAAAAAGTGCTAGCGAGAAGGAGGTAAAAGCATGATATACAGTTTTGGCAACCTGGGCTTGATTCCACATATATGTTGTAGCATGTGTACATGTGCCCATGCACATGCAAATACACAGTAATATCATTATTTTTTTGCATCATTGCAAAAGGAAAAAAGGCAATTTTTTTTTCCTGCCACGCTTGTAGCTGGCTCCCAGCGCGCGGGAGAAGCAGAAAAAGAAGAAAAAAGAACGACAACAACAAAAAAAACCGCGGCTTTTCCCCTTGCTGCTGCTCTGCAGCCTCTGCCTCCACTTGTGCAACCAGAGGAGGAGCTGCAATCACCGCAGGGGATCCAAGGTCCAGGTCACACAGGTACTTCACACAGAGGCTTCACACAGGTATAAGCTGATGGTGCTCTGGGTACCAGAGCTCAGGTGAGCTGCAGTGGTGTCAAGGCCCCTCCCCTTATCCCCCCACCCCCATCACACTCCCACCCCTCCACCCCTCATCCCCCCAACCCCCTCACCCCCCCACCCCGGCGGACACAGAACACTCAGGAGGCCTCTGGACTCTGGGCAGATATGGACCAGGACTCCATCGCCTGGGCCATGCCCAGAGAGGCTTCAAGCTCGGGACCTGAAACAGGACATCCCTGGACCCCGAGATCCCTTGCAGGATGTTGCAGGAAGATGCCTGGAGCACCCCAGAGTGCACCAGTTTCCTTCCCTCTCCTTCCCTCCCCTTGCCTCTCATTAAAGACTGGGCCCTTGTGACTTCAACAGCCAAAAAAAAAAAAAAAAGATTTATTTGCTATGTATACAGTGTTCTGTCTGCATGTCAGAAGAGGGCATCAGATCTTATAATGGTTTTGAGCCACCATGGGGTTGCTGAAATTGAACTCAGGACCTCTGAAAAAGCAGTCAATGCTTTTATCCTCTGTGCCATCTCTCCAGCCCAGGCAATTACTCTTGTGTGAAACTTTGAAGTTCAACTTTAAAAAAAAATAAAAATATAAAAAATAGCAATATTCTTTTTTTCATGTTGTCAGTTATTAAAAACATGAACAACAGACCAGACTCAGTAACCAACTCCAAAATATTATGCTATGACTTTCACATGTGTGCCACAGGATAAGTATGTTTACACATCGCTCACACACACAGAAATAACAAGTTAAAGCCTTCAAAGGCATCATCAGGACTGGGAAGTGCGGTTCAGCTGAAGAGTGCCTACACAGAATAAAAGAGGCTCTAACACTAACATGGGTGACCATAAATCTAGGGAATACGAAGTCCACTCCAAAAACCAACAACAACAAGAACAACAACAACAAAAAACAACAACAAAAACCAAACCTGGATATAATGCCAAGGACTGGTGATCCCAGTTAAGACTACCAGTGAAATACAGTTTCTATTCCAAAATGATGTACCAAAACGCCCACTCACCATATCCCAGCCATTCTTTTCTCAAAGGCACAGCAACCTGACAACAAAACCAAACCAAACCCAACAATATTCCTTCCCAAATCATTGGCTCAGTTTGAGACAGAAAGAATTTCATACAAAAAGGTTCAAATAAAATGCTGGATTAAAAGCTGGATGCAGTGGCACATACCTGTAGTTCCAGCTATTTACCAGATTGCAGTGGGAAGATTATTTGACCTTTGACCCCAGAGTACAGACTAGGCAACTTGGTGAGATTCACTCACAGAAAAAAACAACCAACCAACCAAAAAAGAAAAGTTTCAAATTAATAGCAAAATCACGTAGCGGGATATAAAACTGAGAAAACAAACAGCTTTAAAGTTTCCACATAGGTAGAGTCTGAAACAGTAATGCCTCTCCATAGGCACACAATGCTCACCCATGGCTGTGTAGAGAAGGGCTGTCTCTGCATAGACCAGGCTGTCCCTGTACTCAGAGATCTGCCTGCCGCTGCCCCAAGTGCTAGGACTCAAAAAAGTGTGCTATCACATCTGGAGGCTGAGTATTTTTAATTGCTATAAGTTTCCTTGGAGGAAAACTTGTTAATATGTAGAAAAAAGAGGCTGCTACAGATTTACATGGCACTGTTTTACAATAAAAAAAAACATTTGTTTAAAAAAATGTCATACACTCTATAAAATAAGTAGGGTAAACATGTCAGGCAACATTAACTTATGTGTTATACTCTTATATGGCTGCAGCACAGGTTTATATCAGCATCACCAGAGATGAGCAATTTTGCAATGGCTCCATCACTAAGTGACAGAAATTAGTTCATATCTGTAATAATCTTATGGGACCACCATGCCATCCATCAGTGACAGAACATCAGCAAGTAAAACATGACTGTACACAGTTTTAGAGTAAACAGGACTTTGAAACCAATATCCAGGGCTGAAGTGCACCTCAATGGTAGAGCGACCCATGGTTCAACACCTAATACCAAAGAAAGAAAGAAGGAAGGAAAGAAAGAAAGAAAGAAAGAAAGAAAGCTATATCCAAAGAAAATGACTTAAAAGTTATCTGTAAGTTGGGAAAATATTCATTCTATATTTCCCTATTTTTTGTGATTAACACTGATTCTATTTTTGAAAAATGACAAAATGAATTTCTCAAAGAAAAATGATGGGTTCATTTTTGTCTAAACTCTAACACCACAGGAAAACAATTTGTCAAGCAGAGCTTCTCCCTGCTCACCATTCTTACACTAACAGTTTGAAGAACTTCAAATCAGACGTGCTTTGAAAGCAGAAGCAGGTTTGGAGACAAGTTGCAAAAGTCAGATAGGGAGAGAATAGAAATTCATTGTGAGGAAAAACAAAACAAAACAAAAACTAAACGTTTAAAGGTAAGATTTAAACTATCAATCAAATACCTTGATGCAGTCTATCAGCCATACCAAGGCTGCCAGGATGTTAGGCCAGGTATGAGGGGCTTCCACTGCATAGAGGGAGCTCTTGGATAGTGCAAAGAGATACCTATGAGAAACAGGAAGATAACGAGCAACCGTGTTAGCAAGCATAAAGGCTACAGTAAAAGTGTATTTTAAAGCTACACTGCATGCATACCTGTTTGAAGATATTTGAGTCTACTCTGAAGATCTTATTCATCATTGATTTTTGTGTATTCGTTCACATTACACAAATTACTTTGCACAGTGTTTAACAGCTGAGTATAGGATTCTCCTCAAAAACCTTTTCATTTTCCTACATTCAATGTACTTCTATAAGTACATTAGTCATTATCTGTCACTAAATCTCCTTTCGTCCCTGTGTCTCCAAACAAACAGCTTTCCTTCCTCAGTTTCCTGAAGTGTTGGGATCACACATGTGCAGCACCACATCTGATCTGTGCTTGTCTTTCTTTATAATACTTTTAAACTTCATCTCTCTGCTGGTTAGCTTTGTCAACCAGATACAAACTAGAGTCATCTGGAAAGATGGAACCTCAATAAAGGAAAAGTCTCCATTAGGCTGGCCCATGGGCATATCTATGAAGCACTCCTTTAACTCATGACTGATGGGAGAGGGCTAGTCCTCTGTGGGCAGTGCCACCCAAGTAGGTAATACTGGACTGTAGTAGAAAGCAAGCTGAGCAAACTATGGAGAACGAGTCAGTAAACAGCTTGGCTTCATAGTTCCCACCTCTGCTCCTGCTTGAGTTTCTGCCCTTAATTCCCTTGATGATTAATGTAATAAACTCTTCCCTCTGTTAGTGTCTTTTTTTTTTTTGAAAGATTTATTTATCTCCTATGCATACAATGTGCTGGTTGTGAGCCACCATGTAGTTGCTGGTAATTGAACTGGGGTCCTCTGGAAGAGCAGACAGTGCTCTTAGCCATCTCTCCAGCCCCCTTCATTAGTTTTATTCTGTGTTTTATTCAAGTATCAGGAAATCAAAATAAGACAATCTCATCGTTTTCATCAGACCTTACTGCTATGGTTTTGCAACTATAAACAATGGTACCCAGGCTGCACTTTATGTTTTCTTGAGACCAGGACTGAGTAGCTTTGGCTGGCCTGGTATTGATCATGTAGATCAGGGTAGCATTGAATTCAGAGGATCTATTTGCCTTGGCCTTTGGAATTCTGGGATTAAAGGCCATACCAGGCTGTACATTATGTTCCTCATGGTTTGTGCTTTACGTTCTATCACCTAAACTTCTGTTATAATGGACTAGGACAATTTGAATGTTTATTCTGCAGAATTCATGTTGGTAACTTAGTCCCCAGAGTCAGATACTAATGATACAAAGACATGAGACTTCAGGCAGGTGAGAGCCCTATGAATGAATCTACTCCAAAAACATGGGAGCTTGAAGGCATGGTCTTGTTATAAAGGTAATCCTTGCCCTGGACAGGGAACTCTGAAGTTCCTCATCCCCCACCCTATACTCCCTGGGCTCCCCGCAGGGGCTCTACACCCTGCATACTGCCTCTCTCTTCTTGTCCCACCCAGCTTGCATCCAGAACCCTTCTTCCTTCTGCCCCCTTTCCTCTTTGGGCACATAACACCATCCAGCTCAATCTGTCTGGCGCTGGGGGCAAATCCTCAGGGCAAGTAGGCAGGCAAGACTTCCTTTGTTTCTCCAGCCTGCCCGCACCAAGCAAGGTAAGGCCTTTGTTTACAAACTACCCAACCTGCAAGGAGATCTGATCTAGGTACCAGGAGAGACAGCAGCAGGGTGAGTTTGTGACCTGACCGGCGGCGGCGGAAGCAGCCCTGGACAGGAAACTCTGAAGTTCCTCATCCCCCACCCTATACTCCCTGGGCTCCCTGCAGGGGCTCTACACCCTGCATACTGCCTCTCTCTTCTTGTCCCACCCAGCTTGCATCCAGAACCCTTCTTCCTTCTGCCCCCTTTCCTCTTTGGGCACATAACACCATCCAGGTCAGTCTGTCTGGCACTGGGGGCAAATCCTCAGGGCAAGTAGGCAGGCGAGACTTCCTTTGTTTCTCCAGCCTGCCCGCACCAAGCAAGGTAAGGCCTTTGTTTACAAACTGCCCAACCTGCACGGAGATCTGATCTAGGCACCAGGAGAGACAGCAGCGGGCTGAGTTTGTGACCTGACCGGCGGCGGCGGAAGCAGCCCTGGACAGGGAACTCTGAAGTTCCTCATCCCCCACCCTATACTCCCCGGGCTCCCTGCAGGGGCTCTACACCCTGCATACTGCCTCTCTCTTCTTGTCCCACCCAGCTTGCATCCAGAACCCTTCTTCCTTCTGCCCCCTTTCCTCTTTGGGCACATAACACCATCCAGCTCAGTCTGTCTGGCACTGGGGGCAAATCCTCAGGGCAAGTAGGCAGGCGAGACTTCCTTTGGTTCACTGGCCTGCCTGCACCAAGCAAGGTAGGAGCTTTGTTTACGAACTACCCAACCTGCACGGAGATCTGATCTTGGCACCAGGAGAGCCATCAGTGGGAGAGCTAATATGGGTACCAGGAGAGCCGTCTTTGGGCACGGAGATCTGATATTGATACCAGGAGAGACATCACTGGAGCACCAGGAGAGCTATCACTGCAGGGTGCCATCACTGGGAAAGTACATCAGTAGGCAAGGAGACCTGATCCGTTAAAAGAAGATCCATAGGGGAGCATTCGGAGAAAGAGATGGGCAGGCGCCAATGCAAGAATTCACCCAACAATCTGAAAAACTATATGAAACCACCAGAACCCAGCGACCTCCCAACACGAGGACATGAACACCTTAATCATGAAGAAGTAGATAAAATTGACTTTATGAAAGTGATTGATGCCCTTAAACAACATGTAAAAAATGCCCTTATAGAAATGGATGAGAAGTATAACAGAAAGTTTGAAGAATTGAGTAAATCAGTGAATGATACCCTAGGAAACCAAGGAAAAACAATCAAACAGATAATGGAAA
Organism: Chionomys nivalis; assembly: GCF_950005125.1. Classification (NCBI taxonomy): domain Eukaryota; kingdom Metazoa; phylum Chordata; class Mammalia; order Rodentia; family Cricetidae; genus Chionomys; species Chionomys nivalis. The sequence goes on along the minus strand of NC_080088.1, from coordinate 127,267,583 downwards.
CAGTTCAAGACTTAAAAACTGAAATGGAGGCAAAGAAGAAAACACAAACAGAAGGCCAGCTGGACAGGGAAAATCTAGGTAAACGAATAGAGACTAAAGAAGCAAGCATAACCAACAGAATACAAGAGATAGAAGAAAGAATCTCAGATTCTGAAGATACCATAGAGAAAATAAACACGCTGATCAAAGAAAACAGCAAGGCCAACAAATTCTCATCACAAAACATTCAGGAAATATGGGACACAATAAAAAGACCAAACCTAAGAATAATAGGAATAGAAGAAGGAGAAGAAGCACAGCTCAATGGTCCAGAAAATATATTTAATAAAATTATAGAAGAAAACTTTCCCAACCTAAAGAAAGATATACCTATGAAGGTTCAAGAAGCATAGAGAACACCGAATAGGCTGGATCAAAAAAAAACATCCTCTCGCCATATAATAATCAAAACACAAAGCATACAGAATAAAGAAAGAATACTAAGAGCAGCAAAGGAAAAAGGCCAAGTTACTTATAAAGGTAAACCTATCAGACATACACCTGACTTCTCTATGGAAACCAAGAAAGCCAGAAGGTCCAGGATAGATGTACTGCAGAAACGAAGAGACCATGGATGCAAGCCGAGACTACTATACCCAGCCAAGCTTTCATTCACAATAAATGGAGAAAACAAATTTTCCAGTATAAAAACAAATTTAAACAATACGTAGCCACAAATTCAGCCTTACAGAAAGTAATAGAAGGAAAATCACTAATCAAGGAGTCCAACAATGACCACAGTAACTCAGACATCTAGAGATCCTTTACCAGCACATCTCAAAGAAGGGAAACACACAAAATCTACTACTAAAAAAATGACCGGAGTTAACAACCACTGGTCATTAATATCACTTAATGTCAATGGACTCAACTCACCTATAAAAAGGCACAGACTAAGAGATTGGATATGAAAACAGGATCCAACATTCTGCTGTTTACAAGAAACACACCTCAACCACAAAGACAGGCACCTACTCAGAGTAAAGGCCTGGGATAAGGCTTATCAAGTAAATGGACCTAGGAAACAAGCAGGTGTGGCCATACTAATTTCTAACAAAGTTGACTTCAAACTTAAATCAATCAGGAGAGATGGAGAGGGACATTTTCTACTCATAACAGGAACAATTCATCAGGATGAAATCTCAATCCTGAATATCTACGCCCCTAATATAAAAGCACCCACGTACATAAGAGAAACATTGTTAAAACTCAAGGCAGCCATCAAACCGCACACATTAATAGTAGGAGACTTTAATACTCCTCTCTCACCAATGGACAGGGAAAGGTGAAGCCATCAGGGAAAGGTGAAATTAAAATGATTTATACTCTCACCTTACTAGCTCAGAATGACTTTCATCAAGAAAACAGAACAACAGATGCTGGCAGGAATTTGAGGAAAGAGGAAACTTTACTCACTGCTAGTGAGCATAAATTGCAGCTACTGAGGAAATCAGTAAGTAGGTTTGTCAAAAATGAGAAAGTGGTGGGACAGATGTCTCAGGGAAAAGCACCGGCTGCTCTTACAGAGGAACTGGGTTTGGTTCCCAGCACCCACTTGGTGGCTCAGAACCATCTATAACTCCAGTTCCAGGGAATCCCTTTCTGGCCTCCACAGTCACCAAGGATGTACACATATATTGCAGGAAAAATATTCACACACATAAAAATAAAAGATAAACAAATCTTTGAGGATGACAACCAAAACTATCACATGATCTGCCTATATGCCTCAGTGATAAAGAGCACTTCTTGTTCTTCCAGAGGACCAGCATTTGATTCCCAACACTCAAACCAGGCAGTTCACAACCACCTGTAACACAAGCCCCAGGAGGGTCTGACATCTCTCATCTCTGTGGTCACACACACACACACACACACACACACACACAGATTTAAAAGTAAAAAAATGACATTTGTAGGAAAATGGGTGAAATTTCAATTCAGAATGTTAGCTGAAATAAACTGCATTCAGATAAGCACTATGTTTTCTCTCATGTGTGTATTCTTGATTGAAGTTTCTATGTGTGAGTGGGTCGGTGTCCATGTGTGGATGACTCATGAAACTAGAGAACTGTGAGAGGGAAAAAGAGACCTGAAGGATTAGGGTACAGGAACACTGACAGAAGATAATGCAATATTGTACTGGGAGAGCAGAAATTAGGTTGTTGTGGGCAATGGAAAAACAGCAAGAATGGGACAGAGGGGAGGGCAAGGCAAAGGCCAGAGGGCAGGGTGTGGAAGAAGAAAACATGTGTAAAAATGCCATTATGAAATCTACTACTTTGTAGCTAACTTAATAATCTTGTAATGGGAAATACTTGTTCCTGTAGCCATCGTCCCACTTGAAATGGAGTCCATGGGGCAGGTGTTGTGCTATATTAGTTCAGACATCTATTACAGTACCAGGCATATGGTCATGCGTAAAGCATTTGCTGAGCCAGTTGTTGCCATGCATGCATCTAATTCCAGCATTTAGAGGACTAAGGAAGGCCCAAAGATTCTGGCTAGAGACTCACCTAATCTGAGCAAGACCTTATCTTAAATAATAATTGCCTATTTGCCAAATACATTTTGATAGCAATTATTGAGCTTTGTATATTATGTCTGTCGGTGATTGGTTTGATTTTATTATGATGCCTATAAGTTGTTGTACACGCATATAGTAGCCTCTTGATAATTGTGTTTATGTTCTATGACAACTCTCATGTTTAAAAACCATCTGACCTTTAATTATTTGAAAGCATTCATCTGTAAAATAATTTGTTAATAAATCATTTTGTGAGAGTTAATATTTGATTTTTTTCTGGTTATTTTGACTTTTCCATTTTGATATTTTATTGTTTATGCTGTAATCCCTCTTAATATCTATTTTCTAAAATTTAGAAAGGTTTTTGCTATACATACCAGGGTAACCTTGGACTTGTTATGTAGCTCAGGCTAACCTTGAACTCAAGATTCTCCTCTCAGCTTCCAGAGTGCTGGGATTACTGGCATGCACCACCATGTCTTGCTCAATTATTTTTAAAATAAATTATGTGTCTAGGTGTTTTGTAAACTTTGTGCACACAATGTTCAAGTAGGCCAGAAGAGGGCATCAGATCCAGGGGACTGGAGTTACTGAAGGTTGTGATTGACCAAGCAGGTGCTGGCAATGAACACAGGCCCTTTGGAAGAACAAGTGCTCTTAACTGCTGAGCTACCTCTTCAGCCTCTCGTCAATTATTACGTACATGTATATTTATGCATATAAACATCTTCACTGCATGTAAGCATGTGTGTTGTGTGCTCCTAGATGAGAAGAACTGCAGTTACAGATGGTTTGAGTTTCTGTGTGAGTGCCAGAAATTGAATTCAGGTCCTCTGCAAGAGCAAACAGTTTTCTTAATCACAGAAAAAACCCTCCAGTCCTACATACATATAGTTTTTCTTTTCTTTTATTCTTCTTTTTTTTTTTTGAGTCATGAGTTTACATAGCCCAGAACAATGGATTCTCCTGCTTTCCAAATCTGGGATTATAGGTATGTCCTACTGCACAAATATTTAGATCATCAACTCTTTTGGTTTTATGGGACAGGGTTTCTTTGTGTAGGCTTGGCTGTCTTGGAGCTCACTCTGTAGCCCAGGCTGGCCTCTAACGCATAGAGCTCTTCCTGCCTCTGGCTCCTGAGTGCTGGGATTAAAGGCATGTGCTCCCACCACTACCACCACCGGGCTTCATCAACTTTTTCTTCCTTCATTTCTTTTCCTTCCTTCCTTCCTTCCTTCCTTTTTTTCTTTAAAAACTTATTTTTATTTATATGAGTACTCTACCTGCACGTCCAACTTTGTCAGACGAGGACATGGGATCACACTATAGACAGTTGTGAGCCAGTATGTGGTTACTGGGAACTGAACTCAGCACCTCTGGAAGAGTAAGCAGTGTTCTTAGATGCTGAGCCACCTCTTCAGACCCTCATCAACATTTTCTTATAGACTGATTTTTGTTTAAATTTTTCATGACTCAAACTAACTTGCACTATTACTAAACATAGACCATTTTTCATTTTAAGATTTCCTGGCTGTTATGTATTTTAGATAGGGTCTTACTATGTGACCCTGCCTGACCTGGAACTTGCAATCCCCCCAGTGTCTGATAACAAAGTGCTGGAATTGCTGATACAAGGCACACTCCTGACCTCTCTTTTATTGAGGAAGGGAAAAGGGTCTTCCTAGTAAAAAGTAGTTGTTTTGTTTTGTTTTGTTTTATTCTTTTTGATGGTACTGGGAATTGAGCCCAGGTCTGAAGCCACATGCTAAGAAAGTACTTTACCACAGGGCCATGTTTGTAGCCCATGTCAAATGCCATAGAAATTGTTAACGGTGAAAACAACTTTGTGTGGATTACTTGAATAGCTATTTTTGTAAAACTGTGGGTTTTACTTATACATTGCTTTTAAAAAAAACAATAAAACTGGGTGGTAGTGGCTCACACCTTTAATCCCAGCAAATCCCAGCACTCCTGAGCCAGAGGCAGGCAGATGTCTGTGAGTTCAGGGCCAGCCTGGTCTACAGAATGAGTTCCACTGACAGCCAGAGCTAGACAGAGAAACCCTGTCTCAGACAAACCAGAATTTAAACCACACTGCAAAATCACTCAAATCAGACAATTTAATACCTTATATAGATGTTGGATATTTTTCTGAATAAATACTTTATCATGGATAGGTCTTGTATCCTTTATGGAGCTCGGAGGATTGGGATGGTTGGGATATAGGAAGGATGGATACGGGAGCAGCGAAGTATATATCCTATCTAAGGGAGCCATCTTAGGGTTGGCAAGAGTCTTGACTCTTGAGGGGTTCGCAGGTGTCCAGGAATATGTCCTCAGCTGGTACCTTGGGCAACTAAGGAGAGGGAACCTGAAATGACCCTATCCTATACTGATGAATATCTTGCATATCACCTTAGAACCTTCATCTGGCGATGGATCGAGGTAGAGTCAGAGTCTCAATTTGGAGCAACGGTCTGAGCTCTTAAGGTCCAAATGAGGAGAAGAAGGAGGGAGAACATGAGCAAAAAATCAGGACCACGAGGGATGCACCCACCCACTGTGACAGTGGAACTGATTTATTGGGAGCCCACCAAGGCCAGCTGGTCTGGGACTGAATAAGCATGGGTTGATTCCGGACTCTCTGAGCATGGCGGTCAATGAAGACTGATGAGAAGCCAAGGACAATGGCACTAGGTTTCGATCCTAATACATGAACTGGCTTTGTGGGAGCTTAGCCTGTTTGGACGCTCACCTTTCTGGACGTAGATAGAAGGACCTTGGTCTTCCCGCAGGGCAGGGAATTTGGACTGCTCTTCAGTATCGAGAGGGAGGGGGAATGGAGTGGGGGGAGGAGAAGAGGAGTGGGGATAGGGGGAGGGAAGTGGGGGGAGGGCAATATTTGGGAGGAGGGGAGGGAAATGGGAAATGGGGAGCAGGTGGAAATTTTAATTAAAAAAGAATAAAAATAAATAAATAAGTAAAAAAAAACAAAACAAAAAAAAAAACAAAACAGGACAGGTATGACCAGTAATGGGTTTGTTTAATATATTTGAAGCAATGTTAAACTACCCTGTTCTCATCTATTGTTAATATACTATTTCTTCCTAAAAAAAAAAAAAAAAAAAGAAAAAAAAGAAAACATACCAAGTTGCATATTAAGAAGGCAATCAAAAACATTTCCTTCTGTGTTCAAGTCTGCATTATTTCAAGGCTATCCATCACACACGCAAACACACACACACATCGTAACAACAGCATCAAACATTAGTCTTTAAGCTTTAAATAACTAAAGACAATGCATTCCTTAAAGCAGGAGAGCATACCATGAAGTTACAGCAGTTTAGGTATAAAATATGGGGGGAATGAAATGTACTTCTGTGACAAGGATGTATCTCAGTGTTTTGTTCAGCTTGTGCTCAATCCTCAGCACCACAAATAACAAACCAAATTTCCTTGTGCATGACATTATCAACACATATATTATCCTTAAAGGTGTGTTTCAGGCCCATAGATCTTCTGTACCAAGTAGTCTAAAGGCCTGTTCAATAACCTAAACACTTTCGTCTCTATTTATGCCCCTATAACTGCTCCCTTTTTTGTACTCCCTTGTTTGCCATTGTGCCTTAAGGGAAAGTTGTCACCGAGTATCAAGAGTTAATATGCATGAAGAACTTAAGAGCAGTTGACCTATATAAACACTCAATAAATATTCAGAACAACTTGTAAAGGAGAGTCTGCCATTATCTCCACTAAAAAAGTGAAAAGTTCTATTTTATATTCTATGTATATTTTGTTTGTATAGGCATAAGCACACATGCACGAGAGTGCCTATGGAGGTCACAAAAGGGGCACCAGATCTCCTTGAGCTGGAGTCACAGGCGGTTGTGACCTGCCCAATGTGGGTACTGGGAACTGAATTTGGGTCCTGTGGTAGAATAGGAACGACTCTAAACCACTGAGCAATCTCCAAGTATCTCCACTCTTTTTCTTTCTTTTTTTGGAAGACAGGTTTTTCTGTGTAGCTCTGGTTGTCTTGGAATTTGTCTGTAGACCAGGCTGGCCTCAAACCCAGAGATTAGACAGCCTCCGTTTAATTAAATACGTGCACCACCGCTCAACCTATCCCCATTCTTATACACAAGGGATTCAAAGTACAAAAAGGTGAGGTCATACCCCAGGTCATACAAATAACAGACTGTTTCCTGTCAATCTGTATCAAACTTCCCCACCTCCAATCCAGACAACTGCTGATCTAGACTAGACATGTTCTCCAAGGTATGTATATCTAGGTATCACTACATCAAAACTAAGATGTTGTTTGTTCTTCTCATGCTCATCCTTTCATGCATACATTGCTACCTAGAGACTGGCTGCTAGGACAGTCTGAATGCAGCAGCAGAATAGATTCTAACTGTCTTTCATTAGTCAGATATTAAAGGGATCTGACGTTAAAAGGGGAGACCATGTTTTGCTGCCCAATGAAATTGTTTTGCATTGGAAATATTTTAACTTTATTACATTTATTATTGTGTGTGTGTGTGTGTGTGAGAGAGAGAGAGAGAGAGAGAGAGAGAGAGAGAAAGAGAGAGAGACAGAAAGAGAGCGAGCAGCTGGTGGTCAGTAGCTGCTGATGCAGCAGGTTCTCTTCTACCATGTGGGTCTGGGGATTGAAAGCAGGTGTTTGGGTTTGTTGATAAGTGCCTTTACCTGCTGAGTCATCTTGCTTACCCAGATTTTTTTTTTAAATTAAAAGCATTGTAGGTGGTGGTGGCACGCACCTTTAATCTGAGCACTTTGGAAGCAGAGAAAGGTATATCCCAAAGTTCGATGCTAACCTGGTCTACAGAGTGAATGCCAGGAAAACTAGGGCTGCATCGAGAAATCTTGTCTCCAAAACAAACCAAAACAAACAAAGAAGCAAATAAATAAATAAAACCATTTTAGTTTTGAAACCTTATAATAAGATTGTTATTTTAAATTGAGCTTATATTGACATTTTCTTAGTTTAATTGCTAATATAATTAATACTGCCAGACTTAGACAGTAAAACCAAAGCTCTCTGAAGGAATTACTAACCTTTGGAGAGTGAGCGACTCAAGTGTGGAACTAGAGAAGACCCACTTTCACCATCTGATTCTACAGTTTCTGAGAACTAGCTACAGAACATGGCAGCATGCAGCTGAGATCCATAGTTGGAGGCACTTACGCTTGACGGGTATAAAGGTCTGGTTCGTCGAGGTCCTGAGATCTTAATTCCTGTGTGGAGAGGCAGCCAGCACCACCGGTGGAAATGGAACTGCGCTTCATGCTCAGAACCTAATTCATGATTTCAATATCAGAAAAATGTTCCAGATGCAAGTGGATCATTAAGCAATAATTGTCACTTTTATTCTGAAGTAGAAGAGTAACTAAGTTTATTCCTTTACGATAGTATTTTCCCTGTGTGCTGTATTTGTTTGTCATGTATACTTAAGTCCTCACTAAAGATAACACCTATGCAACTTCAAGTATTCAATACACTCGAGCAAGACAATGCAAAAATGAACATATATGATTCCTGCATCACACGGCAATCCATGATCGCAAAATTTCAATGTGTTATCCCGAATACATCACTGGTATCTCTTATGTCTATTTCAATGGTAACTCACAGACTGCTTGACAAGAAATCTCAGGCTCCTTAACTCTCCTCAAAATGTTTCCTTTGGCTTCAAAATCAGGATTCATTCTCTTTTCCTAATATCTACTTTTCTTGCTTTATGTTTAACCCCATAGTTTAATACCCACTATTGTCTTTCTGGTTCTAATCTCCCTTTCAGTAAAGACAAGCAATCCGTTCCATAACATAATGTAGAGGCTGCTTCCATTCTCAAAATATTTTAGTATCATAAGCATACCTATGTCAGACCCTGTCTTCGTCTCTGCAGCACTAGATGCTAGCCACTCAGCTTTTTCTGGTCCTGCCCTGGCTTCTTTCTAGGATAAGACAGAACTCACTGTTGATAAAATTATATATATATATATATATGTAGTGAAGAGAAGTCATTCTATGCGATAAGGCTTATACAGGAGGCTTATTGGAAGATGAGAGAGAAGGGACAGAGAAGGCAGAGAGGGGAGCAGACTAGTCCCATGGGGTAAAGAGTGCGGGAGAGAGAGGGAGGTAGACACAGGAGAAGGGGGAGGTTAGGGGTAGGTCCACCTGTTACAAGGAACCATAGCAAATGTGCCCAGAAGTGGCTACAGGTGAAGTGCTCTTAGTGGCTACAGGTGAGGAGGTTTCCTGTCAGGACCCTAAGGACAGGCAGGCCAATGCAGATTCCCAAATACTAACACCAAATAATAACACCCACTTTATTGTTTGTTTGAGCTGGGGACTTTAGCACAATAGGCTGTGCACTGAGTCACATCACTCCTTGTTCGACTGCTTACATTCCACTTAGGTCTTATTCTCAAGCCTTCAGTTTCCCAGACTTTTTCTTCTTACATGGCTTTTCAGATGCTGCATTACCACAGGAACGCAGTGTTTTAACCTGTCCCTCCCAGGCAGTCCTCCCCTTCTCCCCCTCCCTGCGGAACACCTTGGTCAGCAATCAGCATCCTCTTTTCCCTCTCCAGGCGCTGCCCACACAAACTTACTGATCCCTGAACCCAGAACCTGGTAGATGCCGCCCCAGGTCTCTGATGCCACAGAGTTTCTTAGCAGGAACAGAGTTAACCCCATACCAGCAGTTACCTTTCTCTCTGGTTCTTGACCCCCAGCGCCCACTTCCAGTAAAATGCACAACTGCTTAGGAAGACACCCACCAATGCCAACCAGGAGCCATTTGGATTTTAAAGTCTCCGCCTGCGTGACGTCAGAAAGCCTCTTGCGAGTACTCTTAAGCAAGAAGGCTATGCCAGTTCCCAGACAGTGGTGGGAAGTCCTAGGGCAAAAGCTTAGATTTCTAAATCTTGCAGCTGTTGTGCCTCTGGCTAGAATTGTAGTTTTGTCCCTAGCAGCCCTTTTGAGTTTCAGTCTTTCCTAGCCATCAGTGTGTCTCCTCATCTGTATTTGAGACAATCAAGTACTTTTGCAGCAGTGCCCAGTTGTTTTCCATAGTATCTTTTATTGTTGTTTTGTTTTGTAAAATATCCCTGGGCCTGGTGAAATGGCTCCATGGGTAAGAGCACTGCCTGCTCTTCCAAAGAAATGGGTTAAATCCCCAGGACCCATAACTATAACTCTAATTTCAGGAGGTCTGATGCCCTCTTCTGGCCTTGGTGGGCACCAGACACACGTGTGGTATACAGACATACATGTAGGCAAAACACTTTATACATAAAATAAAAATAATAAAGATCTTTTTTAAAAAAATAAAGGCAAATAAAAAGTATTCTTGTACAGTTTTATCAGGACCTAAGTTCTCAAAATTCATTTCAACACTCATCTTATTTTCAAGATGCCTTAAGAAGTACAAAATTTGCTGGTCAGTGGTGGTACATTCCTTTACTCCCAGTACTCAAGAGGCAGAGGCAGGGGGATCTCTGTGAGTTTGAGAAGAGTCTACAGAAGAAATACAAAATCACTTTAGCTAAGACATTTGAATTGGAAGTATTATCTCTGTTTGACCAAGATCTCCCATATTTTGTCATTACAAGGTCAATTAGTAAGACTATTGTAATAGCTATTGCTTATGCATTAACTACTCCTGAATTCTTTTTATAGAAGACTGAAGTGAGAAAGGATTAATGTTCTACGGGTGCTTAAATAAAGCAAGTTTTCACATACTAGTCCTTCTAAAATCATTCCTCATCAAAGAACTCATTGAAACATTTTTTTTTGTACAAATTTTAAAAAGTTGAAGTCTACAGTCATCAGGCTGGTAGTCATAGACACACAAAAACCTGACAAGCTTGCTTTCTATGTCTACTTCTGAATGCCACTCAGGATCAAGTGAGATAATTGTATCAGGATTTTAGCTTAGTGATACATGGCGTTAATAAATTAAAATTCATCCTAAGGAATGTAGTGGGAAGAAATGATAATGTAATCAAGTTGAATTTAATTTGCTAGATATTTTATAATGACATTTTAAGTCATAAGCAACTGTAATATACTTTACTATTAGAAACTCTTTTAATTAATGCAGGCCACCTTATTCCCATGTGGTTATGCCGTGGCAGTATCTGTGAAAAATTCTTCAGAGCAGGTAATAGGGATATGTTACATCTCTTTTTATCTTCTTTTTTTTTCTGAGACAAGCTTGTCTATTTAACAGTCTTGGCTGTGTCCCTTTTTTACCTTTTATGTTAATTCTTTAAAAACAACTACTTCTTTATTTTATTTATTGTATTATGTGTAGTTGGAATTTTCCTTTGGGCCACCAAGAAACTCCCAAATAATTTATTATGAATGCTTCTTATTAATTATAAGTGCTTAGTCTTAGCTTAGGCTCATCCTGCTAGCTTTTTGAACTTAATTTAACCTGTTTCTATTCATCTACATTTTTCCTTGGGGCTTTTTACCTTTCTTTTATTCTGTATGTCTTGGTTTCCTGCTTCCTCCATGTGTGTCTGATTGGCCACTGGTTTCTCCCTGGTATCTCTTTTTCTTTCTTCCTTTCTAAGCCTAAATTCCTCCTGCTACTCAGTTTCCCTGCCTGCAAGTCCTGCCTATACCTCTTTCTTGCTATTGGCCATTTAGCTTTTTGTTAGACTAATCAGGTGCCTTAGGCAGACAAGGTAAAACAGCAACACATTTTTACATATAATTCAACAAATGCAACACGTCTTTACATAGTTATACAAATATTTTGTAACAATGAAACATCATTTCTCCTTTTACTTTTTTTCTTCAAACACGCTCTTATATGCCTTCTTGTTCCCTTTCAAATTCATGGATTTTTCATTAATTTTGTTACATGCATATGTGTATGTAACCTGCCCGATCTGTATGTTACTTGTCTGTATGCTGTCAGGGTTATAATTAGGTTGAAGGGAGATAAATACACAGGGAGAAAGGAGAGCAAAATAATAGTATGGATATGTGAAAAAAATCACAAGGATTCATACTGTTAAGTACCTAAGAAACTATAACACACACATACTTTAATTTAGTATAATGTTATTTGTATGTATGATTCAGGGCTCACCATTTGGTATTGGATAAGCATTTCGTGTACTCTTCCCACAGTAGGACTAAAACTGTTTCTCCACTCCCGGCATTTGTGAGTTCCCTATAGTTCTTTGTGTAGGGCTGGTTGGCCCCTTGTCCCTTATAGATTGCCTCTTGTCCTTATTCAGCTCATACTTAAGCAGCCATGTTAATAAGATTTTATTGGTGTAGATTCTGACATTCCTAGGAGATACAATGTCACAGCAAACTCCATGATGCTCTGGCTCTTATAATCTATGTGTCCCTCCTTTACAATGTTTCGTGATACTTACGTGTAGTGATATTTCATTTGTATTTTAATAAAGAAAGTTTAGCTGAAGATCAGAGAGTAAGTGGTAGCACACACCTTTAATCTCAGTAGCCACACTAGTTTGCCATAGAAACCTGGCGGTGCACACCTTTAATCCCAGTGGTGCACATCTTTAATCCCAACCTAAATAATGGAATGCAAGACAGAAGGAGAAAGCTCTCAGACACAGTCTCATCACCCTGTTATTTGATTTCTCTGTTAGATTGCCTTCACATATGCATTTATTTCAGGAAGCATCGACTGTATCAATACCCATGCCACTGCACACTACTTCCGTGGCCTTAGTTTTAGCTGTTTCTCCCTGTATACACTCCCTCGTCCCTCTATTTCTCTCCTTGCACCTCCCCTCACCAGCCTGTACCTTTCTATTCTATTTCTTCTTTCCTGATGAGATGCTTCTCTCCTCCTTAGTCTGTTACTCTATGCTTAATCTCTGTGATTCTGTATATCCACATGTAAGCTAATACATGCCACATTTGGCTTTCTGTGTCTGGGTACCTCACTCAGGGTGATTTCTCCCCCTAGTTCTACCCATTTACTGTGAATTTAATTCTTTTTAATGGCTGAGTAATATTCATTTGTATAAAGGTTCCAATTTTTATTATCCATTCATATTCATGTCTTGAATATGTTATCCAATTTCTGGGCATTATTAATAGAGCAGCAATGGACATGGTTGAGTAAGCGTCTCTGTGGTAGGATGAAGTTTCCTTTGGGTAAATGCCCAAGAGTGATAGAGCTGGATCACAAGGTAGATCAGTTCCCATCTCTCTAAGGTAAATCCACACTCATTTCCATAGTGACTGTATGAGTCTGCACTCCTACCAGCAGTGGATGAGTGTACCCCTTATTCTATGTCCTTGCCAGCAGGAACTGTCAATCGTATTATTGATCCTAAGGATTCTGACAGGTGTAAAATGGACTCTCAAAGCAGACTTGGTTTGCATTTCACTAATGACTGAGAATGTTGAACATTTAAGTCTTTCTCAGCCACTTAAGATTCCCTATTGAGAATTCTCTGTTTAAAAATTCCCAGTTTTAATTGAGTCATTTGTTTTCTTGATATCTAGCCTTTTGAGTTCTTTATACATTTTGTTTGAGTTTTTTTGTAGAATTTTGGATATTAGCCCTCTATTGGGTGTGTAGTTGATAAAAAATATTTTACCATTCTGTAAGCTGCCACTTTGTCTGAATGATGGGATCTTTTGTCATGCAGAAGCTTTTCAGTTTCATGAGATCCCATTTATTAATTGTTGAAATTAGTGTCTGTGTTAATAGTGTTCTGCTCAGAAAGTCTTTTCCTATGTCATTGATTTCAGGGATCTTCCCTTCTTTTTCTTCTGTTAGGTTCAAGATATCTGGTTTTAGGTTGAGGTCTGTGTGGGAATTCCTTTCCATTAAATATTTTTTGGGATGTGGGGGTGTGTCAGCAATAGGGTGGCTTCTGTGTGCTGACATGATCTCTTATAAGGGAGAGAATGGTCTCCCATGTATTTCTGGTTTCTTCATCAAAGATCAGGAGTCCGTAGGCACTTGAATTACACCTGACTTCTCAGTGGAAACCATGAAAGCCAGAATGTCTTAGATAGATGTGCTGCCAACACTAAGAGACCATGAAGGCAATCCCAGAGTACTATTCGCAGCAAAGCTTGCATTCACCATCAATGGAGAAAAAAGATATTCCAGGACAAAAACAGATTTAAATAATAGGTAGCCACAAACCCAGCCTTACAGAAACTACTAGAAGGCAAAGCACAAACCAAGGAAGCTAAGAACACCCATAATAACACAGACATCTGACAACTCTCCACCACCACAACTCAAAGAAGGGAAACACACACTCTAATAGTAGGTTTCAACACTCCTCTCTCACCAATGGACAGGCTAAACAGACAGAAACTTAATGGAGCAATAAGAGATATCACAGATGTAGTGAAACAAATGAAATTAATAGACATCTATAGAACATTCCACCCAACAGAAAAGAAAATACCTTCTTCTCAGCATCTCATGGAACCTTCTCAAAAATTGATCACATAATCAGTAACAAAGCAAACATTCACAGATACAAAAGAAAATGTAGTAACCAGCTGTGTACTATTGGATTACCATGGAATAATGCTAGAATTCAACAACAATTCTACCCCCAGAATGCCTACAAACTCATGAAAACTGAACAGTCAACTACTCTCCAGAAGATGACATCAGATACCTTAGAATTAGAGATATAAGGGATTGTGAGCTGCCATATGGGTGCTGTTAACTGAACCTTTGTCCTCTGCAAGAGCGGCAAGTGCTCTTAATCATGGATTCATCAACCCAGCCCTAGAAGGTACTTCATTTTTTCCCTTAAACCCAGATGTCATTAGGAAAGATCCTTTTACAGATGGTGCTGAGAAAACTGGGTATGTACCTGTAGAAGAATGAAATCAGGTCGAGTCTCAAACTACATGAAACATTGAAAATAGATCACAGACTTCATGTGAAGACAGGACATGCTGAAACTGCAGGGAAGACACATCAACTATGTCCCGTGTCAACAATCATCCTATGCAGAGGTAGGAACTTCTGAATGGACTGTGACAGCAGAGAACACAACCCAAGGACTGACACATGGATTATAGCAAACTAAAAACCTGCCTAACAATGGAAGGAACCTCACAACTGAAGAGACAGCTTACAGATTTGAGAAATCATTGCCAACTCTGTATCGCATAGGGTTCTATTATGTAAAAACAGCCAAGAATAAACCAAATCCAATCCATACATGAGGTAATGAGGTGAGCAGACAGTCCTCAAAGGAAGAAATAGAAATGGCAAATAATATTTGATGATGGGTTCAACATCCTAAGCCATCAGGGAAAGGTGAAATTAAAATGATTTATACTCTCACCTTACTAGCTCAGAATGACTTTCATCAAGAAAACAGAACAACAGATGCTGGCAGGAATTTGAGGAAAGAGGAAACTTTACTCACTGCTAGTGAGCATAAATTGCAGCTACTGAGGAAATCAGTAAGTAGGTTTGTCAAAAATGAGAAAGTGGTGGGACAGATGTCTCAGGGAAAAGCACTGGCTGCTCTTACAGAGGAACTGGGTTTGGTTCCCAGCACCCACTTGGTGGCTCAGAACCATCTATAACTCCAGTTCCAGGGAATCCCTTTCTGGCCTCCACAGTCACCACGGATGTACACATATATTGCAGGAAAAATATTCACACACATAAAAATAAAAGATAAACAAATCTTTGAGGACGACAACCAAAACTATCACATGATCTGCCTATATGCCTCAGTGATAAATGCACTTCTTGTTCTTCCAGAGGACCAGCATTTGATTCCCAACACTCAAACCAGGCAGTTCACAACCACCTGTAACACAAGCCCCAGGAGGGTCTGACATCTCTCATCTCTGTGGTCACACACACACACACACACACACACACACACACACACACACATTTAAAAGTAAAAAAATGACATTTGTAGGAAAATGGGTGAAATTTCAATTCAGAATGTTAGCTGAAATAAACTGCATTCAGATAAGCACTATGTTTTCTCTCATGTGTGCAGCCTTGATTGAAGTTTCTATGTGTGAGTGGGTCGGTGTCCATGTGTGGATGACTCATGAAACTAGAGAACTGTGAGAGGGAAAAAGAGACCTGAAGGATTAGGGTACAGGAACACTGACAGAAGATAATGCAATATTGTACTGGGAGAGCAGAAATTAGGTTGTTGTGGGCAATGGAAAAACAGCAAGAATGGGACAGAGGGGAGGGCAAGGCAAAGGCCAGAGGGCAGGGTGTGGAAGAAGAAAACATGTGTAAAAATGCCATTATGAAATCTACTACTTTGTAGCTAACTTAATAATCTTGTAATGGGAAATACTTGTTCCTGTAGCCATCGTCCCACTTGAAATGGAGTCCATGGGGCAGGTGTTGCGCTATATTAGTTCAGACATCTATTACAGTACCAGGCATATGGTCATGCGTAAAGCATTTGCTGAGCCAGTTGTTGCCATGCATGCATCTAATTCCAGCATTTAGAGGACTAAGGAAGGCCCAAAGATTCTGGCTAGAGACTCACCTAATCTGAGCAAGACCTTATCTTAAATAATAATTGCCTATTTGCCGAATACATTTTGATAGCAATTATTGAGCTTTGTATATTATGTCTGTCGGTGATTGGTTTGATTTTATTATGATGCCTATAAGTTGTTGTACACGCATATAGTAGCCTCTTGATAATTGTGTTTATTTTCTATGACAACTCTCATGTTTAAAAACCATTAGACATTTAATTATTTGAAAGCATTCATCTGTAAAATAATTTGTTAATAAAATCTTTTTTGAGAGTTAATATTTGATTTTTTCTGGTTATTTTGACTTTTCCATTTTGATATTTTATTGTTTATGCTGTAATCCCTCTTAATATCTATTTTCTAAAATTTAGAAAGGTTTTTGCTATACATACCAGGGTAACCTTGGACTTGTTATGTAGCTCAGGCTAACCTTGAACTCAAGATTCTCCTCTCAGCTTCCAGAGTGCTGGGATTACTGGCATGCACCACCATGTCTTGCTCAATTATTTTTAAAATAAATTATGTGTCTAGGTGTTTTGTAAACTTTGTACATCATGTGCACACAATGTTCAAGTAGGCCAGAAGAGGGCATCAGTTCCAGGGGACTGGAGTTACTGAGGGTTGTGATTGACCAAGCAGGTGCTGGCAATGAACACAGGCCCTTTGGAAGAACAAGTGCTCTTAACTGCTGAGCTACCTCTTCAGCCTCTCGTCAATTATTATGTACATGTATATTTATGCATATAAACATCTTCACTGCATGTACGCATGTGTGTTGTGTGCTCCTAGATGAGAAGAACTGCAGTTACAGATGGTTTGAGTTTCTGTGTGAGTGCCAGAAATTGAATTCAGGTCCTCTGCAAGAGCAAACAGTTTTCTTAATCACAGAAAAAACCCTCCAGTCCTACATACATATAGTTTTTCTTTTCTTTTATTCTTCTTTTTTTTTTTGAGTCATGAGTTTACATAGCCCAGAACAATGGATTCTCCTGCTTTCCAAATCTGGGATTATAGGTATGTCCTACTGCACAAATATTTAGATCATCAACTCTTTTGGTTTTATGGGACAGGGTTTCTTTGTGTAGGCTTGGCTGTCTTGGAGCTCACTCTGTAGCCCAGGCTGGCCTCTAACGCATAGAGCTCTTCCTGCCTCTGGCTCCTGAGTGCTGGGATTAAAGGCATGTGCTCCCACCACTACCACCACCGGGCTTCATCAACTTTTTCTTCCTTCATTTCTTTTCCTTCCTTCCTTCCTTCCTTCCTTCCTTCCTTCCTTCCTTCCTTCCTTTTTTTCTTTAAAAACTTATTTTTATTTATATGAGTACTCTACCTGCACGTCCAACTTTGTCAGACGAGGACATGGGATCACACTATAGACAGTTGTGAGCCAGTATGTGGTTACTGGGAACTGAACTCAGCACCTCTGGAAGAGTAAGCAGTGTTCTTAGATGCTGAGCCACCTCTTCAGACCCTCATCAACATTTTCTTATAGACTGATTTTTGTTTAAATTTTTCATGACTCAAACTAACTTGCACTATTACTAAACATAGACCATTTTTCATTTTAAGATTTCCTGGCTGTTATGTATTTTAGATAGGGTCTTACTATGTGACCCTGCCTGACCTGGAACTTGCAATCCCCCCAGTGTCTGATAACAAAGTGCTGGAATTGCTGATACAAGGCACACTCCTGACCTCTCTTTTATTGAGGAAGGGAAAAGGGTCTTCCTAGTAAAAAGTAGTTGTTTTGTTTTGTTTTGTTCTTTTTGATGGTACTAGGAATTGAGCCCAGGTCTGAAGCCACATGCTAAGAAAGTACTTTACCACAGGGCCATGTTTGTAGCCCATGTCAAATGCCATAGAAATTGTTAACGGTGAAAACAACTTTGTGTGGATTACTTGAATAGCTATTTTTGTAAAACTGTGGGTTTTACTTATACATTGCTTTTAAAAAAAACAATAAAACTGGGTGGTAGTGGCTCACACCTTTAATCCCAGCAAATCCCAGCACTCCTGAGCCAGAGGCAGGCAGATGTCTGTGAGTTCAGGGCCAGCCTGGTCTACAGAATGAGTTCCACTGACAGCCAGAGCTAGACAGAGAAACCCTGTCTCAGACAAACCAGAATTTAAACCACACTGCAAAATCACTCAAATCAGACAATTTAATACCTTATATAGATGTTGGATATTTTTCTGAATAAATACTTTATCATGGATAGGTCTTGTATCCTTTATTTTTTTAGAACTTGAAAACATACCAAGTTGCATATTAAGAAGGCAATCAAAACCATTTCCTTCTGTGTTCAAGTCTGCATTATTTCAAGGCTATCCATCACACACGCAAACACACACACACACACATCGTAACAACAGCATCAAACATTAGTCTTTAAGCTTTAAATAACTAAAGACAATGCATTCCTTAAAGCAGGAGAGCATACCATGAAGTTACAGCAGTTTAGGTATAAAATATGGGGGGAATAAAATGTACTTCTGTGACAGGGATGTATCTCAGTGTTTTGTTCAGCTTGTGCTCAATCCTCAGCACCACAAATAACAAACCAAATTTCCTTGTGCATGACATTATCAACACATATATTATCCTTAAAGGTGTGTTTCAGGCCCATAGATCTTCTGTACCAAGTAGTCTAAAGGCCTGTTCAATAACCTAAACACTTTCGTCTCTATTTATGCCCCTATAACTGCTCCCTTTTTTGTACTCCCTTGTTTGCCATTGTGCCTTAAGGGAAAGTTGTCACCGAGTATCAAGAGTTAATATGCATGAAGAACTTAAGAGCAGTTGACCTATATAAACACTCAATAAATATTCAGAACAACTTGTAAAGGAGAGTCTGCCATTATCTCCATTAAAAAAGTGAAAAGTTCTATTTTATATTCTATGTATATTTTGTTTGTATAGGCATAACCACACATGCACGAGAGTGCCTATGGAGGTCACAAAAGGGGCACCAGATCTCCTTGAGCTGGAGTCACAGGCGGTTGTGACCTGCCCAATGTGGGTACTGGGAACTGAATTTGGGTCCTGTGGTAGAATAGGAACGACTCTAAACCACTGAGCAATCTCCCAGTATCTCCACTCTTTTTCTTTCTTTTTTTGGAAGACAGGTTTTTCTGTGTAGTTCTGGTTGTCTTGGAATTTATCTGTAGACCAGGCTGGCCTCAAACCCAGAGATTAGACAGCCTCCGTTTAATTAAATACGTGCACCACCGCTCAACCTATCCCCATTCTTATACACAAGGGATTCAAAGTACAAAAAGGTGAGGTCATACCCCAGGTCATACAAATAACAGACTGTTTCCTGTCAATCTGTATCAAACTTCCCCACCTCCAATCCAGACAACTGCTGATCTAGACTAGACATGTTCTCCAAGGTATGTATATCTAGGTATCACTACATCAAAACTAAGATGTTGTTTGTTCTTCTCATGCTCATCCTTTCATGCATACATTGCTACCTAGAGACTGGCTGCTAGGACAGTCTGAATGCAGCAGCAGAATAGATTCTAACTGTCTTTCATTAGTCAGATATTAAAGGGATCTGACGTTAAAAGGGGAGACCATGTTTTGCTGACCAATGAAATTGTTTTGCATTGGAAATATTTTAACTTTATTACATTTATTATTGTGTGTGTGTGTGTGTGTGAGAGAGAGAGAGAGAGAGAGAGAGAGAGAGAGAGAGAGACAGAAAGAGAGCGAGCAGCTGGTGGTCAGTAGCTGCTGATGCAGCAGGTTCTCTTCTACCATGTGGGTCTGGGGATTGAAAGCAGGTGTTTGGGTTTGTTGATAAGTGCCTTTACCTGCTGAGTCATCTTGCTTACCCAGATTTTTTTTTTTAAATTAAAAGCATTGTAGGTGGTGGTGGCACGCACCTTTAATCTGAGCACTTTGGAAGCAGAGAAAGGTATATCCCAAAGTTCGATGCTAACCTGGTCTACAGAGTGAATGCCAGGAAAACTAGGGCTGCATCGAGAAATCTTGTCTCCAAAACAAACCAAAACAAACAAAGAAGCAAATAAATAAATAAAACCATTTTAGTTTTGAAACCTTATAATAAGATTGTTATTTTAAATTGAGCTTATATTGACATTTTCTTAGTTTAATTGCTAATATAATTAATACTGCCAGACTTAGACAGTAAAACCAAAGCTCTCTGAAGGAATTACTAACCTTTGGAGAGTGAGCGACTCAAGTGTGGAACTAGAGAAGACCCACTTTCACCATCTGATTCTACAGTTTCTGAGAACTAGCTACAGAACATGGCAGCATGCAGCTGAGATCCATAGTTGGAGGCACTTACGCTTGACGGGTATAAAGGCCTGGTTCGTCGAGGTCCTGAGATCTTAATTCCTGTGTGGAGAGGCAGCCAGCACCACCGGTGGAAATGGAACTGCGCTTCATGCTCAGAACCTAATTCATGATTTCAATATCAGAAAAATGTTCCAGATGCAAGTGGATCATTAAGCAATAATTGTCACTTTTATTCTGAAGTAGAAGAGTAACTAAGTTTATTCCTTTACGATAGTATTTTCCCTGTGTGCTGTATTTGTTTGTCATGTATACTTAAGTCCTCACTAAAGATAACACCTATGCAACTTCAAGTATTCAATACACTCGAGCAAGACAATGCAAAAATGAACATATATGATTCCTGCATCACACGGCAATCCATGATCGCAAAATTTCAATGTGTTATCCCGAATACATCACTGGTATCTCTTATGTCTATTTCAATGGTAACTCACAGACTGCTTGACAAGAAATCTCAGGCTCCTTAACTCTCCTCAAAATGTTTCCTTTGGCTTCAAAATCAGGATTCATTCTCTTTTCCTAATATCTACTTTTCTTGCTTTATGTTTAACCCCATAGTTTAATACCCACTATTGTCTTTCTGGTTCTAATCTCCCTTTCAGTAAAGACAAGCAATCCGTTCCATAACATAATGTAGAGGCTGCTTCCATTCTCAAAATATTTTAGTATCATAAGCATACCTATGTCAGACCCTGTCTTCGTCTCTGCAGCACTAGACGCTAGCCACTCAGCTTTTTCTGGTCCTGCCCTGGCTTCTTTCTAGGATAAGACAGAACTCACTGTTGATAAAATTATATATATATATATATATATATATATATATATATATATATATATGTAGTGAAGAGAAGTCACGCTATGCGATAAGGCTTATACAGGAGGCTTATTGGAAGATGAGAGAGAAGGGACAGAGAAGGCAGAGAGGGGAGCAGACTAGTCCCATGGGGTAAAGAGTGCGGGAGAGAGAGGGAGGTAGACACAGGAGAAGGGGGAGGTTAGGGGTAGGTCCACCTGTTACAAGGAACCATAGCAAATGTGCCCAGAAGTGGCTACAGGTGAAGTGCTCTTAGTGGCTACAGGTGAGGAGGTTTCCTGTCAGGACCCTAAGGACAGGCAGGCCAATGCAGATTCCCAAATACTAACACCAAATAATAACACCCACTTTATTGTTTGTTTGAGCTGGGGACTTTAGCACAATAGGCTGTGCACTGAGTCACATCACTCCTTGTTCGACTGCTTACATTCCACTTAGGTCTTATTCTCAAGCCTTCAGTTTCCCAGACTTTTTCTTCTTACATGGCTTTTCAGATGCTGCATTACCACAGGAACGCAGTGTTTTAACCTGTCCCTCCCAGGCAGTCCTCCCCTTCTCCCCCTCCCTGCGGAACACCTTGGTCAGCAATCAGCATCCTCTTTTCCCTCTCCAGGCGCTGCCCACACAAACTTACTGATCCCTGAACCCAGAACCTGGCAGATGCCGCCCCAGGTCTCTGATGCCACAGAGTTTCTTAGCAGGAACAGAGTTAACCCCATACCAGCAGTTACCTTTCTCTCTGGTTCTTGACCCCCAGCGCCCACTTCCAGTAAAATGCACAACTGCTTAGGAAGACACCCACCAATGCCAACCAGGAGCCATTTGGATTTTAAAGTCTCCGCCTGCGTGACGTCAGAAAGCCTCTTGCGAGTACTCTTAAGCAAGAAGGCTATGCCAGTTCCCAGACAGTGGTGGGAAGTCCTAGGGCAAAAGCTTAGATTTCTAAATCTTGCAGCTGTTGTGCCTCTGGCTAGAATTGTAGTTTTGTCCCTAGCAGCCCTTTTGAGTTTCAGTCTTTCCTAGCCATCAGTGTGTCTCCTCATCTGTATTTGAGACAATCAAGTACTTTTGCAGCAGTGCCCAGTTGTTTTCCATAGTATCTTTTATTGTTGTTTTGTTTTGTAAAATATCCCTGGGCCTGGTGAAATGGCTCCATGGGTAAGAGCACTGCCTGCTCTTCCAAAGAAATGGGTTAAATCCCCAGGACCCATAACTATAACTCTAATTTCAGGAGGTCTGATGCCCTCTTCTGGCCTTGGTGGGCACCAGACACACGTGTGGTATACAGACATACATGTAGGCAAAACACTTTATACATAAAATAAAAATAATAAAGATCTTTTTTAAAAAAATAAAGGCAAATAAAAAGTATTCTTGTACAGTTTTATCAGGACCTAAGTTCTCAAAATTCATTTCAACACTCATCTTAGTTTCAAGATGCCTTAAGAAGTACAAAATTTGCTGGTCAGTGGTGGTACATTCCTTTACTCCCAGTACTCAAGAGGCAGAGGCAGGGGGATCTCTGTGAGTTTGAGAAGAGTCTACAGAAGAAATACAAAATCACTTTAGCTAAGACATTTGAATTGGAAGTATTATCTCTGTTTGACCAAGATCTCCCATATTTTGTCATTACAAGGTCAATTAGTAAGACTATTGTAATAGCTATTGCTTATGCATTAACTACTCCTGGATTCTTTTTATAGAAGACTGAAGTGAGAAAGGATTAATGTTCTATGGGTGCTTAAATAAAGCAAGTTTTCACATACTAGTCCTTCTAAAATCATTCCTCATCAAAGAACTCATTGAAACATTTTTTTTTGTACAAATTTTAAAAAGTTGAAGTCTACAGTCATCAGGCTGGTAGTCATAGACACACAAAAACCTGACAAGCTTGCTTTCTATGTCTACTTCTGAATGCCACTCAGGATCAAGTGAGATAATTGTATCAGGATTTTAGCTTAGTGATACATGGCGTTAATAAATTAAAATTCATCCTAAGGAATGTAGTGGGAAGAAATGATAATGTAATCAAGTTGAATTTAATTTGCTAGATATTTTATAATGACATTTTAAGTCATAAGCAACTGTAATATACTTTACTATTAGAAACTCTTTTAATTAATGCAGGCCACCTTATTCCCATGTGGTTATGCCGTGGCAGTATCTGTGAAAAATTCTTCAGAGCAGGTAATAGGGATATGTTACATCTCTTTTTATCTTCTTTTTTTTTCTGAGACAAGCTTGTCTATTTAACAGTCTTGGCTGTGTCCCTTTTTTACCTTTTATGTTAATTCTTTAAAAACAACTACTTCTTTATTTTATTTATTGTATTATGTGTAGTTGGAATTTCCCTTTGGGCCACCAAGAAACTCCCAAATAATTTATTATGAATGCTTCTTATTAATTATAAGTGCTTAGTCTTAGCTTAGGCTCGTCCTGCTAGCTTTTTGAACTTAATTTAACCTGTTTCTATTCATCTACATTTTTCCTTGGGGCTTTTTACCTTTCTTTTATTCTGTATGTCTTGGTTTCCTGCTTCCTCCATGTGTGTCTGATTGGCCACTGGTTTCTCCCTGGTATCTCTTTTTCTTTCTTCCTTTCTAAGCCTAAATTCCTCCTGCTACTCAGTTTCCCTGCCTGCAAGTCCTGCCTATACCTCTTTCTTGCTATTGGCCATTTAGCTTTTTGTTAGACTAATCAGGTGCCTTAGGCAGACAAGGTAAAACAGCAACACATTTTTACATATAATTCAACAAATGCAACACGTCTTTACATAGTTATACAAATATTTTGTAACAATGAAACATCATTTCTCCTTTTACTTTTTTTCTTCAAACCCGCTCTTATATGCCTCCTTGTTCCCTTTCAAATTCATGGATTTTTCATTAATTTTGTTACATGCATATGTGTATGTAACCTGCCCGATCTGTATGTTACTTGTCTGTATGCTGTCAGGGTTATAATTAGGTTGAAGGGAGATAAATACACAGGGAGAAAGGAGAGCAAAATAATAGTATGGATATGTGAAAAAAATCACAAGGATTCATACTGTTAAGTACCTAAGAAACTATAACACACGCATACTTTAATTTAGTATAATGTTATTTGTATGTATGATTCAGGGCTCACCATTTGGTATTGGATAAGCATTTCGTGTACTCTTCCCACAGTAGGACTAAAACTGTTTCTCCACTCCCGGCATTTGTGAGTTCCCTATAGTTCTTTGTGTAGGGCTGGTTGGCCCTTTGTCCCTTATAGATTGCCTCTTGTCCTTATTCAGCTCATACTTAAGCAGCCATGTTAATAAGATTTTATTGGTGTAGATTCTGACATTCCTAGGAGATACAATGTCACAGCAAACTCCATGATGCTCTGGCTCTTATAATCTATGTGTCCCCTCCTTTACAATGTTTCGTGATACTTACGTGTAGTGATATTTCATTTGTATTTTAATAAAGAAAGTTTAGCTGAAGATCAGAGAGTAAGTGGTAGCACACACCTTTAATCTCAGTAGCCTCACTAGTTTGCAATAGAAACCTGGCTGTGCACGCCTTTAATCCCAGTGGTGCACATCTTTAATCCCAACCTAAAGAATGGAATGCAAGACAGAAGGAGAAAGCTCTCAGACACAGTCTCATCACCCTGTTATTTGATTTCTCTGTTAGATTGCCTTCACATATGCATTTATTTCAGGAAGCATCGACTGTATCAATACCCATGCCACTACACACTACTTCCGTGGCCTTAGTTTTAGCTGTTTCTCCCTGTATACACTCCCTCGTCCCTCTATTTCTCTCCTTGCACCTCCCCTCACCAGCCTGTACCTTTCTATTCTATTTCTTCTTTCCTGATGAGATGCTTCTCTCCTCCTTAGTCTGTTACTCTATGCTTAATCTCTGTGATTCTGTATATCCACATGTAAGCTAATACATGCCACATTTGGTTTTCTGTGTCTGGGTACCTCACTCAGGGTGATTTCTCCCCCTAGTTCTACCCATTTACTGTGAATTTAATTCTTTTTAATGGCTGAGTAATATTCATTTGTATAAAGGTTCCAATTTTTATCACGAGGTAGATCAGGTCCCATCTCTCTAAGGTAAATCCACACTCATTTCCATAGTGACTGTATGAGTCTGCACTCCTACCAGCAGTGGATGAGTGTACCCCTTATTCTATGTCCTTGCCAGCAGGAACTGTCACTCGTATTATTGATCGTAGGGATTCTGACAGGTGTAAAGTGGACTCTCAAAGCAGACTTGGTTTGCATTTCACTAATGACTGAGAATGTTGAACATTTAAGTCTTTCTCAGCCACTTAAGATTCCCTATTGAGAATTCTCTGTTTAAAAATTCCCAGTTTTAATTGAGTCATTTGTTTTCTTGATATCTAGCCTTTTGAGTTCTTTATACATTTTGTTTGAGTTTTTTTGTATAATTTTGGATATTAGCCCTCTATTGGGTGTGTAGTTGATAAAAAAATATTTTACCATTCTGTAAGCTGCCACTTTGTCTGAATGATGGGATCTTTTGTCATGCAGAAGCTTTTCAGTTTCATGAGATCCCATTTATTAATTGTTGAAATTAATGTCTGTGTTAATAGTGTTCTGCTCAGAAAGTCTTTTCCTATGTCATTGATTTCAGGGATCTTCCCTTCTTTTTCTTCTGTTAGGTTCAAGATATCTGGTTTTAGGTTGAGGTCTGTGTGGGAATTCCTTTCCATTAAATATTTTTTGGGATGTGGGGGTGTGTCAGCAATAGGGTGGCTTCTGTGTGCTGACATGATCTCTTATAAGGGAGAGAATGGTCTCCCATGTATTTCTGGTTTCTTCATCAAAGATCAGGAGTCCGTAGGCACTTGAATTACACCTGACTTCTCAGTGGAAACCATGAAAGCCAGAATGTCTTAGATAGATGTGCTGCCAACACTAAGAGACCATGAAGGCAATCCCAGAGTACTATTCGCAGCAAAGCTTGCATTCACCATCAATGGAGAAAAAAGATATTCCAGGACAAAAACAGATTTAAATAATAGGTAGCCACAAACCCAGCCTTACAGAAACTACTAGAAGGCAAAGCACAAACCAAGGAAGCTAAGAACACCCATAATAACACAGACATCAGACAACTCTCCACCACCACAACTCAAAGAAGGGAAACACACACTCTAATAGTAGGTTTCAACACTCCTCTCTCACCAATGGACAGGATAAATAGACAGAAACTTAATGGAGCAATAAGAGATATCACAGATGTAGTGAATCAAATGAAATTAATAGACACCTATAGAACATTCCACCCAACAGAAAAGAAAATACCTTCTTCTCAGCATCTCATGGAACCCTCTCAAAAATTGATCACATAATCAGTAACAAAGCAAACATTCACAGATACAAAAGAAAATGTAGTAACCAGCTGCGTACGATTGGATTACCATGGAATAATGCTAGAATTCAACAACAATTCTACCCCCAGAATGCCTACAAACTCATGAAAACTGAACAGTCAACTACTCTCCAGAAGATGACATCAGATAGCTTAGAATTAGAGATATAAGGGATTGTGGGCTGCCATATGGGTGCTGTTAACTGAACCTTTGTCCTCTGCAAGAGCAGCAAGTGCTCTTAATCATGGATTCATCATCCCAGCCCTAGCAGGTACTTCATTTTTCCCTTAAACCCAGATGTCATTAGGAAAGATCCTTTTACAGATGGTGCTGAGAAAACTGGGTATGTACCTGTAGAAGAATGAAATCAGGTCGAGTCTCAAACTACATGAAACATTGAAAATAGATCACAGACTTCATGTGAAGACAGGACATACTGAAACTTCAGGGAAGACACATCAACTATATCCCGTGTAAACAATCATCCTATGCAGAGGTAGGAACTTCTGAATGGACTGTGACAGCAGAGAACACAACCCAAGGACTGACACATGGATTATAGCAAACTAAAAACCTGCCTAACAATGGAAGGAACCTCACAACTGAAGAGACAGCTTACAGATTTGAGAAATCATTGCCAACTCTGTATCGCATAGGGTTCTATTATGTAAAAACAGCCAAGATTAAACCAAATCCAATCCATACATGAGGTAATGAGGTGAGCAGACAGTCCTCAAAGGAAGAAATAGAAATGGCAAATAATATTTGATGATGGGTTCAACATCCTAAGCCATCAGGGAAAGGTGAAATTAAAATGATTTATACTCTCACCTTACTAGCTCAGAATGACTTTCATCAAGAAAACAGAACAACAGATGCTGGCAGGAATTTGAGGAAAGAGGAAACTTTACTCACTGCTTGTGAGCATAAATTGCAGCTACTGAGGAAATCAGTAAGTAGGTTTGTCAAAAATGAGAAAGTGGTGGGACAGATGTCTCAGGGAAAAGCACTGGCTGCTCTTACAGAGGAACTGGGTTTGGTTCCCAGCACCCACTTGGTGGCTCAGAACCATCTATAACTCCAGTTCCAGGGAATCCCTTTCTGGCCTCCACAGTCACCACGGATGTACACATATATTGCAGGAAAAATATTCACACACATAAAAATAAAAGTTAAACAAATCTTTGAGAACGACAACCAAAACTATCACATGATCTGCCTATATGCCTCAGTGATAAAGAGCACTTCTTGTTCTTCCAGGGGACCAGCATTTGATTCCCAACACTCAAACCAGGCAGTTCACAACCACCTGTAACACAAGCCCCAGGAGGGTCTGACATCTCTCATCTCTGTGGTCACACACACACACAGACACACACACACACATATACACAGATTTAAAAGTAAAAAAATGACATTTGTAGGAAAATGGGTGAAATTACAGTTCAGAATGTTAGCTGAAATAAACTGCATTCAGATAAGCACTATGTTTTCTCTCATGTGTGTATTCTTGATTGAAGTTTCTATGTGTGAGTGGGTCGGTGTCCATGTGTGGATGACTCATGAAACTAGAGAACTGTGAGAGGGAAAAAGAGACCTGAAGGATTAGGGTACAGGAACACTGACAGAAGATAATGCAATATTGTACTGGGAGAGCAGAAATTAGGTTGTTGTGGGCAATGGAAAAACAGCAAGAATGGGACAGAGGGGAGGGCAAGGCAAAGGCCAGAGGGCAGGGTGTGGAAGAAGAAAACATGTGTAAAAATGCCATTATGAAATCTACTACTTTGTAGCTAACTTAATAATCTTGTAATGGGAAATACTTGTTCCTGTAGCCATCGTCCCACTTGAAATGGAGTCCATGGGGCAGGTGTTGTGCTATATTAGTTCAGACATCTATTACAGTACCAGGCATATGGTCATGCGTAAAGCATTTGCTGAGCCAGTTGTTGCCATGCATGCATCTAATTCCAGCATTTAGAGGACTAAGGAAGGCCCAAAGATTCTGGCTAGAGACTCACCTAATCTGAGCAAGACCTTATCTTAAATAATAATTGCCTATTTGCCAAATACATTTTGATAGCAATTATTGAGCTTTGTATATTATGTCTGTCGGTGATTGGTTTGATTTTATTATGATGCCTATAAGTTGTTGTACACGCATATAGTAGCCTCTTGATAATTGTGTTTATTTTCTATGACAACTCTCATGTTTAAAAACCATTAGACATTTAATTATTTGAAAGCATTCATCTGTAAAATAATTTGTTAATAAAATCTTTTTTGAGAGTTAATATTTGATTTTTTCTGGTTATTTTGACTTTTCCATTTTGATATTTTATTGTTTATGCTGTAATCCCTCTTAATATCTATTTTCTAAAATTTAGAAAGGTTTTTGCTATACATACCAGGGTAACCTTGGACTTGTTATGTAGCTCAGGCTAACCTTGAACTCAAGATTCTCCTCTCAGCTTCCAGAGTGCTGGGATTACTGGCATGCACCACCATGTCTTGCTCAATTATTTTTAAAATAAATTATGTGTCTAGGTGTTTTGTAAACTTTGTACATCATGTGCACACAATGTTCAAGTAGGCCAGAAGAGGGCATCAGATCCAGGGGACTGGAGTTACTGAGGGTTGTGATTGACCAAGCAGGTGCTGGCAATGAACACAGGCCCTTTGGAAGAACAAGTGCTCTTAACTGCTGAGCTACCTCTTCAGCCTCTCGTCAATTATTATGTACATGTATATTTATGCATATAAACATCTTCACTGCATGTAAGCATGTGTGTTGTGTGCTCCTAGATGAGAAGAACTGCAGTTACAGATGGTTTGAGTTTCTGTGTGAGTGCCAGAAATTGAATTCAGGTCCTCTGCAAGAGCAAACAGTTTTCTTAATCACAGAAAAAACCCTCCAGTCCTACATACATATAGTTTTTCTTTTCTTTTATTCTTCTTTTTTTTTTTGAGTCATGAGTTTACATAGCCCAGAACAATGGATTCTCCTGCTTTCCAAATCTGGGATTATAGGTATGTCCTACTGCACAAATATTTAGATCATCAACTCTTTTGGTTTTATGGGACAGGGTTTCTTTGTGTAGGCTTGGCTGTCTTGGAGCTCACTCTGTAGCCCAGGCTGGCCTCTAACGCATAGAGCTCTTCCTGCCTCTGGCTCCTGAGTGCTGGGATTAAAGGCATGTGCTCCCACCACTACCACCACCGGGCTTCATCAACTTTTTCTTCCTTCATTTCTTTTCCTTCCTTCCTTCCTTCCTTCCTTCCTTCCTTCCTTCCTTTTTTTCTTTAAAAACTTATTTTTATTTATATGAGTACTCTACCTGCACGTCCAACTTTGTCAGACGAGGACATGGGATCACACTATAGACAGTTGTGAGCCAGTATGTGGTTACTGGGAACTGAACTCAGCACCTCTGGAAGAGTAAGCAGTGTTCTTAGATGCTGAGCCACCTCTTCAGACCCTCATCAACATTTTCTTATAGACTGATTTTTGTTTAAATTTTTCATGACTCAAACTAACTTGCACTATTACTAAACATAGACCATTTTTCATTTTAAGATTTCCTGGCTGTTATGTATTTTAGATAGGGTCTTACTATGTGACCCTGCCTGACCTGGAACTTGCAATCCCCCCAGTGTCTGATAACAAAGTGCTGGAATTGCTGATACAAGGCACACTCCTGACCTCTCTTTTATTGAGGAAGGGAAAAGGGTCTTCCTAGTAAAAAGTAGTTGTTTTGTTTTGTTTTGTTCTTTTTGATGGTACTAGGAATTGAGCCCAGGTCTGAAGCCACATGCTAAGAAAGTACTTTACCACAGGGCCATGTTTGTAGCCCATGTCAAATGCCATAGAAATTGTTAACGGTGAAAACAACTTTGTGTGGATTACTTGAATAGCTATTTTTGTAAAACTGTGGGTTTTACTTATACATTGCTTTTAAAAAAAACAATAAAACTGGGTGGTAGTGGCTCACACCTTTAATCCCAGCAAATCCCAGCACTCCTGAGCCAGAGGCAGGCAGATGTCTGTGAGTTCAGGGCCAGCCTGGTCTACAGAATGAGTTCCACTGACAGCCAGAGCTAGACAGAGAAACCCTGTCTCAGACAAACCAGAATTTAAACCACACTGCAAAATCACTCAAATCAGACAATTTAATACCTTATATAGATGTTGGATATTTTTCTGAATAAATACTTTATCATGGATAGGTCTTGTATCCTTTATTTTTTTAGAACTTGAAAACATACCAAGTTGCATATTAAGAAGGCAATCAAAAACATTTCCTTCTGTGTTCAAGTCTGCATTATTTCAAGGCTATCCATCACACACGCAAACACACACACACACACACATCGTAACAACAGCATCAAACATTAGTCTTTAAGCTTTAAATAACTAAAGACAATGCATTCCTTAAAGCAGGAGAGCATACCATGAAGTTACAGCAGTTTAGGTATAAAATATGGGGGGAATAAAATGTACTTCTGTGACAGGGATGTATCTCAGTGTTTTGTTCAGCTTGTGCTCAATCCTCAGCACCACAAATAACAAACCAAATTTCCTTGTGCATGACATTATCAACACATATATTATCCTTAAAGGTGTGTTTCAGGCCCATAGATCTTCTGTACCAAGTAGTCTAAAGGCCTGTTCAATAACCTAAACACTTTCGTCTCTATTTATGCCCCTATAACTGCTCCCTTTTTTGTACTCCCTTGTTTGCCATTGTGCCTTAAGGGAAAGTTGTCACCGAGTATCAAGAGTTAATATGCATGAAGAACTTAAGAGCAGTTGACCTATATAAACACTCAATAAATATTCAGAACAACTTGTAAAGGAGAGTCTGCCATTATCTCCATTAAAAAAGTGAAAAGTTCTATTTTATATTCTATGTATATTTTGTTTGTATAGGCATAACCACACATGCACGAGAGTGCCTATGGAGGTCACAAAAGGGGCACCAGATCTCCTTGAGCTGGAGTCACAGGCGGTTGTGACCTGCCCAATGTGGGTACTGGGAACTGAATTTGGGTCCTGTGGTAGAATAGGAACGACTCTAAACCACTGAGCAATCTCCCAGTATCTCCACTCTTTTTCTTTCTTTTTTTGGAAGACAGGTTTTTCTGTGTAGCTCTGGTTGTCTTGGAATTTATCTGTAGACCAGGCTGGCCTCAAACCCAGAGATTAGACTGCCTCCGTTTAATTAAATACGTGCACCACCGCTCAACCTATCCCCATTCTTATACACAAGGGATTCAAGGTACAAAAAGGTGAGGTCATACCCCAGGTCATACAAATAACAGACTGTTTCCTGTCAATCTGTATCAAACTTCCCCACCTCCAATCCAGACAACTGCTGATCTAGACTAGACATGTTCTCCAAGGTATGTATATCTAGGTATCACTACATCAAAACTAAGATGTTGTTTGTTCTTCTCATGCTCATCCTTTCATGCATACATTGCTACCTAGAGACTGGCTGCTAGGACAGTCTGAATGCAGCAGCAGAATAGATTCTAACTGTCTTTCATTAGTCAGATATTAAAGGGATCTGACGTTAAAAGGGGAGACCATGTTTTGCTGACCAATGAAATTGTTTTGCATTGGAAATATTTTAACTTTATTACATTTATTATTGTGTGTGTGTGTGTGTGTGTGTGTGTGTGTGAGAGAGAGAGAGAGAGAGAGAGAGAGAGAGAGAGAGAGAGAGACAGAAAGAGAGCGAGCAGCTGGTGGTCAGTAGCTGCTGATGCAGCAGGTTCTCTTCTACCATGTGGGTCTGGGGATTGAAAGCAGGTGTTTGGGTTTGTTGATAAGTGCCTTTACCTGCTGAGTCATCTTGCTTACCCAGATTTTTTTTTTTAAATTAAAAGCATTGTAGGTGGTGGTGGCACGCACCTTTAATCTGAGCACTTTGGAAGCAGAGAAAGGTATATCCCAAAGTTCGATGCTAACCTGGTCTACAGAGTGAATGCCAGGAAAACTAGGGCTGCATCGAGAAATCTTGTCTCCAAAACAAACCAAAACAAACAAAGAAGCAAATAAATAAATAAAACCATTTTAGTTTTGAAACCTTATAATAAGATTGTTATTTTAAATTGAGCTTATATTGACATTTTCTTAGTTTAATTGCTAATATAATTAATACTGCCAGACTTAGACAGTAAAACCAAAGCTCTCTGAAGGAATTACTAACCTTTGGAGAGTGAGCGACTCAAGTGTGGAACTAGAGAAGACCCACTTTCACCATCTGATTCTACAGTTTCTGAGAACTAGCTACAGAACATGGCAGCATGCAGCTGAGATCCATAGTTGGAGGCACTTACGCTTGACGGGTATAAAGGCCTGGTTCGTCGAGGTCCTGAGATCTTAATTCCTGTGTGGAGAGGCAGCCAGCACCACCGGTGGAAATGGAACTGCGCTTCATGCTCAGAACCTAATTCATGATTTCAATATCAGAAAAATGTTCCAGATGCAAGTGGATCATTAAGCAATAATTGTCACTTTTATTCTGAAGTAGAAGAGTAACTAAGTTTATTCCTTTACGATAGTATTTTCCCTGTGTGCTGTATTTGTTTGTCATGTATACTTAAGTCCTCACTAAAGATAACACCTATGCAACTTCAAGTATTCAATACACTCGAGCAAGACAATGCAAAAATGAACATATATGATTCCTGCATCACACGGCAATCCATGATCGCAAAATTTCAATGTGTTATCCCGAATACATCACTGGTATCTCTTATGTCTATTTCAATGGTAACTCACAGACTGCTTGACAAGAAATCTCAGGCTCCTTAACTCTCCTCAAAATGTTTCCTTTGGCTTCAAAATCAGGATTCATTCTCTTTTCCTAATATCTACTTTTCTTGCTTTATGTTTAACCCCATAGTTTAATACCCACTATTGTCTTTCTGGTTCTAATCTCCCTTTCAGTAAAGACAAGCAATCCGTTCCATAACATAATGTAGAGGCTGCTTCCATTCTCAAAATATTTTAGTATCATAAGCATACCTATGTCAGACCCTGTCTTCGTCTCTGCAGCACTAGACGCTAGCCACTCAGCTTTTTCTGGTCCTGCCCTGGCTTCTTTCTAGGATAAGACAGAACTCACTGTTGATAAAATTATATATATATATATATATATATATATATATATATATATATGTAGTGAAGAGAAGTCACGCTATGCGATAAGGCTTATACAGGAGGCTTATTGGAAGATGAGAGAGAAGGGACAGAGAAGGCAGAGAGGGGAGCAGACTAGTCCCATGGGGTAAAGAGTGCGGGAGAGAGAGGGAGGTAGACACAGGAGAAGGGGGAGGTTAGGGGTAGGTCCACCTGTTACAAGGAACCATAGCAAATGTGCCCAGAAGTGGCTACAGGTGAAGTGCTCTTAGTGGCTACAGGTGAGGAGGTTTCCTGTCAGGACCCTAAGGACAGGCAGGCCAATGCAGATTCCCAAATACTAACACCAAATAATAACACCCACTTTATTGTTTGTTTGAGCTGGGGACTTTAGCACAATAGGCTGTGCACTGAGTCACATCACTCCTTGTTCGACTGCTTACATTCCACTTAGGTCTTATTCTCAAGCCTTCAGTTTCCCAGACTTTTTCTTCTTACATGGCTTTTCAGATGCTGCATTACCACAGGAACGCAGTGTTTTAACCTGTCCCTCCCAGGCAGTCCTCCCCTTCTCCCCCTCCCTGCGGAACACCTTGGTCAGCAATCAGCATCCTCTTTTCCCTCTCCAGGCGCTGCCCACACAAACTTACTGATCCCTGAACCCAGAACCTGGCAGATGCCGCCCCAGGTCTCTGATGCCACAGAGTTTCTTAGCAGGAACAGAGTTAACCCCATACCAGCAGTTACCTTTCTCTCTGGTTCTTGACCCCCAGCGCCCACTTCCAGTAAAATGCACAACTGCTTAGGAAGACACCCACCAATACCAACCAGGAGCCATTTGGATTTTAAAGTCTCCGCCTGCGTGACGTCAGAAAGCCTCTTGCGAGTACTCTTAAGCAAGAAGGCTATGCCAGTTCCCAGACAGTGGTGGGAAGTCCTAGGGCAAAAGCTTAGATTTCTAAATCTTGCAGCTGTTGTGCCTCTGGCTAGAATTGTAGTTTTGTCCCTAGCAGCCCTTTTGAGTTTCAGTCTTTCCTAGCCATCAGTGTGTCTCCTCATCTGTATTTGAGACAATCAAGTACTTTTGCAGCAGTGCCCAGTTGTTTTCCATAGTATCTTTTATTGTTGTTTTGTTTTGTAAAATATCCCTGGGCCTGGTGAAATGGCTCCATGGGTAAGAGCACTGCCTGCTCTTCCAAAGAAATGGGTTAAATCCCCAGGACCCATAACTATAACTCTAATTTCAGGAGGTCTGATGCCCTCTTCTGGCCTTGGTGGGCACCAGACACACGTGTGGTATACAGACATACATGTAGGCAAAACACTTTATACATAAAATAAAAATAATAAAGATCTTTTTTAAAAAAATAAAGGCAAATAAAAAGTATTCTTGTACAGTTTTATCAGGACCTAAGTTCTCAAAATTCATTTCAACACTCATCTTAGTTTCAAGATGCCTTAAGAAGTACAAAATTTGCTGGTCAGTGGTGGTACATTCCTTTACTCCCAGTACTCAAGAGGCAGAGGCAGGGGGATCTCTGTGAGTTTGAGAAGAGTCTACAGAAGAAATACAAAATCACTTTAGCTAAGACATTTGAATTGGAAGTATTATCTCTGTTTGACCAAGATCTCCCATATTTTGTCATTACAAGGTCAATTAGTAAGACTATTGTAATAGCTATTGCTTATGCATTAACTACTCCTGGATTCTTTTTATAGAAGACTGAAGTGAGAAAGGATTAATGTTCTATGGGTGCTTAAATAAAGCAAGTTTTCACATACTAGTCCTTCTAAAATCATTCCTCATCAAAGAACTCATTGAAACATTTTTTTTTGTACAAATTTTAAAAAGTTGAAGTCTACAGTCATCAGGCTGGTAGTCATAGACACACAAAAACCTGACAAGCTTGCTTTCTATGTCTACTTCTGAATGCCACTCAGGATCAAGTGAGATAATTGTATCAGGATTTTAGCTTAGTGATACATGGCGTTAATAAATTAAAATTCATCCTAAGGAATGTAGTGGGAAGAAATGATAATGTAATCAAGTTGAATTTAATTTGCTAGATATTTTATAATGACATTTTAAGTCATAAGCAACTGTAATATACTTTACTATTAGAAACTCTTTTAATTAATGCAGGCCACCTTATTCCCATGTGGTTATGCCGTGGCAGTATCTGTGAAAAATTCTTCAGAGCAGGTAATAGGGATATGTTACATCTCTTTTTATCTTCTTTTTTTTTCTGAGACAAGCTTGTCTATTTAACAGTCTTGGCTGTGTCCCTTTTTTACCTTTTATGTTAATTCTTTAAAAACAACTACTTCTTTATTTTATTTATTGTATTATGTGTAGTTGGAATTTCCCTTTGGGCCACCAAGAAACTCCCAAATAATTTATTATGAATGCTTCTTATTAATTATAAGTGCTTAGTCTTAGCTTAGGCTCGTCCTGCTAGCTTTTTGAACTTAATTTAACCTGTTTCTATTCATCTACATTTTTCCTTGGGGCTTTTTACCTTTCTTTTATTCTGTATGTCTTGGTTTCCTGCTTCCTCCATGTGTGTCTGATTGGCCACTGGTTTCTCCCTGGTATCTCTTTTTCTTTCTTCCTTTCTAAGCCTAAATTCCTCCTGCTACTCAGTTTCCCTGCCTGCAAGTCCTGCCTATACCTCTTTCTTGCTATTGGCCATTTAGCTTTTTGTTAGACTAATCAGGTGCCTTAGGCAGACAAGGTAAAACAGCAACACATTTTTACATATAATTCAACAAATGCAACACGTCTTTACATAGTTATACAAATATTTTGTAACAATGAAACATCATTTCTCCTTTTACTTTTTTTCTTCAAACCCGCTCTTATATGCCTCCTTGTTCCCTTTCAAATTCATGGATTTTTCATTAATTTTGTTACATGCATATGTGTATGTAACCTGCCCGATCTGTATGTTACTTGTCTGTATGCTGTCAGGGTTATAATTAGGTTGAAGGGAGATAAATACACAGGGAGAAAGGAGAGCAAAATAATAGTATGGATATGTGAAAAAAATCACAAGGATTCATACTGTTAAGTACCTAAGAAACTATAACACACGCATACTTTAATTTAGTATAATGTTATTTGTATGTATGATTCAGGGCTCACCATTTGGTATTGGATAAGCATTTCGTGTACTCTTCCCACAGTAGGACTAAAACTGTTTCTCCACTCCCGGCATTTGTGAGTTCCCTATAGTTCTTTGTGTAGGGCTGGTTGGCCCTTTGTCCCTTATAGATTGCCTCTTGTCCTTATTCAGCTCATACTTAAGCAGCCATGTTAATAAGATTTTATTGGTGTAGATTCTGACATTCCTAGGAGATACAATGTCACAGCAAACTCCATGATGCTCTGGCTCTTATAATCTATGTGTCCCCTCCTTTACAATGTTTCGTGATACTTACGTGTAGTGATATTTCATTTGTATTTTAATAAAGAAAGTTTAGCTGAAGATCAGAGAGTAAGTGGTAGCACACACCTTTAATCTCAGTAGCCTCACTAGTTTGCAATAGAAACCTGGCTGTGCACGCCTTTAATCCCAGTGGTGCACATCTTTAATCCCAACCTAAAGAATGGAATGCAAGACAGAAGGAGAAAGCTCTCAGACACAGTCTCATCACCCTGTTATTTGATTTCTCTGTTAGATTGCCTTCACATATGCATTTATTTCAGGAAGCATCGACTGTATCAATACCCATGCCACTACACACTACTTCCGTGGCCTTAGTTTTAGCTGTTTCTCCCTGTATACACTCCCTCGTCCCTCTATTTCTCTCCTTGCACCTCCCCTCACCAGCCTGTACCTTTCTATTCTATTTCTTCTTTCCTGATGAGATGCTTCTCTCCTCCTTAGTCTGTTACTCTATGCTTAATCTCTGTGATTCTGTATATCCACATGTAAGCTAATACATGCCACATTTGGTTTTCTGTGTCTGGGTACCTCACTCAGGGTGATTTCTCCCCCTAGTTCTACCCATTTACTGTGAATTTAATTCTTTTTAATGGCTGAGTAATATTCATTTGTATAAAGGTTCCAATTTTTATCACGAGGTAGATCAGGTCCCATCTCTCTAAGGTAAATCCACACTCATTTCCATAGTGACTGTATGAGTCTGCACTCCTACCAGCAGTGGATGAGTGTACCCCTTATTCTATGTCCTTGCCAGCAGGAACTGTCACTCGTATTATTGATCGTAGGGATTCTGACAGGTGTAAAGTGGACTCTCAAAGCAGACTTGGTTTGCATTTCACTAATGACTGAGAATGTTGAACATTTAAGTCTTTCTCAGCCACTTAAGATTCCCTATTGAGAATTCTCTGTTTAAAAATTCCCAGTTTTAATTGAGTCATTTGTTTTCTTGATATCTAGCCTTTTGAGTTCTTTATACATTTTGTTTGAGTTTTTTTGTATAATTTTGGATATTAGCCCTCTATTGGGTGTGTAGTTGATAAAAAAATATTTTACCATTCTGTAAGCTGCCACTTTGTCTGAATGATGGGATCTTTTGTCATGCAGAAGCTTTTCAGTTTCATGAGATCCCATTTATTAATTGTTGAAATTAATGTCTGTGTTAATAGTGTTCTGCTCAGAAAGTCTTTTCCTATGTCATTGATTTCAGGGATCTTCCCTTCTTTTTCTTCTGTTAGGTTCAAGATATCTGGTTTTAGGTTGAGGTCTGTGTGGGAATTCCTTTCCATTAAATATTTTTTGGGATGTGGGGGTGTGTCAGCAATAGGGTGGCTTCTGTGTGCTGACATGATCTCTTATAAGGGAGAGAATGGTCTCCCATGTATTTCTGGTTTCTTCATCAAAGATCAGGAGTCCGTAGGCACTTGAATTACACCTGACTTCTCAGTGGAAACCATGAAAGCCAGAATGTCTTAGATAGATGTGCTGCCAACACTAAGAGACCATGAAGGCAATCCCAGAGTACTATTCGCAGCAAAGCTTGCATTCACCATCAATGGAGAAAAAAGATATTCCAGGACAAAAACAGATTTAAATAATAGGTAGCCACAAACCCAGCCTTACAGAAACTACTAGAAGGCAAAGCACAAACCAAGGAAGCTAAGAACACCCATAATAACACAGACATCAGACAACTCTCCACCACCACAACTCAAAGAAGGGAAACACACACTCTAATAGTAGGTTTCAACACTCCTCTCTCACCAATGGACAGGATAAATAGACAGAAACTTAATGGAGCAATAAGAGATATCACAGATGTAGTGAATCAAATGAAATTAATAGACACCTATAGAACATTCCACCCAACAGAAAAGAAAATACCTTCTTCTCAGCATCTCATGGAACCCTCTCAAAAATTGATCACATAATCAGTAACAAAGCAAACATTCACAGATACAAAAGAAAATGTAGTAACCAGCTGCGTACGATTGGATTACCATGGAATAATGCTAGAATTCAACAACAATTCTACCCCCAGAATGCCTACAAACTCATGAAAACTGAACAGTCAACTACTCTCCAGAAGATGACATCAGATAGCTTAGAATTAGAGATATAAGGGATTGTGGGCTGCCATATGGGTGCTGTTAACTGAACCTTTGTCCTCTGCAAGAGCAGCAAGTGCTCTTAATCATGGATTCATCATCCCAGCCCTAGCAGGTACTTCATTTTTCCCTTAAACCCAGATGTCATTAGGAAAGATCCTTTTACAGATGGTGCTGAGAAAACTGGGTATGTACCTGTAGAAGAATGAAATCAGGTCGAGTCTCAAACTACATGAAACATTGAAAATAGATCACAGACTTCATGTGAAGACAGGACATACTGAAACTTCAGGGAAGACACATCAACTATATCCCGTGTAAACAATCATCCTATGCAGAGGTAGGAACTTCTGAATGGACTGTGACAGCAGAGAACACAACCCAAGGACTGACACATGGATTATAGCAAACTAAAAACCTGCCTAACAATGGAAGGAACCTCACAACTGAAGAGACAGCTTACAGATTTGAGAAATCATTGCCAACTCTGTATCGCATAGGGTTCTATTATGTAAAAACAGCCAAGATTAAACCAAATCCAATCCATACATGAGGTAATGAGGTGAGCAGACAGTCCTCAAAGGAAGAAATAGAAATGGCAAATAATATTTGATGATGGGTTCAACATCCTAAGCCATCAGGGAAAGGTGAAATTAAAATGATTTATACTCTCACCTTACTAGCTCAGAATGACTTTCATCAAGAAAACAGAACAACAGATGCTGGCAGGAATTTGAGGAAAGAGGAAACTTTACTCACTGCTTGTGAGCATAAATTGCAGCTACTGAGGAAATCAGTAAGTAGGTTTGTCAAAAATGAGAAAGTGGTGGGACAGATGTCTCAGGGAAAAGCACTGGCTGCTCTTACAGAGGAACTGGGTTTGGTTCCCAGCACCCACTTGGTGGCTCAGAACCATCTATAACTCCAGTTCCAGGGAATCCCTTTCTGGCCTCCACAGTCACCACGGATGTACACATATATTGCAGGAAAAATATTCACACACATAAAAATAAAAGATAAACAAATCTTTGAGAACGACAACCAAAACTATCACATGATCTGCCTATATGCCTCAGTGATAAAGAGCACTTCTTGTTCTTCCAGGGGACCAGCATTTGATTCCCAACACTCAAACCAGGCAGTTCACAACCACCTGTAACACAAGCCCCAGGAGGGTCTGACATCTCTCATCTCTGTGGTCACACACACACACAGACACACACACACACATATACACAGATTTAAAAGTAAAAAAATGACATTTGTAGGAAAATGGGTGAAATTACAGTTCAGAATGTTAGCTGAAATAAACTGCATTCAGATAAGCACTATGTTTTCTCTCATGTGTGTATTCTTGATTGAAGTTTCTATGTGTGAGTGGGTCGGTGTCCATGTGTGGATGACTCATGAAACTAGAGAACTGTGAGAGGGAAAAAGAGACCTGAAGGATTAGGGTACAGGAACACTGACAGAAGATAATGCAATATTGTACTGGGAGAGCAGAAATTAGGTTGTTGTGGGCAATGGAAAAACAGCAAGAATGGGACAGAGGGGAGGGCAAGGCAAAGGCCAGAGGGCAGGGTGTGGAAGAAGAAAACATGTGTAAAAATGCCATTATGAAATCTACTACTTTGTAGCTAACTTAATAATCTTGTAATGGGAAATACTTGTTCCTGTAGCCATCGTCCCACTTGAAATGGAGTCCATGGGGCAGGTGTTGTGCTATATTAGTTCAGACATCTATTACAGTACCAGGCATATGGTCATGCGTAAAGCATTTGCTGAGCCAGTTGTTGCCATGCATGCATCTAATTCCAGCATTTAGAGGACTAAGGAAGGCCCAAAGATTCTGGCTAGAGACTCACCTAATCTGAGCAAGACCTTATCTTAAATAATAATTGCCTATTTGCCAAATACATTTTGATAGCAATTATTGAGCTTTGTATATTATGTCTGTCGGTGATTGGTTTGATTTTATTATGA
This sequence comes from Chionomys nivalis, assembly GCF_950005125.1. NCBI lineage: Eukaryota > Metazoa > Chordata > Mammalia > Rodentia > Cricetidae > Chionomys > Chionomys nivalis. The sequence goes on along the minus strand of NC_080088.1, from coordinate 127,226,255 downwards.
TGCCTATAAGTTGTTGTACACGCATATAGTAGCCTCTTGATAATTGTGTTTATTTTCTATGACAACTCTCATGTTTAAAAACCATTAGACATTTAATTATTTGAAAGCATTCATCTGTAAAATAATTTGTTAATAAAATCTTTTTTGAGAGTTAATATTTGATTTTTTCTGGTTATTTTGACTTTTCCATTTTGATATTTTATTGTTTATGCTGTAATCCCTCTTAATATCTATTTTCTAAAATTTAGAAAGGTTTTTGCTATACATACCAGGGTAACCTTGGACTTGTTATGTAGCTCAGGCTAACCTTGAACTCAAGATTCTCCTCTCAGCTTCCAGAGTGCTGGGATTACTGGCATGCACCACCATGTCTTGCTCAATTATTTTTAAAATAAATTATGTGTCTAGGTGTTTTGTAAACTTTGTACATCATGTGCACACAATGTTCAAGTAGGCCAGAAGAGGGCATCAGATCCAGGGGACTGGAGTTACTGAGGGTTGTGATTGACCAAGCAGGTGCTGGCAATGAACACAGGCCCTTTGGAAGAACAAGTGCTCTTAACTGCTGAGCTACCTCTTCAGCCTCTCGTCAATTATTATGTACATGTATATTTATGCATATAAACATCTTCACTGCATGTAAGCATGTGTGTTGTGTGCTCCTAGATGAGAAGAACTGCAGTTACAGATGGTTTGAGTTTCTGTGTGAGTGCCAGAAATTGAATTCAGGTCCTCTGCAAGAGCAAACAGTTTTCTTAATCACAGAAAAAACCCTCCAGTCCTACATACATATAGTTTTTCTTTTCTTTTATTCTTCTTTTTTTTTTGAGTCATGAGTTTACATAGCCCAGAACAATGGATTCTCCTGCTTTCCAAATCTGGGATTATAGGTATGTCCTACTGCACAAATATTTAGATCATCAACTCTTTTGGTTTTATGGGACAGGGTTTCTTTGTGTAGGCTTGGCTGTCTTGGAGCTCACTCTGTAGCCCAGGCTGGCCTCTAACGCATAGAGCTCTTCCTGCCTCTGGCTCCTGAGTGCTGGGATTAAAGGCATGTGCTCCCACCACTACCACCACCGGGCTTCATCAACTTTTTCTTCCTTCATTTCTTTTCCTTCCTTCCTTCCTTCCTTCCTTCCTTCCTTCCTTTTTTTCTTTAAAAACTTATTTTTATTTATATGAGTACTCTACCTGCACGTCCAACTTTGTCAGACGAGGACATGGGATCACACTATAGACAGTTGTGAGCCAGTATGTGGTTACTGGGAACTGAACTCAGCACCTCTGGAAGAGTAAGCAGTGTTCTTAGATGCTGAGCCACCTCTTCAGACCCTCATCAACATTTTCTTATAGACTGATTTTTGTTTAAATTTTTCATGACTCAAACTAACTTGCACTATTACTAAACATAGACCATTTTTCATTTTAAGATTTCCTGGCTGTTATGTATTTTAGATAGGGTCTTACTATGTGACCCTGCCTGACCTGGAACTTGCAATCCCCCCAGTGTCTGATAACAAAGTGCTGGAATTGCTGATACAAGGCACACTCCTGACCTCTCTTTTATTGAGGAAGGGAAAAGGGTCTTCCTAGTAAAAAGTAGTTGTTTTGTTTTGTTTTGTTCTTTTTGATGGTACTAGGAATTGAGCCCAGGTCTGAAGCCACATGCTAAGAAAGTACTTTACCACAGGGCCATGTTTGTAGCCCATGTCAAATGCCATAGAAATTGTTAACGGTGAAAACAACTTTGTGTGGATTACTTGAATAGCTATTTTTGTAAAACTGTGGGTTTTACTTATACATTGCTTTTAAAAAAAACAATAAAACTGGGTGGTAGTGGCTCACACCTTTAATCCCAGCAAATCCCAGCACTCCTGAGCCAGAGGCAGGCAGATGTCTGTGAGTTCAGGGCCAGCCTGGTCTACAGAATGAGTTCCACTGACAGCCAGAGCTAGACAGAGAAACCCTGTCTCAGACAAACCAGAATTTAAACCACACTGCAAAATCACTCAAATCAGACAATTTAATACCTTATATAGATGTTGGATATTTTTCTGAATAAATACTTTATCATGGATAGGTCTTGTATCCTTTATTTTTTTAGAACTTGAAAACATACCAAGTTGCATATTAAGAAGGCAATCAAAAACATTTCCTTCTGTGTTCAAGTCTGCATTATTTCAAGGCTATCCATCACACACGCAAACACACACACACACACACATCGTAACAACAGCATCAAACATTAGTCTTTAAGCTTTAAATAACTAAAGACAATGCATTCCTTAAAGCAGGAGAGCATACCATGAAGTTACAGCAGTTTAGGTATAAAATATGGGGGGAATAAAATGTACTTCTGTGACAGGGATGTATCTCAGTGTTTTGTTCAGCTTGTGCTCAATCCTCAGCACCACAAATAACAAACCAAATTTCCTTGTGCATGACATTATCAACACATATATTATCCTTAAAGGTGTGTTTCAGGCCCATAGATCTTCTGTACCAAGTAGTCTAAAGGCCTGTTCAATAACCTAAACACTTTCGTCTCTATTTATGCCCCTATAACTGCTCCCTTTTTTGTACTCCCTTGTTTGCCATTGTGCCTTAAGGGAAAGTTGTCACCGAGTATCAAGAGTTAATATGCATGAAGAACTTAAGAGCAGTTGACCTATATAAACACTCAATAAATATTCAGAACAACTTGTAAAGGAGAGTCTGCCATTATCTCCATTAAAAAAGTGAAAAGTTCTATTTTATATTCTATGTATATTTTGTTTGTATAGGCATAACCACACATGCACGAGAGTGCCTATGGAGGTCACAAAAGGGGCACCAGATCTCCTTGAGCTGGAGTCACAGGCGGTTGTGACCTGCCCAATGTGGGTACTGGGAACTGAATTTGGGTCCTGTGGTAGAATAGGAACGACTCTAAACCACTGAGCAATCTCCCAGTATCTCCACTCTTTTTCTTTCTTTTTTTGGAAGACAGGTTTTTCTGTGTAGCTCTGGTTGTCTTGGAATTTATCTGTAGACCAGGCTGGCCTCAAACCCAGAGATTAGACTGCCTCCGTTTAATTAAATACGTGCACCACCGCTCAACCTATCCCCATTCTTATACACAAGGGATTCAAGGTACAAAAAGGTGAGGTCATACCCCAGGTCATACAAATAACAGACTGTTTCCTGTCAATCTGTATCAAACTTCCCCACCTCCAATCCAGACAACTGCTGATCTAGACTAGACATGTTCTCCAAGGTATGTATATCTAGGTATCACTACATCAAAACTAAGATGTTGTTTGTTCTTCTCATGCTCATCCTTTCATGCATACATTGCTACCTAGAGACTGGCTGCTAGGACAGTCTGAATGCAGCAGCAGAATAGATTCTAACTGTCTTTCATTAGTCAGATATTAAAGGGATCTGACGTTAAAAGGGGAGACCATGTTTTGCTGACCAATGAAATTGTTTTGCATTGGAAATATTTTAACTTTATTACATTTATTATTGTGTGTGTGTGTGTGTGTGTGTGAGAGAGAGAGAGAGAGAGAGAGAGAGAGAGAGAGAGAGAGAGAGAGAGACAGAAAGAGAGCGAGCAGCTGGTGGTCAGTAGCTGCTGATGCAGCAGGTTCTCTTCTACCATGTGGGTCTGGGGATTGAAAGCAGGTGTTTGGGTTTGTTGATAAGTGCCTTTACCTGCTGAGTCATCTTGCTTACCCAGATTTTTTTTTTAAATTAAAAGCATTGTAGGTGGTGGTGGCACGCACCTTTAATCTGAGCACTTTGGAAGCAGAGAAAGGTATATCCCAAAGTTCGATGCTAACCTGGTCTACAGAGTGAATGCCAGGAAAACTAGGGCTGCATCGAGAAATCTTGTCTCCAAAACAAACCAAAACAAACAAAGAAGCAAATAAATAAATAAAACCATTTTAGTTTTGAAACCTTATAATAAGATTGTTATTTTAAATTGAGCTTATATTGACATTTTCTTAGTTTAATTGCTAATATAATTAATACTGCCAGACTTAGACAGTAAAACCAAAGCTCTCTGAAGGAATTACTAACCTTTGGAGAGTGAGCGACTCAAGTGTGGAACTAGAGAAGACCCACTTTCACCATCTGATTCTACAGTTTCTGAGAACTAGCTACAGAACATGGCAGCATGCAGCTGAGATCCATAGTTGGAGGCACTTACGCTTGACGGGTATAAAGGCCTGGTTCGTCGAGGTCCTGAGATCTTAATTCCTGTGTGGAGAGGCAGCCAGCACCACCGGTGGAAATGGAACTGCGCTTCATGCTCAGAACCTAATTCATGATTTCAATATCAGAAAAATGTTCCAGATGCAAGTGGATCATTAAGCAATAATTGTCACTTTTATTCTGAAGTAGAAGAGTAACTAAGTTTATTCCTTTACGATAGTATTTTCCCTGTGTGCTGTATTTGTTTGTCATGTATACTTAAGTCCTCACTAAAGATAACACCTATGCAACTTCAAGTATTCAATACACTCGAGCAAGACAATGCAAAAATGAACATATATGATTCCTGCATCACACGGCAATCCATGATCGCAAAATTTCAATGTGTTATCCCGAATACATCACTGGTATCTCTTATGTCTATTTCAATGGTAACTCACAGACTGCTTGACAAGAAATCTCAGGCTCCTTAACTCTCCTCAAAATGTTTCCTTTGGCTTCAAAATCAGGATTCATTCTCTTTTCCTAATATCTACTTTTCTTGCTTTATGTTTAACCCCATAGTTTAATACCCACTATTGTCTTTCTGGTTCTAATCTCCCTTTCAGTAAAGACAAGCAATCCGTTCCATAACATAATGTAGAGGCTGCTTCCATTCTCAAAATATTTTAGTATCATAAGCATACCTATGTCAGACCCTGTCTTCGTCTCTGCAGCACTAGACGCTAGCCACTCAGCTTTTTCTGGTCCTGCCCTGGCTTCTTTCTAGGATAAGACAGAACTCACTGTTGATAAAATTATATATATATATATATATATATATATATATATATATATATATATATGTAGTGAAGAGAAGTCACGCTATGCGATAAGGCTTATACAGGAGGCTTATTGGAAGATGAGAGAGAAGGGACAGAGAAGGCAGAGAGGGGAGCAGACTAGTCCCATGGGGTAAAGAGTGCGGGAGAGAGAGGGAGGTAGACACAGGAGAAGGGGGAGGTTAGGGGTAGGTCCACCTGTTACAAGGAACCATAGCAAATGTGCCCAGAAGTGGCTACAGGTGAAGTGCTCTTAGTGGCTACAGGTGAGGAGGTTTCCTGTCAGGACCCTAAGGACAGGCAGGCCAATGCAGATTCCCAAATACTAACACCAAATAATAACACCCACTTTATTGTTTGTTTGAGCTGGGGACTTTAGCACAATAGGCTGTGCACTGAGTCACATCACTCCTTGTTCGACTGCTTACATTCCACTTAGGTCTTATTCTCAAGCCTTCAGTTTCCCAGACTTTTTCTTCTTACATGGCTTTTCAGATGCTGCATTACCACAGGAACGCAGTGTTTTAACCTGTCCCTCCCAGGCAGTCCTCCCCTTCTCCCCCTCCCTGCGGAACACCTTGGTCAGCAATCAGCATCCTCTTTTCCCTCTCCAGGCGCTGCCCACACAAACTTACTGATCCCTGAACCCAGAACCTGGCAGATGCCGCCCCAGGTCTCTGATGCCACAGAGTTTCTTAGCAGGAACAGAGTTAACCCCATACCAGCAGTTACCTTTCTCTCTGGTTCTTGACCCCCAGCGCCCACTTCCAGTAAAATGCACAACTGCTTAGGAAGACACCCACCAATGCCAACCAGGAGCCATTTGGATTTTAAAGTCTCCGCCTGCGTGACGTCAGAAAGCCTCTTGCGAGTACTCTTAAGCAAGAAGGCTATGCCAGTTCCCAGACAGTGGTGGGAAGTCCTAGGGCAAAAGCTTAGATTTCTAAATCTTGCAGCTGTTGTGCCTCTGGCTAGAATTGTAGTTTTGTCCCTAGCAGCCCTTTTGAGTTTCAGTCTTTCCTAGCCATCAGTGTGTCTCCTCATCTGTATTTGAGACAATCAAGTACTTTTGCAGCAGTGCCCAGTTGTTTTCCATAGTATCTTTTATTGTTGTTTTGTTTTGTAAAATATCCCTGGGCCTGGTGAAATGGCTCCATGGGTAAGAGCACTGCCTGCTCTTCCAAAGAAATGGGTTAAATCCCCAGGACCCATAACTATAACTCTAATTTCAGGAGGTCTGATGCCCTCTTCTGGCCTTGGTGGGCACCAGACACACGTGTGGTATACAGACATACATGTAGGCAAAACACTTTATACATAAAATAAAAATAATAAAGATCTTTTTTAAAAAAATAAAGGCAAATAAAAAGTATTCTTGTACAGTTTTATCAGGACCTAAGTTCTCAAAATTCATTTCAACACTCATCTTAGTTTCAAGATGCCTTAAGAAGTACAAAATTTGCTGGTCAGTGGTGGTACATTCCTTTACTCCCAGTACTCAAGAGGCAGAGGCAGGGGGATCTCTGTGAGTTTGAGAAGAGTCTACAGAAGAAATACAAAATCACTTTAGCTAAGACATTTGAATTGGAAGTATTATCTCTGTTTGACCAAGATCTCCCATATTTTGTCATTACAAGGTCAATTAGTAAGACTATTGTAATAGCTATTGCTTATGCATTAACTACTCCTGGATTCTTTTTATAGAAGACTGAAGTGAGAAAGGATTAATGTTCTATGGGTGCTTAAATAAAGCAAGTTTTCACATACTAGTCCTTCTAAAATCATTCCTCATCAAAGAACTCATTGAAACATTTTTTTTTGTACAAATTTTAAAAAGTTGAAGTCTACAGTCATCAGGCTGGTAGTCATAGACACACAAAAACCTGACAAGCTTGCTTTCTATGTCTACTTCTGAATGCCACTCAGGATCAAGTGAGATAATTGTATCAGGATTTTAGCTTAGTGATACATGGCGTTAATAAATTAAAATTCATCCTAAGGAATGTAGTGGGAAGAAATGATAATGTAATCAAGTTGAATTTAATTTGCTAGATATTTTATAATGACATTTTAAGTCATAAGCAACTGTAATATACTTTACTATTAGAAACTCTTTTAATTAATGCAGGCCACCTTATTCCCATGTGGTTATGCCGTGGCAGTATCTGTGAAAAATTCTTCAGAGCAGGTAATAGGGATATGTTACATCTCTTTTTATCTTCTTTTTTTTTCTGAGACAAGCTTGTCTATTTAACAGTCTTGGCTGTGTCCCTTTTTTACCTTTTATGTTAATTCTTTAAAAACAACTACTTCTTTATTTTATTTATTGTATTATGTGTAGTTGGAATTTCCCTTTGGGCCACCAAGAAACTCCCAAATAATTTATTATGAATGCTTCTTATTAATTATAAGTGCTTAGTCTTAGCTTAGGCTCGTCCTGCTAGCTTTTTGAACTTAATTTAACCTGTTTCTATTCATCTACATTTTTCCTTGGGGCTTTTTACCTTTCTTTTATTCTGTATGTCTTGGTTTCCTGCTTCCTCCATGTGTGTCTGATTGGCCACTGGTTTCTCCCTGGTATCTCTTTTTCTTTCTTCCTTTCTAAGCCTAAATTCCTCCTGCTACTCAGTTTCCCTGCCTGCAAGTCCTGCCTATACCTCTTTCTTGCTATTGGCCATTTAGCTTTTTGTTAGACTAATCAGGTGCCTTAGGCAGACAAGGTAAAACAGCAACACATTTTTACATATAATTCAACAAATGCAACACGTCTTTACATAGTTATACAAATATTTTGTAACAATGAAACATCATTTCTCCTTTTACTTTTTTTCTTCAAACCCGCTCTTATATGCCTCCTTGTTCCCTTTCAAATTCATGGATTTTTCATTAATTTTGTTACATGCATATGTGTATGTAACCTGCCCGATCTGTATGTTACTTGTCTGTATGCTGTCAGGGTTATAATTAGGTTGAAGGGAGATAAATACACAGGGAGAAAGGAGAGCAAAATAATAGTATGGATATGTGAAAAAAATCACAAGGATTCATACTGTTAAGTACCTAAGAAACTATAACACACGCATACTTTAATTTAGTATAATGTTATTTGTATGTATGATTCAGGGCTCACCATTTGGTATTGGATAAGCATTTCGTGTACTCTTCCCACAGTAGGACTAAAACTGTTTCTCCACTCCCGGCATTTGTGAGTTCCCTATAGTTCTTTGTGTAGGGCTGGTTGGCCCTTTGTCCCTTATAGATTGCCTCTTGTCCTTATTCAGCTCATACTTAAGCAGCCATGTTAATAAGATTTTATTGGTGTAGATTCTGACATTCCTAGGAGATACAATGTCACAGCAAACTCCATGATGCTCTGGCTCTTATAATCTATGTGTCCCCTCCTTTACAATGTTTCGTGATACTTACGTGTAGTGATATTTCATTTGTATTTTAATAAAGAAAGTTTAGCTGAAGATCAGAGAGTAAGTGGTAGCACACACCTTTAATCTCAGTAGCCTCACTAGTTTGCAATAGAAACCTGGCTGTGCACGCCTTTAATCCCAGTGGTGCACATCTTTAATCCCAACCTAAAGAATGGAATGCAAGACAGAAGGAGAAAGCTCTCAGACACAGTCTCATCACCCTGTTATTTGATTTCTCTGTTAGATTGCCTTCACATATGCATTTATTTCAGGAAGCATCGACTGTATCAATACCCATGCCACTACACACTACTTCCGTGGCCTTAGTTTTAGCTGTTTCTCCCTGTATACACTCCCTCGTCCCTCTATTTCTCTCCTTGCACCTCCCCTCACCAGCCTGTACCTTTCTATTCTATTTCTTCTTTCCTGATGAGATGCTTCTCTCCTCCTTAGTCTGTTACTCTATGCTTAATCTCTGTGATTCTGTATATCCACATGTAAGCTAATACATGCCACATTTGGTTTTCTGTGTCTGGGTACCTCACTCAGGGTGATTTCTCCCCCTAGTTCTACCCATTTACTGTGAATTTAATTCTTTTTAATGGCTGAGTAATATTCATTTGTATAAAGGTTCCAATTTTTATCACGAGGTAGATCAGGTCCCATCTCTCTAAGGTAAATCCACACTCATTTCCATAGTGACTGTATGAGTCTGCACTCCTACCAGCAGTGGATGAGTGTACCCCTTATTCTATGTCCTTGCCAGCAGGAACTGTCACTCGTATTATTGATCGTAGGGATTCTGACAGGTGTAAAGTGGACTCTCAAAGCAGACTTGGTTTGCATTTCACTAATGACTGAGAATGTTGAACATTTAAGTCTTTCTCAGCCACTTAAGATTCCCTATTGAGAATTCTCTGTTTAAAAATTCCCAGTTTTAATTGAGTCATTTGTTTTCTTGATATCTAGCCTTTTGAGTTCTTTATACATTTTGTTTGAGTTTTTTTGTATAATTTTGGATATTAGCCCTCTATTGGGTGTGTAGTTGATAAAAAAATATTTTACCATTCTGTAAGCTGCCACTTTGTCTGAATGATGGGATCTTTTGTCATGCGGAAGCTTTTCAGTTTCATGAGATCCCATTTATTAATTGTTGAAATTAATGTCTGTGTTAATAGTGTTCTGCTCAGAAAGTCTTTTCCTATGTCATTGATTTCAGGGATCTTCCCTTCTTTTTCTTCTGTTAGGTTCAAGATATCTGGTTTTAGGTTGAGGTCTGTGTGGGAATTCCTTTCCATTAAATATTTTTTGGGATGTGGGGGTGTGTCAGCAATAGGGTGGCTTCTGTGTGCTGACATGATCTCTTATAAGGGAGAGAATGGTCTCCCATGTATTTCTGGTTTCTTCATCAAAGATCAGGAGTCCGTAGGCACTTGAATTACACCTGACTTCTCAGTGGAAACCATGAAAGCCAGAATGTCTTAGATAGATGTGCTGCCAACACTAAGAGACCATGAAGGCAATCCCAGAGTACTATTCGCAGCAAAGCTTGCATTCACCATCAATGGAGAAAAAAGATATTCCAGGACAAAAACAGATTTAAATAATAGGTAGCCACAAACCCAGCCTTACAGAAACTACTAGAAGGCAAAGCACAAACCAAGGAAGCTAAGAACACCCATAATAACACAGACATCAGACAACTCTCCACCACCACAACTCAAAGAAGGGAAACACACACTCTAATAGTAGGTTTCAACACTCCTCTCTCACCAATGGACAGGATAAATAGACAGAAACTTAATGGAGCAATAAGAGATATCACAGATGTAGTGAATCAAATGAAATTAATAGACACCTATAGAACATTCCACCCAACAGAAAAGAAAATACCTTCTTCTCAGCATCTCATGGAACCCTCTCAAAAATTGATCACATAATCAGTAACAAAGCAAACATTCACAGATACAAAAGAAAATGTAGTAACCAGCTGCGTACGATTGGATTACCATGGAATAATGCTAGAATTCAACAACAATTCTACCCCCAGAATGCCTACAAACTCATGAAAACTGAACAGTCAACTACTCTCCAGAAGATGACATCAGATAGCTTAGAATTAGAGATATAAGGGATTGTGGGCTGCCATATGGGTGCTGTTAACTGAACCTTTGTCCTCTGCAAGAGCAGCAAGTGCTCTTAATCATGGATTCATCATCCCAGCCCTAGCAGGTACTTCATTTTTCCCTTAAACCCAGATGTCATTAGGAAAGATCCTTTTACAGATGGTGCTGAGAAAACTGGGTATGTACCTGTAGAAGAATGAAATCAGGTCGAGTCTCAAACTACATGAAACATTGAAAATAGATCACAGACTTCATGTGAAGACAGGACATACTGAAACTTCAGGGAAGACACATCAACTATATCCCGTGTAAACAATCATCCTATGCAGAGGTAGGAACTTCTGAATGGACTGTGACAGCAGAGAACACAACCCAAGGACTGACACATGGATTATAGCAAACTAAAAACCTGCCTAACAATGGAAGGAACCTCACAACTGAAGAGACAGCTTACAGATTTGAGAAATCATTGCCAACTCTGTATCGCATAGGGTTCTATTATGTAAAAACAGCCAAGATTAAACCAAATCCAATCCATACATGAGGTAATGAGGTGAGCAGACAGTCCTCAAAGGAAGAAATAGAAATGGCAAATAATATTTGATGATGGGTTCAACATCCTAAGCCATCAGGGAAAGGTGAAATTAAAATGATTTATACTCTCACCTTACTAGCTCAGAATGACTTTCATCAAGAAAACAGAACAACAGATGCTGGCAGGAATTTGAGGAAAGAGGAAACTTTACTCACTGCTTGTGAGCATAAATTGCAGCTACTGAGGAAATCAGTAAGTAGGTTTGTCAAAAATGAGAAAGTGGTGGGACAGATGTCTCAGGGAAAAGCACTGGCTGCTCTTACAGAGGAACTGGGTTTGGTTCCCAGCACCCACTTGGTGGCTCAGAACCATCTATAACTCCAGTTCCAGGGAATCCCTTTCTGGCCTCCACAGTCACCACGGATGTACACATATATTGCAGGAAAAATATTCACACACATAAAAATAAAAGATAAACAAATCTTTGAGAACGACAACCAAAACTATCACATGATCTGCCTATATGCCTCAGTGATAAAGAGCACTTCTTGTTCTTCCAGGGGACCAGCATTTGATTCCCAACACTCAAACCAGGCAGTTCACAACCACCTGTAACACAAGCCCCAGGAGGGTCTGACATCTCTCATCTCTGTGGTCACACACACACACAGACACACACACACACATATACACAGATTTAAAAGTAAAAAAATGACATTTGTAGGAAAATGGGTGAAATTACAGTTCAGAATGTTAGCTGAAATAAACTGCATTCAGATAAGCACTATGTTTTCTCTCATGTGTGTATTCTTGATTGAAGTTTCTATGTGTGAGTGGGTCGGTGTCCATGTGTGGATGACTCATGAAACTAGAGAACTGTGAGAGGGAAAAAGAGACCTGAAGGATTAGGGTACAGGAACACTGACAGAAGATAATGCAATATTGTACTGGGAGAGCAGAAATTAGGTTGTTGTGGGCAATGGAAAAACAGCAAGAATGGGACAGAGGGGAGGGCAAGGCAAAGGCCAGAGGGCAGGGTGTGGAAGAAGAAAACATGTGTAAAAATGCCATTATGAAATCTACTACTTTGTAGCTAACTTAATAATCTTGTAATGGGAAATACTTGTTCCTGTAGCCATCGTCCCACTTGAAATGGAGTCCATGGGGCAGGTGTTGTGCTATATTAGTTCAGACATCTATTACAGTACCAGGCATATGGTCATGCGTAAAGCATTTGCTGAGCCAGTTGTTGCCATGCATGCATCTAATTCCAGCATTTAGAGGACTAAGGAAGGCCCAAAGATTCTGGCTAGAGACTCACCTAATCTGAGCAAGACCTTATCTTAAATAATAATTGCCTATTTGCCAAATACATTTTGATAGCAATTATTGAGCTTTGTATATTATGTCTGTCGGTGATTGGTTTGATTTTATTATGATGCCTATAAGTTGTTGTACACGCATATAGTAGCCTCTTGATAATTGTGTTTATTTTCTATGACAACTCTCATGTTTAAAAACCATTAGACATTTAATTATTTGAAAGCATTCATCTGTAAAATAATTTGTTAATAAAATCTTTTTTGAGAGTTAATATTTGATTTTTTCTGGTTATTTTGACTTTTCCATTTTGATATTTTATTGTTTATGCTGTAATCCCTCTTAATATCTATTTTCTAAAATTTAGAAAGGTTTTTGCTATACATACCAGGGTAACCTTGGACTTGTTATGTAGCTCAGGCTAACCTTGAACTCAAGATTCTCCTCTCAGCTTCCAGAGTGCTGGGATTACTGGCATGCACCACCATGTCTTGCTCAATTATTTTTAAAATAAATTATGTGTCTAGGTGTTTTGTAAACTTTGTACATCATGTGCACACAATGTTCAAGTAGGCCAGAAGAGGGCATCAGATCCAGGGGACTGGAGTTACTGAGGGTTGTGATTGACCAAGCAGGTGCTGGCAATGAACACAGGCCCTTTGGAAGAACAAGTGCTCTTAACTGCTGAGCTACCTCTTCAGCCTCTCGTCAATTATTATGTACATGTATATTTATGCATATAAACATCTTCACTGCATGTAAGCATGTGTGTTGTGTGCTCCTAGATGAGAAGAACTGCAGTTACAGATGGTTTGAGTTTCTGTGTGAGTGCCAGAAATTGAATTCAGGTCCTCTGCAAGAGCAAACAGTTTTCTTAATCACAGAAAAAACCCTCCAGTCCTACATACATATAGTTTTTCTTTTCTTTTATTCTTCTTTTTTTTTTTGAGTCATGAGTTTACATAGCCCAGAACAATGGATTCTCCTGCTTTCCAAATCTGGGATTATAGGTATGTCCTACTGCACAAATATTTAGATCATCAACTCTTTTGGTTTTATGGGACAGGGTTTCTTTGTGTAGGCTTGGCTGTCTTGGAGCTCACTCTGTAGCCCAGGCTGGCCTCTAACGCATAGAGCTCTTCCTGCCTCTGGCTCCTGAGTGCTGGGATTAAAGGCATGTGCTCCCACCACTACCACCACCGGGCTTCATCAACTTTTTCTTCCTTCATTTCTTTTCCTTCCTTCCTTCCTTCCTTCCTTCCTTCCTTCCTTCCTTCCTTCCTTCCTTTTTTTCTTTAAAAACTTATTTTTATTTATATGAGTACTCTACCTGCACGTCCAACTTTGTCAGACGAGGACATGGGATCACACTATAGACAGTTGTGAGCCAGTATGTGGTTACTGGGAACTGAACTCAGCACCTCTGGAAGAGTAAGCAGTGTTCTTAGATGCTGAGCCACCTCTTCAGACCCTCATCAACATTTTCTTATAGACTGATTTTTGTTTAAATTTTTCATGACTCAAACTAACTTGCACTATTACTAAACATAGACCATTTTTCATTTTAAGATTTCCTGGCTGTTATGTATTTTAGATAGGGTCTTACTATGTGACCCTGCCTGACCTGGAACTTGCAATCCCCCCAGTGTCTGATAACAAAGTGCTGGAATTGCTGATACAAGGCACACTCCTGACCTCTCTTTTATTGAGGAAGGGAAAAGGGTCTTCCTAGTAAAAAGTAGTTGTTTTGTTTTGTTTTGTTCTTTTTGATGGTACTAGGAATTGAGCCCAGGTCTGAAGCCACATGCTAAGAAAGTACTTTACCACAGGGCCATGTTTGTAGCCCATGTCAAATGCCATAGAAATTGTTAACGGTGAAAACAACTTTGTGTGGATTACTTGAATAGCTATTTTTGTAAAACTGTGGGTTTTACTTATACATTGCTTTTAAAAAAAACAATAAAACTGGGTGGTAGTGGCTCACACCTTTAATCCCAGCAAATCCCAGCACTCCTGAGCCAGAGGCAGGCAGATGTCTGTGAGTTCAGGGCCAGCCTGGTCTACAGAATGAGTTCCACTGACAGCCAGAGCTAGACAGAGAAACCCTGTCTCAGACAAACCAGAATTTAAACCACACTGCAAAATCACTCAAATCAGACAATTTAATACCTTATATAGATGTTGGATATTTTTCTGAATAAATACTTTATCATGGATAGGTCTTGTATCCTTTATTTTTTTAGAACTTGAAAACATACCAAGTTGCATATTAAGAAGGCAATCAAAAACATTTCCTTCTGTGTTCAAGTCTGCATTATTTCAAGGCTATCCATCACACACGCAAACACACACACACACACACATCGTAACAACAGCATCAAACATTAGTCTTTAAGCTTTAAATAACTAAAGACAATGCATTCCTTAAAGCAGGAGAGCATACCATGAAGTTACAGCAGTTTAGGTATAAAATATGGGGGGAATAAAATGTACTTCTGTGACAGGGATGTATCTCAGTGTTTTGTTCAGCTTGTGCTCAATCCTCAGCACCACAAATAACAAACCAAATTTCCTTGTGCATGACATTATCAACACATATATTATCCTTAAAGGTGTGTTTCAGGCCCATAGATCTTCTGTACCAAGTAGTCTAAAGGCCTGTTCAATAACCTAAACACTTTCGTCTCTATTTATGCCCCTATAACTGCTCCCTTTTTTGTACTCCCTTGTTTGCCATTGTGCCTTAAGGGAAAGTTGTCACCGAGTATCAAGAGTTAATATGCATGAAGAACTTAAGAGCAGTTGACCTATATAAACACTCAATAAATATTCAGAACAACTTGTAAAGGAGAGTCTGCCATTATCTCCATTAAAAAAGTGAAAAGTTCTATTTTATATTCTATGTATATTTTGTTTGTATAGGCATAACCACACATGCACGAGAGTGCCTATGGAGGTCACAAAAGGGGCACCAGATCTCCTTGAGCTGGAGTCACAGGCGGTTGTGACCTGCCCAATGTGGGTACTGGGAACTGAATTTGGGTCCTGTGGTAGAATAGGAACGACTCTAAACCACTGAGCAATCTCCCAGTATCTCCACTCTTTTTCTTTCTTTTTTTGGAAGACAGGTTTTTCTGTGTAGCTCTGGTTGTCTTGGAATTTATCTGTAGACCAGGCTGGCCTCAAACCCAGAGATTAGACTGCCTCCGTTTAATTAAATACGTGCACCACCGCTCAACCTATCCCCATTCTTATACACAAGGGATTCAAGGTACAAAAAGGTGAGGTCATACCCCAGGTCATACAAATAACAGACTGTTTCCTGTCAATCTGTATCAAACTTCCCCACCTCCAATCCAGACAACTGCTGATCTAGACTAGACATGTTCTCCAAGGTATGTATATCTAGGTATCACTACATCAAAACTAAGATGTTGTTTGTTCTTCTCATGCTCATCCTTTCATGCATACATTGCTACCTAGAGACTGGCTGCTAGGACAGTCTGAATGCAGCAGCAGAATAGATTCTAACTGTCTTTCATTAGTCAGATATTAAAGGGATCTGACGTTAAAAGGGGAGACCATGTTTTGCTGACCAATGAAATTGTTTTGCATTGGAAATATTTTAACTTTATTACATTTATTATTGTGTGTGTGTGTGTGTGTGTGTGTGTGTGAGAGAGAGAGAGAGAGAGAGAGAGAGAGAGAGAGAGAGACAGACAGACAGAAAGAGAGCGAGCAGCTGGTGGTCAGTAGCTGCTGATGCAGCAGGTTCTCTTCTACCATGTGGGTCTGGGGATTGAAAGCAGGTGTTTGGGTTTGTTGATAAGTGCCTTTACCTGCTGAGTCATCTTGCTTACCCAGATTTTTTTTTTTTAAATTAAAAGCATTGTAGGTGGTGGTGGCACGCACCTTTAATCTGAGCACTTTGGAAGCAGAGAAAGGTATATCCCAAAGTTCGATGCTAACCTGGTCTACAGAGTGAATGCCAGGAAAACTAGGGCTGCATCGAGAAATCTTGTCTCCAAAACAAACCAAAACAAACAAAGAAGCAAATAAATAAATAAAACCATTTTAGTTTTGAAACCTTATAATAAGATTGTTATTTTAAATTGAGCTTATATTGACATTTTCTTAGTTTAATTGCTAATATAATTAATACTGCCAGACTTAGACAGTAAAACCAAAGCTCTCTGAAGGAATTACTAACCTTTGGAGAGTGAGCGACTCAAGTGTGGAACTAGAGAAGACCCACTTTCACCATCTGATTCTACAGTTTCTGAGAACTAGCTACAGAACATGGCAGCATGCAGCTGAGATCCATAGTTGGAGGCACTTACGCTTGACGGGTATAAAGGCCTGGTTCGTCGAGGTCCTGAGATCTTAATTCCTGTGTGGAGAGGCAGCCAGCACCACCGGTGGAAATGGAACTGCGCTTCATGCTCAGAACCTAATTCATGATTTCAATATCAGAAAAATGTTCCAGATGCAAGTGGATCATTAAGCAATAATTGTCACTTTTATTCTGAAGTAGAAGAGTAACTAAGTTTATTCCTTTACGATAGTATTTTCCCTGTGTGCTGTATTTGTTTGTCATGTATACTTAAGTCCTCACTAAAGATAACACCTATGCAACTTCAAGTATTCAATACACTCGAGCAAGACAATGCAAAAATGAACATATATGATTCCTGCATCACACGGCAATCCATGATCGCAAAATTTCAATGTGTTATCCCGAATACATCACTGGTATCTCTTATGTCTATTTCAATGGTAACTCACAGACTGCTTGACAAGAAATCTCAGGCTCCTTAACTCTCCTCAAAATGTTTCCTTTGGCTTCAAAATCAGGATTCATTCTCTTTTCCTAATATCTACTTTTCTTGCTTTATGTTTAACCCCATAGTTTAATACCCACTATTGTCTTTCTGGTTCTAATCTCCCTTTCAGTAAAGACAAGCAATCCGTTCCATAACATAATGTAGAGGCTGCTTCCATTCTCAAAATATTTTAGTATCATAAGCATACCTATGTCAGACCCTGTCTTCGTCTCTGCAGCACTAGACGCTAGCCACTCAGCTTTTTCTGGTCCTGCCCTGGCTTCTTTCTAGGATAAGACAGAACTCACTGTTGATAAAATTATATATATATATATGTAGTGAAGAGAAGTCACGCTATGCGATAAGGCTTATACAGGAGGCTTATTGGAAGATGAGAGAGAAGGGACAGAGAAGGCAGAGAGGGGAGCAGACTAGTCCCATGGGGTAAAGAGTGCGGGAGAGAGAGGGAGGTAGACACAGGAGAAGGGGGAGGTTAGGGGTAGGTCCACCTGTTACAAGGAACCATAGCAAATGTGCCCAGAAGTGGCTACAGGTGAAGTGCTCTTAGTGGCTACAGGTGAGGAGGTTTCCTGTCAGGACCCTAAGGACAGGCAGGCCAATGCAGATTCCCAAATACTAACACCAAATAATAACACCCACTTTATTGTTTGTTTGAGCTGGGGACTTTAGCACAATAGGCTGTGCACTGAGTCACATCACTCCTTGTTCGACTGCTTACATTCCACTTAGGTCTTATTCTCAAGCCTTCAGTTTCCCAGACTTTTTCTTCTTACATGGCTTTTCAGATGCTGCATTACCACAGGAACGCAGTGTTTTAACCTGTCCCTCCCAGGCAGTCCTCCCCTTCTCCCCCTCCCTGCGGAACACCTTGGTCAGCAATCAGCATCCTCTTTTCCCTCTCCAGGCGCTGCCCACACAAACTTACTGATCCCTGAACCCAGAACCTGGCAGATGCCGCCCCAGGTCTCTGATGCCACAGAGTTTCTTAGCAGGAACAGAGTTAACCCCATACCAGCAGTTACCTTTCTCTCTGGTTCTTGACCCCCAGCGCCCACTTCCAGTAAAATGCACAACTGCTTAGGAAGACACCCACCAATACCAACCAGGAGCCATTTGGATTTTAAAGTCTCCGCCTGCGTGACGTCAGAAAGCCTCTTGCGAGTACTCTTAAGCAAGAAGGCTATGCCAGTTCCCAGACAGTGGTGGGAAGTCCTAGGGCAAAAGCTTAGATTTCTAAATCTTGCAGCTGTTGTGCCTCTGGCTAGAATTGTAGTTTTGTCCCTAGCAGCCCTTTTGAGTTTCAGTCTTTCCTAGCCATCAGTGTGTCTCCTCATCTGTATTTGAGACAATCAAGTACTTTTGCAGCAGTGCCCAGTTGTTTTCCATAGTATCTTTTATTGTTGTTTTGTTTTGTAAAATATCCCTGGGCCTGGTGAAATGGCTCCATGGGTAAGAGCACTGCCTGCTCTTCCAAAGAAATGGGTTAAATCCCCAGGACCCATAACTATAACTCTAATTTCAGGAGGTCTGATGCCCTCTTCTGGCCTTGGTGGGCACCAGACACACGTGTGGTATACAGACATACATGTAGGCAAAACACTTTATACATAAAATAAAAATAATAAAGATCTTTTTTAAAAAAATAAAGGCAAATAAAAAGTATTCTTGTACAGTTTTATCAGGACCTAAGTTCTCAAAATTCATTTCAACACTCATCTTAGTTTCAAGATGCCTTAAGAAGTACAAAATTTGCTGGTCAGTGGTGGTACATTCCTTTACTCCCAGTACTCAAGAGGCAGAGGCAGGGGGATCTCTGTGAGTTTGAGAAGAGTCTACAGAAGAAATACAAAATCACTTTAGCTAAGACATTTGAATTGGAAGTATTATCTCTGTTTGACCAAGATCTCCCATATTTTGTCATTACAAGGTCAATTAGTAAGACTATTGTAATAGCTATTGCTTATGCATTAACTACTCCTGGATTCTTTTTATAGAAGACTGAAGTGAGAAAGGATTAATGTTCTATGGGTGCTTAAATAAAGCAAGTTTTCACATACTAGTCCTTCTAAAATCATTCCTCATCAAAGAACTCATTGAAACATTTTTTTTTGTACAAATTTTAAAAAGTTGAAGTCTACAGTCATCAGGCTGGTAGTCATAGACACACAAAAACCTGACAAGCTTGCTTTCTATGTCTACTTCTGAATGCCACTCAGGATCAAGTGAGATAATTGTATCAGGATTTTAGCTTAGTGATACATGGCGTTAATAAATTAAAATTCATCCTAAGGAATGTAGTGGGAAGAAATGATAATGTAATCAAGTTGAATTTAATTTGCTAGATATTTTATAATGACATTTTAAGTCATAAGCAACTGTAATATACTTTACTATTAGAAACTCTTTTAATTAATGCAGGCCACCTTATTCCCATGTGGTTATGCCGTGGCAGTATCTGTGAAAAATTCTTCAGAGCAGGTAATAGGGATATGTTACATCTCTTTTTATCTTCTTTTTTTTTCTGAGACAAGCTTGTCTATTTAACAGTCTTGGCTGTGTCCCTTTTTTACCTTTTATGTTAATTCTTTAAAAACAACTACTTCTTTATTTTATTTATTGTATTATGTGTAGTTGGAATTTCCCTTTGGGCCACCAAGAAACTCCCAAATAATTTATTATGAATGCTTCTTATTAATTATAAGTGCTTAGTCTTAGCTTAGGCTCGTCCTGCTAGCTTTTTGAACTTAATTTAACCTGTTTCTATTCATCTACATTTTTCCTTGGGGCTTTTTACCTTTCTTTTATTCTGTATGTCTTGGTTTCCTGCTTCCTCCATGTGTGTCTGATTGGCCACTGGTTTCTCCCTGGTATCTCTTTTTCTTTCTTCCTTTCTAAGCCTAAATTCCTCCTGCTACTCAGTTTCCCTGCCTGCAAGTCCTGCCTATACCTCTTTCTTGCTATTGGCCATTTAGCTTTTTGTTAGACTAATCAGGTGCCTTAGGCAGACAAGGTAAAACAGCAACACATTTTTACATATAATTCAACAAATGCAACACGTCTTTACATAGTTATACAAATATTTTGTAACAATGAAACATCATTTCTCCTTTTACTTTTTTTCTTCAAACCCGCTCTTATATGCCTCCTTGTTCCCTTTCAAATTCATGGATTTTTCATTAATTTTGTTACATGCATATGTGTATGTAACCTGCCCGATCTGTATGTTACTTGTCTGTATGCTGTCAGGGTTATAATTAGGTTGAAGGGAGATAAATACACAGGGAGAAAGGAGAGCAAAATAATAGTATGGATATGTGAAAAAAATCACAAGGATTCATACTGTTAAGTACCTAAGAAACTATAACACACGCATACTTTAATTTAGTATAATGTTATTTGTATGTATGATTCAGGGCTCACCATTTGGTATTGGATAAGCATTTCGTGTACTCTTCCCACAGTAGGACTAAAACTGTTTCTCCACTCCCGGCATTTGTGAGTTCCCTATAGTTCTTTGTGTAGGGCTGGTTGGCCCTTTGTCCCTTATAGATTGCCTCTTGTCCTTATTCAGCTCATACTTAAGCAGCCATGTTAATAAGATTTTATTGGTGTAGATTCTGACATTCCTAGGAGATACAATGTCACAGCAAACTCCATGATGCTCTGGCTCTTATAATCTATGTGTCCCCTCCTTTACAATGTTTCGTGATACTTACGTGTAGTGATATTTCATTTGTATTTTAATAAAGAAAGTTTAGCTGAAGATCAGAGAGTAAGTGGTAGCACACACCTTTAATCTCAGTAGCCTCACTAGTTTGCAATAGAAACCTGGCTGTGCACGCCTTTAATCCCAGTGGTGCACATCTTTAATCCCAACCTAAAGAATGGAATGCAAGACAGAAGGAGAAAGCTCTCAGACACAGTCTCATCACCCTGTTATTTGATTTCTCTGTTAGATTGCCTTCACATATGCATTTATTTCAGGAAGCATCGACTGTATCAATACCCATGCCACTACACACTACTTCCGTGGCCTTAGTTTTAGCTGTTTCTCCCTGTATACACTCCCTCGTCCCTCTATTTCTCTCCTTGCACCTCCCCTCACCAGCCTGTACCTTTCTATTCTATTTCTTCTTTCCTGATGAGATGCTTCTCTCCTCCTTAGTCTGTTACTCTATGCTTAATCTCTGTGATTCTGTATATCCACATGTAAGCTAATACATGCCACATTTGGTTTTCTGTGTCTGGGTACCTCACTCAGGGTGATTTCTCCCCCTAGTTCTACCCATTTACTGTGAATTTAATTCTTTTTAATGGCTGAGTAATATTCATTTGTATAAAGGTTCCAATTTTTATCACGAGGTAGATCAGGTCCCATCTCTCTAAGGTAAATCCACACTCATTTCCATAGTGACTGTATGAGTCTGCACTCCTACCAGCAGTGGATGAGTGTACCCCTTATTCTATGTCCTTGCCAGCAGGAACTGTCACTCGTATTATTGATCGTAGGGATTCTGACAGGTGTAAAGTGGACTCTCAAAGCAGACTTGGTTTGCATTTCACTAATGACTGAGAATGTTGAACATTTAAGTCTTTCTCAGCCACTTAAGATTCCCTATTGAGAATTCTCTGTTTAAAAATTCCCAGTTTTAATTGAGTCATTTGTTTTCTTGATATCTAGCCTTTTGAGTTCTTTATACATTTTGTTTGAGTTTTTTTGTATAATTTTGGATATTAGCCCTCTATTGGGTGTGTAGTTGATAAAAAAATATTTTACCATTCTGTAAGCTGCCACTTTGTCTGAATGATGGGATCTTTTGTCATGCAGAAGCTTTTCAGTTTCATGAGATCCCATTTATTAATTGTTGAAATTAATGTCTGTGTTAATAGTGTTCTGCTCAGAAAGTCTTTTCCTATGTCATTGATTTCAGGGATCTTCCCTTCTTTTTCTTCTGTTAGGTTCAAGATATCTGGTTTTAGGTTGAGGTCTGTGTGGGAATTCCTTTCCATTAAATATTTTTTGGGATGTGGGGGTGTGTCAGCAATAGGGTGGCTTCTGTGTGCTGACATGATCTCTTATAAGGGAGAGAATGGTCTCCCATGTATTTCTGGTTTCTTCATCAAAGATCAGGAGTCCGTAGGCACTTGAATTACACCTGACTTCTCAGTGGAAACCATGAAAGCCAGAATGTCTTAGATAGATGTGCTGCCAACACTAAGAGACCATGAAGGCAATCCCAGAGTACTATTCGCAGCAAAGCTTGCATTCACCATCAATGGAGAAAAAAGATATTCCAGGACAAAAACAGATTTAAATAATAGGTAGCCACAAACCCAGCCTTACAGAAACTACTAGAAGGCAAAGCACAAACCAAGGAAGCTAAGAACACCCATAATAACACAGACATCAGACAACTCTCCACCACCACAACTCAAAGAAGGGAAACACACACTCTAATAGTAGGTTTCAACACTCCTCTCTCACCAATGGACAGGATAAATAGACAGAAACTTAATGGAGCAATAAGAGATATCACAGATGTAGTGAATCAAATGAAATTAATAGACACCTATAGAACATTCCACCCAACAGAAAAGAAAATACCTTCTTCTCAGCATCTCATGGAACCCTCTCAAAAATTGATCACATAATCAGTAACAAAGCAAACATTCACAGATACAAAAGAAAATGTAGTAACCAGCTGCGTACGATTGGATTACCATGGAATAATGCTAGAATTCAACAACAATTCTACCCCCAGAATGCCTACAAACTCATGAAAACTGAACAGTCAACTACTCTCCAGAAGATGACATCAGATAGCTTAGAATTAGAGATATAAGGGATTGTGGGCTGCCATATGGGTGCTGTTAACTGAACCTTTGTCCTCTGCAAGAGCAGCAAGTGCTCTTAATCATGGATTCATCATCCCAGCCCTAGCAGGTACTTCATTTTTCCCTTAAACCCAGATGTCATTAGGAAAGATCCTTTTACAGATGGTGCTGAGAAAACTGGGTATGTACCTGTAGAAGAATGAAATCAGGTCGAGTCTCAAACTACATGAAACATTGAAAATAGATCACAGACTTCATGTGAAGACAGGACATACTGAAACTTCAGGGAAGACACATCAACTATATCCCGTGTAAACAATCATCCTATGCAGAGGTAGGAACTTCTGAATGGACTGTGACAGCAGAGAACACAACCCAAGGACTGACACATGGATTATAGCAAACTAAAAACCTGCCTAACAATGGAAGGAACCTCACAACTGAAGAGACAGCTTACAGATTTGAGAAATCATTGCCAACTCTGTATCGCATAGGGTTCTATTATGTAAAAACAGCCAAGATTAAACCAAATCCAATCCATACATGAGGTAATGAGGTGAGCAGACAGTCCTCAAAGGAAGAAATAGAAATGGCAAATAATATTTGATGATGGGTTCAACATCCTAAGCCATCAGGGAAAGGTGAAATTAAAATGATTTATACTCTCACCTTACTAGCTCAGAATGACTTTCATCAAGAAAACAGAACAACAGATGCTGGCAGGAATTTGAGGAAAGAGGAAACTTTACTCACTGCTTGTGAGCATAAATTGCAGCTACTGAGGAAATCAGTAAGTAGGTTTGTCAAAAATGAGAAAGTGGTGGGACAGATGTCTCAGGGAAAAGCACTGGCTGCTCTTACAGAGGAACTGGGTTTGGTTCCCAGCACCCACTTGGTGGCTCAGAACCATCTATAACTCCAGTTCCAGGGAATCCCTTTCTGGCCTCCACAGTCACCACGGATGTACACATATATTGCAGGAAAAATATTCACACACATAAAAATAAAAGATAAACAAATCTTTGAGAACGACAACCAAAACTATCACATGATCTGCCTATATGCCTCAGTGATAAAGAGCACTTCTAGTTCTTCCAGGGGACCAGCATTTGATTCCCAACACTCAAACCAGGCAGTTCACAACCACCTGTAACACAAGCCCCAGGAGGGTCTGACATCTCTCATCTCTGTGGTCACACACACACACACAGACACACACACACACATATACACAGATTTAAAAGTAAAAAAATGACATTTGTAGGAAAATGGGTGAAATTACAGTTCAGAATGTTAGCTGAAATAAACTGCATTCAGATAAGCACTATGTTTTCTCTCATGTGTGTATTCTTGATTGAAGTTTCTATGTGTGAGTGGGTCGGTGTCCATGTGTGGATGACTCATGAAACTAGAGAACTGTGAGAGGGAAAAAGAGACCTGAAGGATTAGGGTACAGGAACACTGACAGAAGATAATGCAATATTGTACTGGGAGAGCAGAAATTAGGTTGTTGTGGGCAATGGAAAAACAGCAAGAATGGGACAGAGGGGAGGGCAAGGCAAAGGCCAGAGGGCAGGGTGTGGAAGAAGAAAACATGTGTAAAAATGCCATTATGAAATCTACTACTTTGTAGCTAACTTAATAATCTTGTAATGGGAAATACTTGTTCCTGTAGCCATCGTCCCACTTGAAATGGAGTCCATGGGGCAGGTGTTGTGCTATATTAGTTCAGACATCTATTACAGTACCAGGCATATGGTCATGCGTAAAGCATTTGCTGAGCCAGTTGTTGCCATGCATGCATCTAATTCCAGCATTTAGAGGACTAAGGAAGGCCCAAAGATTCTGGCTAGAGACTCACCTAATCTGAGCAAGACCTTATCTTAAATAATAATTGCCTATTTGCCAAATACATTTTGATAGCAATTATTGAGCTTTGTATATTATGTCTGTCGGTGATTGGTTTGATTTTATTATGATGCCTATAAGTTGTTGTACACGCATATAGTAGCCTCTTGATAATTGTGTTTATTTTCTATGACAACTCTCATGTTTAAAAACCATTAGACATTTAATTATTTGAAAGCATTCATCTGTAAAATAATTTGTTAATAAAATCTTTTTTGAGAGTTAATATTTGATTTTTTCTGGTTATTTTGACTTTTCCATTTTGATATTTTATTGTTTATGCTGTAATCCCTCTTAATATCTATTTTCTAAAATTTAGAAAGGTTTTTGCTATACATACCAGGGTAACCTTGGACTTGTTATGTAGCTCAGGCTAACCTTGAACTCAAGATTCTCCTCTCAGCTTCCAGAGTGCTGGGATTACTGGCATGCACCACCATGTCTTGCTCAATTATTTTTAAAATAAATTATGTGTCTAGGTGTTTTGTAAACTTTGTACATCATGTGCACACAATGTTCAAGTAGGCCAGAAGAGGGCATCAGATCCAGGGGACTGGAGTTACTGAGGGTTGTGATTGACCAAGCAGGTGCTGGCAATGAACACAGGCCCTTTGGAAGAACAAGTGCTCTTAACTGCTGAGCTACCTCTTCAGCCTCTCGTCAATTATTATGTACATGTATATTTATGCATATAAACATCTTCACTGCATGTAAGCATGTGTGTTGTGTGCTCCTAGATGAGAAGAACTGCAGTTACAGATGGTTTGAGTTTCTGTGTGAGTGCCAGAAATTGAATTCAGGTCCTCTGCAAGAGCAAACAGTTTTCTTAATCACAGAAAAAACCCTCCAGTCCTACATACATATAGTTTTTCTTTTCTTTTATTCTTCTTTTTTTTTTTTGAGTCATGAGTTTACATAGCCCAGAACAATGGATTCTCCTGCTTTCCAAATCTGGGATTATAGGTATGTCCTACTGCACAAATATTTAGATCATCAACTCTTTTGGTTTTATGGGACAGGGTTTCTTTGTGTAGGCTTGGCTGTCTTGGAGCTCACTCTGTAGCCCAGGCTGGCCTCTAACGCATAGAGCTCTTCCTGCCTCTGGCTCCTGAGTGCTGGGATTAAAGGCATGTGCTCCCACCACTACCACCACCGGGCTTCATCAACTTTTTCTTCCTTCATTTCTTTTCCTTCCTTCCTTCCTTCCTTCCTTCCTTCCTTCCTTCCTTCCTTCCTTTTTTTCTTTAAAAACTTATTTTTATTTATATGAGTACTCTACCTGCACGTCCAACTTTGTCAGACGAGGACATGGGATCACACTATAGACAGTTGTGAGCCAGTATGTGGTTACTGGGAACTGAACTCAGCACCTCTGGAAGAGTAAGCAGTGTTCTTAGATGCTGAGCCACCTCTTCAGACCCTCATCAACATTTTCTTATAGACTGATTTTTGTTTAAATTTTTCATGACTCAAACTAACTTGCACTATTACTAAACATAGACCATTTTTCATTTTAAGATTTCCTGGCTGTTATGTATTTTAGATAGGGTCTTACTATGTGACCCTGCCTGACCTGGAACTTGCAATCCCCCCAGTGTCTGATAACAAAGTGCTGGAATTGCTGATACAAGGCACACTCCTGACCTCTCTTTTATTGAGGAAGGGAAAAGGGTCTTCCTAGTAAAAAGTAGTTGTTTTGTTTTGTTTTGTTCTTTTTGATGGTACTAGGAATTGAGCCCAGGTCTGAAGCCACATGCTAAGAAAGTACTTTACCACAGGGCCATGTTTGTAGCCCATGTCAAATGCCATAGAAATTGTTAACGGTGAAAACAACTTTGTGTGGATTACTTGAATAGCTATTTTTGTAAAACTGTGGGTTTTACTTATACATTGCTTTTAAAAAAACAATAAAACTGGGTGCTAGTGGCTCACACCTTTAATCCCAGCAAATCCCAGCACTCCTGAGCCAGAGGCAGGCAGATGTCTGTGAGTTCAGGGCCAGCCTGGTCTACAGAATGAGTTCCACTGACAACCAGAGCTAGACAGAGAAACCCTGTCTCAGACAAACCAGAATTTAAATCACACTGCAAAATCACTCAAATCAGACAATTTAATACCTTATATAGATGTTGGATATTTTTCTGAATAAATACTTTATCATGGATAGGTCTTGTATCCTTTATTTTTTTAGAACTTGAAAACATACCAAGTTGCATATTAAGAAGGCAATCAAAAACATTTCCTTCTGTGTTCAAGTCTGCATTATTTCAAGGCTATCCATCACACACGCAAACACACACACACACATCGTAACAACAGCATCAAACATTAGTCTTTAAGCTTTAAATAACTAAAGACAATGCATTCCTTAAAGCAGGAGAGCATACCATGAAGTTACAGCAGTTTAGGTATAAAATATGGGGGGAATGAAATGTACTTCTGTGACAGGGATGTATCTCAGTGTTTTGTTCAGCTTGTGCTCAATCCTCAGCACCACAAATAACAAACCAAATTTCCTTGTGCATGACATTATCAACACATATATTATCCTTAAAGGTGTGTTTCAGGCCCATAGATCTTCTGTACCAAGTAGTCTAAAGGCCTGTTCAATAACCTAAACACTTTCGTCTCTATTTATGCCCCTATAACTGCTCCCTTTTTTGTACTCCCTTGTTTGCCATTGTGCCTTAAGGGAAAGTTGTCACCGAATATCAAGAGTTAATATGCATGAAGAACTTAAGAGCAGTTGACCTATATAAACACTCAATAAATATTCAGAACAACTTGTAAAGGAGAGTCTGCCATTATCTCCATTAAAAAAGTGAAAAGTTCTATTTTATATTCTATGTATATTTTGTTTGTATAGGCATAACCACACATGCACGAGAGTGCCTATGGAGGTCACAAAAGGGGCACCAGATCTCCTTGAGCTGGAGTCACAGGCGGTTGTGACCTGCCCAATGTGGGTACTGGGAACTGAATTTGGGTCCTGTGGTAGAATAGGAACGACTCTAAACCACTGAGCAATCTCCCAGTATCTCCACTCTTTTTCTTTCTTTTTTTGGAAGACAGGTTTTTCTGTGTAGCTCTGGTTGTCTTGGAATTTATCTGTAGACCAGGCTGGCCTCAAACCCAGAGATTAGACTGCCTCCGTTTAATTAAATACGTGCACCACCGCTCAACCTATCCCCATTCTTATACACAAGGGATTCAAGGTACAAAAAGGTGAGGTCATACCCCAGGTCATACAAATAACAGACTGTTTCCTGTCAATCTGTATCAAACTTCCCCACCTCCAATCCAGACAAGTGCTGATCTAGACTAGACATGTTCTCCAAGGTATGTATATCTAGGTATCACTACATCAAAACTAAGATGTTGTTTGTTCTTCTCATGCTCATCCTTTCATGCATACATTGCTACCTAGAGACTGGCTGCTAGGACAGTCTGAATGCAGCAGCAGAATAGATTCTAACTGTCTTTCATTAGTCAGATATTAAAGGGATCTGACGTTAAAAGGGGAGACCATGTTTTGCTGCCCAATGAAATTGTTTTGCATTGGAAATATTTTAACTTTATTACATTTATTATTGTGTGTGTGTGTGTGTGTGAGAGAGAGAGAGAGAGAGAGAGAGAGAGAGAGAGAGAGAGAAAGAGAGAGAGAGACAGAAAGAGAGCGAGCAGCTGGTGGTCAGTAGCTGCTGATGCAGCAGGTTCTCTTCTACCATGTGGGTCTGGGGATTGAAAGCAGGTGTTTGGGTTTGTTGATAAGTGCCTTTACCTGCTGAGTCATCTTGCTTACCCAGATTTTTTTTTTAAATTAAAAGCATTGTAGGTGGTGGTGGCACGCACCTTTAATCTGAGCACTTTGGAAGCAGAGAAAGGTATATCCCAAAGTTCGATGCTAACCTGGTCTACAGAGTGAATGCCAGGAAAACTAGGGCTGCATCGAGAAATCTTGTCTCCAAAACAAACCAAAACAAACAAAGAAGCAAATAAATAAATAAAACCATTTTAGTTTTGAAACCTTATAATAAGATTGTTATTTTAAATTGAGCTTATATTGACATTTTCTTAGTTTAATTGCTAATATAATTAATACTGCCAGACTTAGACAGTAAAACCAAAGCTCTCTGAAGGAATTACTAACCTTTGGAGAGTGAGCGACTCAAGTGTGGAACTAGAGAAGACCCACTTTCACCATCTGATTCTACAGTTTCTGAGAACTAGCTACAGAACATGGCAGCATGCAGCTGAGATCCATAGTTGGAGGCACTTACGCTTGACGGGTATAAAGGTCTGGTTCGTCGAGGTCCTGAGATCTTAATTCCTGTGTGGAGAGGCAGCCAGCACCACCGGTGGAAATGGAACTGCGCTTCATGCTCAGAACCTAATTCATGATTTCAATATCAGAAAAATGTTCCAGATGCAAGTGGATCATTAAGCAATAATTGTCACTTTTATTCTGAAGTAGAAGAGTAACTAAGTTTATTCCTTTACGATAGTATTTTCCCTGTGTGCTGTATTTGTTTGTCATGTATACTTAAGTCCTCACTAAAGATAACACCTATGCAACTTCAAGTATTCAATACACTCGAGCAAGACAATGCAAAAATGAACATATATGATTCCTGCATCACACGGCAATCCATGATCGCAAAATTTCAATGTGTTATCCCGAATACATCACTGGTATCTCTTATGTCTATTTCAATGGTAACTCACAGACTGCTTGACAAGAAATCTCAGGCTCCTTAACTCTCCTCAAAATGTTTCCTTTGGCTTCAAAATCAGGATTCATTCTCTTTTCCTAATATCTACTTTTCTTGCTTTATGTTTAACCCCATAGTTTAATACCCACTATTGTCTTTCTGGTTCTAATCTCCCTTTCAGTAAAGACAAGCAATCCGTTCCATAACATAATGTAGAGGCTGCTTCCATTCTCAAAATATTTTAGTATCATAAGCATACCTATGTCAGACCCTGTCTTCGTCTCTGCAGCACTAGATGCTAGCCACTCAGCTTTTTCTGGTCCTGCCCTGGCTTCTTTCTAGGATAAGACAGAACTCACTGTTGATAAAATTATATATATATATATGTAGTGAAGAGAAGTCACGCTATGCGATAAGGCTTATACAGGAGGCTTATTGGAAGATGAGAGAGAAGGGACAGAGAAGGCAGAGAGGGGAGCAGACTAGTCCCATGGGGTAAAGAGTGCGGGAGAGAGAGGGAGGTAGACACAGGAGAAGGGGGAGGTTAGGGGTAGGTCCACCTGTTACAAGGAACCATAGCAAATGTGCCCAGAAGTGGCTACAGGTGAAGTGCTCTTAGTGGCTACAGGTGAGGAGGTTTCCTGTCAGGACCCTAAGGACAGGCAGGCCAATGCAGATTCCCAAATACTAACACCAAATAATAACACCCACTTTATTGTTTGTTTGAGCTGGGGACTTTAGCACAATAGGCTGTGCACTGAGTCACATCACTCCTTGTTCGACTGCTTACATTCCACTTAGGTCTTATTCTCAAGCCTTCAGTTTCCCAGACTTTTTCTTCTTACATGGCTTTTCAGATGCTGCATTACCACAGGAACGCAGTGTTTTAACCTGTCCCTCCCAGGCAGTCCTCCCCTTCTCCCCCTCCCTGCGGAACACCTTGGTCAGCAATCAGCATCCTCTTTTCCCTCTCCAGGCGCTGCCCACACAAACTTACTGATCCCTGAACCCAGAACCTGGTAGATGCCGCCCCAGGTCTCTGATGCCACAGAGTTTCTTAGCAGGAACAGAGTTAACCCCATACCAGCAGTTACCTTTCTCTCTGGTTCTTGACCCCCAGCGCCCACTTCCAGTAAAATGCACAACTGCTTAGGAAGACACCCACCAATGCCAACCAGGAGCCATTTGGATTTTAAAGTCTCCGCCTGCGTGACGTCAGAAAGCCTCTTGCGAGTACTCTTAAGCAAGAAGGCTATGCCAGTTCCCAGACAGTGGTGGGAAGTCCTAGGGCAAAAGCTTAGATTTCTAAATCTTGCAGCTGTTGTGCCTCTGGCTAGAATTGTAGTTTTGTCCCTAGCAGCCCTTTTGAGTTTCAGTCTTTCCTAGCCATCAGTGTGTCTCCTCATCTGTATTTGAGACAATCAAGTACTTTTGCAGCAGTGCCCAGTTGTTTTCCATAGTATCTTTTATTGTTGTTTTGTTTTGTAAAATATCCCTGGGCCTGGTGAAATGGCTCCATGGGTAAGAGCACTGCCTGCTCTTCCAAAGAAATGGGTTAAATCCCCAGGACCCATAACTATAACTCTAATTTCAGGAGGTCTGATGCCCTCTTCTGGCCTTGGTGGGCACCAGACACACGTGTGGTATACAGACATACATGTAGGCAAAACACTTTATACATAAAATAAAAATAATAAAGATCTTTTTTAAAAAAATAAAGGCAAATAAAAAGTATTCTTGTACAGTTTTATCAGGACCTAAGTTCTCAAAATTCATTTCAACACTCATCTTAGTTTCAAGATGCCTTAAGAAGTACAAAATTTGCTGGTCAGTGGTGGTACATTCCTTTACTCCCAGTACTCAAGAGGCAGAGGCAGGGGGATCTCTGTGAGTTTGAGAAGAGTCTACAGAAGAAATTCAAAATCACTTTAGCTAAGACATTTGAATTGGAAGTATTATCTCTGTTTGACCAAGATCTCCCATATTTTGTCATTACAAGGTCAATTAGTAAGACTATTGTAATAGCTATTGCTTATGCATTAACTACTCCTGAATTCTTTTTATAGAAGACTGAAGTGAGAAAGGATTAATGTTCTACGGGTGCTTAAATAAAGCAAGTTTTCACATACTAGTCCTTCTAAAATCATTCCTCATCAAAGAACTCATTGAAACATTTTTTTTGTACAAATTTTTAAAAGGTGAAGTCTACAGTCATCAGGCTGGTAGTCATAGACACACAAAAACCTGACAAGCTTGCTTTCTATGTCTACTTCTGAATGCCACTCAGGATCAAGTGAGATAATTGTATCAGGATTTTAGCTTAGTGATACATGGCGTTAATAAATTAAAATTCATCCTAAGGAATGTAGTGGGAAGAAATGATAATGTAATCAAGTTGAATTTAATTTGCTAGATATTTTATAATGACATTTTAAGTCATAAGCAACTGTAATATACTTTACTATTAGAAACTCTTTTAATTAATGCAGGCCACCTTATTCCCATGTGGTTATGCCGTGGCAGTATCTGTGAAAAATTCTTCAGAGCAGGTAATAGGGATATGTTACATCTCTTTTTATCTTCTTTTTTTTTCTGAGACAAGCTTGTCTATTTAACAGTCTTGGCTGTGTCCCTTTTTTACCTTTTATGTTAATTCTTTAAAAACAACTACTTCTTTATTTTATTTATTGTATTATGTGTAGTTGGAATTTTCCTTTGGGCCACCAAGAAACTCCCAAATAATTTATTATGAATGCTTCTTATTAATTATAAGTGCTTAGTCTTAGCTTAGGCTCGTCCTGCTAGCTTTTTGAACTTAATTTAACCTGTTTCTATTCATCTACATTTTTCCTTGGGGCTTTTTACCTTTCTTTTATTCTGTATGTCTTGGTTTCCTGCTTCCTCCATGTGTGTCTGATTGGCCACTGGTTTCTCCCTGGTATCTCTTTTTCTTTCTTCCTTTCTAAGCCTAAATTCCTCCTGCTACTCAGTTTCCCTGCCTGCAAGTCCTGCCTATACCTCTTTCTTGCTATTGGCCATTTAGCTTTTTGTTAGACTAATCAGGTGCCTTAGGCAGACAAGGTAAAACAGCAACACATTTTTACATATAATTCAACAAATGCAACACGTCTTTACATAGTTATACAAATATTTTGTAACAATGAAACATCATTTCTCCTTTTACTTTTTTTCTTCAAACCCGCTCTTATATGCCTCCTTGTTCCCTTTCAAATTCATGGATTTTTCATTAATTTTGTTACATGCATATGTGTATGTAACCTGCCCGATCTGTATGTTACTTGTCTGTATGCTGTCAGGGTTATAATTAGGTTGAAGGGAGATAAATACACAGGGAGAAAGGAGAGCAAAATAATAGTATGGATATGTGAAAAAAATCACAAGGATTCATACTGTTAAGTACCTAAGAAACTATAACACACACATACTTTAATTTAGTATAATGTTATTTGTATGTATGATTCAGGGCTCACCATTTGGTATTGGATAAGCATTTCGTGTACTCTTCCCACAGTAGGACTAAAACTGTTTCTCCACTCCCGGCATTTGTGAGTTCCCTATAGTTCTTTGTGTAGGGCTGGTTGGCCCCTTGTCCCTTATAGATTGCCTCTTGTCCTTATTCAGCTCATACTTAAGCAGCCATGTTAATAAGATTTTATTGGTGTAGATTCTGACATTCCTAGGAGATACAATGTCACAGCAAACTCCATGATGCTCTGGCTCTTATAATCTATGTGTCCCCTCCTTTACAATGTTTCGTGATACTTACGTGTAGTGATATTTCATTTGTATTTTAATAAAGAAAGTTTAGCTGAAGATCAGAGAGTAAGTGGTAGCACACACCTTTAATCTCAGTAGCCACACTAGTTTGCCATAGAAACCTGGCGGTGCACGCCTTTAATCCCAGTGGTGCACATCTTTAATCCCAACCTAAAGAATGGAATGCAAGACAGAAGGAGAAAGCTCTCAGACACAGTCTCATCACCCTGTTATTTGATTTCTCTGTTAGATTGCCTTCACATATGCATTTATTTCAGGAAGCATCGACTGTATCAATACCCATGCCACTGCACACTACTTCCGTGGCCTTAGTTTTAGCTGTTTCTCCCTGTATACACTCCCTCGTCCCTCTATTTCTCTCCTTGCACCTCCCCTCACCAGCCTGTACCTTTCTATTCTATTTCTTCTTTCCTGATGAGATGCTTCTCTCCTCCTTAGTCTGTTACTCTATGCTTAATCTCTGTGATTCTGTATATCCACATGTAAGCTAATACATGCCACATTTGGCTTTCTGTGTCTGGGTACCTCACTCAGGGTGATTTCTCCCCCTAGTTCTACCCATTTACTGTGAATTTAATTCTTTTTAATGGCTGAGTAATATTCATTTGTATAAAGGTTCCAATTTTTATTATCCATTCATATTCATGTCTTGAATATGTTATCCAATTTCTGGGCATTATTAATAGAGCAGCAATGGACATGGTTGAGTAAGCGTCTCTGTGGTAGGATGAAGTTTCCTTTGGGTAAATGCCCAAGAGTGATAGAGCTGGATCACAAGGTAGATCAGTTCCCATCTCTCTAAGGTAAATCCACACTCATTTCCATAGTGACTGTATGAGTCTGCACTCCTACCAGCAGTGGATGAGTGTACCCCTTATTCTATGTCCTTGCCAGCAGGAACTGTCAATCGTATTATTGATCCTAAGGATTCTGACAGGTGTAAAATGGACTCTCAAAGCAGACTTGGTTTGCATTTCACTAATGACTGAGAATGTTGAACATTCTCAGCCACTTAAGATTCCCTATTGAGAATTCTCTGTTTAAAAATTCCCAGTTTTAATTGAGTCATTTGTTTTCTTGATATCTAGCCTTTTGAGTTCTTTATACATTTTGTTTGAGTTTTTTTGTAGAATTTTGGATATTAGCCCTCTATTGGGTGTGTAGTTGATAAAAAAATATTTTACCATTCTGTAAGCTGCCACTTTGTCTGAATGATGGGATCTTTTGTCATGCAGAAGCTTTTCAGTTTCATGAGATCCCATTTATTAATTGTTGAAATTAGTGTCTGTGTTAATAGTGTTCTGCTCAGAAAGTCTTTTCCTATGTCATTGATTTCAGGGATCTTCCCTTCTTTTTCTTCTGTTAGGTTCAAGATATCTGGTTTTAGGTTGAGGTCTGTGTGGGAATTCCTTTCCATTAAATATTTTTTGGGATGTGGGGGTGTGTCAGCAATAGGGTGGCTTCTGTGTGCTGACATGATCTCTTATAAGGGAGAGAATGGTCTCCCATGTATTTCTGGTTTCTTCATCAAAGATCAGGAGTCCGTAGGCACTTGAATTACACCTGACTTCTCAGTGGAAACCATGAAAGCCAGAATGTCTTAGATAGATGTGCTGCCAACACTAAGAGACCATGAAGGCAATCCCAGAGTACTATTCGCAGCAAAGCTTGCATTCACCATCAATGGAGAAAAAAGATATTCCAGGACAAAAACAGATTTAAATAATAGGTAGCCACAAACCCAGCCTTACAGAAACTACTAGAAGGCAAAGCACAAACCAAGGAAGCTAAGAACACCCATAATAACACAGACATCTGACAACTCTCCACCACCACAACTCAAAGAAGGGAAACACACACTCTAATAGTAGGTTTCAACACTCCTCTCTCACCAATGGACAGGCTAAACAGACAGAAACTTAATGGAGCAATAAGAGATATCACAGATGTAGTGAAACAAATGAAATTAATAGACATCTATAGAACATTCCACCCAACAGAAAAGAAAATACCTTCTTCTCAGCATCTCATGGAACCTTCTCAAAAATTGATCACATAATCAGTAACAAAGCAAACATTCACAGATACAAAAGAAAATGTAGTAACCAGCTGTGCACTATTGGATTACCATGGAATAATGCTAGAATTCAACAACAATTCTACCCCCAGAATGCCTACAAACTCATGAAAACTGAACAGTCAACTACTCTCCAGAAGATGACATCAGATACCTTAGAATTAGAGATATAAGGGATTGTGAGCTGCCATATGGGTGCTGTTAACTGAACCTTTGTCCTCTGCAAGAGCGGCAAGTGCTCTTAATCATGGATTCATCAACCCAGCCCTAGAAGGTACTTCATTTTTTCCCTTAAACCCAGATGTCATTAGGAAAGATCCTTTTACAGATGGTGCTGAGAAAACTGGGTATGTACCTGTAGAAGAATGAAATCAGGTCGAGTCTCAAACTACATGAAACATTGAAAATAGATCACAGACTTCATGTGAAGACAGGACATGCTGAAACTGCAGGGAAGACACATCAACTATGTCCCGTGTCAACAATCATCCTATGCAGAGGTAGGAACTTCTGAATGGACTGTGACAGCAGAGAACACAACCCAAGGACTGACACATGGATTATAGCAAACTAAAAACCTGCCTAACAATGGAAGGAACCTCACAACTGAAGAGACAGCTTACAGATTTGAGAAATCATTGCCAACTCTGTATCGCATAGGGTTCTATTATGTAAAAACCGCCAAGATTAAACCAAATCCAATCCATACATGAGGTAATGAGGTGAGCAGACAGTCCTCAAAGGAAGAAATAGAAATGGCAAATAATATTTGATGATGGGTTCAACATCCTAAGCCATCAGGGAAAGGTGAAATTAAAATGATTTATACTCTCACCTTACTAGCTCAGAATGACTTTCATCAAGAAAACAGAACAACAGATGCTGGCAGGAATTTGAGGAAAGAGGAAACTTTACTCACTGCTAGTGAGCATAAATTGCAGCTACTGAGGAAATCAGTAAGTAGGTTTGTCAAAAATGAGAAAGTGGTGGGACAGATGTCTCAGGGAAAAGCACTGGCTGCTCTTACAGAGGAACTGGGTTTGGTTCCCAGCACCCACTTGGTGGCTCAGAACCATCTATAACTCCAGTTCCAGGGAATCCCTTTCTGGCCTCCACAGTCACCACGGATGTACACATATATTGCAGGAAAAATATTCACACACATAAAAATAAAAGATAAACAAATCTTTGAGGACGACAACCAAAACTATCACATGATCTGCCTATATGCCTCAGTGATAAATGCACTTCTTGTTCTTCCAGAGGACCAGCATTTGATTCCCAACACTCAAACCAGGCAGTTCACAACCACCTGTAACACAAGCCCCAGGAGGGTCTGACATCTCTCATCTCTGTGGTCACACACACACACACACACACACACACAGATTTAAAAGTAAAAAAATGACATTTGTAGGAAAATGGGTGAAATTTCAATTCAGAATGTTAGCTGAAATAAACTGCATTCAGATAAGCACTATGTTTTCTCTCATGTGTGCAGCCTTGATTGAAGTTTCTATGTGTGAGTGGGTCGGTGTCCATGTGTGGATGACTCATGAAACTAGAGAACTGTGAGAGGGAAAAAGAGACCTGAAGGATTAGGGTACAGGAACACTGACAGAAGATAATGCAATATTGTACTGGGAGAGCAGAAATTAGGTTGTTGTGGGCAATGGAAAAACAGCAAGAATGGGACAGAGGGGAGGGCAAGGCAAAGGCCAGAGGGCAGGGTGTGGAAGAAGAAAACATGTGTAAAAATGCCATTATGAAATCTACTACTTTGTAGCTAACTTAATAATCTTGTAATGGGAAATACTTGTTCCTGTAGCCATCGTCCCACTTGAAATGGAGTCCATGGGGCAGGTGTTGTGCTATATTAGTTCAGACATCTATTACAGTACCAGGCATATGGTCATGCGTAAAGCATTTGCTGAGCCAGTTGTTGCCATGCATGCATCTAATTCCAGCATTTAGAGGACTAAGGAAGGCCCAAAGATTCTGGCTAGAGACTCACCTAATCTGAGCAAGACCTTATCTTAAATAATAATTGCCTATTTGCCAAATACATTTTGATAGCAATTATTGAGCTTTGTATATTATGTCTGTCGGTGATTGGTTTGATTTTATTATGATGCCTATAAGTTGTTGTACACGCATATAGTAGCCTCTTGATAATTGTGTTTATTTTCTATGACAACTCTCATGTTTAAAAACCATTAGACATTTAATTATTTGAAAGCATTCATCTGTAAAATAATTTGTTAATAAAATCTTTTTTGAGAGTTAATATTTGATTTTTTCTGGTTATTTTGACTTTTCCATTTTGATATTTTATTGTTTATGCTGTAATCCCTCTTAATATCTATTTTCTAAAATTTAGAAAGGTTTTTGCTATACATACCAGGGTAACCTTGGACTTGTTATGTAGCTCAGGCTAACCTTGAACTCAAGATTCTCCTCTCAGCTTCCAGAGTGCTGGGATTACTGGCATGCACCACCATGTCTTGCTCAATTATTTTTAAAATAAATTATGTGTCTAGGTGTTTTGTAAACTTTGTACATCATGTGCACACAATGTTCAAGTAGGCCAGAAGAGGGCATCAGTTCCAGGGGACTGGAGTTACTGAGGGTTGTGATTGACCAAGCAGGTGCTGGCAATGAACACAGGCCCTTTGGAAGAACAAGTGCTCTTAACTGCTGAGCTACCTCTTCAGCCTCTCGTCAATTATTATGTACATGTATATTTATGCATATAAACATCTTCACTGCATGTACGCATGTGTGTTGTGTGCTCCTAGATGAGAAGAACTGCAGTTACAGATGGTTTGAGTTTCTGTGTGAGTGCCAGAAATTGAATTCAGGTCCTCTGCAAGAGCAAACAGTTTTCTTAATCACAGAAAAAACCCTCCAGTCCTACATACATATAGTTTTTCTTTTCTTTTATTCTTCTTTTTTTTTTTTGAGTCATGAGTTTACATAGCCCAGAACAATGGATTCTCCTGCTTTCCAAATCTGGGATTATAGGTATGTCCTACTGCACAAATATTTAGATCATCAACTCTTTTGGTTTTATGGGACAGGGTTTCTTTGTGTAGGCTTGGCTGTCTTGGAGCTCACTCTGTAGCCCAGGCTGGCCTCTAACGCATAGAGCTCTTCCTGCCTCTGGCTCCTGAGTGCTGGGATTAAAGGCATGTGCTCCCACCACTACCACCACCGGGCTTCATCAACTTTTTCTTCCTTCATTTCTTTTCCTTCCTTCCTTCCTTCCTTCCTTCCTTCCTTCCTTCCTTCCTTCCTTCCTTCCTTCCTTTTTTTCTTTAAAAACTTGTTTTTATTTATATGAGTACTCTACCTGCACGTCCAACTTTGTCAGACGAGGACATGGGATCACACTATAGACAGTTGTGAGCCAGTATGTGGTTACTGGGAACTGAACTCAGCACCTCTGGAAGAGTAAGCAGTGTTCTTAGATGCTGAGCCACCTCTTCAGACCCTCATCAACATTTTCTTATAGACTGATTTTTGTTTAAATTTTTCATGACTCAAACTAACTTGCACTATTACTAAACATAGACCATTTTTCATTTTAAGATTTCCTGGCTGTTATGTATTTTAGATAGGGTCTTACTATGTGACCCTGCCTGACCTGGAACTTGCAATCCCCCCAGTGTCTGATAACAAAGTGCTGGAATTGCTGATACAAGGCACACTCCTGACCTCTCTTTTATTGAGGAAGGGAAAAGGGTCTTCCTAGTAAAAAGTAGTTGTTTTGTTTTGTTTTGTTTTGTTCTTTTTGATGGTACTAGGAATTGAGCCCAGGTCTGAAGCCACATGCTAAGAAAGTACTTTACCACAGGGCCATGTTTGTAGCCCATGTCAAATGCCATAGAAATTGTTAACGGTGAAAACAACTTTGTGTGGATTACTTGAATAGCTATTTTTGTAAAACTGTGGGTTTTACTTATACATTGCTTTTAAAAAAAACAATAAAACTGGGTGGTAGTGGCTCACACCTTTAATCCCAGCACTCCTGAGCCAGAGGCAGGCAGATGTCTGTGAGTTCAGGGCCAGCCTGGTCTACAGAATGAGTTCCACTGACAGCCAGAGCTAGACAGAGAAACCCTGTCTCAGACAAACCAGAATTTAAACCACACTGCAAAATCACTCAAATCAGACAATTTAATACCTTATATAGATGTTGGATATTTTTCTGAATAAATACTTTATCATGGATAGGTCTTGTATCCTTTATTTTTTTAGAACTTGAAAACATACCAAGTTGCATATTAAGAAGGCAATCAAAAACATTTCCTTCTGTGTTCAAGTCTGCATTATTTCAAGGCTATCCATCACACACGCAAACACACACACACACACACATCGTAACAACAGCATCAAACATTAGTCTTTAAGCTTTAAATAACTAAAGACAATGCATTCCTTAAAGCAGGAGAGCATACCATGAAGTTACAGCAGTTTAGGTATAAAATATGGGGGGAATAAAATGTACTTCTGTGACAGGGATGTATCTCAGTGTTTTGTTCAGCTTGTGCTCAATCCTCAGCACCACAAATAACAAACCAAATTTCCTTGTGCATGACATTATCAACACATATATTATCCTTAAAGGTGTGTTTCAGGCCCATAGATCTTCTGTACCAAGTAGTCTAAAGGCCTGTTCAATAACCTAAACACTTTCGTCTCTATTTATGCCCCTATAACTGCTCCCTTTTTTGTACTCCCTTGTTTGCCATTGTGCCTTAAGGGAAAGTTGTCACCGAGTATCAAGAGTTAATATGCATGAAGAACTTTAGAGCAGTTGACCTATATAAACACCCAATAAATATTCAGAACAACTTGTAAAGGAGAGTCTGCCATTATCTCCATTAAAAAAGTGAAAAGTTCTATTTTATATTCTATGTATATTTTGTTTGTATAGGCATAACCACACATGCACGAGTGTGCCTATGGAAGTCACAAAAGGGGCACCAGATCTCCTTGAGCTGGAGTCACAGGCGGTTGTGACCTGCCCAATGTGGGTACTGGGAACTGAATTTGGGTCCTGTGGTAGAATAGGAACGACTCTAAACCACTGAGCAATCTCCCAGTATCTCCACTCTTTTTCTTTCTTTTTTTGGAAGACAGGTTTTTCTGTGTAGCTCTGGTTGTCTTGGAATTTGTCTGTAGACCAGGCTGGCCTCAAACCCAGAGATTAGACAGCCTCCGTTTAATTAAATACGTGCACCACCGCTCAACCTATCCCCATTCTTATACACAAGGGATTCAAAGTACAAAAAGGTGAGGTCATACCCCAGGTCATACAAATAACAGACTGTTTCCTGTCAATCTGTATCAAACTTCCCCACCTCCAATCCAGACAACTGCTGATCTAGACTAGACATGTTCTCCAAGGTATGTATATCTAGGTATCACTACATCAAAACTAAGATGTTGTTTGTTCTTCTCATGCTCATCCTTTCATGCATACATTGCTACCTAGAGACTGGCTGCTAGGACAGTCTGAATGCAGCAGCAGAATAGATTCTAACTGTCTTTCATTAGTCAGATATTAAAGGGATCTGACGT
This sequence comes from Chionomys nivalis, assembly GCF_950005125.1. NCBI lineage: Eukaryota > Metazoa > Chordata > Mammalia > Rodentia > Cricetidae > Chionomys > Chionomys nivalis. Next base: position 127,185,068 of record NC_080088.1, on the reverse strand, counting down.
TAAAAGGGGAGACCATGTTTTGCTGCCCAATGAAATTGTTTTGCATTGGAAATATTTTAACTTTATTACATTTATTATTGTGTGTGTGTGTGTTTGTGAGAGAGAGAGAGAGAGAGAGAGAGAGACAGAGAGAGAGAGAGACAGAAAGAGAGCGAGCAGCTGGTGGTCAGTAGCTGCTGATGCAGCAGGTTCTCTTCTACCATGTGGGTCTGGGGATTGAAAGCAGGTGTTTGGGTTTGTTGATAAGTGCCTTTACCTGCTGAGTCATCTTGCTTACCCAGATTTTTTTTTTAAATTAAAAGCATTGTAGGTGGTGGTGGCACGCACCTTTAATCTGAGCACTTTGGAAGCAGAGAAAGGTATATCCCAAAGTTCGATGCTAACCTGGTCTACAGAGTGAATGCCAGGAAAACTAGGGCTGCATCGAGAAATCTTGTCTCCAAAACAAACCAAAACAAACAAAGAAGCAAATAAATAAATAAAACCATTTTAGTTTTGAAACCTTATAATAAGATTGTTATTTTAAATTGAGTTTATATTGACATTTTCTTAGTTTAATTGCTAATATAATTGATACTGCCAGACTTAGACAGTAAAACCAAAGCTCTCTGAAGGAATTACTAACCTTTGGAGAGTGAGCGACTCAAGTGTGGAACTAGAGAAGACCCACTTTCACCATCTGATTCTACAGTTTCTGAGAACTAGGTACAGAACATGGCAGCATGCAGCTGAGATCCATAGTTGGAGGCACTTACGCTTGACGGGTATAAAGGTCTGGTTCGTCGAGGTCCTGAGATCTTAATTCCTGTGTGGAGAGGCAGCCAGCACCACCGGTGGAAATGGAACTGCGCTTCATGCTCAGAACCTAATTCATGATTTCAATATCAGAAAAATGTTCCAGATGCAAGTGGATCATTAAGCAATAATTGTCACTTTTATTCTGAAGTAGAAGAGTAACTAAGTTTATTCCTTTACGATAGTATTTTCCCTGTGTGCTGTATTTGTTTGTCATGTATACTTAAGTCCTCACTAAAGATAACACCTATGCAACTTCAAGTATTCAATACACTCGAGCAAGACAATGCAAAAATGAACATATATGATTCCTGCATCACACGGCAATCCATGATCGCAAAATTTCAATGTGTTATCCCGAATACATCACTGGTATCTCTTATGTCTATTTCAATGGTAACTCACAGACTGCTTGACAAGAAATCTCAGGCTCCTTAACTCTCCTCAAAATGTTTCCTTTGGCTTCAAAATCAGGATTCATTCTCTTTTCCTAATATCTACTTTTCTTGCTTTATGTTTAACCCCATAGTTTAATACCCACTATTGTCTTTCTGGTTCTAATCTCCCTTTCAGTAAAGACAAGCAATCCGTTCCATAACATAATGTAGAGGCTGCTTCCATTCTCAAAATATTTTAGTATCATAAGCATACCTATGTCAGACCCTGTCTTCGTCTCTGCAGCACTAGATGCTAGCCACTCAGCTTTTTCTGGTCCTGCCCTGGCTTCTTTCTAGGATAAGACAGAACTCACTGTTGATAAAATTATATATATATATATATGTAGTGAAGAGAAGTCACGCTATGCGATAAGGCTTATACAGGAGGCTTATTGGAAGATGAGAGAGAAGGGACAGAGAAGGCAGAGAGGGGAGCAGACTAGTCCCATGGGGTAAAGAGTGCGGGAGAGAGAGGGAGGTAGACACAGGAGAAGGGGGAGGTTAGGGGTAGGTCCACCTGTTACAAGGAACCATAGCAAATGTGCCCAGAAGTGGCTACAGGTGAAGTGCTCTTAGTGGCTACAGGTGAGGAGGTTTCCTGTCAGGACCCTAAGGACAGGCAGGCCAATGCAGATTCCCAAATACTAACACCAAATAATAACACCCACTTTATTGTTTGTTTGAGCTGGGGACTTTAGCACAATAGGCTGTGCACTGAGTCACATCACTCCTTGTTCGACTGCTTACATTCCACTTAGGTCTTATTCTCAAGCCTTCAGTTTCCCAGACTTTTTCTTCTTACATGGCTTTTCAGATGCTGCATTACCACAGGAACGCAGTGTTTTAACCTGTCCCTCCCAGGCAGTCCTCCCCTTCTCCCCCTCCCTGCGGAACACCTTGGTCAGCAATCAGCATCCTCTTTTCCCTCTCCAGGCGCTGCCCACACAAACTTACTGATCCCTGAACCCAGAACCTGGCAGATGCCGCCCCAGGTCTCTGATGCCACAGAGTTTCTTAGCAGGAACAGAGTTAACCCCATACCAGCAGTTACCTTTCTCTCTGGTTCTTGACCCCCAGCGCCCACTTCCAGTAAAATGCACAACTGCTTAGGAAGACACCCACCAATGCCAACCAGGAGCCATTTGGATTTTAAAGTCTCCGCCTGCGTGACGTCAGAAAGCCTCTTGCGAGTACTCTTAAGCAAGAAGGCTATGCCAGTTCCCAGACAGTGGTGGGAAGTCCTAGGGCAAAAGCTTAGATTTCTAAATCTTGCAGCTGTTGTGCCTCTGGCTAGAATTGTAGTTTTGTCCCTAGCAGCCCTTTTGAGTTTCAGTCTTTCCTAGCCATCAGTGTGTCTCCTCATCTGTATTTGAGACAATCAAGTACTTTTGCAGCAGTGCCCAGTTGTTTTCCATAGTATCTTTTATTGTTGTTTTGTTTTGTAAAATATCCCTGGGCCTGGTGAAATGGCTCCATGGGTAAGAGCACTGCCTGCTCTTCCAAAGAAATGGGTTAAATCCCCAGGACCCATAACTATAACTCTAATTTCAGGAGGTCTGATGCCCTCTTCTGGCCTTGGTGGGCACCAGACACACGTGTGGTATACAGACATACATGTAGGCAAAACACTTTATACATAAAATAAAAATAATAAAGATCTTTTTTAAAAAAATAAAGGCAAATAAAAAGTATTCTTGTACAGTTTTATCAGGACCTAAGTTCTCAAAATTCATTTCAACACTCATCTTAGTTTCAAGATGCCTTAAGAAGTACAAAATTTGCTGGTCAGTGGTGGTACATTCCTTTACTCCCAGTACTCAAGAGGCAGAGGCAGGGGGATCTCTGTGAGTTTGAGAAGAGTCTACAGAAGAAATACAAAATCACTTTAGCTAAGACATTTGAATTGGAAGTATTATCTCTGTTTGACCAAGATCTCCCATATTTTGTCATTACAAGGTCAATTAGTAAGACTATTGTAATAGCTATTGCTTATGCATTAACTACTCCTGGATTCTTTTTATAGAAGACTGAAGTGAGAAAGGATTAATGTTCTATGGGTGCTTAAATAAAGCAAGTTTTCACATACTAGTCCTTCTAAAATCATTCCTCGTCAAAGAACTCATTGAAACATTTTTTTTTGTACAAATTTTAAAAAGTTGAAGTCTACAGTCATCAGGCTGGTAGTCATAGACACACAAAAACCTGACAAGCTTGCTTTCTATGTCTACTTCTGAATGCCACTCAGGATCAAGTGAGATAATTGTATCAGGATTTTAGCTTAGTGATACATGGCGTTAATAAATTAAAATTCATCCTAAGGAATGTAGTGGGAAGAAATGATAATGTAATCAAGTTGAATTTAATTTGCTAGATATTTTATAATGACATTTTAAGTCATAAGCAACTGTAATATACTTTACTATTAGAAACTCTTTTAATTAATGCAGGCCACCTTATTCCCATGTGGTTATGCCGTGGCAGTATCTGTGAAAAATTCTTCAGAGCAGGTAATAGGGATATGTTACATCTCTTTTTATCTTCTTTTTTTTTCTGAGACAAGCTTGTCTATTTAACAGTCTTGGCTGTGTCCCTTTTTTACCTTTTATGTTAATTCTTTAAAAACAACTACTTCTTTATTTTATTTATTGTATTATGTGTAGTTGGAATTTCCCTTTGGGCCACCAAGAAACTCCCAAATAATTTATTATGAATGCTTCTTATTAATTATAAGTGCTTAGTCTTAGCTTAGGCTCGTCCTGCTAGCTTTTTGAACTTAATTTAACCTGTTTCTATTCATCTACATTTTTCCTTGGGGCTTTTTACCTTTCTTTTATTCTGTATGTCTTGGTTTCCTGCTTCCTCCATGTGTGTCTGATTGGCCACTGGTTTCTCCCTGGTATCTCTTTTTCTTTCTTCCTTTCTAAGCCTAAATTCCTCCTGCTACTCAGTTTCCCTGCCTGCAAGTCCTGCCTATACCTCTTTCTTGCTATTGGCCATTTAGCTTTTTGTTAGACTAATCAGGTGCCTTAGGCAGACAAGGTAAAACAGCAACACATTTTTACATATAATTCAACAAATGCAACACGTCTTTACATAGTTATACAAATATTTTGTAACAATGAAACATCATTTCTCCTTTTACTTTTTTTCTTCAAACCCGCTCTTATATGCCTCCTTGTTCCCTTTCAAATTCATGGATTTTTCATTAATTTTGTTACATGCATATGTGTATGTAACCTGCCCGATCTGTATGTTACTTGTCTGTATGCTGTCAGGGTTATAATTAGGTTGAAGGGAGATAAATACACAGGGAGAAAGGAGAGCAAAATAATAGTATGGATATGTGAAAAAAATCACAAGGATTCATACTGTTAAGTACCTAAGAAACTATAACACACGCATACTTTAATTTAGTATAATGTTATTTGTATGTATGATTCAGGGCTCACCATTTGGTATTGGATAAGCATTTCGTGTACTCTTCCCACAGTAGGACTAAAACTGTTTCTCCACTCCCGGCATTTGTGAGTTCCCTATAGTTCTTTGTGTAGGGCTGGTTGGCCCTTTGTCCCTTATAGATTGCCTCTTGTCCTTATTCAGCTCATACTTAAGCAGCCATGTTAATAAGATTTTATTGGTGTAGATTCTGACATTCCTAGGAGATACAATGTCACAGCAAACTCCATGATGCTCTGGCTCTTATAATCTATGTGTCCCCTCCTTTACAATGTTTCGTGATACTTACGTGTAGTGATATTTCATTTGTATTTTAATAAAGAAAGTTTAGCTGAAGATCAGAGAGTAAGTGGTAGCACACACCTTTAATCTCAGTAGCCACACTAGTTTGCCATAGAAACCTGGCGGTGCACGCCTTTAATCCCAGTGGTGCACATCTTTAATCCCAACCTAAAGAATGGAATGCAAGACAGAAGGAGAAAGCTCTCAGACACAGTCTCATCACCCTGTTATTTGATTTCTCTGTTAGATTGCCTTCACATATGCATTTATTTCAGGAAGCATCGACTGTATCAATACCCATGCCACTGCACACTACTTCCGTGGCCTTAGTTTTAGCTGTTTCTCCCTGTATACACTCCCTCGTCCCTCTATTTCTCTCCTTGCACCTCCCCTCACCAGCCTGTACCTTTCTATTCTATTTCTTCTTTCCTGATGAGATGCTTCTCTCCTCCTTAGTCTGTTACTCTATGCTTAATCTCTGTGATTCTGTATATCCACATGTAAGCTAATACATGCCACATTTGGCTTTCTGTGTCTGGGTACCTCACTCAGGGTGATTTCTCCCCCTAGTTCTACCCATTTACTGTGAATTTAATTCTTTTTAATGGCTGAGTAATATTCATTTGTATAAAGGTTCCAATTTTTATTATCCATTCATATTCATGTCTTGAATATGTTATCCAATTTCTGGGCATTATTAATAGAGCAGCAATGGACATGGTTGAGTAAGCGTCTCTGTGGTAGGATGAAGTTTCCTTTGGGTAAATGCCCAAGAGTGATAGAGCTGGATCACAAGGTAGATCAGTTCCCATCTCTCTAAGGTAAATCCACACTCATTTCCATAGTGACTGTATGAGTCTGCACTCCTACCAGCAGTGGATGAGTGTACCCCTTATTCTATGTCCTTGCCAGCAGGAACTGTCACTCGTATTATTGATCCTAAGGATTCTGACAGGTGTAAAATGGACTCTCAAAGCAGACTTGGTTTGCATTTCACTAATGACTGAGAATGTTGAACATTTAAGTCTTTCTCAGCCACTTAAGATTCCCTATTGAGAATTCTCTGTTTAAAAATTCCCAGTTTTAATTGAGTCATTTGTTTTCTTGATATCTAGCCTTTTGAGTTCTTTATACATTTTGTTTGAGTTTTTTTGTAGAATTTTGGATATTAGCCCTCTATTGGGTGTGTAGTTGATAAAAAAATATTTTACCATTCTGTAAGCTGCCACTTTGTCTGAATGATGGGATCTTTTGTCATGCAGAAGCTTTTCAGTTTCATGAGATCCCATTTATTAATTGTTGAAATTAGTGTCTGTGTTAATAGTGTTCTGCTCAGAAAGTCTTTTCCTATGTCATTGATTTCAGGGATCTTCCCTTCTTTTTCTTCTGTTAGGTTCAAGATATCTGGTTTTAGGTTGAGGTCTGTGTGGGAATTCCTTTCCATTAAATATTTTTTGGGATGTGGGGGTGTGTCAGCAATAGGGTGGCTTCTGTGTGCTGACATGATCTCTTATAAGGGAGAGAATGGTCTCCCATGTATTTCTGGTTTCTTCATCAAAGATCAGGAGTCCGTAGGCACTTGAATTACACCTGACTTCTCAGTGGAAACCATGAAAGCCAGAATGTCTTAGATAGATGTGCTGCCAACACTAAGAGACCATGAAGGAAATCCCAGAGTACTATTCGCAGCAAAGCTTGCATTCACCATCAATGGAGAAAAAAGATATTCCAGGACAAAAACAGATTTAAATAATAGGTAGCCACAAACCCAGCCTTACAGAAACTACTAGAAGGCAAAGCACAAACCAAGGAAGCTAAGAACACCCATAATAACACAGACATCTGACAACTCTCCACCACCACAACTCAAAGAAGGGAAACACACACTCTAATAGTAGGTTTCAACACTCCTCTCTCACCAATGGACAGGCTAAACAGACAGAAACTTAATGGAGCAATAAGAGATATCACAGATGTAGTGAAACAAATGAAATTAATAGACATCTATAGAACATTCCACCCAACAGAAAAGAAAATACCTTCTTCTCAGCATCTCATGGAACCTTCTCAAAAATTGATCACATAATCAGTAACAAAGCAAACATTCACAGATACAAAAGAAAATGTAGTAACCAGCTGTGCACTATTGGATTACCATGGAATAATGCTAGAATTCAACAACAATTCTACCCCCAGAATGCCTACAAACTCATGAAAACTGAACAGTCAACTACTCTCCAGAAGATGACATCAGATACCTTAGAATTAGAGATATAAGGGATTGTGAGCTGCCATATGGGTGCTGTTAACTGAACCTTTGTCCTCTGCAAGAGCGGCAAGTGCTCTTAATCATGGATTCATCAACCCAGCCCTAGAAGGTACTTCATTTTTTCCCTTAAACCCAGATGTCATTAGGAAAGATCCTTTTACAGATGGTGCTGAGAAAACTGGGTATGTACCTGTAGAAGAATGAAATCAGGTCGAGTCTCAAACTACATGAAACATTGAAAATAGATCACAGACTTCATGTGAAGACAGGACATGCTGAAACTGCAGGGAAGACACATCAACTATGTCCCGTGTCAACAATCATCCTATGCAGAGGTAGGAACTTCTGAATGGACTGTGACAGCAGAGAACACAACCCAAGGACTGACACATGGATTATAGCAAACTAAAAACCTGCCTAACAATGGAAGGAACCTCACAACTGAAGAGACAGCTTACAGATTTGAGAAATCATTGCCAACTCTGTATCGCATAGGGTTCTATTATGTAAAAACCGCCAAGATTAAACCAAATCCAATCCATACATGAGGTAATGAGGTGAGCAGACAGTCCTCAAAGGAAGAAATAGAAATGGCAAATAATATTTGATGATGGGTTCAACATCCTAAGCCATCAGGGAAAGGTGAAATTAAAATGATTTATACTCTCACCTTACTAGCTCAGAATGACTTTCATCAAGAAAACAGAACAACAGATGCTGGCAGGAATTTGAGGAAAGAGGAAACTTTACTCACTGCTAGTGAGCATAAATTGCAGCTACTGAGGAAATCAGTAAGTAGGTTTGTCAAAAATGAGAAAGTGGTGGGACAGATGTCTCAGGGAAAAGCACTGGCTGCTCTTACAGAGGAACTGGGTTTGGTTCCCAGCACCCACTTGGTGGCTCAGAACCATCTATAACTCCAGTTCCAGGGAATCCCTTTCTGGCCTCCACAGTCACCACGGATGTACACATATATTGCAGGAAAAATATTCACACACATAAAAATAAAAGATAAACAAATCTTTGAGGACGACAACCAAAACTATCACATGATCTGCCTATATGCCTCAGTGATAAATGCACTTCTTGTTCTTCCAGAGGACCAGCATTTGATTCCCAACACTCAAACCAGGCAGTTCACAACCACCTGTAACACAAGCCCCAGGAGGGTCTGACATCTCTCATCTCTGTGGTCACACACACACACACACACACACACACACACACACAGATTTAAAAGTAAAAAAATGACATTTGTAGGAAAATGGGTGAAATTTCAATTCAGAATGTTAGCTGAAATAAACTGCATTCAGATAAGCACTATGTTTTCTCTCATGTGTGCAGCCTTGATTGAAGTTTCTATGTGTGAGTGGGTCGGTGTCCATGTGTGGATGACTCATGAAACTAGAGAACTGTGAGAGGGAAAAAGAGACCTGAAGGATTAGGGTACAGGAACACTGACAGAAGATAATGCAATATTGTACTGGGAGAGCAGAAATTAGGTTGTTGTGGGCAATGGAAAAACAGCAAGAATGGGACAGAGGGGAGGGCAAGGCAAAGGCCAGAGGGCAGGGTGTGGAAGAAGAAAACATGTGTAAAAATGCCATTATGAAATCTACTACTTTGTAGCTAACTTAATAATCTTGTAATGGGAAATACTTGTTCCTGTAGCCATCGTCCCACTTGAAATGGAGTCCATGGGGCAGGTGTTGTGCTATATTAGTTCAGACATCTATTACAGTACCAGGCATATGGTCATGCGTAAAGCATTTGCTGAGCCAGTTGTTGCCATGCATGCATCTAATTCCAGCATTTAGAGGACTAAGGAAGGCCCAAAGATTCTGGCTAGAGACTCACCTAATCTGAGCAAGACCTTATCTTAAATAATAATTGCCTATTTGCCAAATACATTTTGATAGCAATTATTGAGCTTTGTATATTATGTCTGTCGGTGATTGGTTTGATTTTATTATGATGCCTATAAGTTGTTGTACACGCATATAGTAGCCTCTTGATAATTGTGTTTATTTTCTATGACAACTCTCATGTTTAAAAACCATTAGACATTTAATTATTTGAAAGCATTCATCTGTAAAATAATTTGTTAATAAAATCTTTTTTGAGAGTTAATATTTGATTTTTTCTGGTTATTTTGACTTTTCCATTTTGATATTTTATTGTTTATGCTGTAATCCCTCTTAATATCTATTTTCTAAAATTTAGAAAGGTTTTTGCTATACATACCAGGGTAACCTTGGACTTGTTATGTAGCTCAGGCTAACCTTGAACTCAAGATTCTCCTCTCAGCTTCCAGAGTGCTGGGATTACTGGCATGCACCACCATGTCTTGCTCAATTATTTTTAAAATAAATTATGTGTCTAGGTGTTTTGTAAACTTTGTACATCATGTGCACACAATGTTCAAGTAGGCCAGAAGAGGGCATCAGATCCAGGGGACTGGAGTTACTGAGGGTTGTGATTGACCAAGCAGGTGCTGGCAATGAACACAGGCCCTTTGGAAGAACAAGTGCTCTTAACTGCTGAGCTACCTCTTCAGCCTCTCGTCAATTATTATGTACATGTATATTTATGCATATAAACATCTTCACTGCATGTAAGCATGTGTGTTGTGTGCTCCTAGATGAGAAGAACTGCAGTTACAGATGGTTTGAGTTTCTGTGTGAGTGCCAGAAATTGAATTCAGGTCCTCTGCAAGAGCAAACAGTTTTCTTAATCACAGAAAAAACCCTCCAGTCCTACATACATATAGTTTTTCTTTTCTTTTATTCTTCTTTTTTTTTTTGAGTCATGAGTTTACATAGCCCAGAACAATGGATTCTCCTGCTTTCCAAATCTGGGATTATAGGTATGTCCTACTGCACAAATATTTAGATCATCAACTCTTTTGGTTTTATGGGACAGGGTTTCTTTGTGTAGGCTTGGCTGTCTTGGAGCTCACTCTGTAGCCCAGGCTGGCCTCTAACGCATAGAGCTCTTCCTGCCTCTGGCTCCTGAGTGCTGGGATTAAAGGCATGTGCTCCCACCACTACCACCACCGGGCTTCATCAACTTTTTCTTCCTTCATTTCTTTTCCTTCCTTCCTTCCTTCCTTCCTTCCTTCCTTCCTTCCTTCCTTCCTTCCTTCCTTCCTTTTTTTCTTTAAAAACTTATTTTTATTTATATGAGTACTCTACCTGCACGTCCAACTTTGTCAGACGAGGACATGGGATCACACTATAGACAGTTGTGAGCCAGTATGTGGTTACTGGGAACTGAACTCAGCACCTCTGGAAGAGTAAGCAGTGTTCTTAGATGCTGAGCCACCTCTTCAGACCCTCATCAACATTTTCTTATAGACTGATTTTTGTTTAAATTTTTCATGACTCAAACTAACTTGCACTATTACTAAACATAGACCATTTTTCATTTTAAGATTTCCTGGCTGTTATGTATTTTAGATAGGGTCTTACTATGTGACCCTGCCTGACCTGGAACTTGCAATCCCCCCAGTGTCTGATAACAAAGTGCTGGAATTGCTGATACAAGGCACACTCCTGACCTCTCTTTTATTGAGGAAGGGAAAAGGGTCTTCCTAGTAAAAAGTAGTTGTTTTGTTTTGTTTTGTTCTTTTTGATGGTACTAGGAATTGAGCCCAGGTCTGAAGCCACATGCTAAGAAAGTACTTTACCACAGGGCCATGTTTGTAGCCCATGTCAAATGCCATAGAAATTGTTAACGGTGAAAACAACTTTGTGTGGATTACTTGAATAGCTATTTTTGTAAAACTGTGGGTTTTACTTATACATTGCTTTTAAAAAAAAACAATAAAACTGGGTGGTAGTGGCTCACACCTTTAATCCCAGCAAATCCCAGCACTCCTGAGCCAGAGGCAGGCAGATGTCTGTGAGTTCAGGGCCAGCCTGGTCTACAGAATGAGTTCCACTGACAGCCAGAGCTAGACAGAGAAACCCTGTCTCAGACAAACCAGAATTTAAACCACACTGCAAAATCACTCAAATCAGACAATTTAATACCTTATATAGATGTTGGATATTTTTCTGAATAAATACTTTATCATGGATAGGTCTTGTATCCTTTATTTTTTTAGAACTTGAAAACATACCAAGTTGCATATTAAGAAGGCAATCAAAAACATTTCCTTCTGTGTTCAAGTCTGCATTATTTCAAGGCTATCCATCACACACGCAAACACACACACACACACACATCGTAACAACAGCATCAAACATTAGTCTTTAAGCTTTAAATAACTAAAGACAATGCATTCCTTAAAGCAGGAGAGCATACCATGAAGTTACAGCAGTTTAGGTATAAAATATGGGGGGAATAAAATGTACTTCTGTGACAGGGATGTATCTCAGTGTTTTGTTCAGCTTGTGCTCAATCCTCAGCACCACAAATAACAAACCAAATTTCCTTGTGCATGACATTATCAACACATATATTATCCTTAAAGGTGTGTTTCAGGCCCATAGATCTTCTGTACCAAGTAGTCTAAAGGCCTGTTCAATAACCTAAACACTTTCGTCTCTATTTATGCCCCTATAACTGCTCCCTTTTTTGTACTCCCTTGTTTGCCATTGTGCCTTAAGGGAAAGTTGTCACCGAGTATCAAGAGTTAATATGCATGAAGAACTTAAGAGCAGTTGACCTATATAAACACTCAATAAATATTCAGAACAACTTGTAAAGGAGAGTCTGCCATTATCTCCATTAAAAAAGTGAAAAGTTCTATTTTATATTCTATGTATATTTTGTTTGTATAGGCATAACCACACATGCACGAGAGTGCCTATGGAGGTCACAAAAGGGGCACCAGATCTCCTTGAGCTGGAGTCACAGGCGGTTGTGACCTGCCCAATGTGGGTACTGGGAACTGAATTTGGGTCCTGTGGTAGAATAGGAACGACTCTAAACCACTGAGCAATCTCCCAGTATCTCCACTCTTTTTCTTTCTTTTTTTGGAAGACAGGTTTTTCTGTGTAGCTCTGGTTGTCTTGGAATTTATCTGTAGACCAGGCTGGCCTCAAACCCAGAGATTAGACTGCCTCCGTTTAATTAAATACGTGCACCACCGCTCAACCTATCCCCATTCTTATACACAAGGGATTCAAGGTACAAAAAGGTGAGGTCATACCCCAGGTCATACAAATAACAGACTGTTTCCTGTCAATCTGTATCAAACTTCCCCACCTCCAATCCAGACAACTGCTGATCTAGACTAGACATGTTCTCCAAGGTATGTATATCTAGGTATCACTACATCAAAACTAAGATGTTGTTTGTTCTTCTCATGCTCATCCTTTCATGCATACATTGCTACCTAGAGACTGGCTGCTAGGACAGTCTGAATGCAGCAGCAGAATAGATTCTAACTGTCTTTCATTAGTCAGATATTAAAGGGATCTGACGTTAAAAGGGGAGACCATGTTTTGCTGACCAATGAAATTGTTTTGCATTGGAAATATTTTAACTTTATTACATTTATTATTGTGTGTGTGTGTGTGTGTGTGTGTGTGTGAGAGAGAGAGAGAGAGAGAGAGAGAGAGAGAGACAGACAGACAGAAAGAGAGCGAGCAGCTGGTGGTCAGTAGCTGCTGATGCAGCAGGTTCTCTTCTACCATGTGGGTCTGGGGATTGAAAGCAGGTGTTTGGGTTTGTTGATAAGTGCCTTTACCTGCTGAGTCATCTTGCTTACCCAGATTTTTTTTTTTAAATTAAAAGCATTGTAGGTGGTGGTGGCACGCACCTTTAATCTGAGCACTTTGGAAGCAGAGAAAGGTATATCCCAAAGTTCGATGCTAACCTGGTCTACAGAGTGAATGCCAGGAAAACTAGGGCTGCATCGAGAAATCTTGTCTCCAAAACAAACCAAAACAAACAAAGAAGCAAATAAATAAATAAAACCATTTTAGTTTTGAAACCTTATAATAAGATTGTTATTTTAAATTGAGCTTATATTGACATTTTCTTAGTTTAATTGCTAATATAATTAATACTGCCAGACTTAGACAGTAAAACCAAAGCTCTCTGAAGGAATTACTAACCTTTGGAGAGTGAGCGACTCAAGTGTGGAACTAGAGAAGACCCACTTTCACCATCTGATTCTACAGTTTCTGAGAACTAGCTACAGAACATGGCAGCATGCAGCTGAGATCCATAGTTGGAGGCACTTACGCTTGACGGGTATAAAGGTCTGGTTCGTCGAGGTCCTGAGATCTTAATTCCTGTGTGGAGAGGCAGCCAGCACCACCGGTGGAAATGGAACTGCGCTTCATGCTCAGAACCTAATTCATGATTTCAATATCAGAAAAATGTTCCAGATGCAAGTGGATCATTAAGCAATAATTGTCACTTTTATTCTGAAGTAGAAGAGTAACTAAGTTTATTCCTTTACGATAGTATTTTCCCTGTGTGCTGTATTTGTTTGTCATGTATACTTAAGTCCTCACTAAAGATAACACCTATGCAACTTCAAGTATTCAATACACTCGAGCAAGACAATGCAAAAATGAACATATATGATTCCTGCATCACACGGCAATCCATGATCGCAAAATTTCAATGTGTTATCCCGAATACATCACTGGTATCTCTTATGTCTATTTCAATGGTAACTCACAGACTGCTTGACAAGAAATCTCAGGCTCCTTAACTCTCCTCAAAATGTTTCCTTTGGCTTCAAAATCAGGATTCATTCTCTTTTCCTAATATCTACTTTTCTTGCTTTATGTTTAACCCCATAGTTTAATACCCACTATTGTCTTTCTGGTTCTAATCTCCCTTTCAGTAAAGACAAGCAATCCGTTCCATAACATAATGTAGAGGCTGCTTCCATTCTCAAAATATTTTAGTATCATAAGCATACCTATGTCAGACCCTGTCTTCGTCTCTGCAGCACTAGACGCTAGCCACTCAGCTTTTTCTGGTCCTGCCCTGGCTTCTTTCTAGGATAAGACAGAACTCACTGTTGATAAAATTATATATATATATATGTAGTGAAGAGAAGTCACGCTATGCGATAAGGCTTATACAGGAGGCTTATTGGAAGATGAGAGAGAAGGGACAGAGAAGGCAGAGAGGGGAGCAGACTAGTCCCATGGGGTAAAGAGTGCGGGAGAGAGAGGGAGGTAGACACAGGAGAAGGGGGAGGTTAGGGGTAGGTCCACCTGTTACAAGGAACCATAGCAAATGTGCCCAGAAGTGGCTACAGGTGAAGTGCTCTTAGTGGCTACAGGTGAGGAGGTTTCCTGTCAGGACCCTAAGGACAGGCAGGCCAATGCAGATTCCCAAATACTAACACCAAATAATAACACCCACTTTATTGTTTGTTTGAGCTGGGGACTTTAGCACAATAGGCTGTGCACTGAGTCACATCACTCCTTGTTCGACTGCTTACATTCCACTTAGGTCTTATTCTCAAGCCTTCAGTTTCCCAGACTTTTTCTTCTTACATGGCTTTTCAGATGCTGCATTACCACAGGAACGCAGTGTTTTAACCTGTCCCTCCCAGGCAGTCCTCCCCTTCTCCCCCTCCCTGCGGAACACCTTGGTCAGCAATCAGCATCCTCTTTTCCCTCTCCAGGCGCTGCCCACACAAACTTACTGATCCCTGAACCCAGAACCTGGCAGATGCCGCCCCAGGTCTCTGATGCCACAGAGTTTCTTAGCAGGAACAGAGTTAACCCCATACCAGCAGTTACCTTTCTCTCTGGTTCTTGACCCCCAGCGCCCACTTCCAGTAAAATGCACAACTGCTTAGGAAGACACCCACCAATACCAACCAGGAGCCATTTGGATTTTAAAGTCTCCGCCTGCGTGACGTCAGAAAGCCTCTTGCGAGTACTCTTAAGCAAGAAGGCTATGCCAGTTCCCAGACAGTGGTGGGAAGTCCTAGGGCAAAAGCTTAGATTTCTAAATCTTGCAGCTGTTGTGCCTCTGGCTAGAATTGTAGTTTTGTCCCTAGCAGCCCTTTTGAGTTTCAGTCTTTCCTAGCCATCAGTGTGTCTCCTCATCTGTATTTGAGACAATCAAGTACTTTTGCAGCAGTGCCCAGTTGTTTTCCATAGTATCTTTTATTGTTGTTTTGTTTTGTAAAATATCCCTGGGCCTGGTGAAATGGCTCCATGGGTAAGAGCACTGCCTGCTCTTCCAAAGAAATGGGTTAAATCCCCAGGACCCATAACTATAACTCTAATTTCAGGAGGTCTGATGCCCTCTTCTGGCCTTGGTGGGCACCAGACACACGTGTGGTATACAGACATACATGTAGGCAAAACACTTTATACATAAAATAAAAATAATAAAGATCTTTTTTAAAAAAATAAAGGCAAATAAAAAGTATTCTTGTACAGTTTTATCAGGACCTAAGTTCTCAAAATTCATTTCAACACTCATCTTAGTTTCAAGATGCCTTAAGAAGTACAAAATTTGCTGGTCAGTGGTGGTACATTCCTTTACTCCCAGTACTCAAGAGGCAGAGGCAGGGGGATCTCTGTGAGTTTGAGAAGAGTCTACAGAAGAAATACAAAATCACTTTAGCTAAGACATTTGAATTGGAAGTATTATCTCTGTTTGACCAAGATCTCCCATATTTTGTCATTACAAGGTCAATTAGTAAGACTATTGTAATAGCTATTGCTTATGCATTAACTACTCCTGGATTCTTTTTATAGAAGACTGAAGTGAGAAAGGATTAATGTTCTATGGGTGCTTAAATAAAGCAAGTTTTCACATACTAGTCCTTCTAAAATCATTCCTCGTCAAAGAACTCATTGAAACATTTTTTTTTGTACAAATTTTAAAAAGTTGAAGTCTACAGTCATCAGGCTGGTAGTCATAGACACACAAAAACCTGACAAGCTTGCTTTCTATGTCTACTTCTGAATGCCACTCAGGATCAAGTGAGATAATTGTATCAGGATTTTAGCTTAGTGATACATGGCGTTAATAAATTAAAATTCATCCTAAGGAATGTAGTGGGAAGAAATGATAATGTAATCAAGTTGAATTTAATTTGCTAGATATTTTATAATGACATTTTAAGTCATAAGCAACTGTAATATACTTTACTATTAGAAACTCTTTTAATTAATGCAGGCCACCTTATTCCCATGTGGTTATGCCGTGGCAGTATCTGTGAAAAATTCTTCAGAGCAGGTAATAGGGATATGTTACATCTCTTTTTATCTTCTTTTTTTTTCTGAGACAAGCTTGTCTATTTAACAGTCTTGGCTGTGTCCCTTTTTTACCTTTTATGTTAATTCTTTAAAAACAACTACTTCTTTATTTTATTTATTGTATTATGTGTAGTTGGAATTTCCCTTTGGGCCACCAAGAAACTCCCAAATAATTTATTATGAATGCTTCTTATTAATTATAAGTGCTTAGTCTTAGCTTAGGCTCGTCCTGCTAGCTTTTTGAACTTAATTTAACCTGTTTCTATTCATCTACATTTTTCCTTGGGGCTTTTTACCTTTCTTTTATTCTGTATGTCTTGGTTTCCTGCTTCCTCCATGTGTGTCTGATTGGCCACTGGTTTCTCCCTGGTATCTCTTTTTCTTTCTTCCTTTCTAAGCCTAAATTCCTCCTGCTACTCAGTTTCCCTGCCTGCAAGTCCTGCCTATACCTCTTTCTTGCTATTGGCCATTTAGCTTTTTGTTAGACTAATCAGGTGCCTTAGGCAGACAAGGTAAAACAGCAACACATTTTTACATATAATTCAACAAATGCAACACGTCTTTACATAGTTATACAAATATTTTGTAACAATGAAACATCATTTCTCCTTTTACTTTTTTTCTTCAAACCCGCTCTTATATGCCTCCTTGTTCCCTTTCAAATTCATGGATTTTTCATTAATTTTGTTACATGCATATGTGTATGTAACCTGCCCGATCTGTATGTTACTTGTCTGTATGCTGTCAGGGTTATAATTAGGTTGAAGGGAGATAAATACACAGGGAGAAAGGAGAGCAAAATAATAGTATGGATATGTGAAAAAAATCACAAGGATTCATACTGTTAAGTACCTAAGAAACTATAACACACGCATACTTTAATTTAGTATAATGTTATTTGTATGTATGATTCAGGGCTCACCATTTGGTATTGGATAAGCATTTCGTGTACTCTTCCCACAGTAGGACTAAAACTGTTTCTCCACTCCCGGCATTTGTGAGTTCCCTATAGTTCTTTGTGTAGGGCTGGTTGGCCCTTTGTCCCTTATAGATTGCCTCTTGTCCTTATTCAGCTCATACTTAAGCAGCCATGTTAATAAGATTTTATTGGTGTAGATTCTGACATTCCTAGGAGATACAATGTCACAGCAAACTCCATGATGCTCTGGCTCTTATAATCTATGTGTCCCCTCCTTTACAATGTTTCGTGATACTTACGTGTAGTGATATTTCATTTGTATTTTAATAAAGAAAGTTTAGCTGAAGATCAGAGAGTAAGTGGTAGCACACACCTTTAATCTCAGTAGCCACACTAGTTTGCCATAGAAACCTGGCGGTGCACGCCTTTAATCCCAGTGGTGCACATCTTTAATCCCAACCTAAAGAATGGAATGCAAGACAGAAGGAGAAAGCTCTCAGACACAGTCTCATCACCCTGTTATTTGATTTCTCTGTTAGATTGCCTTCACATATGCATTTATTTCAGGAAGCATCGACTGTATCAATACCCATGCCACTGCACACTACTTCCGTGGCCTTAGTTTTAGCTGTTTCTCCCTGTATACACTCCCTCGTCCCTCTATTTCTCTCCTTGCACCTCCCCTCACCAGCCTGTACCTTTCTATTCTATTTCTTCTTTCCTGATGAGATGCTTCTCTCCTCCTTAGTCTGTTACTCTATGCTTAATCTCTGTGATTCTGTATATCCACATGTAAGCTAATACATGCCACATTTGGCTTTCTGTGTCTGGGTACCTCACTCAGGGTGATTTCTCCCCCTAGTTCTACCCATTTACTGTGAATTTAATTCTTTTTAATGGCTGAGTAATATTCATTTGTATAAAGGTTCCAATTTTTATTATCCATTCATATTCATGTCTTGAATATGTTATCCAATTTCTGGGCATTATTAATAGAGCAGCAATGGACATGGTTGAGTAAGCGTCTCTGTGGTAGGATGAAGTTTCCTTTGGGTAAATGCCCAAGAGTGATAGAGCTGGATCACAAGGTAGATCAGTTCCCATCTGTCTAAGGTAAATCCACACTCATTTCCATAGTGACTGTATGAGTCTGCACTCCTACCAGCAGTGGATGAGTGTACCCCTTATTCTATGTCCTTGCCAGCAGGAACTGTCACTCGTATTATTGATCCTAAGGATTCTGACAGGTGTAAAATGGACTCTCAAAGCAGACTTGGTTTGCATTTCACTAATGACTGAGAATGTTGAACATTTAAGTCTTTCTCAGCCACTTAAGATTCCCTATTGAGAATTCTCTGTTTAAAAATTCCCAGTTTTAATTGAGTCATTTGTTTTCTTGATATCTAGCCTTTTGAGTTCTTTATACATTTTGTTTGAGTTTTTTTGTAGAATTTTGGATATTAGCCCTCTATTGGGTGTGTAGTTGATAAAAAAATATTTTACCATTCTGTAAGCTGCCACTTTGTCTGAATGATGGGATCTTTTGTCATGCAGAAGCTTTTCAGTTTCATGAGATCCCATTTATTAATTGTTGAAATTAGTGTCTGTGTTAATAGTGTTCTGCTCAGAAAGTCTTTTCCTATGTCATTGATTTCAGGGATCTTCCCTTCTTTTTCTTCTGTTAGGTTCAAGATATCTGGTTTTAGGTTGAGGTCTGTGTGGGAATTCCTTTCCATTAAATATTTTTTGGGATGTGGGGGTGTGTCAGCAATAGGGTGGCTTCTGTGTGCTGACATGATCTCTTATAAGGGAGAGAATGGTCTCCCATGTATTTCTGGTTTCTTCATCAAAGATCAGGAGTCCGTAGGCACTTGAATTACACCTGACTTCTCAGTGGAAACCATGAAAGCCAGAATGTCTTAGATAGATGTGCTGCCAACACTAAGAGACCATGAAGGAAATCCCAGAGTACTATTCGCAGCAAAGCTTGCATTCACCATCAATGGAGAAAAAAGATATTCCAGGACAAAAACAGATTTAAATAATAGGTAGCCACAAACCCAGCCTTACAGAAACTACTAGAAGGCAAAGCACAAACCAAGGAAGCTAAGAACACCCATAATAACACAGACATCTGACAACTCTCCACCACCACAACTCAAAGAAGGGAAACACACACTCTAATAGTAGGTTTCAACACTCCTCTCTCACCAATGGACAGGCTAAACAGACAGAAACTTAATGGAGCAATAAGAGATATCACAGATGTAGTGAAACAAATGAAATTAATAGACATCTATAGAACATTCCACCCAACAGAAAAGAAAATACCTTCTTCTCAGCATCTCATGGAACCTTCTCAAAAATTGATCACATAATCAGTAACAAAGCAAACATTCACAGATACAAAAGAAAATGTAGTAACCAGCTGTGCACTATTGGATTACCATGGAATAATGCTAGAATTCAACAACAATTCTACCCCCAGAATGCCTACAAACTCATGAAAACTGAACAGTCAACTACTCTCCAGAAGATGACATCAGATACCTTAGAATTAGAGATATAAGGGATTGTGAGCTGCCATATGGGTGCTGTTAACTGAACCTTTGTCCTCTGCAAGAGCGGCAAGTGCTCTTAATCATGGATTCATCAACCCAGCCCTAGAAGGTACTTCATTTTTTCCCTTAAACCCAGATGTCATTAGGAAAGATCCTTTTACAGATGGTGCTGAGAAAACTGGGTATGTACCTGTAGAAGAATGAAATCAGGTCGAGTCTCAAACTACATGAAACATTGAAAATAGATCACAGACTTCATGTGAAGACAGGACATGCTGAAACTGCAGGGAAGACACATCAACTATGTCCCGTGTCAACAATCATCCTATGCAGAGGTAGGAACTTCTGAATGGACTGTGACAGCAGAGAACACAACCCAAGGACTGACACATGGATTATAGCAAACTAAAAACCTGCCTAACAATGGAAGGAACCTCACAACTGAAGAGACAGCTTACAGATTTGAGAAATCATTGCCAACTCTGTATCGCATAGGGTTCTATTATGTAAAAACCGCCAAGATTAAACCAAATCCAATCCATACATGAGGTAATGAGGTGAGCAGACAGTCCTCAAAGGAAGAAATAGAAATGGCAAATAATATTTGATGATGGGTTCAACATCCTAAGCCATCAGGGAAAGGTGAAATTAAAATGATTTATACTCTCACCTTACTAGCTCAGAATGACTTTCATCAAGAAAACAGAACAACAGATGCTGGCAGGAATTTGAGGAAAGAGGAAACTTTACTCACTGCTAGTGAGCATAAATTGCAGCTACTGAGGAAATCAGTAAGTAGGTTTGTCAAAAATGAGAAAGTGGTGGGACAGATGTCTCAGGGAAAAGCACTGGCTGCTCTTACAGAGGAACTGGGTTTGGTTCCCAGCACCCACTTGGTGGCTCAGAACCATCTATAACTCCAGTTCCAGGGAATCCCTTTCTGGCCTCCACAGTCACCACGGATGTACACATATATTGCAGGAAAAATATTCACACACATAAAAATAAAAGATAAACAAATCTTTGAGGACGACAACCAAAACTATCACATGATCTGCCTATATGCCTCAGTGATAAATGCACTTCTTGTTCTTCCAGAGGACCAGCATTTGATTCCCAACACTCAAACCAGGCAGTTCACAACCACCTGTAACACAAGCCCCAGGAGGGTCTGACATCTCTCATCTCTGTGGTCACACACACACACACACACACACACACAGATTTAAAAGTAAAAAAATGACATTTGTAGGAAAATGGGTGAAATTTCAATTCAGAATGTTAGCTGAAATAAACTGCATTCAGATAAGCACTATGTTTTCTCTCATGTGTGCAGCCTTGATTGAAGTTTCTATGTGTGAGTGGGTCGGTGTCCATGTGTGGATGACTCATGAAACTAGAGAACTGTGAGAGGGAAAAAGAGACCTGAAGGATTAGGGTACAGGAACACTGACAGAAGATAATGCAATATTGTACTGGGAGAGCAGAAATTAGGTTGTTGTGGGCAATGGAAAAACAGCAAGAATGGGACAGAGGGGAGGGCAAGGCAAAGGCCAGAGGGCAGGGTGTGGAAGAAGAAAACATGTGTAAAAATGCCATTATGAAATCTACTACTTTGTAGCTAACTTAATAATCTTGTAATGGGAAATACTTGTTCCTGTAGCCATCGTCCCACTTGAAATGGAGTCCATGGGGCAGGTGTTGTGCTATATTAGTTCAGACATCTATTACAGTACCAGGCATATGGTCATGCGTAAAGCATTTGCTGAGCCAGTTGTTGCCATGCATGCATCTAATTCCAGCATTTAGAGGACTAAGGAAGGCCCAAAGATTCTGGCTAGAGACTCACCTAATCTGAGCAAGACCTTATCTTAAATAATAATTGCCTATTTGCCAAATACATTTTGATAGCAATTATTGAGCTTTGTATATTATGTCTGTCGGTGATTGGTTTGATTTTATTATGATGCCTATAAGTTGTTGTACACGCATATAGTAGCCTCTTGATAATTGTGTTTATTTTCTATGACAACTCTCATGTTTAAAAACCATTAGACATTTAATTATTTGAAAGCATTCATCTGTAAAATAATTTGTTAATAAAATCTTTTTTGAGAGTTAATATTTGATTTTTTCTGGTTATTTTGACTTTTCCATTTTGATATTTTATTGTTTATGCTGTAATCCCTCTTAATATCTATTTTCTAAAATTTAGAAAGGTTTTTGCTATACATACCAGGGTAACCTTGGACTTGTTATGTAGCTCAGGCTAACCTTGAACTCAAGATTCTCCTCTCAGCTTCCAGAGTGCTGGGATTACTGGCATGCACCACCATGTCTTGCTCAATTATTTTTAAAATAAATTATGTGTCTAGGTGTTTTGTAAACTTTGTACATCATGTGCACACAATGTTCAAGTAGGCCAGAAGAGGGCATCAGTTCCAGGGGACTGGAGTTACTGAGGGTTGTGATTGACCAAGCAGGTGCTGGCAATGAACACAGGCCCTTTGGAAGAACAAGTGCTCTTAACTGCTGAGCTACCTCTTCAGCCTCTCGTCAATTATTATGTACATGTATATTTATGCATATAAACATCTTCACTGCATGTACGCATGTGTGTTGTGTGCTCCTAGATGAGAAGAACTGCAGTTACAGATGGTTTGAGTTTCTGTGTGAGTGCCAGAAATTGAATTCAGGTCCTCTGCAAGAGCAAACAGTTTTCTTAATCACAGAAAAAACCCTCCAGTCCTACATACATATAGTTTTTCTTTTCTTTTATTCTTCTTTTTTTTTTTTGAGTCATGAGTTTACATAGCCCAGAACAATGGATTCTCCTGCTTTCCAAATCTGGGATTATAGGTATGTCCTACTGCACAAATATTTAGATCATCAACTCTTTTGGTTTTATGGGACAGAGTTTCTTTGTGTAGGCTTGGCTGTCTTGGAGCTCACTCTGTAGCCCAGGCTGGCCTCTAACGCATAGAGCTCTTCCTGCCTCTGGCTCCTGAGTGCTGGGATTAAAGGCATGTGCTCCCACCACTACCACCACCGGGCTTCATCAACTTTTTCTTCCTTCATTTCTTTTCCTTCCTTCCTTCCTTCCTTCCTTCCTTCCTTCCTTCCTTCCTTTTTTTCTTTAAAAACTTGTTTTTATTTATATGAGTACTCTACCTGCACGTCCAACTTTGTCAGACGAGGACATGGGATCACACTATAGACAGTTGTGAGCCAGTATGTGGTTACTGGGAACTGAACTCAGCACCTCTGGAAGAGTAAGCAGTGTTCTTAGATGCTGAGCCACCTCTTCAGACCCTCATCAACATTTTCTTATAGACTGATTTTTGTTTAAATTTTTCATGACTCAAACTAACTTGCACTATTACTAAACATAGACCATTTTTCATTTTAAGATTTCCTGGCTGTTATGTATTTTAGATAGGGTCTTACTATGTGACCCTGCCTGACCTGGAACTTGCAATCCCCCCAGTGTCTGATAACAAAGTGCTGGAATTGCTGATACAAGGCACACTCCTGACCTCTCTTTTATTGAGGAAGGGAAAAGGGTCTTCCTAGTAAAAAGTAGTTGTTTTGTTTTGTTTTGTTCTTTTTGATGGTACTAGGAATTGAGCCCAGGTCTGAAGCCACATGCTAAGAAAGTACTTTACCACAGGGCCATGTTTGTAGCCCATGTCAAATGCCATAGAAATTGTTAACGGTGAAAACAACTTTGTGTGGATTACTTGAATAGCTATTTTTGTAAAACTGTGGGTTTTACTTATACATTGCTTTTAAAAAAAACAATAAAACTGGGTGGTAGTGGCTCACACCTTTAATCCCAGCAAATCCCAGCACTCCTGAGCCAGAGGCAGGCAGATGTCTGTGAGTTCAGGGCCAGCCTGGTCTACAGAATGAGTTCCACTGACAGCCAGAGCTAGACAGAGAAACCCTGTCTCAGACAAACCAGAATTTAAACCACACTGCAAAATCACTCAAATCAGACAATTTAATACCTTATATAGATGTTGGATATTTTTCTGAATAAATACTTTATCATGGATAGGTCTTGTATCCTTTATTTTTTTAGAACTTGAAAACATACCAAGTTGCATATTAAGAAGGCAATCAAAAACATTTCCTTCTGTGTTCAAGTCTGCATTATTTCAAGGCTATCCATCACACACGCAAACACACACACACACACACATCGTAACAACAGCATCAAACATTAGTCTTTAAGCTTTAAATAACTAAAGACAATGCATTCCTTAAAGCAGGAGAGCATACCATGAAGTTACAGCAGTTTAGGTATAAAATATGGGGGGAATAAAATGTACTTCTGTGACAGGGATGTATCTCAGTGTTTTGTTCAGCTTGTGCTCAATCCTCAGCACCACAAATAACAAACCAAATTTCCTTGTGCATGACATTATCAACACATATATTATCCTTAAAGGTGTGTTTCAGGCCCATAGATCTTCTGTACCAAGTAGTCTAAAGGCCTGTTCAATAACCTAAACACTTTCGTCTCTATTTATGCCCCTATAACTGCTCCCTTTTTTGTACTCCCTTGTTTGCCATTGTGCCTTAAGGGAAAGTTGTCACCGAGTATCAAGAGTTAATATGCATGAAGAACTTTAGAGCAGTTGACCTATATAAACACTCAATAAATATTCAGAACAACTTGTAAAGGAGAGTCTGCCATTATCTCCATTAAAAAAGTGAAAAGTTCTATTTTATATTCTATGTATATTTTGTTTGTATAGGCATAACCACACATGCACGAGTGTGCCTATGGAAGTCACAAAAGGGGCACCAGATCTCCTTGAGCTGGAGTCACAGGCGGTTGTGACCTGCCCAATGTGGGTACTGGGAACTGAATTTGGGTCCTGTGGTAGAATAGGAACGACTCTAAACCACTGAGCAATCTCCCAGTATCTCCACTCTTTTTCTTTCTTTTTTTGGAAGACAGGTTTTTCTGTGTAGCTCTGGTTGTCTTGGAATTTGTCTGTAGACCAGGCTGGCCTCAAACCCAGAGATTAGACAGCCTCCGTTTAATTAAATACGTGCACCACCGCTCAACCTATCCCCATTCTTATACACAAGGGATTCAAAGTACAAAAAGGTGAGGTCATACCCCAGGTCATACAAATAACAGACTGTTTCCTGTCAATCTGTATCAAACTTCCCCACCTCCAATCCAGACAACTGCTGATCTAGACTAGACATGTTCTCCAAGGTATGTATATCTAGGTATCACTACATCAAAACTAAGATGTTGTTTGTTCTTCTCATGCTCATCCTTTCATGCATACATTGCTACCTAGAGACTGGCTGCTAGGACAGTCTGAATGCAGCAGCAGAATAGATTCTAACTGTCTTTCATTAGTCAGATATTAAAGGGATCTGACGTTAAAAGGGGAGACCATGTTTTGCTGCCCAATGAAATTGTTTTGCATTGGAAATATTTTAACTTTATTACATTTATTATTGTGTGTGTGTGTGTTTGTGAGAGAGAGAGAGAGAGAGAGAGAGAGAGAGACAGAGAGAGACAGAAAGAGAGCGAGCAGCTGGTGGTCAGTAGCTGCTGATGCAGCAGGTTCTCTTCTACCATGTGGGTCTGGGGATTGAAAGCAGGTGTTTGGGTTTGTTGATAAGTGCCTTTACCTGCTGAGTCATCTTGCTTACCCAGATTTTTTTTTTAAATTAAAAGCATTGTAGGTGGTGGTGGCACGCACCTTTAATCTGAGCACTTTGGAAGCAGAGAAAGGTATATCCCAAAGTTCGATGCTAACCTGGTCTACAGAGTGAATGCCAGGAAAACTAGGGCTGCATCGAGAAATCTTGTCTCCAAAACAAACCAAAACAAACAAAGAAGCAAATAAATAAATAAAACCATTTTAGTTTTGAAACCTTATAATAAGATTGTTATTTTAAATTGAGTTTATATTGACATTTTCTTAGTTTAATTGCTAATATAATTGATACTGCCAGACTTAGACAGTAAAACCAAAGCTCTCTGAAGGAATTACTAACCTTTGGAGAGTGAGCGACTCAAGTGTGGAACTAGAGAAGACCCACTTTCACCATCTGATTCTACAGTTTCTGAGAACTAGCTACAGAACATGGCAGCATGCAGCTGAGATCCATAGTTGGAGGCACTTACGCTTGACGGGTATAAAGGTCTGGTTCGTCGAGGTCCTGAGATCTTAATTCCTGTGTGGAGAGGCAGCCAGCACCACCGGTGGAAATGGAACTGCGCTTCATGCTCAGAACCTAATTCATGATTTCAATATCAGAAAAATGTTCCAGATGCAAGTGGATCATTAAGCAATAATTGTCACTTTTATTCTGAAGTAGAAGAGTAACTAAGTTTATTCCTTTACGATAGTATTTTCCCTGTGTGCTGTATTTGTTTGTCATGTATACTTAAGTCCTCACTAAAGATAACACCTATGCAACTTCAAGTATTCAATACACTCGAGCAAGACAATGCAAAAATGAACATATATGATTCCTGCATCACACGGCAATCCATGATCGCAAAATTTCAATGTGTTATCCCGAATACATCACTGGTATCTCTTATGTCTATTTCAATGGTAACTCACAGACTGCTTGACAAGAAATCTCAGGCTCCTTAACTCTCCTCAAAATGTTTCCTTTGGCTTCAAAATCAGGATTCATTCTCTTTTCCTAATATCTACTTTTCTTGCTTTATGTTTAACCCCATAGTTTAATACCCACTATTGTCTTTCTGGTTCTAATCTCCCTTTCAGTAAAGACAAGCAATCCGTTCCATAACATAATGTAGAGGCTGCTTCCATTCTCAAAATATTTTAGTATCATAAGCATACCTATGTCAGACCCTGTCTTCGTCTCTGCAGCACTAGATGCTAGCCACTCAGCTTTTTCTGGTCCTGCCCTGGCTTCTTTCTAGGATAAGACAGAACTCACTGTTGATAAAATTATATATATATATATGTAGTGAAGAGAAGTCACGCTATGCGATAAGGCTTATACAGGAGGCTTATTGGAAGATGAGAGAGAAGGGACAGAGAAGGCAGAGAGGGGAGCAGACTAGTCCCATGGGGTAAAGAGTGCGGGAGAGAGAGGGAGGTAGACACAGGAGAAGGGGGAGGTTAGGGGTAGGTCCACCTGTTACAAGGAACCATAGCAAATGTGCCCAGAAGTGGCTACAGGTGAAGTGCTCTTAGTGGCTACAGGTGAGGAGGTTTCCTGTCAGGACCCTAAGGACAGGCAGGCCAATGCAGATTCCCAAATACTAACACCAAATAATAACACCCACTTTATTGTTTGTTTGAGCTGGGGACTTTAGCACAATAGGCTGTGCACTGAGTCACATCACTCCTTGTTCGACTGCTTACATTCCACTTAGGTCTTATTCTCAAGCCTTCAGTTTCCCAGACTTTTTCTTCTTACATGGCTTTTCAGATGCTGCATTACCACAGGAACGCAGTGTTTTAACCTGTCCCTCCCAGGCAGTCCTCCCCTTCTCCCCCTCCCTGCGGAACACCTTGGTCAGCAATCAGCATCCTCTTTTCCCTCTCCAGGCGCTGCCCACACAAACTTACTGATCCCTGAACCCAGAACCTGGCAGATGCCGCCCCAGGTCTCTGATGCCACAGAGTTTCTTAGCAGGAACAGAGTTAACCCCATACCAGCAGTTACCTTTCTCTCTGGTTCTTGACCCCCAGCGCCCACTTCCAGTAAAATGCACAACTGCTTAGGAAGACACCCACCAATGCCAACCAGGAGCCATTTGGATTTTAAAGTCTCCGCCTGCGTGACGTCAGAAAGCCTCTTGCGAGTACTCTTAAGCAAGAAGGCTATGCCAGTTCCCAGACAGTGGTGGGAAGTCCTAGGGCAAAAGCTTAGATTTCTAAATCTTGCAGCTGTTGTGCCTCTGGCTAGAATTGTAGTTTTGTCCCTAGCAGCCCTTTTGAGTTTCAGTCTTTCCTAGCCATCAGTGTGTCTCCTCATCTGTATTTGAGACAATCAAGTACTTTTGCAGCAGTGCCCAGTTGTTTTCCATAGTATCTTTTATTGTTGTTTTGTTTTGTAAAATATCCCTGGGCCTGGTGAAATGGCTCCATGGGTAAGAGCACTGCCTGCTCTTCCAAAGAAATGGGTTAAATCCCCAGGACCCATAACTATAACTCTAATTTCAGGAGGTCTGATGCCCTCTTCTGGCCTTGGTGGGCACCAGACACACGTGTGGTATACAGACATACATGTAGGCAAAACACTTTATACATAAAATAAAAATAATAAAGATCTTTTTTAAAAAAATAAAGGCAAATAAAAAGTATTCTTGTACAGTTTTATCAGGACCTAAGTTCTCAAAATTCATTTCAACACTCATCTTAGTTTCAAGATGCCTTAAGAAGTACAAAATTTGCTGGTCAGTGGTGGTACATTCCTTTACTCCCAGTACTCAAGAGGCAGAGGCAGGGGGATCTCTGTGAGTTTGAGAAGAGTCTACAGAAGAAATACAAAATCACTTTAGCTAAGACATTTGAATTGGAAGTATTATCTCTGTTTGACCAAGATCTCCCATATTTTGTCATTACAAGGTCAATTAGTAAGACTATTGTAATAGCTATTGCTTATGCATTAACTACTCCTGGATTCTTTTTATAGAAGACTGAAGTGAGAAAGGATTAATGTTCTATGGGTGCTTAAATAAAGCAAGTTTTCACATACTAGTCCTTCTAAAATCATTCCTCGTCAAAGAACTCATTGAAACATTTTTTTTTGTACAAATTTTAAAAAGTTGAAGTCTACAGTCATCAGGCTGGTAGTCATAGACACACAAAAACCTGACAAGCTTGCTTTCTATGTCTACTTCTGAATGCCACTCAGGATCAAGTGAGATAATTGTATCAGGATTTTAGCTTAGTGATACATGGCGTTAATAAATTAAAATTCATCCTAAGGAATGTAGTGGGAAGAAATGATAATGTAATCAAGTTGAATTTAATTTGCTAGATATTTTATAATGACATTTTAAGTCATAAGCAACTGTAATATACTTTACTATTAGAAACTCTTTTAATTAATGCAGGCCACCTTATTCCCATGTGGTTATGCCGTGGCAGTATCTGTGAAAAATTCTTCAGAGCAGGTAATAGGGATATGTTACATCTCTTTTTATCTTCTTTTTTTTTCTGAGACAAGCTTGTCTATTTAACAGTCTTGGCTGTGTCCCTTTTTTACCTTTTATGTTAATTCTTTAAAAACAACTACTTCTTTATTTTATTTATTGTATTATGTGTAGTTGGAATTTCCCTTTGGGCCACCAAGAAACTCCCAAATAATTTATTATGAATGCTTCTTATTAATTATAAGTGCTTAGTCTTAGCTTAGGCTCGTCCTGCTAGCTTTTTGAACTTAATTTAACCTGTTTCTATTCATCTACATTTTTCCTTGGGGCTTTTTACCTTTCTTTTATTCTGTATGTCTTGGTTTCCTGCTTCCTCCATGTGTGTCTGATTGGCCACTGGTTTCTCCCTGGTATCTCTTTTTCTTTCTTCCTTTCTAAGCCTAAATTCCTCCTGCTACTCAGTTTCCCTGCCTGCAAGTCCTGCCTATACCTCTTTCTTGCTATTGGCCATTTAGCTTTTTGTTAGACTAATCAGGTGCCTTAGGCAGACAAGGTAAAACAGCAACACATTTTTACATATAATTCAACAAATGCAACACGTCTTTACATAGTTATACAAATATTTTGTAACAATGAAACATCATTTCTCCTTTTACTTTTTTTCTTCAAACCCGCTCTTATATGCCTCCTTGTTCCCTTTCAAATTCATGGATTTTTCATTAATTTTGTTACATGCATATGTGTATGTAACCTGCCCGATCTGTATGTTACTTGTCTGTATGCTGTCAGGGTTATAATTAGGTTGAAGGGAGATAAATACACAGGGAGAAAGGAGAGCAAAATAATAGTATGGATATGTGAAAAAAATCACAAGGATTCATACTGTTAAGTACCTAAGAAACTATAACACACGCATACTTTAATTTAGTATAATGTTATTTGTATGTATGATTCAGGGCTCACCATTTGGTATTGGATAAGCATTTCGTGTACTCTTCCCACAGTAGGACTAAAACTGTTTCTCCACTCCCGGCATTTGTGAGTTCCCTATAGTTCTTTGTGTAGGGCTGGTTGGCCCTTTGTCCCTTATAGATTGCCTCTTGTCCTTATTCAGCTCATACTTAAGCAGCCATGTTAATAAGATTTTATTGGTGTAGATTCTGACATTCCTAGGAGATACAATGTCACAGCAAACTCCATGATGCTCTGGCTCTTATAATCTATGTGTCCCCTCCTTTACAATGTTTCGTGATACTTACGTGTAGTGATATTTCATTTGTATTTTAATAAAGAAAGTTTAGCTGAAGATCAGAGAGTAAGTGGTAGCACACACCTTTAATCTCAGTAGCCACACTAGTTTGCCATAGAAACCTGGCGGTGCACGCCTTTAATCCCAGTGGTGCACATCTTTAATCCCAACCTAAAGAATGGAATGCAAGACAGAAGGAGAAAGCTCTCAGACACAGTCTCATCACCCTGTTATTTGATTTCTCTGTTAGATTGCCTTCACATATGCATTTATTTCAGGAAGCATCGACTGTATCAATACCCATGCCACTGCACACTACTTCCGTGGCCTTAGTTTTAGCTGTTTCTCCCTGTATACACTCCCTCGTCCCTCTATTTCTCTCCTTGCACCTCCCCTCACCAGCCTGTACCTTTCTATTCTATTTCTTCTTTCCTGATGAGATGCTTCTCTCCTCCTTAGTCTGTTACTCTATGCTTAATCTCTGTGATTCTGTATATCCACATGTAAGCTAATACATGCCACATTTGGCTTTCTGTGTCTGGGTACCTCACTCAGGGTGATTTCTCCCCCTAGTTCTACCCATTTACTGTGAATTTAATTCTTTTTAATGGCTGAGTAATATTCATTTGTATAAAGGTTCCAATTTTTATTATCCATTCATATTCATGTCTTGAATATGTTATCCAATTTCTGGGCATTATTAATAGAGCAGCAATGGACATGGTTGAGTAAGCGTCTCTGTGGTAGGATGAAGTTTCCTTTGGGTAAATGCCCAAGAGTGATAGAGCTGGATCACAAGGTAGATCAGTTCCCATCTGTCTAAGGTAAATCCACACTCATTTCCATAGTGACTGTATGAGTCTGCACTCCTACCAGCAGTGGATGAGTGTACCCCTTATTCTATGTCCTTGCCAGCAGGAACTGTCACTCGTATTATTGATCCTAAGGATTCTGACAGGTGTAAAATGGACTCTCAAAGCAGACTTGGTTTGCATTTCACTAATGACTGAGAATGTTGAACATTTAAGTCTTTCTCAGCCACTTAAGATTCCCTATTGAGAATTCTCTGTTTAAAAATTCCCAGTTTTAATTGAGTCATTTGTTTTCTTGATATCTAGCCTTTTGAGTTCTTTATACATTTTGTTTGAGTTTTTTTGTAGAATTTTGGATATTAGCCCTCTATTGGGTGTGTAGTTGATAAAAAAATATTTTACCATTCTGTAAGCTGCCACTTTGTCTGAATGATGGGATCTTTTGTCATGCAGAAGCTTTTCAGTTTCATGAGATCCCATTTATTAATTGTTGAAATTAGTGTCTGTGTTAATAGTGTTCTGCTCAGAAAGTCTTTTCCTATGTCATTGATTTCAGGGATCTTCCCTTCTTTTTCTTCTGTTAGGTTCAAGATATCTGGTTTTAGGTTGAGGTCTGTGTGGGAATTCCTTTCCATTAAATATTTTTTGGGATGTGGGGGTGTGTCAGCAATAGGGTGGCTTCTGTGTGCTGACATGATCTCTTATAAGGGAGAGAATGGTCTCCCATGTATTTCTGGTTTCTTCATCAAAGATCAGGAGTCCGTAGGCACTTGAATTACACCTGACTTCTCAGTGGAAACCATGAAAGCCAGAATGTCTTAGATAGATGTGCTGCCAACACTAAGAGACCATGAAGGCAATCCCAGAGTACTATTCGCAGCAAAGCTTGCATTCACCATCAATGGAGAAAAAAGATATTCCAGGACAAAAACAGATTTAAATAATAGGTAGCCACAAACCCAGCCTTACAGAAACTACTAGAAGGCAAAGCACAAACCAAGGAAGCTAAGAACACCCATAATAACACAGACATCTGACAACTCTCCACCACCACAACTCAAAGAAGGGAAACACACACTCTAATAGTAGGTTTCAACACTCCTCTCTCACCAATGGACAGGATAAACAGACAGAAACTTAATGGAGCAATAAGAGATATCACAGATGTAGTGAAACAAATGAAATTAATAGACATCTATAGAACATTCCACCCAACAGAAAAGAAAATACCTTCTTCTCAGCATCTCATGGAACCTTCTCAAAAATTGATCACATAATCAGTAACAAAGCAAACATTCACAGATACAAAAGAAAATGTAGTAACCAGCTGTGCACTATTGGATTACCATGGAATAATGCTAGAATTCAACAACAATTCTACCCCCAGAATGCCTACAAACTCATGAAAACTGAACAGTCAACTACTCTCCAGAAGATGACATCAGATACCTTAGAATTAGAGATATAAGGGATTGTGAGCTGCCATATGGGTGCTGTTAACTGAACCTTTGTCCTCTGCAAGAGCGGCAAGTGCTCTTAATCATGGATTCATCAACCCAGCCCTAGAAGGTACTTCATTTTTTCCCTTAAACCCAGATGTCATTAGGAAAGATCCTTTTACAGATGGTGCTGAGAAAACTGGGTATGTACCTGTAGAAGAATGAAATCAGGTCGAGTCTCAAACTACATGAAACATTGAAAATAGATCACAGACTTCATGTGAAGACAGGACATGCTGAAACTGCAGGGAAGACACATCAACTATGTCCCGTGTCAACAATCATCCTATGCAGAGGTAGGAACTTCTGAATGGACTGTGACAGCAGAGAACACAACCCAAGGACTGACACATGGATTATAGCAAACTAAAAACCTGCCTAACAATGGAAGGAACCTCACAACTGAAGAGACAGCTTACAGATTTGAGAAATCATTGCCAACTCTGTATCGCATAGGGTTCTATTATGTAAAAACCGCCAAGATTAAACCAAATCCAATCCATACATGAGGTAATGAGGTGAGCAGACAGTCCTCAAAGGAAGAAATAGAAATGGCAAATAATATTTGATGATGGGTTCAACATCCTAAGCCATCAGGGAAAGGTGAAATTAAAATGATTTATACTCTCACCTTACTAGCTCAGAATGACTTTCATCAAGAAAACAGAACAACAGATGCTGGCAGGAATTTGAGGAAAGAGGAAACTTTACTCACTGCTTGTGAGCATAAATTGCAGCTACTGAGGAAATCAGTAAGTAGGTTTGTCAAAAATGAGAAAGTGGTGGGACAGATGTCTCAGGGAAAAGCACTGGCTGCTCTTACAGAGGAACTGGGTTTGGTTCCCAGCACCCACTTGGTGGCTCAGAACCATCTATAACTCCAGTTCCAGGGAATCCCTTTCTGGCCTCCACAGTCACCACGGATGTACACATATATTGCAGGAAAAATATTCACACACATAAAAATAAAAGATAAACAAATCTTTGAGGACGACAACCAAAACTATCACATGATCTGCCTATATGCCTCAGTGATAAATGCACTTCTTGTTCTTCCAGAGGACCAGCATTTGATTCCCAACACTCAAACCAGGCAGTTCACAACCACCTGTAACACAAGCCCCAGGAGGGTCTGACATCTCTCATCTCTGTGGTCACACACACACACACACACACACACACACAGATTTAAAAGTAAAAAAATGACATTTGTAGGAAAATGGGTGAAATTTCAATTCAGAATGTTAGCTGAAATAAACTGCATTCAGATAAGCACTATGTTTTCTCTCATGTGTGCAGCCTTGATTGAAGTTTCTATGTGTGAGTGGGTCGGTGTCCATGTGTGGATGACTCATGAAACTAGAGAACTGTGAGAGGGAAAAAGAGACCTGAAGGATTAGGGTACAGGAACACTGACAGAAGATAATGCAATATTGTACTGGGAGAGCAGAAATTAGGTTGTTGTGGGCAATGGAAAAACAGCAAGAATGGGACAGAGGGGAGGGCAAGGCAAAGGCCAGAGGGCAGGGTGTGGAAGAAGAAAACATGTGTAAAAATGCCATTATGAAATCTACTACTTTGTAGCTAACTTAATAATCTTGTAATGGGAAATACTTGTTCCTGTAGCCATCGTCCCACTTGAAATGGAGTCCATGGGGCAGGTGTTGTGCTATATTAGTTCAGACATCTATTACAGTACCAGGCATATGGTCATGCGTAAAGCATTTGCTGAGCCAGTTGTTGCCATGCATGCATCTAATTCCAGCATTTAGAGGACTAAGGAAGGCCCAAAGATTCTGGCTAGAGACTCACCTAATCTGAGCAAGACCTTATCTTAAATAATAATTGCCTATTTGCCAAATACATTTTGATAGCAATTATTGAGCTTTGTATATTATGTCTGTCGGTGATTGGTTTGATTTTATTATGATGCCTATAAGTTGTTGTACACGCATATAGTAGCCTCTTGATAATTGTGTTTATTTTCTATGACAACTCTCATGTTTAAAAACCATTAGACATTTAATTATTTGAAAGCATTCATCTGTAAAATAATTTGTTAATAAAATCTTTTTTGAGAGTTAATATTTGATTTTTTCTGGTTATTTTGACTTTTCCATTTTGATATTTTATTGTTTATGCTGTAATCCCTCTTAATATCTATTTTCTAAAATTTAGAAAGGTTTTTGCTATACATACCAGGGTAACCTTGGACTTGTTATGTAGCTCAGGCTAACCTTGAACTCAAGATTCTCCTCTCAGCTTCCAGAGTGCTGGGATTACTGGCATGCACCACCATGTCTTGCTCAATTATTTTTAAAATAAATTATGTGTCTAGGTGTTTTGTAAACTTTGTACATCATGTGCACACAATGTTCAAGTAGGCCAGAAGAGGGCATCAGATCCAGGGGACTGGAGTTACTGAGGGTTGTGATTGACCAAGCAGGTGCTGGCAATGAACACAGGCCCTTTGGAAGAACAAGTGCTCTTAACTGCTGAGCTACCTCTTCAGCCTCTCGTCAATTATTATGTACATGTATATTTATGCATATAAACATCTTCACTGCATGTAAGCATGTGTGTTGTGTGCTCCTAGATGAGAAGAACTGCAGTTACAGATGGTTTGAGTTTCTGTGTGAGTGCCAGAAATTGAATTCAGGTCCTCTGCAAGAGCAAACAGTTTTCTTAATCACAGAAAAAACCCTCCAGTCCTACATACATATAGTTTTTCTTTTCTTTTATTCTTCTTTTTTTTTTTGAGTCATGAGTTTACATAGCCCAGAACAATGGATTCTCCTGCTTTCCAAATCTGGGATTATAGGTATGTCCTACTGCACAAATATTTAGATCATCAACTCTTTTGGTTTTATGGGACAGGGTTTCTTTGTGTAGGCTTGGCTGTCTTGGAGCTCACTCTGTAGCCCAGGCTGGCCTCTAACGCATAGAGCTCTTCCTGCCTCTGGCTCCTGAGTGCTGGGATTAAAGGCATGTGCTCCCACCACTACCACCACCGGGCTTCATCAACTTTTTCTTCCTTCATTTCTTTTCCTTCCTTCCTTCCTTCCTTCCTTCCTTCCTTTTTTTCTTTAAAAACTTATTTTTATTTATATGAGTACTCTACCTGCACGTCCAACTTTGTCAGACGAGGACATGGGATCACACTATAGACAGTTGTGAGCCAGTATGTGGTTACTGGGAACTGAACTCAGCACCTCTGGAAGAGTAAGCAGTGTTCTTAGATGCTGAGCCACCTCTTCAGACCCTCATCAACATTTTCTTATAGACTGATTTTTGTTTAAATTTTTCATGACTCAAACTAACTTGCACTATTACTAAACATAGACCATTTTTCATTTTAAGATTTCCTGGCTGTTATGTATTTTAGATAGGGTCTTACTATGTGACCCTGCCTGACCTGGAACTTGCAATCCCCCCAGTGTCTGATAACAAAGTGCTGGAATTGCTGATACAAGGCACACTCCTGACCTCTCTTTTATTGAGGAAGGGAAAAGGGTCTTCCTAGTAAAAAGTAGTTGTTTTGTTTTGTTTTGTTCTTTTTGATGGTACTAGGAATTGAGCCCAGGTCTGAAGCCACATGCTAAGAAAGTACTTTACCACAGGGCCATGTTTGTAGCCCATGTCAAATGCCATAGAAATTGTTAACGGTGAAAACAACTTTGTGTGGATTACTTGAATAGCTATTTTTGTAAAACTGTGGGTTTTACTTATACATTGCTTTTAAAAAAACAATAAAACTGGGTGCTAGTGGCTCACACCTTTAATCCCAGCAAATCCCAGCACTCCTGAGCCAGAGGCAGGCAGATGTCTGTGAGTTCAGGGCCAGCCTGGTCTACAGAATGAGTTCCACTGACAACCAGAGCTAGACAGAGAAACCCTGTCTCAGACAAACCAGAATTTAAATCACACTGCAAAATCACTCAAATCAGACAATTTAATACCTTATATAGATGTTGGATATTTTTCTGAATAAATACTTTATCATGGATAGGTCTTGTATCCTTTATTTTTTTAGAACTTGAAAACATACCAAGTTGCATATTAAGAAGGCAATCAAAAACATTTCCTTCTGTGTTCAAGTCTGCATTATTTCAAGGCTATCCATCACACACGCAAACACACACACACACATCGTAACAACAGCATCAAACATTAGTCTTTAAGCTTTAAATAACTAAAGACAATGCATTCCTTAAAGCAGGAGAGCATACCATGAAGTTACAGCAGTTTAGGTATAAAATATGGGGGGAATGAAATGTACTTCTGTGACAGGGATGTATCTCAGTGTTTTGTTCAGCTTGTGCTCAATCCTCAGCACCACAAATAACAAACCAAATTTCCTTGTGCATGACATTATCAACACATATATTATCCTTAAAGGTGTGTTTCAGGCCCATAGATCTTCTGTACCAAGTAGTCTAAAGGCCTGTTCAATAACCTAAACACTTTCGTCTCTATTTATGCCCCTATAACTGCTCCCTTTTTTGTACTCCCTTGTTTGCCATTGTGCCTTAAGGGAAAGTTGTCACCGAGTATCAAGAGTTAATATGCATGAAGAACTTAAGAGCAGTTGACCTATATAAACACTCAATAAATATTCAGAACAACTTGTAAAGGAGAGTCTGCCATTATCTCCATTAAAAAAGTGAAAAGTTCTATTTTATATTCTATGTATATTTTGTTTGTATAGGCATAACCACACATGCACGAGAGTGCCTATGGAGGTCACAAAAGGGGCACCAGATCTCCTTGAGCTGGAGTCACAGGCGGTTGTGACCTGCCCAATGTGGGTACTGGGAACTGAATTTGGGTCCTGTGGTAGAATAGGAACGACTCTAAACCACTGAGCAATCTCCCAGTATCTCCACTCTTTTTCTTTCTTTTTTTGGAAGACAGGTTTTTCTGTGTAGCTCTGGTTGTCTTGGAATTTATCTGTAGACCAGGCTGGCCTCAAACCCAGAGATTAGACTGCCTCCGTTTAATTAAATACGTGCACCACCGCTCAACCTATCCCCATTCTTATACACAAGGGATTCAAGGTACAAAAAGGTGAGGTCATACCCCAGGTCATACAAATAACAGACTGTTTCCTGTCAATCTGTATCAAACTTCCCCACCTCCAATCCAGACAACTGCTGATCTAGACTAGACATGTTCTCCAAGGTATGTATATCTAGGTATCACTACATCAAAACTAAGATGTTGTTTGTTCTTCTCATGCTCATCCTTTCATGCATACATTGCTACCTAGAGACTGGCTGCTAGGACAGTCTGAATGCAGCAGCAGAATAGATTCTAACTGTCTTTCATTAGTCAGATATTAAAGGGATCTGACGTTAAAAGGGGAGACCATGTTTTGCTGACCAATGAAATTGTTTTGCATTGGAAATATTTTAACTTTATTACATTTATTATTGTGTGTGTGTGTGTGTGAGAGAGAGAGAGAGAGAGAGACAGAAAGAGAGCGAGCAGCTGGTGTTCAGTAGCTGCTGATGCAGCAGGTTCTCTTCTACCATGTGGGTCTGGGGATTGAAAGCAGGTGTTTGGGTTTGTTGATAAGTGCCTTTACCTGCTGAGTCATCTTGCTTACCCAGATTTTTTTTTTAAATTAAAAGCATTGTAGGTGGTGGTGGCACGCACCTTTAATCTGAGCACTTTGGAAGCAGAGAAAGGTATATCCCAAAGTTCGATGCTAACCTGGTCTACAGAGTGAATGCCAGGAAAACTAGGGCTGCATCGAGAAATCTTGTCTCCAAAACAAACCAAAACAAACAAAGAAGCAAATAAATAAATAAAACCATTTTAGTTTTGAAACCTTATAATAAGATTGTTATTTTAAATTGAGCTTATATTGACATTTTCTTAGTTTAATTGCTAATATAATTAATACTGCCAGACTTAGACAGTAAAACCAAAGCTCTCTGAAGGAATTACTAACCTTTGGAGAGTGAGCGACTCAAGTGTGGAACTAGAGAAGACCCACTTTCACCATCTGATTCTACAGTTTCTGAGAACTAGCTACAGAACATGGCAGCATGCAGCTGAGATCCATAGTTGGAGGCACTTACGCTTGACGGGTATAAAGGCCTGGTTCGTCGAGGTCCTGAGATCTTAATTCCTGTGTGGAGAGGCAGCCAGCACCACCGGTGGAAATGGAACTGCGCTTCATGCTCAGAACCTAATTCATGATTTCAATATCAGAAAAATGTTCCAGATGCAAGTGGATCATTAAGCAATAATTGTCACTTTTATTCTGAAGTAGAAGAGTAACTAAGTTTATTCCTTTACGATAGTATTTTCCCTGTGTGCTGTATTTGTTTGTCATGTATACTTAAGTCCTCACTAAAGATAACACCTATGCAACTTCAAGTATTCAATACACTCGAGCAAGACAATGCAAAAATGAACATATATGATTCCTGCATCACACGGCAATCCATGATCGCAAAATTTCAATGTGTTATCCCGAATACATCACTGGTATCTCTTATGTCTATTTCAATGGTAACTCACAGACTGCTTGACAAGAAATCTCAGGCTCCTTAACTCTCCTCAAAATGTTTCCTTTGGCTTCAAAATCAGGATTCATTCTCTTTTCCTAATATCTACTTTTCTTGCTTTATGTTTAACCCCATAGTTTAATACCCACTATTGTCTTTCTGGTTCTAATCTCCCTTTCAGTAAAGACAAGCAATCCGTTCCATAACATAATGTAGAGGCTGCTTCCATTCTCAAAATATTTTAGTATCATAAGCATACCTATGTCAGACCCTGTCTTCGTCTCTGCAGCACTAGATGCTAGCCACTCAGCTTTTTCTGGTCCTGCCCTGGCTTCTTTCTAGGATAAGACAGAACTCACTGTTGATAAAATTATATATATATATATGTAGTGAAGAGAAGTCACGCTATGCGATAAGGCTTATACAGGAGGCTTATTGGAAGATGAGAGAGAAGGGACAGAGAAGGCAGAGAGGGGAGCAGACTAGTCCCATGGGGTAAAGAGTGCGGGAGAGAGA
Organism: Chionomys nivalis; assembly: GCF_950005125.1. NCBI lineage: Eukaryota > Metazoa > Chordata > Mammalia > Rodentia > Cricetidae > Chionomys > Chionomys nivalis. The sequence goes on along the minus strand of NC_080088.1, from coordinate 127,145,431 downwards.
GGGAGGTAGACACAGGAGAAGGGGGAGGTTAGGGGTAGGTCCACCTGTTACAAGGAACCATAGCAAATGTGCCCAGAAGTGGCTACAGGTGAAGTGCTCTTAGTGGCTACAGGTGAGGAGGTTTCCTGTCAGGACCCTAAGGACAGGCAGGCCAATGCAGATTCCCAAATACTAACACCAAATAATAACACCCACTTTATTGTTTGTTTGAGCTGGGGACTTTAGCACAATAGGCTGTGCACTGAGTCACATCACTCCTTGTTCGACTGCTTACATTCCACTTAGGTCTTATTCTCAAGCCTTCAGTTTCCCAGACTTTTTCTTCTTACATGGCTTTTCAGATGCTGCATTACCACAGGAACGCAGTGTTTTAACCTGTCCCTCCCAGGCAGTCCTCCCCTTCTCCCCCTCCCTGCGGAACACCTTGGTCAGCAATCAGCATCCTCTTTTCCCTCTCCAGGCGCTGCCCACACAAACTTACTGATCCCTGAACCCAGAACCTGGCAGATGCCGCCCCAGGTCTCTGATGCCACAGAGTTTCTTAGCAGGAACAGAGTTAACCCCATACCAGCAGTTACCTTTCTCTCTGGTTCTTGACCCCCAGCGCCCACTTCCAGTAAAATGCACAACTGCTTAGGAAGACACCCACCAATGCCAACCAGGAGCCATTTGGATTTTAAAGTCTCCGCCTGCGTGACGTCAGAAAGCCTCTTGCGAGTACTCTTAAGCAAGAAGGCTATGCCAGTTCCCAGACAGTGGTGGGAAGTCCTAGGGCAAAAGCTTAGATTTCTAAATCTTGCAGCTGTTGTGCCTCTGGCTAGAATTGTAGTTTTGTCCCTAGCAGCCCTTTTGAGTTTCAGTCTTTCCTAGCCATCAGTGTGTCTCCTCATCTGTATTTGAGACAATCAAGTACTTTTGCAGCAGTGCCCAGTTGTTTTCCATAGTATCTTTTATTGTTGTTTTGTTTTGTAAAATATCCCTGGGCCTGGTGAAATGGCTCCATGGGTAAGAGCACTGCCTGCTCTTCCAAAGAAATGGGTTAAATCCCCAGGACCCATAACTATAACTCTAATTTCAGGAGGTCTGATGCCCTCTTCTGGCCTTGGTGGGCACCAGACACACGTGTGGTATACAGACATACATGTAGGCAAAACACTTTATACATAAAATAAAAATAATAAAGATCTTTTTTAAAAAAATAAAGGCAAATAAAAAGTATTCTTGTACAGTTTTATCAGGACCTAAGTTCTCAAAATTCATTTCAACACTCATCTTAGTTTCAAGATGCCTTAAGAAGTACAAAATTTGCTGGTCAGTGGTGGTACATTCCTTTACTCCCAGTACTCAAGAGGCAGAGGCAGGGGGATCTCTGTGAGTTTGAGAAGAGTCTACAGAAGAAATACAAAATCACTTTAGCTAAGACATTTGAATTGGAAGTATTATCTCTGTTTGACCAAGATCTCCCATATTTTGTCATTACAAGGTCAATTAGTAAGACTATTGTAATAGCTATTGCTTATGCATTAACTACTCCTGGATTCTTTTTATAGAAGACTGAAGTGAGAAAGGATTAATGTTCTATGGGTGCTTAAATAAAGCAAGTTTTCACATACTAGTCCTTCTAAAATCATTCCTCGTCAAAGAACTCATTGAAACATTTTTTTTTGTACAAATTTTAAAAAGTTGAAGTCTACAGTCATCAGGCTGGTAGTCATAGACACACAAAAACCTGACAAGCTTGCTTTCTATGTCTACTTCTGAATGCCACTCAGGATCAAGTGAGATAATTGTATCAGGATTTTAGCTTAGTGATACATGGCGTTAATAAATTAAAATTCATCCTAAGGAATGTAGTGGGAAGAAATGATAATGTAATCAAGTTGAATTTAATTTGCTAGATATTTTATAATGACATTTTAAGTCATAAGCAACTGTAATATACTTTACTATTAGAAACTCTTTTAATTAATGCAGGCCACCTTATTCCCATGTGGTTATGCCGTGGCAGTATCTGTGAAAAATTCTTCAGAGCAGGTAATAGGGATATGTTACATCTCTTTTTATCTTCTTTTTTTTTCTGAGACAAGCTTGTCTATTTAACAGTCTTGGCTGTGTCCCTTTTTTACCTTTTATGTTAATTCTTTAAAAACAACTACTTCTTTATTTTATTTATTGTATTATGTGTAGTTGGAATTTCCCTTTGGGCCACCAAGAAACTCCCAAATAATTTATTATGAATGCTTCTTATTAATTATAAGTGCTTAGTCTTAGCTTAGGCTCGTCCTGCTAGCTTTTTGAACTTAATTTAACCTGTTTCTATTCATCTACATTTTTCCTTGGGGCTTTTTACCTTTCTTTTATTCTGTATGTCTTGGTTTCCTGCTTCCTCCATGTGTGTCTGATTGGCCACTGGTTTCTCCCTGGTATCTCTTTTTCTTTCTTCCTTTCTAAGCCTAAATTCCTCCTGCTACTCAGTTTCCCTGCCTGCAAGTCCTGCCTATACCTCTTTCTTGCTATTGGCCATTTAGCTTTTTGTTAGACTAATCAGGTGCCTTAGGCAGACAAGGTAAAACAGCAACACATTTTTACATATAATTCAACAAATGCAACACGTCTTTACATAGTTATACAAATATTTTGTAACAATGAAACATCATTTCTCCTTTTACTTTTTTTCTTCAAACCCGCTCTTATATGCCTCCTTGTTCCCTTTCAAATTCATGGATTTTTCATTAATTTTGTTACATGCATATGTGTATGTAACCTGCCCGATCTGTATGTTACTTGTCTGTATGCTGTCAGGGTTATAATTAGGTTGAAGGGAGATAAATACACAGGGAGAAAGGAGAGCAAAATAATAGTATGGATATGTGAAAAAAATCACAAGGATTCATACTGTTAAGTACCTAAGAAACTATAACACACGCATACTTTAATTTAGTATAATGTTATTTGTATGTATGATTCAGGGCTCACCATTTGGTATTGGATAAGCATTTCGTGTACTCTTCCCACAGTAGGACTAAAACTGTTTCTCCACTCCCGGCATTTGTGAGTTCCCTATAGTTCTTTGTGTAGGGCTGGTTGGCCCTTTGTCCCTTATAGATTGCCTCTTGTCCTTATTCAGCTCATACTTAAGCAGCCATGTTAATAAGATTTTATTGGTGTAGATTCTGACATTCCTAGGAGATACAATGTCACAGCAAACTCCATGATGCTCTGGCTCTTATAATCTATGTGTCCCCTCCTTTACAATGTTTCGTGATACTTACGTGTAGTGATATTTCATTTGTATTTTAATAAAGAAAGTTTAGCTGAAGATCAGAGAGTAAGTGGTAGCACACACCTTTAATCTCAGTAGCCTCACTAGTTTGCAATAGAAACCTGGCTGTGCACGCCTTTAATCCCAGTGGTGCACATCTTTAATCCCAACCTAAAGAATGGAATGCAAGACAGAAGGAGAAAGCTCTCAGACACAGTCTCATCACCCTGTTATTTGATTTCTCTGTTAGATTGCCTTCACATATGCATTTATTTCAGGAAGCATCGACTGTATCAATACCCATGCCACTACACACTACTTCCGTGGCCTTAGTTTTAGCTGTTTCTCCCTGTATACACTCCCTCGTCCCTCTATTTCTCTCCTTGCACCTCCCCTCACCAGCCTGTACCTTTCTATTCTATTTCTTCTTTCCTGATGAGATGCTTCTCTCCTCCTTAGTCTGTTACTCTATGCTTAATCTCTGTGATTCTGTATATCCACATGTAAGCTAATACATGCCACATTTGGTTTTCTGTGTCTGGGTACCTCACTCAGGGTGATTTCTCCCCCTAGTTCTACCCATTTACTGTGAATTTAATTCTTTTTAATGGCTGAGTAATATTCATTTGTATAAAGGTTCCAATTTTTATCACGAGGTAGATCAGGTCCCATCTCTCTAAGGTAAATCCACACTCATTTCCATAGTGACTGTATGAGTCTGCACTCCTACCAGCAGTGGATGAGTGTACCCCTTATTCTATGTCCTTGCCAGCAGGAACTGTCACTCGTATTATTGATCGTAGGGATTCTGACAGGTGTAAAGTGGACTCTCAAAGCAGACTTGGTTTGCATTTCACTAATGACTGAGAATGTTGAACATTTAAGTCTTTCTCAGCCACTTAAGATTCCCTATTGAGAATTCTCTGTTTAAAAATTCCCAGTTTTAATTGAGTCATTTGTTTTCTTGATATCTAGCCTTTTGAGTTCTTTATACATTTTGTTTGAGTTTTTTTGTATAATTTTGGATATTAGCCCTCTATTGGGTGTGTAGTTGATAAAAAAATATTTTACCATTCTGTAAGCTGCCACTTTGTCTGAATGATGGGATCTTTTGTCATGCAGAAGCTTTTCAGTTTCATGAGATCCCATTTATTAATTGTTGAAATTAATGTCTGTGTTAATAGTGTTCTGCTCAGAAAGTCTTTTCCTATGTCATTGATTTCAGGGATCTTCCCTTCTTTTTCTTCTGTTAGGTTCAAGATATCTGGTTTTAGGTTGAGGTCTGTGTGGGAATTCCTTTCCATTAAATATTTTTTGGGATGTGGGGGTGTGTCAGCAATAGGGTGGCTTCTGTGTGCTGACATGATCTCTTATAAGGGAGAGAATGGTCTCCCATGTATTTCTGGTTTCTTCATCAAAGATCAGGAGTCCATAGGCACTTGAATTACACCTGACTTCTCAGTGGAAACCATGAAAGCCAGAATGTCTTAGATAGATGTGCTGCCAACACTAAGAGACCATGAAGGCAATCCCAGAGTACTATTCGCAGCAAAGCTTGCATTCACCATCAATGGAGAAAAAAGATATTCCAGGACAAAAACAGATTTAAATAATAGGTAGCCACAAACCCAGCCTTACAGAAACTACTAGAAGGCAAAGCACAAACCAAGGAAGCTAAGAACACCCATAATAACACAGACATCAGACAACTCTCCACCACCACAACTCAAAGAAGGGAAACACACACTCTAATAGTAGGTTTCAACACTCCTCTCTCACCAATGGACAGGATAAATAGACAGAAACTTAATGGAGCAATAAGAGATATCACAGATGTAGTGAATCAAATGAAATTAATAGACACCTATAGAACATTCCACCCAACAGAAAAGAAAATACCTTCTTCTCAGCATCTCATGGAACCCTCTCAAAAATTGATCACATAATCAGTAACAAAGCAAACATTCACAGATACAAAAGAAAATGTAGTAACCAGCTGCGTACGATTGGATTACCATGGAATAATGCTAGAATTCAACAACAATTCTACCCCCAGAATGCCTACAAACTCATGAAAACTGAACAGTCAACTACTCTCCAGAAGATGACATCAGATAGCTTAGAATTAGAGATATAAGGGATTGTGGGCTGCCATATGGGTGCTGTTAACTGAACCTTTGTCCTCTGCAAGAGCAGCAAGTGCTCTTAATCATGGATTCATCATCCCAGCCCTAGCAGGTACTTCATTTTTCCCTTAAACCCAGATGTCATTAGGAAAGATCCTTTTACAGATGGTGCTGAGAAAACTGGGTATGTACCTGTAGAAGAATGAAATCAGGTCGAGTCTCAAACTACATGAAACATTGAAAATAGATCACAGACTTCATGTGAAGACAGGACATACTGAAACTTCAGGGAAGACACATCAACTATATCCCGTGTCAACAATCATCCTATGCAGAGGTAGGAACTTCTGAATGGACTGTGACAGCAGAGAACACAACCCAAGGACTGACACATGGATTATAGCAAACTAAAAACCTGCCTAACAATGGAAGGAACCTCACAACTGAAGAGACAGCTTACAGATTTGAGAAATCATTGCCAACTCTGTATCGCATAGGGTTCTATTATGTAAAAACAGCCAAGATTAAACCAAATCCAATCCATACATGAGGTAATGAGGTGAGCAGACAGTCCTCAAAGGAAGAAATAGAAATGGCAAATAATATTTGATGATGGGTTCAACATCCTAAGCCATCAGGGAAAGGTGAAATTAAAATGATTTATACTCTCACCTTACTAGCTCAGAATGACTTTCATCAAGAAAACAGAACAACAGATGCTGGCAGGAATTTGAGGAAAGAGGAAACTTTACTCACTGCTTGTGAGCATAAATTGCAGCTACTGAGGAAATCAGTAAGTAGGTTTGTCAAAAATGAGAAAGTGGTGGGACAGATGTCTCAGGGAAAAGCACTGGCTGCTCTTACAGAGGAACTGGGTTTGGTTCCCAGCACCCACTTGGTGGCTCAGAACCATCTATAACTCCAGTTCCAGGGAATCCCTTTCTGGCCTCCACAGTCACCACGGATGTACACATATATTGCAGGAAAAATATTCACACACATAAAAATAAAAGATAAACAAATCTTTGAGAACGACAACCAAAACTATCACATGATCTGCCTATATGCCTCAGTGATAAAGAGCACTTCTTGTTCTTCCAGGGGACCAGCATTTGATTCCCAACACTCAAACCAGGCAGTTCACAACCACCTGTAACACAAGCCCCAGGAGGGTCTGACATCTCTCATCTCTGTGGTCACACACACACACAGACACACACACACACATATACACAGATTTAAAAGTAAAAAAATGACATTTGTAGGAAAATGGGTGAAATTACAGTTCAGAATGTTAGCTGAAATAAACTGCATTCAGATAAGCACTATGTTTTCTCTCATGTGTGTATTCTTGATTGAAGTTTCTATGTGTGAGTGGGTCGGTGTCCATGTGTGGATGACTCATGAAACTAGAGAACTGTGAGAGGGAAAAAGAGACCTGAAGGATTAGGGTACAGGAACACTGACAGAAGATAATGCAATATTGTACTGGGAGAGCAGAAATTAGGTTGTTGTGGGCAATGGAAAAACAGCAAGAATGGGACAGAGGGGAGGGCAAGGCAAAGGCCAGAGGGCAGGGTGTGGAAGAAGAAAACATGTGTAAAAATGCCATTATGAAATCTACTACTTTGTAGCTAACTTAATAATCTTGTAATGGGAAATACTTGTTCCTGTAGCCATCGTCCCACTTGAAATGGAGTCCATGGGGCAGGTGTTGTGCTATATTAGTTCAGACATCTATTACAGTACCAGGCATATGGTCATGCGTAAAGCATTTGCTGAGCCAGTTGTTGCCATGCATGCATCTAATTCCAGCATTTAGAGGACTAAGGAAGGCCCAAAGATTCTGGCTAGAGACTCACCTAATCTGAGCAAGACCTTATCTTAAATAATAATTGCCTATTTGCCAAATACATTTTGATAGCAATTATTGAGCTTTGTATATTATGTCTGTCGGTGATTGGTTTGATTTTATTATGATGCCTATAAGTTGTTGTACACGCATATAGTAGCCTCTTGATAATTGTGTTTATTTTCTATGACAACTCTCATGTTTAAAAACCATTAGACATTTAATTATTTGAAAGCATTCATCTGTAAAATAATTTGTTAATAAAATCTTTTTTGAGAGTTAATATTTGATTTTTTCTGGTTATTTTGACTTTTCCATTTTGATATTTTATTGTTTATGCTGTAATCCCTCTTAATATCTATTTTCTAAAATTTAGAAAGGTTTTTGCTATACATACCAGGGTAACCTTGGACTTGTTATGTAGCTCAGGCTAACCTTGAACTCAAGATTCTCCTCTCAGCTTCCAGAGTGCTGGGATTACTGGCATGCACCACCATGTCTTGCTCAATTATTTTTAAAATAAATTATGTGTCTAGGTGTTTTGTAAACTTTGTACATCATGTGCACACAATGTTCAAGTAGGCCAGAAGAGGGCATCAGATCCAGGGGACTGGAGTTACTGAGGGTTGTGATTGACCAAGCAGGTGCTGGCAATGAACACAGGCCCTTTGGAAGAACAAGTGCTCTTAACTGCTGAGCTACCTCTTCAGCCTCTCGTCAATTATTATGTACATGTATATTTATGCATATAAACATCTTCACTGCATGTACGCATGTGTGTTGTGTGCTCCTAGATGAGAAGAACTGCAGTTACAGATGGTTTGAGTTTCTGTGTGAGTGCCAGAAATTGAATTCAGGTCCTCTGCAAGAGCAAACAGTTTTCTTAATCACAGAAAAAACCCTCCAGTCCTACATACATATAGTTTTTCTTTTCTTTTATTCTTCTTTTTTTTTTTGAGTCATGAGTTTACATAGCCCAGAACAATGGATTCTCCTGCTTTCCAAATCTGGGATTATAGGTATGTCCTACTGCACAAATATTTAGATCATCAACTCTTTTGGTTTTATGGGACAGGGTTTCTTTGTGTAGGCTTGGCTGTCTTGGAGCTCACTCTGTAGCCCAGGCTGGCCTCTAACGCATAGAGCTCTTCCTGCCTCTGGCTCCTGAGTGCTGGGATTAAAGGCATGTGCTCCCACCACTACCACCACCGGGCTTCATCAACTTTTTCTTCCTTCATTTCTTTTCCTTCCTTCCTTCCTTCCTTCCTTCCTTCCTTCCTTCCTTTTTTTCTTTAAAAACTTATTTTTATTTATATGAGTACTCTACCTGCACGTCCAACTTTGTCAGACGAGGACATGGGATCACACTATAGACAGTTGTGAGCCAGTATGTGGTTACTGGGAACTGAACTCAGCACCTCTGGAAGAGTAAGCAGTGTTCTTAGATGCTGAGCCACCTCTTCAGACCCTCATCAACATTTTCTTATAGACTGATTTTTGTTTAAATTTTTCATGACTCAAACTAACTTGCACTATTACTAAACATAGACCATTTTTCATTTTAAGATTTCCTGGCTGTTATGTATTTTAGATAGGGTCTTACTATGTGACCCTGCCTGACCTGGAACTTGCAATCCCCCCAGTGTCTGATAACAAAGTGCTGGAATTGCTGATACAAGGCACACTCCTGACCTCTCTTTTATTGAGGAAGGGAAAAGGGTCTTCCTAGTAAAAAGTAGTTGTTTTGTTTTGTTTTGTTCTTTTTGATGGTACTAGGAATTGAGCCCAGGTCTGAAGCCACATGCTAAGAAAGTACTTTACCACAGGGCCATGTTTGTAGCCCATGTCAAATGCCATAGAAATTGTTAACGGTGAAAACAACTTTGTGTGGATTACTTGAATAGCTATTTTTGTAAAACTGTGGGTTTTACTTATACATTGCTTTTAAAAAAAACAATAAAACTGGGTGGTAGTGGCTCACACCTTTAATCCCAGCAAATCCCAGCACTCCTGAGCCAGAGGCAGGCAGATGTCTGTGAGTTCAGGGCCAGCCTGGTCTACAGAATGAGTTCCACTGACAGCCAGAGCTAGACAGAGAAACCCTGTCTCAGACAAACCAGAATTTAAACCACACTGCAAAATCACTCAAATCAGACAATTTAATACCTTATATAGATGTTGGATATTTTTCTGAATAAATACTTTATCATGGATAGGTCTTGTATCCTTTATTTTTTTAGAACTTGAAAACATACCAAGTTGCATATTAAGAAGGCAATCAAAAACATTTCCTTCTGTGTTCAAGTCTGCATTATTTCAAGGCTATCCATCACACACGCAAACACACACACACACACACACACATCGTAACAACAGCATCAAACATTAGTCTTTAAGCTTTAAATAACTAAAGACAATGCATTCCTTAAAGCAGGAGAGCATACCATGAAGTTACAGCAGTTTAGGTATAAAATATGGGGGGAATAAAATGTACTTCTGTGACAGGGATGTATCTCAGTGTTTTGTTCAGCTTGTGCTCAATCCTCAGCACCACAAATAACAAACCAAATTTCCTTGTGCATGACATTATCAACACATATATTATCCTTAAAGGTGTGTTTCAGGCCCATAGATCTTCTGTACCAAGTAGTCTAAAGGCCTGTTCAATAACCTAAACACTTTCGTCTCTATTTATGCCCCTATAACTGCTCCCTTTTTTGTACTCCCTTGTTTGCCATTGTGCCTTAAGGGAAAGTTGTCACCGAGTATCAAGAGTTAATATGCATGAAGAACTTAAGAGCAGTTGACCTATATAAACACTCAATAAATATTCAGAACAACTTGTAAAGGAGAGTCTGCCATTATCTCCATTAAAAAAGTGAAAAGTTCTATTTTATATTCTATGTATATTTTGTTTGTATAGGCATAACCACACATGCACGAGAGTGCCTATGGAGGTCACAAAAGGGGCACCAGATCTCCTTGAGCTGGAGTCACAGGCGGTTGTGACCTGCCCAATGTGGGTACTGGGAACTGAATTTGGGTCCTGTGGTAGAATAGGAACGACTCTAAACCACTGAGCAATCTCCCAGTATCTCCACTCTTTTTCTTTCTTTTTTTGGAAGACAGGTTTTTCTGTGTAGTTCTGGTTGTCTTGGAATTTGTCTGTAGACCAGGCTGGCCTCAAACCCAGAGATTAGACAGCCTCCGTTTAATTAAATACGTGCACCACCGCTCAACCTATCCCCATTCTTATACACAAGGGATTCAAAGTACAAAAAGGTGAGGTCATACCCCAGGTCATACAAATAACAGACTGTTTCCTGTCAATCTGTATCAAACTTCCCCACCTCCAATCCAGACAACTGCTGATCTAGACTAGACATGTTCTCCAAGGTATGTATATCTAGGTATCACTACATCAAAACTAAGATGTTGTTTGTTCTTCTCATGCTCATCCTTTCATGCATACATTGCTACCTAGAGACTGGCTGCTAGGACAGTCTGAATGCAGCAGCAGAATAGATTCTAACTGTCTTTCATTAGTCAGATATTAAAGGGATCTGACGTTAAAAGGGGAGACCATGTTTTGCTGACCAATGAAATTGTTTTGCATTGGAAATATTTTAACTTTATTACATTTATTATTGTGTGTGTGTGTGTGTGTGTGTGTGAGAGAGAGAGAGAGAGAGAGAGAGAGAGAGAGAGAGAGAGAGACAGAAAGAGAGCGAGGAGCTGGTGTTCAGTAGCTGCTGATGCAGCAGGTTCTCTTCTACCATGTGGGTCTGGGGATTGAAAGCAGGTGTTTGGGTTTGTTGATAAGTGCCTTTACCTGCTGAGTCATCTTGCTTACCCAGATTTTTTTTTTTAAATTAAAAGCATTGTAGGTGGTGGTGGCACGCACCTTTAATCTGAGCACTTTGGAAGCAGAGAAAGGTATATCCCAAAGTTCGATGCTAACCTGGTCTACAGAGTGAATGCCAGGAAAACTAGGGCTGCATCGAGAAATCTTGTCTCCAAAACAAACCAAAACAAACAAAGAAGCAAATAAATAAATAAAACCATTTTAGTTTTGAAACCTTATAATAAGATTGTTATTTTAAATTGAGCTTATATTGACATTTTCTTAGTTTAATTGCTAATATAATTAATACTGCCAGACTTAGACAGTAAAACCAAAGCTCTCTGAAGGAATTACTAACCTTTGGAGAGTGAGCGACTCAAGTGTGGAACTAGAGAAGACCCACTTTCACCATCTGATTCTACAGTTTCTGAGAACTAGCTACAGAACATGGCAGCATGCAGCTGAGATCCATAGTTGGAGGCACTTACGCTTGACGGGTATAAAGGCCTGGTTCGTCGAGGTCCTGAGATCTTAATTCCTGTGTGGAGAGGCAGCCAGCACCACCGGTGGAAATGGAACTGCGCTTCATGCTCAGAACCTAATTCATGATTTCAATATCAGAAAAATGTTCCAGATGCAAGTGGATCATTAAGCAATAATTGTCACTTTTATTCTGAAGTAGAAGAGTAACTAAGTTTATTCCTTTACGATAGTATTTTCCCTGTGTGCTGTATTTGTTTGTCATGTATACTTAAGTCCTCACTAAAGATAACACCTATGCAACTTCAAGTATTCAATACACTCGAGCAAGACAATGCAAAAATGAACATATATGATTCCTGCATCACACGGCAATCCATGATCGCAAAATTTCAATGTGTTATCCCGAATACATCACTGGTATCTCTTATGTCTATTTCAATGGTAACTCACAGACTGCTTGACAAGAAATCTCAGGCTCCTTAACTCTCCTCAAAATGTTTCCTTTGGCTTCAAAATCAGGATTCATTCTCTTTTCCTAATATCTACTTTTCTTGCTTTATGTTTAACCCCATAGTTTAATACCCACTATTGTCTTTCTGGTTCTAATCTCCCTTTCAGTAAAGACAAGCAATCCGTTCCATAACATAATGTAGAGGCTGCTTCCATTCTCAAAATATTTTAGTATCATAAGCATACCTATGTCAGACCCTGTCTTCGTCTCTGCAGCACTAGACGCTAGCCACTCAGCTTTTTCTGGTCCTGCCCTGGCTTCTTTCTAGGATAAGACAGAACTCACTGTTGATAAAATTATATATATATATATATATATATATATATATATATATATATATATATATATATATGTAGTGAAGAGAAGTCACGCTATGCGATAAGGCTTATACAGGAGGCTTATTGGAAGATGAGAGAGAAGGGACAGAGAAGGCAGAGAGGGGAGCAGACTAGTCCCATGGGGTAAAGAGTGCGGGAGAGAGAGGGAGGTAGACACAGGAGAAGGGGGAGGTTAGGGGTAGGTCCACCTGTTACAAGGAACCATAGCAAATGTGCCCAGAAGTGGCTACAGGTGAAGTGCTCTTAGTGGCTACAGGTGAGGAGGTTTCCTGTCAGGACCCTAAGGACAGGCAGGCCAATGCAGATTCCCAAATACTAACACCAAATAATAACACCCACTTTATTGTTTGTTTGAGCTGGGGACTTTAGCACAATAGGCTGTGCACTGAGTCACATCACTCCTTGTTCGACTGCTTACATTCCACTTAGGTCTTATTCTCAAGCCTTCAGTTTCCCAGACTTTTTCTTCTTACATGGCTTTTCAGATGCTGCATTACCACAGGAACGCAGTGTTTTAACCTGTCCCTCCCAGGCAGTCCTCCCCTTCTCCCCCTCCCTGCGGAACACCTTGGTCAGCAATCAGCATCCTCTTTTCCCTCTCCAGGCGCTGCCCACACAAACTTACTGATCCCTGAACCCAGAACCTGGCAGATGCCGCCCCAGGTCTCTGATGCCACAGAGTTTCTTAGCAGGAACAGAGTTAACCCCATACCAGCAGTTACCTTTCTCTCTGGTTCTTGACCCCCAGCGCCCACTTCCAGTAAAATGCACAACTGCTTAGGAAGACACCCACCAATGCCAACCAGGAGCCATTTGGATTTTAAAGTCTCCGCCTGCGTGACGTCAGAAAGCCTCTTGCGAGTACTCTTAAGCAAGAAGGCTATGCCAGTTCCCAGACAGTGGTGGGAAGTCCTAGGGCAAAAGCTTAGATTTCTAAATCTTGCAGCTGTTGTGCCTCTGGCTAGAATTGTAGTTTTGTCCCTAGCAGCCCTTTTGAGTTTCAGTCTTTCCTAGCCATCAGTGTGTCTCCTCATCTGTATTTGAGACAATCAAGTACTTTTGCAGCAGTGCCCAGTTGTTTTCCATAGTATCTTTTATTGTTGTTTTGTTTTGTAAAATATCCCTGGGCCTGGTGAAATGGCTCCATGGGTAAGAGCACTGCCTGCTCTTCCAAAGAAATGGGTTAAATCCCCAGGACCCATAACTATAACTCTAATTTCAGGAGGTCTGATGCCCTCTTCTGGCCTTGGTGGGCACCAGACACACGTGTGGTATACAGACATACATGTAGGCAAAACACTTTATACATAAAATAAAAATAATAAAGATCTTTTTTAAAAAAATAAAGGCAAATAAAAAGTATTCTTGTACAGTTTTATCAGGACCTAAGTTCTCAAAATTCATTTCAACACTCATCTTAGTTTCAAGATGCCTTAAGAAGTACAAAATTTGCTGGTCAGTGGTGGTACATTCCTTTACTCCCAGTACTCAAGAGGCAGAGGCAGGGGGATCTCTGTGAGTTTGAGAAGAGTCTACAGAAGAAATACAAAATCACTTTAGCTAAGACATTTGAATTGGAAGTATTATCTCTGTTTGACCAAGATCTCCCATATTTTGTCATTACAAGGTCAATTAGTAAGACTATTGTAATAGCTATTGCTTATGCATTAACTACTCCTGGATTCTTTTTATAGAAGACTGAAGTGAGAAAGGATTAATGTTCTATGGGTGCTTAAATAAAGCAAGTTTTCACATACTAGTCCTTCTAAAATCATTCCTCGTCAAAGAACTCATTGAAACATTTTTTTTTGTACAAATTTTAAAAAGTTGAAGTCTACAGTCATCAGGCTGGTAGTCATAGACACACAAAAACCTGACAAGCTTGCTTTCTATGTCTACTTCTGAATGCCACTCAGGATCAAGTGAGATAATTGTATCAGGATTTTAGCTTAGTGATACATGGCGTTAATAAATTAAAATTCATCCTAAGGAATGTAGTGGGAAGAAATGATAATGTAATCAAGTTGAATTTAATTTGCTAGATATTTTATAATGACATTTTAAGTCATAAGCAACTGTAATATACTTTACTATTAGAAACTCTTTTAATTAATGCAGGCCACCTTATTCCCATGTGGTTATGCCGTGGCAGTATCTGTGAAAAATTCTTCAGAGCAGGTAATAGGGATATGTTACATCTCTTTTTATCTTCTTTTTTTTTCTGAGACAAGCTTGTCTATTTAACAGTCTTGGCTGTGTCCCTTTTTTACCTTTTATGTTAATTCTTTAAAAACAACTACTTCTTTATTTTATTTATTGTATTATGTGTAGTTGGAATTTCCCTTTGGGCCACCAAGAAACTCCCAAATAATTTATTATGAATGCTTCTTATTAATTATAAGTGCTTAGTCTTAGCTTAGGCTCGTCCTGCTAGCTTTTTGAACTTAATTTAACCTGTTTCTATTCATCTACATTTTTCCTTGGGGCTTTTTACCTTTCTTTTATTCTGTATGTCTTGGTTTCCTGCTTCCTCCATGTGTGTCTGATTGGCCACTGGTTTCTCCCTGGTATCTCTTTTTCTTTCTTCCTTTCTAAGCCTAAATTCCTCCTGCTACTCAGTTTCCCTGCCTGCAAGTCCTGCCTATACCTCTTTCTTGCTATTGGCCATTTAGCTTTTTGTTAGACTAATCAGGTGCCTTAGGCAGACAAGGTAAAACAGCAACACATTTTTACATATAATTCAACAAATGCAACACGTCTTTACATAGTTATACAAATATTTTGTAACAATGAAACATCATTTCTCCTTTTACTTTTTTTCTTCAAACCCGCTCTTATATGCCTCCTTGTTCCCTTTCAAATTCATGGATTTTTCATTAATTTTGTTACATGCATATGTGTATGTAACCTGCCCGATCTGTATGTTACTTGTCTGTATGCTGTCAGGGTTATAATTAGGTTGAAGGGAGATAAATACACAGGGAGAAAGGAGAGCAAAATAATAGTATGGATATGTGAAAAAAATCACAAGGATTCATACTGTTAAGTACCTAAGAAACTATAACACACGCATACTTTAATTTAGTATAATGTTATTTGTATGTATGATTCAGGGCTCACCATTTGGTATTGGATAAGCATTTCGTGTACTCTTCCCACAGTAGGACTAAAACTGTTTCTCCACTCCCGGCATTTGTGAGTTCCCTATAGTTCTTTGTGTAGGGCTGGTTGGCCCTTTGTCCCTTATAGATTGCCTCTTGTCCTTATTCAGCTCATACTTAAGCAGCCATGTTAATAAGATTTTATTGGTGTAGATTCTGACATTCCTAGGAGATACAATGTCACAGCAAACTCCATGATGCTCTGGCTCTTATAATCTATGTGTCCCCTCCTTTACAATGTTTCGTGATACTTACGTGTAGTGATATTTCATTTGTATTTTAATAAAGAAAGTTTAGCTGAAGATCAGAGAGTAAGTGGTAGCACACACCTTTAATCTCAGTAGCCTCACTAGTTTGCAATAGAAACCTGGCTGTGCACGCCTTTAATCCCAGTGGTGCACATCTTTAATCCCAACCTAAAGAATGGAATGCAAGACAGAAGGAGAAAGCTCTCAGACACAGTCTCATCACCCTGTTATTTGATTTCTCTGTTAGATTGCCTTCACATATGCATTTATTTCAGGAAGCATCGACTGTATCAATACCCATGCCACTACACACTACTTCCGTGGCCTTAGTTTTAGCTGTTTCTCCCTGTATACACTCCCTCGTCCCTCTATTTCTCTCCTTGCACCTCCCCTCACCAGCCTGTACCTTTCTATTCTATTTCTTCTTTCCTGATGAGATGCTTCTCTCCTCCTTAGTCTGTTACTCTATGCTTAATCTCTGTGATTCTGTATATCCACATGTAAGCTAATACATGCCACATTTGGTTTTCTGTGTCTGGGTACCTCACTCAGGGTGATTTCTCCCCCTAGTTCTACCCATTTACTGTGAATTTAATTCTTTTTAATGGCTGAGTAATATTCATTTGTATAAAGGTTCCAATTTTTATCACGAGGTAGATCAGGTCCCATCTCTCTAAGGTAAATCCACACTCATTTCCATAGTGACTGTATGAGTCTGCACTCCTACCAGCAGTGGATGAGTGTACCCCTTATTCTATGTCCTTGCCAGCAGGAACTGTCACTCGTATTATTGATCGTAGGGATTCTGACAGGTGTAAAGTGGACTCTCAAAGCAGACTTGGTTTGCATTTCACTAATGACTGAGAATGTTGAACATTTAAGTCTTTCTCAGCCACTTAAGATTCCCTATTGAGAATTCTCTGTTTAAAAATTCCCAGTTTTAATTGAGTCATTTGTTTTCTTGATATCTAGCCTTTTGAGTTCTTTATACATTTTGTTTGAGTTTTTTTGTATAATTTTGGATATTAGCCCTCTATTGGGTGTGTAGTTGATAAAAAAATATTTTACCATTCTGTAAGCTGCCACTTTGTCTGAATGATGGGATCTTTTGTCATGCAGAAGCTTTTCAGTTTCATGAGATCCCATTTATTAATTGTTGAAATTAATGTCTGTGTTAATAGTGTTCTGCTCAGAAAGTCTTTTCCTATGTCATTGATTTCAGGGATCTTCCCTTCTTTTTCTTCTGTTAGGTTCAAGATATCTGGTTTTAGGTTGAGGTCTGTGTGGGAATTCCTTTCCATTAAATATTTTTTGGGATGTGGGGGTGTGTCAGCAATAGGGTGGCTTCTGTGTGCTGACATGATCTCTTATAAGGGAGAGAATGGTCTCCCATGTATTTCTGGTTTCTTCATCAAAGATCAGGAGTCCGTAGGCACTTGAATTACACCTGACTTCTCAGTGGAAACCATGAAAGCCAGAATGTCTTAGATAGATGTGCTGCCAACACTAAGAGACCATGAAGGCAATCCCAGAGTACTATTCGCAGCAAAGCTTGCATTCACCATCAATGGAGAAAAAAGATATTCCAGGACAAAAACAGATTTAAATAATAGGTAGCCACAAACCCAGCCTTACAGAAACTACTAGAAGGCAAAGCACAAACCAAGGAAGCTAAGAACACCCATAATAACACAGACATCAGACAACTCTCCACCACCACAACTCAAAGAAGGGAAACACACACTCTAATAGTAGGTTTCAACACTCCTCTCTCACCAATGGACAGGATAAATAGACAGAAACTTAATGGAGCAATAAGAGATATCACAGATGTAGTGAATCAAATGAAATTAATAGACACCTATAGAACATTCCACCCAACAGAAAAGAAAATACCTTCTTCTCAGCATCTCATGGAACCCTCTCAAAAATTGATCACATAATCAGTAACAAAGCAAACATTCACAGATACAAAAGAAAATGTAGTAACCAGCTGCGTACGATTGGATTACCATGGAATAATGCTAGAATTCAACAACAATTCTACCCCCAGAATGCCTACAAACTCATGAAAACTGAACAGTCAACTACTCTCCAGAAGATGACATCAGATAGCTTAGAATTAGAGATATAAGGGATTGTGGGCTGCCATATGGGTGCTGTTAACTGAACCTTTGTCCTCTGCAAGAGCAGCAAGTGCTCTTAATCATGGATTCATCATCCCAGCCCTAGCAGGTACTTCATTTTTCCCTTAAACCCAGATGTCATTAGGAAAGATCCTTTTACAGATGGTGCTGAGAAAACTGGGTATGTACCTGTAGAAGAATGAAATCAGGTCGAGTCTCAAACTACATGAAACATTGAAAATAGATCACAGACTTCATGTGAAGACAGGACATACTGAAACTTCAGGGAAGACACATCAACTATATCCCGTGTCAACAATCATCCTATGCAGAGGTAGGAACTTCTGAATGGACTGTGACAGCAGAGAACACAACCCAAGGACTGACACATGGATTATAGCAAACTAAAAACCTGCCTAACAATGGAAGGAACCTCACAACTGAAGAGACAGCTTACAGATTTGAGAAATCATTGCCAACTCTGTATCGCATAGGGTTCTATTATGTAAAAACAGCCAAGATTAAACCAAATCCAATCCATACATGAGGTAATGAGGTGAGCAGACAGTCCTCAAAGGAAGAAATAGAAATGGCAAATAATATTTGATGATGGGTTCAACATCCTAAGCCATCAGGGAAAGGTGAAATTAAAATGATTTATACTCTCACCTTACTAGCTCAGAATGACTTTCATCAAGAAAACAGAACAACAGATGCTGGCAGGAATTTGAGGAAAGAGGAAACTTTACTCACTGCTTGTGAGCATAAATTGCAGCTACTGAGGAAATCAGTAAGTAGGTTTGTCAAAAATGAGAAAGTGGTGGGACAGATGTCTCAGGGAAAAGCACTGGCTGCTCTTACAGAGGAACTGGGTTTGGTTCCCAGCACCCACTTGGTGGCTCAGAACCATCTATAACTCCAGTTCCAGGGAATCCCTTTCTGGCCTCCACAGTCACCACGGATGTACACATATATTGCAGGAAAAATATTCACACACATAAAAATAAAAGATAAACAAATCTTTGAGAACGACAACCAAAACTATCACATGATCTGCCTATATGCCTCAGTGATAAAGAGCACTTCTTGTTCTTCCAGGGGACCAGCATTTGATTCCCAACACTCAAACCAGGCAGTTCACAACCACCTGTAACACAAGCCCCAGGAGGGTCTGACATCTCTCATCTCTGTGGTCACACACACACACACACAGACACACACACACACATATACACAGATTTAAAAGTAAAAAAATGACATTTGTAGGAAAATGGGTGAAATTACAGTTCAGAATGTTAGCTGAAATAAACTGCATTCAGATAAGCACTATGTTTTCTCTCATGTGTGTATTCTTGATTGAAGTTTCTATGTGTGAGTGGGTCGGTGTCCATGTGTGGATGACTCATGAAACTAGAGAACTGTGAGAGGGAAAAAGAGACCTGAAGGATTAGGGTACAGGAACACTGACAGAAGATAATGCAATATTGTACTGGGAGAGCAGAAATTAGGTTGTTGTGGGCAATGGAAAAACAGCAAGAATGGGACAGAGGGGAGGGCAAGGCAAAGGCCAGAGGGCAGGGTGTGGAAGAAGAAAACATGTGTAAAAATGCCATTATGAAATCTACTACTTTGTAGCTAACTTAATAATCTTGTAATGGGAAATACTTGTTCCTGTAGCCATCGTCCCACTTGAAATGGAGTCCATGGGGCAGGTGTTGTGCTATATTAGTTCAGACATCTATTACAGTACCAGGCATATGGTCATGCGTAAAGCATTTGCTGAGCCAGTTGTTGCCATGCATGCATCTAATTCCAGCATTTAGAGGACTAAGGAAGGCCCAAAGATTCTGGCTAGAGACTCACCTAATCTGAGCAAGACCTTATCTTAAATAATAATTGCCTATTTGCCAAATACATTTTGATAGCAATTATTGAGCTTTGTATATTATGTCTGTCGGTGATTGGTTTGATTTTATTATGATGCCTATAAGTTGTTGTACACGCATATAGTAGCCTCTTGATAATTGTGTTTATTTTCTATGACAACTCTCATGTTTAAAAACCATTAGACATTTAATTATTTGAAAGCATTCATCTGTAAAATAATTTGTTAATAAAATCTTTTTTGAGAGTTAATATTTGATTTTTTCTGGTTATTTTGACTTTTCCATTTTGATATTTTATTGTTTATGCTGTAATCCCTCTTAATATCTATTTTCTAAAATTTAGAAAGGTTTTTGCTATACATACCAGGGTAACCTTGGACTTGTTATGTAGCTCAGGCTAACCTTGAACTCAAGATTCTCCTCTCAGCTTCCAGAGTGCTGGGATTACTGGCATGCACCACCATGTCTTGCTCAATTATTTTTAAAATAAATTATGTGTCTAGGTGTTTTGTAAACTTTGTACATCATGTGCACACAATGTTCAAGTAGGCCAGAAGAGGGCATCAGATCCAGGGGACTGGAGTTACTGAGGGTTGTGATTGACCAAGCAGGTGCTGGCAATGAACACAGGCCCTTTGGAAGAACAAGTGCTCTTAACTGCTGAGCTACCTCTTCAGCCTCTCGTCAATTATTATGTACATGTATATTTATGCATATAAACATCTTCACTGCATGTAAGCATGTGTGTTGTGTGCTCCTAGATGAGAAGAACTGCAGTTACAGATGGTTTGAGTTTCTGTGTGAGTGCCAGAAATTGAATTCAGGTCCTCTGCAAGAGCAAACAGTTTTCTTAATCACAGAAAAAACCCTCCAGTCCTACATACATATAGTTTTTCTTTTCTTTTATTCTTCTTTTTTTTTTTGAGTCATGAGTTTACATAGCCCAGAACAATGGATTCTCCTGCTTTCCAAATCTGGGATTATAGGTATGTCCTACTGCACAAATATTTAGATCATCAACTCTTTTGGTTTTATGGGACAGGGTTTCTTTGTGTAGGCTTGGCTGTCTTGGAGCTCACTCTGTAGCCCAGGCTGGCCTCTAACGCATAGAGCTCTTCCTGCCTCTGGCTCCTGAGTGCTGGGATTAAAGGCATGTGCTCCCACCACTACCACCACCGGGCTTCATCAACTTTTTCTTCCTTCATTTCTTTTCCTTCCTTCCTTCCTTCCTTCCTTCCTTCCTTCCTTCCTTCCTTCCTTTTTTTCTTTAAAAACTTATTTTTATTTATATGAGTACTCTACCTGCACGTCCAACTTTGTCAGACGAGGACATGGGATCACACTATAGACAGTTGTGAGCCAGTATGTGGTTACTGGGAACTGAACTCAGCACCTCTGGAAGAGTAAGCAGTGTTCTTAGATGCTGAGCCACCTCTTCAGACCCTCATCAACATTTTCTTATAGACTGATTTTTGTTTAAATTTTTCATGACTCAAACTAACTTGCACTATTACTAAACATAGACCATTTTTCATTTTAAGATTTCCTGGCTGTTATGTATTTTAGATAGGGTCTTACTATGTGACCCTGCCTGACCTGGAACTTGCAATCCCCCCAGTGTCTGATAACAAAGTGCTGGAATTGCTGATACAAGGCACACTCCTGACCTCTCTTTTATTGAGGAAGGGAAAAGGGTCTTCCTAGTAAAAAGTAGTTGTTTTGTTTTGTTTTGTTCTTTTTGATGGTACTAGGAATTGAGCCCAGGTCTGAAGCCACATGCTAAGAAAGTACTTTACCACAGGGCCATGTTTGTAGCCCATGTCAAATGCCATAGAAATTGTTAACGGTGAAAACAACTTTGTGTGGATTACTTGAATAGCTATTTTTGTAAAACTGTGGGTTTTACTTATACATTGCTTTTAAAAAAACAATAAAACTGGGTGCTAGTGGCTCACACCTTTAATCCCAGCAAATCCCAGCACTCCTGAGCCAGAGGCAGGCAGATGTCTGTGAGTTCAGGGCCAGCCTGGTCTACAGAATGAGTTCCACTGACAACCAGAGCTAGACAGAGAAACCCTGTCTCAGACAAACCAGAATTTAAATCACACTGCAAAATCACTCAAATCAGACAATTTAATACCTTATATAGATGTTGGATATTTTTCTGAATAAATACTTTATCATGGATAGGTCTTGTATCCTTTATTTTTTTAGAACTTGAAAACATACCAAGTTGCATATTAAGAAGGCAATCAAAAACATTTCCTTCTGTGTTCAAGTCTGCATTATTTCAAGGCTATCCATCACACACGCAAACACACACACACACATCGTAACAACAGCATCAAACATTAGTCTTTAAGCTTTAAATAACTAAAGACAATGCATTCCTTAAAGCAGGAGAGCATACCATGAAGTTACAGCAGTTTAGGTATAAAATATGGGGGGAATGAAATGTACTTCTGTGACAGGGATGTATCTCAGTGTTTTGTTCAGCTTGTGCTCAATCCTCAGCACCACAAATAACAAACCAAATTTCCTTGTGCATGACATTATCAACACATATATTATCCTTAAAGGTGTGTTTCAGGCCCATAGATCTTCTGTACCAAGTAGTCTAAAGGCCTGTTCAATAACCTAAACACTTTCGTCTCTATTTATGCCCCTATAACTGCTCCCTTTTTTGTACTCCCTTGTTTGCCATTGTGCCTTAAGGGAAAGTTGTCACCGAGTATCAAGAGTTAATATGCATGAAGAACTTAAGAGCAGTTGACCTATATAAACACTCAATAAATATTCAGAACAACTTGTAAAGGAGAGTCTGCCATTATCTCCATTAAAAAAGTGAAAAGTTCTATTTTATATTCTATGTATATTTTGTTTGTATAGGCATAACCACACATGCACGAGAGTGCCTATGGAGGTCACAAAAGGGGCACCAGATCTCCTTGAGCTGGAGTCACAGGCGGTTGTGACCTGCCCAATGTGGGTACTGGGAACTGAATTTGGGTCCTGTGGTAGAATAGGAACGACTCTAAACCACTGAGCAATCTCCCAGTATCTCCACTCTTTTTCTTTCTTTTTTTGGAAGACAGGTTTTTCTGTGTAGCTCTGGTTGTCTTGGAATTTGTCTGTAGACCAGGCTGGCCTCAAACCCAGAGATTAGACTGCCTCCGTTTAATTAAATACGTGCACCACCGCTCAACCTATCCCCAATCTTATACACAAGGGATTCAAAGTACAAAAAGGTGAGGTCATACCCCAGGTCATACAAATAACAGACTGTTTCCTGTCAATCTGTATCAAACTTCCCCACCTCCAATCCAGACAACTGCTGATCTAGACTAGACATGTTCTCCAAGGTATGTATATCTAGGTATCACTACATCAAAACTAAGATGTTGTTTGTTCTTCTCATGCTCATCCTTTCATGCATACATTGCTACCTAGAGACTGGCTGCTAGGACAGTCTGAATGCAGCAGCAGAATAGATTCTAACTGTCTTTCATTAGTCAGATATTAAAGGGATCTGACGTTAAAAGGGGAGACCATGTTTTGCTGCCCAATGAAATTGTTTTGCATTGGAAATATTTTAACTTTATTACATTTATTATTGTGTGTGTGTGTGTGTGTGTGTGAGAGAGAGAGAGAGAGAGAGAGAGAGAGAGAGAGAGAGAGAGAGAGAGAGAGAAAGAGAGAGAGAGACAGAAAGAGAGCGAGCAGCTGGTGGTCAGTAGCTGCTGATGCAGCAGGTTCTCTTCTACCATGTGGGTCTGGGGATTGAAAGCAGGTGTTTGGGTTTGTTGATAAGTGCCTTTACCTGCTGAGTCATCTTGCTTACCCAGATTTTTTTTTTAAATTAAAAGCATTGTAGGTGGTGGTGGCACGCACCTTTAATCTGAGCACTTTGGAAGCAGAGAAAGGTATATCCCAAAGTTCGATGCTAACCTGGTCTACAGAGTGAATGCCAGGAAAACTAGGGCTGCATCGAGAAATCTTGTCTCCAAAACAAACCAAAACAAACAAAGAAGCAAATAAATAAATAAAACCATTTTAGTTTTGAAACCTTATAATAAGATTGTTATTTTAAATTGAGTTTATATTGACATTTTCTTAGTTTAATTGCTAATATAATTAATACTGCCAGACTTAGACAGTAAAACCAAAGCTCTCTGAAGGAATTACTAACCTTTGGAGAGTGAGCGACTCAAGTGTGGAACTAGAGAAGACCCACTTTCACCATCTGATTCTACAGTTTCTGAGAACTAGGTACAGAACATGGCAGCATGCAGCTGAGATCCATAGTTGGAGGCACTTACGCTTGACGGGTATAAAGGTCTGGTTCGTCGAGGTCCTGAGATCTTAATTCCTGTGTGGAGAGGCAGCCAGCACCACCGGTGGAAATGGAACTGCGCTTCATGCTCAGAACCTAATTCATGATTTCAATATCAGAAAAATGTTCCAGATGCAAGTGGATCATTAAGCAATAATTGTCACTTTTATTCTGAAGTAGAAGAGTAACTAAGTTTATTCCTTTACGATAGTATTTTCCCTGTGTGCTGTATTTGTTTGTCATGTATACTTAAGTCCTCACTAAAGATAACACCTATGCAACTTCAAGTATTCAATACACTCGAGCAAGACAATGCAAAAATGAACATATATGATTCCTGCATCACACGGCAATCCATGATCGCAAAATTTCAATGTGTTATCCCGAATACATCACTGGTATCTCTTATGTCTATTTCAATGGTAACTCACAGACTGCTTGACAAGAAATCTCAGGCTCCTTAACTCTCCTCAAAATGTTTCCTTTGGCTTCAAAATCAGGATTCATTCTCTTTTCCTAATATCTACTTTTCTTGCTTTATGTTTAACCCCGTAGTTTAATACCCACTATTGTCTTTCTGGTTCTAATCTCCCTTTCAGTAAAGACAAGCAATCCGTTCCATAACATAATGTAGAGGCTGCTTCCATTCTCAAAATATTTTAGTATCATAAGCATACCTATGTCAGACCCTGTCTTCGTCTCTGCAGCACTAGATGCTAGCCACTCAGCTTTTTCTGGTCCTGCCCTGGCTTCTTTCTAGGATAAGACAGAACTCACTGTTGATAAAATTATATATATATATATGTAGTGAAGAGAAGTCACTCTATGCGATAAGGCTTATACAGGAGGCTTATTGGAAGATGAGAGAGAAGGGACAGAGAAGGCAGAGAGAGGAGCAGACTAGTCCCATGGGGTAAAGAGTGCGGGAGAGAGAGGGAGGTAGACACAGGAGAAGGGGGAGGTTAGGGGTAGGTCCACCTGTTACAAGGAACCATAGCAAATGTGCCCAGAAGTGGCTACAGGTGAAGTGCTCTTAGTGGCTACAGGTGAGGAGGTTTCCTGTCAGGACCCTAAGGACAGGCAGGCCAATGCAGATTCCCAAATACTAACACCAAATAATAACACCCACTTTATTGTTTGTTTGAGCTGGGGACTTTAGCACAATAGGCTGTGCACTGAGTCACATCACTCCTTGTTCGACTGCTTACATTCCACTTAGGTCTTATTCTCAAGCCTTCAGTTTCCCAGACTTTTTCTTCTTACATGGCTTTTCAGATGCTGCATTACCACAGGAACGCAGTGTTTTAACCTGTCCCTCCCAGGCAGTCCTCCCCTTCTCCCCCTCCCTGCGGAACACCTTGGTCAGCAATCAGCATCCTCTTTTCCCTCTCCAGGCGCTGCCCACACAAACTTACTGATCCCTGAACCCAGAACCTGGTAGATGCCGCCCCAGGTCTCTGATGCCACAGAGTTTCTTAGCAGGAACAGAGTTAACCCCATACCAGCAGTTACCTTTCTCTCTGGTTCTTGACCCCCAGCGCCCACTTCCAGTAAAATGCACAACTGCTTAGGAAGACACCCACCAATGCCAACCAGGAGCCATTTGGATTTTAAAGTCTCCGCCTGCGTGACGTCAGAAAGCCTCTTGCGAGTACTCTTAAGCAAGAAGGCTATGCCAGTTCCCAGACAGTGGTGGGAAGTCCTAGGGCAAAAGCTTAGATTTCTAAATCTTGCAGCTGTTGTGCCTCTGGCTAGAATTGTAGTTTTGTCCCTAGCAGCCCTTTTGAGTTTCAGTCTTTCCTAGCCATCAGTGTGTCTCCTCATCTGTATTTGAGACAATCAAGTACTTTTGCAGCAGTGCCCAGTTGTTTTCCATAGTATCTTTTATTGTTGTTTTGTTTTGTAAAATATCCCTGGGCCTGGTGAAATGGCTCCATGGGTAAGAGCACTGCCTGCTCTTCCAAAGAAATGGGTTAAATCCCCAGGACCCATAACTATAACTCTAATTTCAGGAGGTCTGATGCCCTCTTCTGGCCTTGGTGGGCACCAGACACACGTGTGGTATACAGACATACATGTAGGCAAAACACTTTATACATAAAATAAAAATAATAAAGATCTTTTTTAAAAAAATAAAGGCAAATAAAAAGTATTCTTGTACAGTTTTATCAGGACCTAAGTTCTCAAAATTCATTTCAACACTCATCTTAGTTTCAAGATGCCTTAAGAAGTACAAAATTTGCTGGTCAGTGGTGGTACATTCCTTTACTCCCAGTACTCAAGAGGCAGAGGCAGGGGGATCTCTGTGAGTTTGAGAAGAGTCTACAGAAGAAATTCAAAATCACTTTAGCTAAGACATTTGAATTGGAAGTATTATCTCTGTTTGACCAAGATCTCCCATATTTTGTCATTACAGGGTCAATTAGTAAGACTATTGTAATAGCTATTGCTTATGCATTAACTACTCCTGAATTCTTTTTATAGAAGACTGAAGTGAGAAAGGATTAATGTTCTACGGGTGCTTAAATAAAGCAAGTTTTCACATACTAGTCCTTCTAAAATCATTCCTCATCAAAGAACTCATTGAAACATTTTTTTTTGTACAAATTTTTAAAAGGTGAAGTCTACAGTCATCAGGCTTGTAGTCATAGACACACAAAAACCTGACAAGCTTGCTTTCTATGTCTACTTCTGAATGCCACTCAGGATCAAGTGAGATAATTGTATCAGGATTTTAGCTTAGTGATACATGGCGTTAATAAATTAAAATTCATCCTAAGGAATGTAGTGGGAAGAAATGATAATGTAATCAAGTTGAATTTAATTTGCTAGATATTTTATAATGACATTTTAAGTCATAAGCAACTGTAATATACTTTACTATTAGAAACTCTTTTAATTAATGCAGGCCACCTTATTCCCATGTGGTTATGCCGTGGCAGTATCTGTGAAAAATTCTTCAGAGCAGGTAATAGGGATATGTTACATCTCTTTTTATCTTCTTTTTTTTTCTGAGACAAGCTTGTCTATTTAACAGTCTTGGCTGTGTCCCTTTTTTACCTTTTATGTTAATTCTTTAAAAACAACTACTTCTTTATTTTATTTATTGTATTATGTGTAGTTGGAATTTCCCTTTGGGCCACCAAGAAACTCCCAAATAATTTATTATGAATGCTTCTTATTAATTATAAGTGCTTAGTCTTAGCTTAGGCTCGTCCTGCTAGCTTTTTGAACTTAATTTAACCTGTTTCTATTCATCTACATTTTTCCTTGGGGCTTTTTACCTTTCTTTTATTCTGTATGTCTTGGTTTCCTGCTTCCTCCATGTGTGTCTGATTGGCCACTGGTTTCTCCCTGGTATCTCTTTTTCTTTCTTCCTTTCTAAGCCTAAATTCCTCCTGCTACTCAGTTTCCCTGCCTGCAAGTCCTGCCTATACCTCTTTCTTGCTATTGGCCATTTAGCTTTTTGTTAGACTAATCAGGTGCCTTAGGCAGACAAGGTAAAACAGCAACACATTTTTACATATAATTCAACAAATGCAACACGTCTTTACATAGTTATACAAATATTTTGTAACAATGAAACATCATTTCTCCTTTTACTTTTTTTCTTCAAACCCGCTCTTATATGCCTCCTTGTTCCCTTTCAAATTCATGGATTTTTCATTAATTTTGTTACATGCATATGTGTATGTAACCTGCCCGATCTGTATGTTACTTGTCTGTATGCTGTCAGGGTTATAATTAGGTTGAAGGGAGATAAATACACAGGGAGAAAGGAGAGCAAAATAATAGTATGGATATGTGAAAAAAATCACAAGGATTCATACTGTTAAGTACCTAAGAAACTATAACACACACATACTTTAATTTAGTATAATGTTATTTGTATGTATGATTCAGGGCTCACCATTTGGTATTGGATAAGCATTTCGTGTACTCTTCCCACAGTAGGACTAAAACTGTTTCTCCACTCCCGGCATTTGTGAGTTCCCTATAGTTCTTTGTGTAGGGCTGGTTGGCCCCTTGTCCCTTATAGATTGCCTCTTGTCCTTATTCAGCTCATACTTAAGCAGCCATGTTAATAAGATTTTATTGGTGTAGATTCTGACATTCCTAGGAGATACAATGTCACAGCAAACTCCATGATGCTCTGGCTCTTATAATCTATGTGTCCCCTCCTTTACAATGTTTCGTGATACTTACGTGTAGTGATATTTCATTTGTATTTTAATAAAGAAAGTTTAGCTGAAGATCAGAGAGTAAGTGGTAGCACACACCTTTAATCTCAGTAGCCACACTAGTTTGCCATAGAAACCTGGCGGTGCACGCCTTTAATCCCAGTGGTGCACATCTTTAATCCCAACCTAAAGAATGGAATGCAAGACAGAAGGAGAAAGCTCTCAGACACAGTCTCATCACCCTGTTATTTGATTTCTCTGTTAGATTGCCTTCACATATGCATTTATTTCAGGAAGCATCGACTGTATCAATACCCATGCCACTGCACACTACTTCCGTGGCCTTAGTTTTAGCTGTTTCTCCCTGTATACACTCCCTCGTCCCTCTATTTCTCTCCTTGCACCTCCCCTCACCAGCCTGTACCTTTCTATTCTATTTCTTCTTTCCTGATGAGATGCTTCTCTCCTCCTTAGTCTGTTACTCTATGCTTAATCTCTGTGATTCTGTATATCCACATGTAAGCTAATACATGCCACATTTGGCTTTCTGTGTCTGGGTACCTCACTCAGGGTGATTTCTCCCCCTAGTTCTACCCATTTACTGTGAATTTAATTCTTTTTAATGGCTGAGTAATATTCATTTGTATAAAGGTTCCAATTTTTATTATCCATTCATATTCATGTCTTGAATATGTTATCCAATTTCTGGGCATTATTAATAGAGCAGCAATGGACATGGTTGAGTAAGCGTCTCTGTGGTAGGATGAAGTTTCCTTTGGGTAAATGCCCAAGAGTGATAGAGCTGGATCACAAGGTAGATCAGTTCCCATCTCTCTAAGGTAAATCCACACTCATTTCCATAGTGACTGTATGAGTCTGCACTCCTACCAGCAGTGGATGAGTGTACCCCTTATTCTATGTCCTTGCCAGCAGGAACTGTCAATCGTATTATTGATCCTAAGGATTCTGACAGGTGTAAAATGGACTCTCAAAGCAGACTTGGTTTGCATTTCACTAATGACTGAGAATGTTGAACATTCTCAGCCACTTAAGATTCCCTATTGAGAATTCTCTGTTTAAAAATTCCCAGTTTTAATTGAGTCATTTGTTTTCTTGATATCTAGCCTTTTGAGTTCTTTATACATTTTGTTTGAGTTTTTTTGTAGAATTTTGGATATTAGCCCTCTATTGGGTGTGTAGTTGATAAAAAAAATTTTACCATTCTGTAAGCTGCCACTTTGTCTGAATGATGGGATCTTTTGTCATGCAGAAGCTTTTCAGTTTCATGAGATCCCATTTATTAATTGTTGAAATTAGTGTCTGTGTTAATAGTGTTCTGCTCAGAAAGTCTTTTCCTATGTCATTGATTTCAGGGATCTTCCCTTCTTTTTCTTCTGTTAGGTTCAAGATATCTGGTTTTAGGTTGAGGTCTGTGTGGGAATTCCTTTCCATTAAATATTTTTTGGGATGTGGGGGTGTGTCAGCAATAGGGTGGCTTCTGTGTGCTGACATGATCTCTTATAAGGGAGAGAATGGTCTCCCATGTATTTCTGGTTTCTTCATCAAAGATCAGGAGTCCGTAGGCACTTGAATTACACCTGACTTCTCAGTGGAAACCATGAAAGCCAGAATGTCTTAGATAGATGTGCTGCCAACACTAAGAGACCATGAAGGCAATCCCAGAGTACTATTCGCAGCAAAGCTTGCATTCACCATCAATGGAGAAAAAAGATATTCCAGGACAAAAACAGATTTAAATAATAGGTAGCCACAAACCCAGCCTTACAGAAACTACTAGAAGGCAAAGCACAAACCAAGGAAGCTAAGAACACCCATAATAACACAGACATCTGACAACTCTCCACCACCACAACTCAAAGAAGGGAAACACACACTCTAATAGTAGGTTTCAACACTCCTCTCTCACCAATGGACAGGCTAAACAGACAGAAACTTAATGGAGCAATAAGAGATATCACAGATGTAGTGAAACAAATGAAATTAATAGACATCTATAGAACATTCCACCCAACAGAAAAGAAAATACCTTCTTCTCAGCATCTCATGGAACCTTCTCAAAAATTGATCACATAATCAGTAACAAAGCAAACATTCACAGATACAAAAGAAAATGTAGTAACCAGCTGTGCACTATTGGATTACCATGGAATAATGCTAGAATTCAACAACAATTCTACCCCCAGAATGCCTACAAACTCATGAAAACTGAACAGTCAACTACTCTCCAGAAGATGACATCAGATACCTTAGAATTAGAGATATAAGGGATTGTGAGCTGCCATATGGGTGCTGTTAACTGAACCTTTGTCCTCTGCAAGAGCGGCAAGTGCTCTTAATCATGGATTCATCAACCCAGCCCTAGAAGGTACTTCATTTTTTCCCTTAAACCCAGATGTCATTAGGAAAGATCCTTTTACAGATGGTGCTGAGAAAACTGGGTATGTACCTGTAGAAGAATGAAATCAGGTCGAGTCTCAAACTACATGAAACATTGAAAATAGATCACAGACTTCATGTGAAGACAGGACATGCTGAAACTGCAGGGAAGACACATCAACTATGTCCCGTGTCAACAATCATCCTATGCAGAGGTAGGAACTTCTGAATGGACTGTGACAGCAGAGAACACAACCCAAGGACTGACACATGGATTATAGCAAACTAAAAACCTGCCTAACAATGGAAGGAACCTCACAACTGAAGAGACAGCTTACAGATTTGAGAAATCATTGCCAACTCTGTATCGCATAGGGTTCTATTATGTAAAAACAGCCAAGATTAAACCAAATCCAATCCATACATGAGGTAATGAGGTGAGCAGACAGTCCTCAAAGGAAGAAATAGAAATGGCAAATAATATTTGATGATGGGTTCAACATCCTAAGCCATCAGGGAAAGGTGAAATTAAAATGATTTATACTCTCACCTTACTAGCTCAGAATGACTTTCATCAAGAAAACAGAACAACAGATGCTGGCAGGAATTTGAGGAAAGAGGAAACTTTACTCACTGCTAGTGAGCATAAATTGCAGCTACTGAGGAAATCAGTAAGTAGGTTTGTCAAAAATGAGAAAGTGGTGGGACAGATGTCTCAGGGAAAAGCACTGGCTGCTCTTACAGAGGAACTGGGTTTGGTTCCCAGCACCCACTTGGTGGCTCAGAACCATCTATAACTCCAGTTCCAGGGAATCCCTTTCTGGCCTCCACAGTCACCACGGATGTACACATATATTGCAGGAAAAATATTCACACACATAAAAATAAAAGATAAACAAATCTTTGAGGACGACAACCAAAACTATCACATGATCTGCCTATATGCCTCAGTGATAAATGCACTTCTTGTTCTTCCAGAGGACCAGCATTTGATTCCCAACACTCAAACCAGGCAGTTCACAACCACCTGTAACACAAGCCCCAGGAGGGTCTGACATCTCTCATCTCTGTGGTCACACACACACACACACACACACACACACACAGATACACAGATTTAAAAGTAAAAAAATGACATTTGTAGGAAAATGGGTGAAATTACAGTTCAGAATGTTAGCTGAAATAAACTGCATTCAGATAAGCACTATGTTTTCTCTCATGTGTGTATTCTTGATTGAAGTTTCTATGTGTGAGTGGGTCGGTGTCCATGTGTGGATGACTCATGAAACTAGAGAACTGTGAGAGGGAAAAAGAGACCTGAAGGATTAGGGTACAGGAACACTGACAGAAGATAATGCAATATTGTACTGGGAGAGCAGAAATTAGGTTGTTGTGGGCAATGGAAAAACAGCAAGAATGGGACAGAGGGGAGGGCAAGGCAAAGGCCAGAGGGCAGGGTGTGGAAGAAGAAAACATGTGTAAAAATGCCATTATGAAATCTACTACTTTGTAGCTAACTTAATAATCTTGTAATGGGAAATACTTGTTCCTGTAGCCATCGTCCCACTTGAAATGGAGTCCATGGGGCAGGTGTTGTGCTATATTAGTTCAGACATCTATTACAGTACCAGGCATATGGTCATGCGTAAAGCATTTGCTGAGCCAGTTGTTGCCATGCATGCATCTAATTCCAGCATTTAGAGGACTAAGGAAGGCCCAAAGATTCTGGCTAGAGACTCACCTAATCTGAGCAAGACCTTATCTTAAATAATAATTGCCTATTTGCCAAATACATTTTGATAGCAATTATTGAGCTTTGTATATTATGTCTGTCGGTGATTGGTTTGATTTTATTATGATGCCTATAAGTTGTTGTACACGCATATAGTAGCCTCTTGATAATTGTGTTTATTTTCTATGACAACTCTCATGTTTAAAAACCATTAGACATTTAATTATTTGAAAGCATTCATCTGTAAAATAATTTGTTAATAAAATCTTTTTTGAGAGTTAATATTTGATTTTTTCTGGTTATTTTGACTTTTCCATTTTGATATTTTATTGTTTATGCTGTAATCCCTCTTAATATCTATTTTCTAAAATTTAGAAAGGTTTTTGCTATACATACCAGGGTAACCTTGGACTTGTTATGTAGCTCAGGCTAACCTTGAACTCAAGATTCTCCTCTCAGCTTCCAGAGTGCTGGGATTACTGGCATGCACCACCATGTCTTGCTCAATTATTTTTAAAATAAATTATGTGTCTAGGTGTTTTGTAAACTTTGTACATCATGTGCACACAATGTTCAAGTAGGCCAGAAGAGGGCATCAGATCCAGGGGACTGGAGTTACTGAGGGTTGTGATTGACCAAGCAGGTGCTGGCAATGAACACAGGCCCTTTGGAAGAACAAGTGCTCTTAACTGCTGAGCTACCTCTTCAGCCTCTCGTCAATTATTATGTACATGTATATTTATGCATATAAACATCTTCACTGCATGTAAGCATGTGTGTTGTGTGCTCCTAGATGAGAAGAACTGCAGTTACAGATGGTTTGAGTTTCTGTGTGAGTGCCAGAAATTGAATTCAGGTCCTCTGCAAGAGCAAACAGTTTTCTTAATCACAGAAAAAACCCTCCAGTCCTACATACATATAGTTTTTCTTTTCTTTTATTCTTCTTTTTTTTTTTGAGTCATGAGTTTACATAGCCCAGAACAATGGATTCTCCTGCTTTCCAAATCTGGGATTATAGGTATGTCCTACTGCACAAATATTTAGATCATCAACTCTTTTGGTTTTATGGGACAGGGTTTCTTTGTGTAGGCTTGGCTGTCTTGGAGCTCACTCTGTAGCCCAGGCTGGCCTCTAACGCATAGAGCTCTTCCTGCCTCTGGCTCCTGAGTGCTGGGATTAAAGGCATGTGCTCCCACCACTACCACCACCGGGCTTCATCAACTTTTTCTTCCTTCATTTCTTTTCCTTCCTTCCTTCCTTCCTTCCTTCCTTTTTTTCTTTAAAAACTTATTTTTATTTATATGAGTACTCTACCTGCACGTCCAACTTTGTCAGACGAGGACATGGGATCACACTATAGACAGTTGTGAGCCAGTATGTGGTTACTGGGAACTGAACTCAGCACCTCTGGAAGAGTAAGCAGTGTTCTTAGATGCTGAGCCACCTCTTCAGACCCTCATCAACATTTTCTTATAGACTGATTTTTGTTTAAATTTTTCATGACTCAAACTAACTTGCACTATTACTAAACATAGACCATTTTTCATTTTAAGATTTCCTGGCTGTTATGTATTTTAGATAGGGTCTTACTATGTGACCCTGCCTGACCTGGAACTTGCAATCCCCCCAGTGTCTGATAACAAAGTGCTGGAATTGCTGATACAAGGCACACTCCTGACCTCTCTTTTATTGAGGAAGGGAAAAGGGTCTTCCTAGTAAAAAGTAGTTGTTTTGTTTTGTTTTGTTCTTTTTGATGGTACTAGGAATTGAGCCCAGGTCTGAAGCCACATGCTAAGAAAGTACTTTACAACAGGGCCATGTTTGTAGCCCATGTCAAATGCCATAGAAATTGTTAACGGTGAAAACAACTTTGTGTGGATTACTTGAATAGCTATTTTTGTAAAACTGTGGGTTTTACTTATACATTGCTTTTAAAAAAACAATAAAACTGGGTGCTAGTGGCTCACACCTTTAATCCCAGCAAATCCCAGCACTCCTGAGCCAGAGGCAGGCAGATGTCTGTGAGTTCAGGGCCAGCCTGGTCTACAGAATGAGTTCCACTGACAGCCAGAGCTAGACAGAGAAACCCTGTCTCAGACAAACCAGAATTTAAATCACACTGCAAAATCACTCAAATCAGACAATTTAATACCTTATATAGATGTTGGATATTTTTCTGAATAAATACTTTATCATGGATAGGTCTTGTATCCTTTATTTTTTTAGAACTTGAAAACATACCAAGTTGCATATTAAGAAGGCAATCAAAAACATTTCCTTCTGTGTTCAAGTCTGCATTATTTCAAGGCTATCCATCACACACGCAAACACACACACACACACACATCGTAACAACAGCATCAAACATTAGTCTTTAAGCTTTAAATAACTAAAGACAATGCATTCCTTAAAGCAGGAGAGCATACCATGAAGTTACAGCAGTTTAGGTATAAAATATGGGGGGAATGAAATGTACTTCTGTGACAGGGATGTATCTCAGTGTTTTGTTCAGCTTGTGCTCAATCCTCAGCACCACAAATAACAAACCAAATTTCCTTGTGCATGACATTATCAACACATATATTATCCTTAAAGGTGTGTTTCAGGCCCATAGATCTTCTGTACCAAGTAGTCTAAAGGCCTGTTCAATAACCTAAACACTTTCGTCTCTATTTATGCCCCTATAACTGCTCCCTTTTTTGTACTCCCTTGTTTGCCATTGTGCCTTAAGGGAAAGTTGTCACCGAGTATCAAGAGTTAATATGCATGAAGAACTTAAGAGCAGTTGACCTATATAAACACTCAATAAATATTCAGAACAACTTGTAAAGGAGAGTCTGCCATTATCTCCATTAAAAAAGTGAAAAGTTCTATTTTATATTCTATGTATATTTTGTTTGTATAGGCATAACCACACATGCACGAGAGTGCCTATGGAGGTCACAAAAGGGGCACCAGATCTCCTTGAGCTGGAGTCACAGGCGGTTGTGACCTGCCCAATGTGGGTACTGGGAACTGAATTTGGGTCCTGTGGTAGAATAGGAACGACTCTAAACCACTGAGCAATCTCCCAGTATCTCCACTCTTTTTCTTTCTTTTTTTGGAAGACAGGTTTTTCTGTGTAGCTCTGGTTGTCTTGGAATTTGTCTGTAGACCAGGCTGGCCTCAAACCCAGAGATTAGACTGCCTCCGTTTAATTAAATACGTGCACCACCGCTCAACCTATCCCCAATCTTATACACAAGGGATTCAAAGTACAAAAAGGTGAGGTCATACCCCAGGTCATACAAATAACAGACTGTTTCCTGTCAATCTGTATCAAACTTCCCCACCTCCAATCCAGACAACTGCTGATCTAGACTAGACATGTTCTCCAAGGTATGTATATCTAGGTATTACTACATCAAAACTAAGATGTTGTTTGTTCTTCTCATGCTCATCCTTTCATGCATACATTGCTACCTAGAGACTGGCTGCTAGGATAGTCTGAATGCAGCAGCAGAATAGATTCTAACTGTCTTTCATTAGTCAGATATTAAAGGGATCTGACGTTAAAAGGGGAGACCATGTTTTGCTGCCCAATGAAATTGTTTTGCATTGGAAATATTTTAACTTTATTACATTTATTATTGTGTGTGTGTGTGTTTGTGAGAGAGAGAGAGAGAGAGAGAGAAAGAGAGAGAGAGACAGAAAGAGAGCGAGCAGCTGGTGGTCAGTAGCTGCTGATGCAGCAGGTTCTCTTCTACCATGTGGGTCTGGGGATTGAAAGCAGGTGTTTGGGTTTGTTGATAAGTGCCTTTACCTGCTGAGTCATCTTGCTTACCCAGATTTTTTTTTTAAATTAAAAGCATTGTAGGTGGTGGTGGCACGCACCTTTAATCTGAGCACTTTGGAAGCAGAGAAAGGTATATCCCAAAGTTCGATGCTAACCTGGTCTACAGAGTGAATGCCAGGAAAACTAGGGCTGCATCGAGAAATCTTGTCTCCAAAACAAACCAAAACAAACAAAGAAGCAAATAAATAAATAAAACCATTTTAGTTTTGAAACCTTATAATAAGATTGTTATTTTAAATTGAGTTTATATTGACATTTTCTTAGTTTAATTGCTAATATAATTAATACTGCCAGACTTAGACAGTAAAACCAAAGCTCTCTGAAGGAATTACTAACCTTTGGAGAGTGAGCGACTCAAGTGTGGAACTAGAGAAGACCCACTTTCACCATCTGATTCTACAGTTTCTGAGAACTAGGTACAGAACATGGCAGCATGCAGCTGAGATCCATAGTTGGAGGCACTTACGCTTGACGGGTATAAAGGTCTGGTTCGTCGAGGTCCTGAGATCTTAATTCCTGTGTGGAGAGGCAGCCAGCACCACCGGTGGAAATGGAACTGCGCTTCATGCTCAGAACCTAATTCATGATTTCAATATCAGAAAAATGTTCCAGATGCAAGTGGATCATTAAGCAATAATTGTCACTTTTATTCTGAAGTAGAAGAGTAACTAAGTTTATTCCTTTACGATAGTATTTTCCCTGTGTGCTGTATTTGTTTGTCATGTATACTTAAGTCCTCACTAAAGATAACACCTATGCAACTTCAAGTATTCAATACACTCGAGCAAGACAATGCAAAAATGAACATATATGATTCCTGCATCACACGGCAATCCATGATCGCAAAATTTCAATGTGTTATCCCGAATACATCACTGGTATCTCTTATGTCTATTTCAATGGTAACTCACAGACTGCTTGACAAGAAATCTCAGGCTCCTTAACTCTCCTCAAAATGTTTCCTTTGGCTTCAAAATCAGGATTCATTCTCTTTTCCTAATATCTACTTTTCTTGCTTTATGTTTAACCCCATAGTTTAATACCCACTATTGTCTTTCTGGTTCTAATCTCCCTTTCAGTAAAGACAAGCAATCCGTTCCATAACATAATGTAGAGGCTGCTTCCATTCTCAAAATATTTTAGTATCATAAGCATACCTATGTCAGACCCTGTCTTCGTCTCTGCAGCACTAGACGCTAGCCACTCAGCTTTTTCTGGTCCTGCCCTGGCTTCTTTCTAGGATAAGACAGAACTCACTGTTGATAAAATTATATATATATATATATATATATATATATATATATATATGTAGTGAAGAGAAGTCACGCTATGCGATAAGGCTTATACAGGAGGCTTATTGGAAGATGAGAGAGAAGGGACAGAGAAGGCAGAGAGGGGAGCAGACTAGTCCCATGGGGTAAAGAGTGCGGGAGAGAGAGGGAGGTAGACACAGGAGAAGGGGGAGGTTAGGGGTAGGTCCACCTGTTACAAGGAACCATAGCAAATGTGCCCAGAAGTGGCTACAGGTGAAGTGCTCTTAGTGGCTACAGGTGAGGAGGTTTCCTGTCAGGACCCTAAGGACAGGCAGGCCAATGCAGATTCCCAAATACTAACACCAAATAATAACACCCACTTTATTGTTTGTTTGAGCTGGGGACTTTAGCACAATAGGCTGTGCACTGAGTCACATCACTCCTTGTTCGACTGCTTACATTCCACTTAGGTCTTATTCTCAAGCCTTCAGTTTCCCAGACTTTTTCTTCTTACATGGCTTTTCAGATGCTGCATTACCACAGGAACGCAGTGTTTTAACCTGTCCCTCCCAGGCAGTCCTCCCCTTCTCCCCCTCCCTGCGGAACACCTTGGTCAGCAATCAGCATCCTCTTTTCCCTCTCCAGGCGCTGCCCACACAAACTTACTGATCCCTGAACCCAGAACCTGGCAGATGCCGCCCCAGGTCTCTGATGCCACAGAGTTTCTTAGCAGGAACAGAGTTAACCCCATACCAGCAGTTACCTTTCTCTCTGGTTCTTGACCCCCAGCGCCCACTTCCAGTAAAATGCACAACTGCTTAGGAAGACACCCACCAATGCCAACCAGGAGCCATTTGGATTTTAAAGTCTCCGCCTGCGTGACGTCAGAAAGCCTCTTGCGAGTACTCTTAAGCAAGAAGGCTATGCCAGTTCCCAGACAGTGGTGGGAAGTCCTAGGGCAAAAGCTTAGATTTCTAAATCTTGCAGCTGTTGTGCCTCTGGCTAGAATTGTAGTTTTGTCCCTAGCAGCCCTTTTGAGTTTCAGTCTTTCCTAGCCATCAGTGTGTCTCCTCATCTGTATTTGAGACAATCAAGTACTTTTGCAGCAGTGCCCAGTTGTTTTCCATAGTATCTTTTATTGTTGTTTTGTTTTGTAAAATATCCCTGGGCCTGGTGAAATGGCTCCATGGGTAAGAGCACTGCCTGCTCTTCCAAAGAAATGGGTTAAATCCCCAGGACCCATAACTATAACTCTAATTTCAGGAGGTCTGATGCCCTCTTCTGGCCTTGGTGGGCACCAGACACACGTGTGGTATACAGACATACATGTAGGCAAAACACTTTATACATAAAATAAAAATAATAAAGATCTTTTTTAAAAAAATAAAGGCAAATAAAAAGTATTCTTGTACAGTTTTATCAGGACCTAAGTTCTCAAAATTCATTTCAACACTCATCTTAGTTTCAAGATGCCTTAAGAAGTACAAAATTTGCTGGTCAGTGGTGGTACATTCCTTTACTCCCAGTACTCAAGAGGCAGAGGCAGGGGGATCTCTGTGAGTTTGAGAAGAGTCTACAGAAGAAATACAAAATCACTTTAGCTAAGACATTTGAATTGGAAGTATTATCTCTGTTTGACCAAGATCTCCCATATTTTGTCATTACAAGGTCAATTAGTAAGACTATTGTAATAGCTATTGCTTATGCATTAACTACTCCTGGATTCTTTTTATAGAAGACTGAAGTGAGAAAGGATTAATGTTCTATGGGTGCTTAAATAAAGCAAGTTTTCACATACTAGTCCTTCTAAAATCATTCCTCATCAAAGAACTCATTGAAACATTTTTTTTTGTACAAATTTTAAAAAGTTGAAGTCTACAGTCATCAGGCTGGTAGTCATAGACACACAAAAACCTGACAAGCTTGCTTTCTATGTCTACTTCTGAATGCCACTCAGGATCAAGTGAGATAATTGTATCAGGATTTTAGCTTAGTGATACATGGCGTTAATAAATTAAAATTCATCCTAAGGAATGTAGTGGGAAGAAATGATAATGTAATCAAGTTGAATTTAATTTGCTAGATATTTTATAATGACATTTTAAGTCATAAGCAACTGTAATATACTTTACTATTAGAAACTCTTTTAATTAATGCAGGCCACCTTATTCCCATGTGGTTATGCCGTGGCAGTATCTGTGAAAAATTCTTCAGAGCAGGTAATAGGGATATGTTACATCTCTTTTTATCTTCTTTTTTTTTCTGAGACAAGCTTGTCTATTTAACAGTCTTGGCTGTGTCCCTTTTTTACCTTTTATGTTAATTCTTTAAAAACAACTACTTCTTTATTTTATTTATTGTATTATGTGTAGTTGGAATTTTCCTTTGGGCCACCAAGAAACTCCCAAATAATTTATTATGAATGCTTCTTATTAATTATAAGTGCTTAGTCTTAGCTTAGGCTCGTCCTGCTAGCTTTTTTAACTTAATTTAACCTGTTTCTATTCATCTACATTTTTCCTTGGGGCTTTTTACCTTTCTTTTATTCTGTATGTCTTGGTTTCCTGCTTCCTCCATGTGTGTCTGATTGGCCACTGGTTTCTCCCTGGTATCTCTTTTTCTTTCTTCCTTTCTAAGCCTAAATTCCTCCTGCTACTCAGTTTCCCTGCCTGCAAGTCCTGCCTATACCTCTTTCTTGCTATTGGCCATTTAGCTTTTTGTTAGACTAATCAGGTGCCTTAGGCAGACAAGGTAAAACAGCAACACATTTTTACATATAATTCAACAAATGCAACACGTCTTTACATAGTTATACAAATATTTTGTAACAATGAAACATCATTTCTCCTTTTACTTTTTTTCTTCAAACACGCTCTTATATGCCTCCTTGTTCCCTTTCAAATTCATGGATTTTTCATTAATTTTGTTACATGCATATGTGTATGTAACCTGCCCGATCTGTATGTTACTTGTCTGTATGCTGTCAGGGTTATAATTAGGTTGAAGGGAGATAAATACACAGGGAGAAAGGAGAGCAAAATAATAGTATGGATATGTGAAAAAAATCACAAGGATTCATACTGTTAAGTACCTAAGAAACTATAACACACGCATACTTTAATTTAGTATAATGTTATTTGTATGTATGATTCAGGGCTCACCATTTGGTATTGGATAAGCATTTCGTGTACTCTTCCCACAGTAGGACTAAAACTGTTTCTCCACTCCCAGCATTTGTGAGTTCCCTATAGTTCTTTGTGTAGGGCTGGTTGGCCCTTTGTCCCTTATAGTTTGCCTCTTGTCCTTATTCAGCTCATACTTAAGCAGCCATGTTAATAAGATTTTATTGGTGTAGATTCTGACATTCCTAGGAGATACAATGTCACAGCAAACTCCATGATGCTCTGGCTCTTATAATCTATGTGTCCCCTCCTTTACAATGTTTCGTGATACTTACGTGTAGTGATATTTCATTTGTATTTTAATAAAGAAAGTTTAGCTGAAGATCAGAGAGTAAGTGGTAGCACACACCTTTAATCTCAGTAGCCTCACTAGTTTGCAATAGAAACCTGGCGGTGCACGCCTTTAATCCCAGTGGTGCACATCTTTAATCCCAACCTAAAGAATGGAATGCAAGACAGAAGGAGAAAGCTCTCAGACACAGTCTCATCACCCTGTTATTTGATTTCTCTGTTAGATTGCCTTCACATATGCATTTATTTCAGGAAGCATCGACTGTATCAATACCCATGCCACTACACACTACTTCCGTGGCCTTAGTTTTAGCTGTTTCTCCCTGTATACACTCCCTCGTCCCTCTATTTCTCTCCTTGCACCTCCCCTCACCAGCCTGTACCTTTCTATTCTATTTCTTCTTTCCTGATGAGATGCTTCTCTCCTCCTTAGTCTGTTACTCTATGCTTAATCTCTGTGATTCTGTATATCCACATGTAAGCTAATACATGCCACATTTGGTTTTCTGTGTCTGGGTACCTCACTCAGGGTGATTTCTCCCCCTAGTTCTACCCATTTACTGTGAATTTAATTCTTTTTAATGGCTGAGTAATATTCATTTGTATAAAGGTTCCAATTTTTATCACGAGGTAGATCAGGTCCCATCTCTCTAAGGTAAATCCACACTCATTTCCATAGTGACTGTATGAGTCTGCACTACTACCAGCAGTGGATGAGTGTACCCCTTATTCTATGTCCTTGCCAGCAGGAACTGTCAC
Source organism: Chionomys nivalis (assembly GCF_950005125.1). Classification (NCBI taxonomy): domain Eukaryota; kingdom Metazoa; phylum Chordata; class Mammalia; order Rodentia; family Cricetidae; genus Chionomys; species Chionomys nivalis. The sequence goes on along the minus strand of NC_080088.1, from coordinate 127,103,631 downwards.
TCGTATTATTGATCGTAGGGATTCTGACAGGTGTAAAGTGGACTCTCAAAGCAGACTTGGTTTGCATTTCACTAATGACTGAGAATGTTGAACATTTAAGTCTTTCTCAGCCACTTAAGATTCCCTATTGAGAATTCTCTGTTTAAAAATTCCCAGTTTTAATTGAGTCATTTGTTTTCTTGATATCTAGCCTTTTGAGTTCTTTATACATTTTGTTTGAGTTTTTTTGTAGAATTTTGGATATTAGCCCTCTATTGGGTGTGTAGTTGATAAAAAAATATTTTACCATTCTGTAAGCTGCCACTTTGTCTGAATGATGGGATCTTTTGTCATGCAGAAGCTTTTCAGTTTCATGAGATCCCATTTATTAATTGTTGAAATTAATGTCTGTGTTAATAGTGTTCTGCTCAGAAAGTCTTTTCCTATGTCATTGATTTCAGGGATCTTCCCTTCTTTTTCTTCTGTTAGGTTCAAGATATCTGGTTTTAGGTTGAGGTCTGTGTGGGAATTCCTTTCCATTAAATATTTTTTGGGATGTGGGGGTGTGTCAGCAATAGGGTGGCTTCTGTGTGCTGACATGATCTCTTATAAGGGAGAGAATGGTCTCCCATGTATTTCTGGTTTCTTCATCAAAGATCAGGAGTCCGTAGGCACTTGAATTACACCTGACTTCTCAGTGGAAACCATGAAAGCCAGAATGTCTTAGATAGATGTGCTGCCAACACTAAGAGACCATGAAGGCAATCCCAGAGTACTATTCGCAGCAAAGCTTGCATTCACCATCAATGGAGAAAAAAGATATTCCAGGACAAAAACAGATTTAAATAATAGGTAGCCACAAACCCAGCCTTACAGAAACTACTAGAAGGCAAAGCACAAACCAAGGAAGCTAAGAACACCCATAATAACACAGACATCAGACAACTCTCCACCACCACAACTCAAAGAAGGGAAACACACACTCTAATAGTAGGTTTCAACACTCCTCTCTCACCAATGGACAGGATAAATAGACAGAAACTTAATGGAGCAATAAGAGATATCACAGATGTAGTGAATCAAATGAAATTAATAGACACCTATAGAACATTCCACCCAACAGAAAAGAAAATACCTTCTTCTCAGCATCTCATGGAACCCTCTCAAAAATTGATCACATAATCAGTAACAAAGCAAACATTCACAGATACAAAAGAAAATGTAGTAACCAGCTGCGTACTATTGGATTACCATGGAATAATGCTAGAATTCAACAACAATTCTACCCCCAGAATGCCTACAAACTCATGAAAACTGAACAGTCAACTACTCTCCAGAAGATGACATCAGATAGCTTAGAATTAGAGATATAAGGGATTGTGGGCTGCCATATGGGTGCTGTTAACTGAACCTTTGTCCTCTGCAAGAGCAGCAAGTGCTCTTAATCATGGATTCATCATCCCAGCCCTAGCAGGTACTTCATTTTTCCCTTAAACCCAGATGTCATTAGGAAAGATCCTTTTACAGATGGTGCTGAGAAAACTGGGTATGTACCTGTAGAAGAATGAAATCAGGTCGAGTCTCAAACTACATGAAACATTGAAAATAGATCACAGACTTCATGTGAAGACAGGACATACTGAAACTTCAGGGAAGACACATCTACTATATCCCGTGTCAACAATCATCCTATGCAGAGGTAGGAACTTCTGAATGGACTGTGACAGCAGAGAACACAACCCAAGGACTGACACATGGATTATAGCAAACTAAAAACCTGCCTAACAATGGAAGGAACCTCACAACTGAAGAGACAGCTTACAGATTTGAGAAATCATTGCCAACTCTGTATCGCATAGGGTTCTATTATGTAAAAACAGCCAAGATTAAACCAAATCCAATCCATACATGAGGTAATGAGGTGAGCAGACAGTCCTCAAAGGAAGAAATAGAAATGGCAAATAATATTTGATGATGGGTTCAACATCCTAAGCCATCAGGGAAAGGTGAAATTAAAATGATTTATACTCTCACCTTACTAGCTCAGAATGACTTTCATCAAGAAAACAGAACAACAGATGCTGGCAGGAATTTGAGGAAAGAGGAAACTTTACTCACTGCTTGTGAGCATAAATTGCAGCTACTGAGGAAATCAGTAAGTAGGTTTGTCAAAAATGAGAAAGTGGTGGGACAGATGTCTCAGGGAAAAGCACTGGCTGCTCTTACAGAGGAACTGGGTTTGGTTCCCAGCACCCACTTGGTGGCTCAGAACCATCTATAACTCCAGTTCCAGGGAATCCCTTTCTGGCCTCCACAGTCACCACGGATGTACACATATATTGCAGGAAAAATATTCACACACATAAAAATAAAAGATAAACAAATCTTTGAGAACGACAACCAAAACTATCACATGATCTGCCTATATGCCTCAGTGATAAAGAGCACTTCTTGTTCTTCCAGGGGACCAGCATTTGATTCCCAACACTCAAACCAGGCAGTTCACAACCACCTGTAACACAAGCCCCAGGAGGGTCTGACATCTCTCATCTCTGTGGTCACACACACACACACAGACACACACACACACATATACACAGATTTAAAAGTAAAAAAATGACATTTGTAGGAAAATGGGTGAAATTACAGTTCAGAATGTTAGCTGAAATAAACTGCATTCAGATAAGCACTATGTTTTCTCTCATGTGTGTATTCTTGATTGAAGTTTCTATGTGTGAGTGGGTCGGTGTCCATGTGTGGATGACTCATGAAACTAGAGAACTGTGAGAGGGAAAAAGAGACCTGAAGGATTAGGGTACAGGAACACTGACAGAAGATAATGCAATATTGTACTGGGAGAGCAGAAATTAGGTTGTTGTGGGCAATGGAAAAACAGCAAGAATGGGACAGAGGGGAGGGCAAGGCAAAGGCCAGAGGGCAGGGTGTGGAAGAAGAAAACATGTGTAAAAATGCCATTATGAAATCTACTACTTTGTAGCTAACTTAATAATCTTGTAATGGGAAATACTTGTTCCTGTAGCCATCGTCCCACTTGAAATGGAGTCCATGGGGCAGGTGTTGTGCTATATTAGTTCAGACATCTATTACAGTACCAGGCATATGGTCATGCGTAAAGCATTTGCTGAGCCAGTTGTTGCCATGCATGCATCTAATTCCAGCATTTAGAGGACTAAGGAAGGCCCAAAGATTCTGGCTAGAGACTCACCTAATCTGAGCAAGACCTTATCTTAAATAATAATTGCCTATTTGCCAAATACATTTTGATAACAATTATTGAGCTTTGTATATTATGTCTGTCGGTGATTGGTTTGATTTTATTATGATGCCTATAAGTTGTTGTACACGCATATAGTAGCCTCTTGATAATTGTGTTTATTTTCTATGACAACTCTCATGTTTAAAAACCATTAGACATTTAATTATTTGAAAGCATTCATCTGTAAAATAATTTGTTAATAAAATCTTTTTTGAGAGTTAATATTTGATTTTTTCTGGTTATTTTGACTTTTCCATTTTGATATTTTATTGTTTATGCTGTAATCCCTCTTAATATCTATTTTCTAAAATTTAGAAAGGTTTTTGCTATACATACCAGGGTAACCTTGGACTTGTTATGTAGCTCAGGCTAACCTTGAACTCAAGATTCTCCTCTCAGCTTCCAGAGTGCTGGGATTACTGGCATGCACCACCATGTCTTGCTCAATTATTTTTAAAATAAATTATGTGTCTAGGTGTTTTGTAAACTTTGTACATCATGTGCACACAATGTTCAAGTAGGCCAGAAGAGGGCATCAGTTCCAGGGGACTGGAGTTACTGAGGGTTGTGATTGACCAAGCAGGTGCTGGCAATGAACACAGGCCCTTTGGAAGAACAAGTGCTCTTAACTGCTGAGCTACCTCTTCAGCCTCTCGTCAATTATTATGTACATGTATATTTATGCATATAAACATCTTCACTGCATGTACGCATGTGTGTTGTGTGCTCCTAGATGAGAAGAACTGCAGTTACAGATGGTTTGAGTTTCTGTGTGAGTGCCAGAAATTGAATTCAGGTCCTCTGCAAGAGCAAACAGTTTTCTTAATCACAGAAAAAACCCTCCAGTCCTACATACATATAGTTTTTCTTTTCTTTTATTCTTCTTTTTTTTTTTTGAGTCATGAGTTTACATAGCCCAGAACAATGGATTCTCCTGCTTTCCAAATCTGGGATTATAGGTATGTCCTACTGCACAAATATTTAGATCATCAACTCTTTTGGTTTTATGGGACAGGGTTTCTTTGTGTAGGCTTGGCTGTCTTGGAGCTCACTCTGTAGCCCAGGCTGGCCTCTAACGCATAGAGCTCTTCCTGCCTCTGGCTCCTGAGTGCTGGGATTAAAGGCATGTGCTCCCACCACTACCACCACCGGGCTTCATCAACTTTTTCTTCCTTCATTTCTTTTCCTTCCTTCCTTCCTTCCTTCCTTCCTTCCTTCCTTTTTTTCTTTAAAAACTTATTTTTATTTATATGAGTACTCTACCTGCACGTCCAACTTTGTCAGACGAGGACATGGGATCACACTATAGACAGTTGTGAGCCAGTATGTGGTTACTGGGAACTGAACTCAGCACCTCTGGAAGAGTAAGCAGTGTTCTTAGATGCTGAGCCACCTCTTCAGACCCTCATCAACATTTTCTTATAGACTGATTTTTGTTTAAATTTTTCATGACTCAAACTAACTTGCACTATTACTAAACATAGACCATTTTTCATTTTAAGATTTCCTGGCTGTTATGTATTTTAGATAGGGTCTTACTATGTGACCCTGCCTGACCTGGAACTTGCAATCCCCCCAGTGTCTGATAACAAAGTGCTGGAATTGCTGATACAAGGCACACTCCTGACCTCTCTTTTATTGAGGAAGGGAAAAGGGTCTTCCTAGTAAAAAGTAGTTGTTTTGTTTTGTTTTGTTCTTTTTGATGGTACTAGGAATTGAGCCCAGGTCTGAAGCCACATGCTAAGAAAGTACTTTACCACAGGGCCATGTTTGTAGCCCATGTCAAATGCCATAGAAATTGTTAACGGTGAAAACAACTTTGTGTGGATTACTTGAATAGCTATTTTTGTAAAACTGTGGGTTTTACTTATACATTGCTTTTAAAAAAAACAATAAAACTGGGTGGTAGTGGCTCACACCTTTAATCCCAGCAAATCCCAGCACTCCTGAGCCAGAGGCAGGCAGATGTCTGTGAGTTCAGGGCCAGCCTGGTCTACAGAATGAGTTCCACTGACAGCCAGAGCTAGACAGAGAAACCCTGTCTCAGACAAACCAGAATTTAAACCACACTGCAAAATCACTCAAATCAGACAATTTAATACCTTATATAGATGTTGGATATTTTTCTGAATAAATACTTTATCATGGATAGGTCTTGTATCCTTTATTTTTTTAGAACTTGAAAACATACCAAGTTGCATATTAAGAAGGCAATCAAAAACATTTCCTTCTGTGTTCAAGTCTGCATTATTTCAAGGCTATCCATCACACACGCAAACACACACACACACACACATCGTAACAACAGCATCAAACATTAGTCTTTAAGCTTTAAATAACTAAAGACAATGCATTCCTTAAAGCAGGAGAGCATACCATGAAGTTACAGCAGTTTAGGTATAAAATATGGGGGGAATGAAATGTACTTCTGTGACAGGGATGTATCTCAGTGTTTTGTTCAGCTTGTGCTCAATCCTCAGCACCACAAATAACAAACCAAATTTCCTTGTGCATGACATTATCAACACATATATTATCCTTAAAGGTGTGTTTCAGGCCCATAGATCTTCTGTACCAAGTAGTCTAAAGGCCTGTTCAATAACCTAAACACTTTCGTCTCTATTTATGCCCCTATAACTGCTCCCTTTTTTGTACTCCCTTGTTTGCCATTGTGCCTTAAGGGAAAGTTGTCACCGAGTATCAAGAGTTAATATGCATGAAGAACTTAAGAGCAGTTTACCTATATAAACACCCAATAAATATTCAGAACAACTTGTAAAGGAGAGTCTGCCATTATCTCCATTAAAAAAGTGAAAAGTTCTATTTTATATTCTATGTATATTTTGTTTGTATAGGCATAACCACACATGCACGAGAGTGCCTATGGAAGTCACAAAAGGGGCACCAGATCTCCTTGAGCTGGAGTCACAGGCGGTTGTGACCTGCCCAATGTGGGTACTGGGAACTGAATTTGGGTCCTGTGGTAGAATAGGAACGACTCTAAACCACTGAGCAATCTCCCAGTATCTCCACTCTTTTTCTTTCTTTTATTGGAAGACAGGTTTTTCTGTGTAGCTCTGGTTGTCTTGGAATTTGTCTGTAGACCAGGCTGGCCTCAAACCCAGAGATTAGACAGCCTCCGTTTAATTAAATACGTGCACCACCGCTCAACCTATCCCCATTCTTATACACAAGGGATTCAAAGTACAAAAAGGTGAGGTCATACCCCAGGTCATACAAATAACAGACTGTTTCCTGTCAATCTGTATCAAACTTCCCCACCTCCAATCCAGACAACTGCTGATCTAGACTAGACATGTTCTCCAAGGTATGTATATCTAGGTATCACTACATCAAAACTAAGATGTTGTTTGTTCTTCTCATGCTCATCCTTTCATGCATACATTGCTACCTAGAGACTGGCTGCTAGGACAGTCTGAATGCAGCAGCAGAATAGATTCTAACTGTCTTTCATTAGTCAGATATTAAAGGGATCTGACGTTAAAAGGGGAGACCATGTTTTGCTGCCCAATGAAATTGTTTTGCATTGGAAATATTTTAACTTTATTACATTTATTATTGTGTGTGTGTGTGTTTGTGAGAGAGAGAGAGAGAGAGAGAGAGAGACAGAAAGAGAGCGAGCAGCTGGTGTTCAGTAGCTGCTGATGCAGCAGGTTCTCTTCTACCATGTGGGTCTGGGGATTGAAAGCAGGTGTTTGGGTTTGTTGATAAGTGCCTTTACCTGCTGAGTCATCTTGCTTACCCAGATTTTTTTTTTAAATTAAAAGCATTGTAGGTGGTGGTGGCACGCACCTTTAATCTGAGCACTTTGGAAGCAGAGAAAGGTATATCCCAAAGTTCGATGCTAACCTGGTCTACAGAGTGAATGCCAGGAAAACTAGGGCTGCATCGAGAAATCTTGTCTCCAAAACAAACCAAAACAAACAAAGAAGCAAATAAATAAATAAAACCATTTTAGTTTTGAAACCTTATAATAAGATTGTTATTTTAAATTGAGTTTATATTGACATTTTCTTAGTTTAATTGCTAATATAATTAATACTGCCAGACTTAGACAGTAAAACCAAAGCTCTCTGAAGGAATTACTAACCTTTGGAGAGTGAGCGACTCAAGTGTGGAACTAGAGAAGACCCACTTTCACCATCTGATTCTACAGTTTCTGAGAACTAGGTACAGAACATGGCAGCATGCAGCTGAGATCCATAGTTGGAGGCACTTACGCTTGACGGGTATAAAGGTCTGGTTCGTCGAGGTCCTGAGATCTTAATTCCTGTGTGGAGAGGCAGCCAGCACCACCGGTGGAAATGGAACTGCGCTTCATGCTCAGAACCTAATTCATGATTTCAATATCAGAAAAATGTTCCAGATGCAAGTGGATCATTAAGCAATAATTGTCACTTTTATTCTGAAGTAGAAGAGTAACTAAGTTTATTCCTTTACGATAGTATTTTCCCTGTGTGCTGTATTTGTTTGTCATGTATACTTAAGTCCTCACTAAAGATAACACCTATGCAACTTCAAGTATTCAATACACTCGAGCAAGACAATGCAAAAATGAACATATATGATTCCTGCATCACACGGCAATCCATGATCGCAAAATTTCAATGTGTTATCCCGAATACATCACTGGTATCTCTTATGTCTATTTCAATGGTAACTCACAGACTGCTTGACAAGAAATCTCAGGCTCCTTAACTCTCCTCAAAATGTTTCCTTTGGCTTCAAAATCAGGATTCATTCTCTTTTCCTAATATCTACTTTTCTTGCTTTATGTTTAACCCCATAGTTTAATACCCACTATTGTCTTTCTGGTTCTAATCTCCCTTTCAGTAAAGACAAGCAATCCGTTCCATAACATAATGTAGAGGCTGCTTCCATTCTCAAAATATTTTAGTATCATAAGCATACCTATGTCAGACCCTGTCTTCGTCTCTGCAGCACTAGATGCTAGCCACTCAGCTTTTTCTGGTCCTGCCCTGGCTTCTTTCTAGGATAAGACAGAACTCACTGTTGATAAAATTATATATATATATATGTAGTGAAGAGAAGTCACGCTATGCGATAAGGCTTATACAGGAGGCTTATTGGAAGATGAGAGAGAAGGGACAGAGAAGGCAGAGAGGGGAGCAGACTAGTCCCATGGGGTAAAGAGTGCGGGAGAGAGAGGGAGGTAGACACAGGAGAAGGGGGAGGTTAGGGGTAGGTCCACCTGTTACAAGGAACCATAGCAAATGTGCCCAGAAGTGGCTACAGGTGAAGTGCTCTTAGTGGCTACAGGTGAGGAGGTTTCCTGTCAGGACCCTAAGGACAGGCAGGCCAATGCAGATTCCCAAATACTAACACCAAATAATAACACCCACTTTATTGTTTGTTTGAGCTGGGGACTTTAGCACAATAGGCTGTGCACTGAGTCACATCACTCCTTGTTCGACTGCTTACATTCCACTTAGGTCTTATTCTCAAGCCTTCAGTTTCCCAGACTTTTTCTTCTTACATGGCTTTTCAGATGCTGCATTACCACAGGAACGCAGTGTTTTAACCTGTCCCTCCCAGGCAGTCCTCCCCTTCTCCCCCTCCCTGCGGAACACCTTGGTCAGCAATCAGCATCCTCTTTTCCCTCTCCAGGCGCTGCCCACACAAACTTACTGATCCCTGAACCCAGAACCTGGTAGATGCCGCACCAGGTCTCTGATGCCACAGAGTTTCTTAGCAGGAACAGAGTTAACCCAATACCAGCAGTTACCTTTCTCTCTGGTTCTTGACCCCCAGCGCCCACTTCCAGTAAAATGCACAACTGCTTAGGAAGACACCCACCAATGCCAACCAGGAGCCATTTGGATTTTAAAGTCTCCGCCTGCGTGACGTCAGAAAGCCTCTTGCGAGTACTCTTAAGCAAGAAGGCTATGCCAGTTCCCAGACAGTGGTGGGAAGTCCTAGGGCAAAAGCTTAGATTTCTAAATCTTGCAGCTGTTGTGCCTCTGGCTAGAATTGTAGTTTTGTCCCTAGCAGCCCTTTTGAGTTTCAGTCTTTCCTAGCCATCAGTGTGTCTCCTCATCTGTATTTGAGACAATCAAGTACTTTTGCAGCAGTGCCCAGTTGTTTTCCATAGTATCTTTTATTGTTGTTTTGTTTTGTAAAATATCCCTGGGCCTGGTGAAATGGCTCCATGGGTAAGAGCACTGCCTGCTCTTCCAAAGAAATGGGTTAAATCCCCAGGACCCATAACTATAACTCTAATTTCAGGAGGTCTGATGCCCTCTTCTGGCCCTGGTGGGCACCAGACACACGTGTGGTATACAGACATACATGTAGGCAAAACACTTTATACATAAAATAAAAATAATAAAGATCTTTTTTAAAAAAATAAAGGCAAATAAAAAGTATTCTTGTACAGTTTTATCAGGACCTAAGTTCTCAAAATTCATTTCAACACTCATCTTATTTTCAAGATGCCTTAAGAAGTACAAAATTTGCTGGTCAGTGGTGGTACATTCCTTTACTCCCAGTACTCAAGAGGCAGAGGCAGGGGGATCTCTGTGAGTTTGAGAAGAGTCTACAGAAGAAATTCAAAATCACTTTAGCTAAGACATTTGAATTGGAAGTATTATCTCTGTTTGACCAAGATCTCCCATATTTTGTCATTACAAGGTCAATTAGTAAGACTATTGTAATAGCTATTGCTTATGCATTAACTACTCCTGAATTCTTTTTATAGAAGACTGAAGTGAGAAAGGATTAATGTTCTACGGGTGCTTAAATAAAGCAAGTTTTCACATACTAGTCCTTCTAAAATCATTCCTCATCAAAGAACTCATTGAAACATTTTTTTTTTGTACAAATTTTTAAAAGGTGAAGTCTACAGTCATCAGGCTGGTAGTCATAGACACACAAAAACCTGACAAGCTTGCTTTCTATGTCTACTTCTGAATGCCACTCAGGATCAAGTGAGATAATTGTATCAGGATTTTAGCTTAGTGATACATGGCGTTAATAAATTAAAATTCATCCTAAGGAATGTAGTGGGAAGAAATGATAATGTAATCAAGTTGAATTTAATTTGCTAGATATTTTATAATGACATTTTAAGTCATAAGCAACTGTAATATACTTTACTATTAGAAACTCTTTTAATTAATGCAGGCCACCTTATTCCCATGTGGTTATGCCGTGGCAGTATCTGTGAAAAATTCTTCAGAGCAGGTAATAGGGATATGTTACATCTCTTTTTATCTTCTTTTCTTTTCTGAGACAAGCTTGTCTATTTAACAGTCTTGGCTGTGTCCCTTTTTTACCTTTTATGTTAATTCTTTAAAAACAACTACTTCTTTATTTTATTTATTGTATTATGTGTAGTTGGAATTTTCCTTTGGGCCACCAAGAAACTCCCAAATAATTTATTATGAATGCTTCTTATTAATTATAAGTGCTTAGTCTTAGCTTAGGCTCGTCCTGCTAGCTTTTTGAACTTAATTTAACCTGTTTCTATTCATCTACATTTTTCCTTGGGGCTTTTTACCTTTCTTTTATTCTGTATGTCTTGGTTTCCTGCTTCCTCCATGTGTGTCTGATTGGCCACTGGTTTCTCCCTGGTATCTCTTTTTCTTTCTTCCTTTCTAAGCCTAAATTCCTCCTGCTACTCAGTTTCCCTGCCTGCAAGTCCTGCCTATACCTCTTTCTTGCTATTGGCCATTTAGCTTTTTGTTAGACTAATCAGGTGCCTTAGGCAGACAAGGTAAAACAGCAACACATTTTTACATATAATTCAACAAATGCAACACGTCTTTACATAGTTATACAAATATTTTGTAACAATGAAACATCATTTCTCCTTTTACTTTTTTTCTTCAAACACGCTCTTATATGCCTCCTTGTTCCCTTTCAAATTCATGGATTTTTCATTAATTTTGTTACATGCATATGTGTATGTAACCTGCCCGATCTGTATGTTACTTGTCTGTATGCTGTCAGGGTTATAATTAGGTTGAAGGGAGATAAATACACAGGGAGAAAGGAGAGCAAAATAATAGTATGGATATGTGAAAAAAATCACAAGGATTCATACTGTTAAGTACCTAAGAAACTATAACACACACATACTTTAATTTAGTATAATGTTATTTGTATGTATGATTCAGGGCTCACCATTTGGTATTGGATAAGCATTTCGTGTACTATTCCCACAGTAGGACTAAAACTGTTTCTCCACTCCCGGCATTTGTGAGTTCCCTATAGTTCTTTGTGTAGGGCTGGTTGGCCCTTTGTCCCTTATAGATTGCCTCTTGTCCTTATTCAGCTCATACTTAAGCAGCCATGTTAATAAGATTTTATTGGTGTAGATTCTGACATTCCTAGGAGATACAATGTCACAGCAAACTCCATGATGCTCTGGCTCTTATAATCTATGTGTCCCCTCCTTTACAATGTTTCGTGATACTTACGTGTAGTGATATTTCATTTGTATTTTAATAAAGAAAGTTTAGCTGAAGATCAGAGAGTAAGTGGTAGCACACACCTTTAATCTCAGTAGCCACACTAGTTTGCCATAGAAACCTGGCGGTGCACGCCTTTAATCCCAGTGGTGCACATCTTTAATCCCAACCTAAAGAATGGAATGCAAGACAGAAGGAGAAAGCTCTCAGACACAGTCTCATCACCCTGTTATTTGATTTCTCTGTTAGATTGCCTTCACATATGCATTTATTTCAGGAAGCATCGACTGTATCAATACCCATGCCACTGCACACTACTTCCGTGGCCTTAGTTTTAGCTGTTTCTCCCTGTATACACTCCCTCGTCCCTCTATTTCTCTCCTTGCACCTCCCCTCACCAGCCTGTACCTTTCTATTCTATTTCTTCTTTCCTGATGAGATGCTTCTCTCCTCCTTAGTCTGTTACTCTATGCTTAATCTCTGTGATTCTGTATATCCACATGTAAGCTAATACATGCCACATTTGGCTTTCTGTGTCTGGGTACCTCACTCAGGGTGATTTCTCCCCCTAGTTCTACCCATTTACTGTGAATTTAATTCTTTTTAATGGCTGAGTAATATTCATTTGTATAAAGGTTCCAATTTTTATTATCCATTCATATTCATGTCTTGAATATGTTATCCAATTTCTGGGCATTATTAATAGAGCAGCAATGGACATGGTTGAGTAAGCGTCTCTGTGGTAGGATGAAGTTTCCTTTGGGTAAATGCCCAAGAGTGATAGAGCTGGATCACGAGGTAGATCAGTTCCCATCTCTCTAAGGTAAATCCACACTCATTTCCATAGTGACTGTATGAGTCTGCACTCCTACCAGCAGTGGATGAGTGTACCCCTTATTCTATGTCCTTGCCAGCAGGAACTGTCAATCGTATTATTGATCCTAAGGATTCTGACAGGTGTAAAATGGACTCTCAAAGCAGACTTGGTTTGCATTTCACTAATGACTGAGAATGTTGAACATTTAAGTCTTTCTCAGCCACTTAAGATTCCCTATTGAGAATTCTCTGTTTAAAAATTCCCAGTTTTAATTGAGTCATTTGTTTTCTTGATATCTAGCCTTTTGAGTTCTTTATACATTTTGTTTGAGTTTTTTTGTAGAATTTTGGATATTAGCCCTCTATTGGGTGTGTAGTTAATAAAAAAATATTTTACCATTCTGTAAGCTGCCACTTTGTCTGAATGATGGGATCTTTTGTCATGCAGAAGCTTTTCAGTTTCATGAGATCCCATTTATTAATTGTTGAAATTAGTGTCTGTGTTAATAGTGTTCTGCTCAGAAAGTCTTTTCCTATGTCATTGATTTCAGGGATCTTCCCTTCTTTTTCTTCTGTTAGGTTCAAGATATCTGGTTTTAGGTTGAGGTCTGTGTGGGAATTCCTTTCCATTAAATATTTTTTGGGATGTGGGGGTGTGTCAGCAATAGGGTGGCTTCTGTGTGCTGACATGATCTCTTATAAGGGAGAGAATGGTCTCCCATGTATTTCTGGTTTCTTCATCAAAGATCAGGAGTCCGTAGGCACTTGAATTACACCTGACTTCTCAGTGGAAACCATGAAAGCCAGAATGTCTTAGATAGATGTGCTGCCAACACTAAGAGACCATGAAGGCAATCCCAGAGTACTATTCGCAGCAAAGCTTGCATTCACCATCAATGGAGAAAAAAGATATTCCAGGACAAAAACAGATTTAAATAATAGGTAGCCACAAACCCAGCCTTACAGAAACTACTAGAAGGCAAAGCACAAACCAAGGAAGCTAAGAACACCCATAATAACACAGACATCTGACAACTCTCCACCACCACAACTCAAAGAAGGGAAACACACACTCTAATAGTAGGTTTCAACACTCCTCTCTCACCAATGGACAGGCTAAACAGACAGAAACTTAATGGAGCAATAAGAGATATCACAGATGTAGTGAAACAAATGAAATTAATAGACATCTATAGAACATTCCACCCAACAGAAAAGAAAATACCTTCTTCTCAGCATCTCATGGAACCTTCTCAAAAATTGATCACATAATCAGTAACAAAGCAAACATTCACAGATACAAAAGAAAATGTAGTAACCAGCTGTGCACTATTGGATTACCATGGAATAATGCTAGAATTCAACAACAATTCTACCCCCAGAATGCCTACAAACTCATGAAAACTGAACAGTCAACTACTCTCCAGAAGATGACATCAGATACCTTAGAATTAGAGATATAAGGGATTGTGAGCTGCCATATGGGTGCTGTTAACTGAACCTTTGTCCTCTGCAAGAGCGGCAAGTGCTCTTAATCATGGATTCATCAACCCAGCCCTAGAAGGTACTTCATTTTTTCCCTTAAACCCAGATGTCATTAGGAAAGATCCTTTTACAGATGGTGCTGAGAAAACTGGGTATGTACCTGTAGAAGAATGAAATCAGGTCGAGTCTCAAACTACATGAAACATTGAAAATAGATCACAGACTTCATGTGAAGACAGGACATGCTGAAACTGCAGGGAAGACACATCAAATATGTCCCGTGTCAACAATCATCCTATGCAGAGGTAGGAACTTCTGAATGGACTGTGACAGCAGAGAACACAACCCAAGGACTGACACATGGATTATAGCAAACTAAAAACCTGCCTAACAATGGAAGGAACCTCACAACTGAAGAGACAGCTTACAGATTTGAGAAATCATTGCCAACTCTGTATCGCATAGTGTTCTATTATGTATAAACAGCCAAGATTAAACCAAATCCAATCCATACATGAGGTAATGAGGTGAGCAGACAGTCCTCAAAGGAAGAAATAGAAATGGCAAATAATATTTGATGATGGGTTCAACATCCTAAGCCATCAGGGAAAGGTGAAATTAAAATGATTTATACTCTCACCTTACTAGCTCAGAATGACTTTCATCAAGAAAACAGAACAACAGATGCTGGCAGGAATTTGAGGAAAGAGGAAACTTTACTCACTGCTTGTGAGCATAAATTGCAGCTACTGAGGAAATCAGTAAGTAGGTTTGTCAAAAATGAGAAAGTGGTGGGACAGATGTCTCAGGGAAAAGCACTGGCTGCTCTTACAGAGGAACTGGGTTTGGTTCCCAGCACCCACTTGGTGGCTCAGAACCATCTATAACTCCAGTTCCAGGGAATCCCTTTCTGGCCTCCACAGTCACCACGGATGTACACATATATTGCAGGAAAAATATTCACACACATAAAAATAAAAGATAAACAAATCTTTGAGAACGACAACCAAAACTATCACATGATCTGCCTATATGCCTCAGTGATAAAGAGCACTTCTTGTTCTTCCAGGGGACCAGCATTTGATTCCCAACACTCAAACCAGGCAGTTCACAACCACCTGTAAAACAAGCCCCAGGAGGGTCTGACATCTCTCATCTCTGTGGTCACACACACACACACACACACACACACACAGATTTAAAAGTAAAAAAATGACATTTGTAGGAAAATGGGTGAAATTTCAATTCAGAATGTTAGCTGAAATAAACTGCATTCAGATAAGCACTATGTTTTCTCTCATGTGTGCAGCCTTGATTGAAGTTTCTATGTGTGAGTGGGTCGGTGTCCATGTGTGGATGACTCATGAAACTAGAGAACTGTGAGAGGGAAAAAGAGACCTGAAGGATTAGGGTACAGGAACACTGACAGAAGATAATGCAATATTGTACTGGGAGAGCAGAAATTAGGTTGTTGTGGGCAATGGAAAAACAGCAAGAATGGGACAGAGGGGAGGGCAAGGCAAAGGCCAGAGGGCAGGGTGTGGAAGAAGAAAACATGTGTAAAAATGCCATTATGAAATCTACTACTTTGTAGCTAACTTAATAATCTTGTAATGGGAAATACTTGTTCCTGTAGCCATCGTCCCACTTGAAATGGAGTCCATGGGGCAGGTGTTGTGCTATATTAGTTCAGACATCTATTACAGTACCAGGCATATGGTCATGCGTAAAGCATTTGCTGAGCCAGTTGTTGCCATGCATGCATCTAATTCCAGCATTTAGAGGACTAAGGAAGGCCCAAAGATTCTGGCTAGAGACTCACCTAATCTGAGCAAGACCTTATCTTAAATAATAATTGCCTATTTGCCAAATACATTTTGATAGCAATTATTGAGCTTTGTATATTATGTCTGTCGGTGATTGGTTTGATTTTATTATGATGCCTATAAGTTGTTGTACACGCATATAGTAGCCTCTTGATAATTGTGTTTATTTTCTATGACAACTCTCATGTTTAAAAACCATTAGACATTTAATTATTTGAAAGCATTCATCTGTAAAATAATTTGTTAATAAAATCTTTTTTGAGAGTTAATATTTGATTTTTTCTGGTTATTTTGACTTTTCCATTTTGATATTTTATTGTTTATGCTGTAATCCCTCTTAATATCTATTTTCTAAAATTTAGAAAGGTTTTTGCTATACATACCAGGGTAACCTTGGACTTGTTATGTAGCTCAGGCTAACCTTGAACTCAAGATTCTCCTCTCAGCTTCCAGAGTGCTGGGATTACTGGCATGCACCACCATGTCTTGCTCAATTATTTTTAAAATAAATTATGTGTCTAGGTGTTTTGTAAACTTTGTACATCATGTGCACACAATGTTCAAGTAGGCCAGAAGAGGGCATCAGTTCCAGGGGACTGGAGTTACTGAGGGTTGTGATTGACCAAGCAGGTGCTGGCAATGAACACAGGCCCTTTGGAAGAACAAGTGCTCTTAACTGCTGAGCTACCTCTTCAGCCTCTCGTCAATTATTATGTACATGTATATTTATGCATATAAACATCTTCACTGCATGTACGCATGTGTGTTGTGTGCTCCTAGATGAGAAGAACTGCAGTTACAGATGGTTTGAGTTTCTGTGTGAGTGCCAGAAATTGAATTCAGGTCCTCTGCAAGAGCAAACAGTTTTCTTAATCACAGAAAAAACCCTCCAGTCCTACATACATATAGTTTTTCTTTTCTTTTATTCTTCTTTTTTTTTTTTTGAGTCATGAGTTTACATAGCCCAGAACAATGGATTCTCCTGCTTTCCAAATCTGGGATTATAGGTATGTCCTACTGCACAAATATTTAGATCATCAACTCTTTTGGTTTTATGGGACAGGGTTTCTTTGTGTAGGCTTGGCTGTCTTGGAGCTCACTCTGTAGCCCAGGCTGGCCTCTAACGCATAGAGCTCTTCCTGCCTCTGGCTCCTGAGTGCTGGGATTAAAGGCATGTGCTCCCACCACTACCACCACCGGGCTTCATCAACTTTTTCTTCCTTCATTTCTTTTCCTTCCTTCCTTCCTTCCTTCCTTCCTTTTTTTCTTTAAAAACTTATTTTTATTTATATGAGTACTCTACCTGCACGTCCAACTTTGTCAGACGAGGACATGGGATCACACTATAGACAGTTGTGAGCCAGTATGTGGTTACTGGGAACTGAACTCAGCACCTCTGGAAGAGTAAGCAGTGTTCTTAGATGCTGAGCCACCTCTTCAGACCCTCATCAACATTTTCTTATAGACTGATTTTTGTTTAAATTTTTCATGACTCAAACTAACTTGCACTATTACTAAACATAGACCATTTTTCATTTTAAGATTTCCTGGCTGTTATGTATTTTAGATAGGGTCTTACTATGTGACCCTGCCTGACCTGGAACTTGCAATCCCCCCAGTGTCTGATAACAAAGTGCTGGAATTGCTGATACAAGGCACACTCCTGAACTCTCTTTTATTGAGGAAGGGAAAAGGGTCTTCCTAGTAAAAAGTAGTTGTTTTGTTTTGTTTTGTTTTGTTCTTTTTGATGGTACTAGGAATTGAGCCCAGGTCTGAAGCCACATGCTAAGAAAGTACTTTACCACAGGGCCATGTTTGTAGCCCATGTCAAATGCCATAGAAATTGTTAACGGTGAAAACAACTTTGTGTGGATTACTTGAATAGCTATTTTTGTAAAACTGTGGGTTTTACTTATACATTGCTTTTAAAAAAACAATAAAACTGGGTGGTAGTGGCTCACACCTTTAATCCCAGCAAATCCCAGCACTCCTGAGCCAGAGGCAGGCAGATGTCTGTGAGTTCAGGGCCAGCCTGGTCTACAGAATGAGTTCCACTGACAGCCAGAGCTAGACAGAGAAACCCTGTCTCAGACAAACCAGAATTTAAACCACACTGCAAAATCACTCAAATCAGACAATTTAATACCTTATATAGATGTTGGATATTTTTCTGAATAAATACTTTATCATGGATAGGTCTTGTATCCTTTATTTTTTTAGAACTTGAAAACATACCAAGTTGCATATTAAGAAGGCAATCAAAAACATTTCCTTCTGTGTTCAAGTCTGCATTATTTCAAGGCTATCCATCACACACGCAAACACACACACACACACACACATCGTAACAACAGCATCAAACATTAGTCTTTAAGCTTTAAATAACTAAAGACAATGCATTCCTTAAAGCAGGAGAGCATACCATGAAGTTACAGCAGTTTAGGTATAAAATATGGGGGGAATGAAATGTACTTCTGTGACAGGGATGTATCTCAGTGTTTTGTTCAGCTTGTGCTCAATCCTCAGCACCACAAATAACAAACCAAATTTCCTTGTGCATGACATTATCAACACATATATTATCCTTAAAGGTGTGTTTCAGGCCCATAGATCTTCTGTACCAAGTAGTCTAAAGGCCTGTTCAATAACCTAAACACTTTCGTCTCTATTTATGCCCCTATAACTGCTCCCTTTTTTGTACTCCCTTGTTTGCCATTGTGCCTTAAGGGAAAGTTGTCACCGAGTATCAAGAGTTAATATGCATGAAGAACTTAAGAGCAGTTGACCTATATAAACACTCAATAAATATTCAGAACAACTTGTAAAGGAGAGTCTGCCATTATCTCCATTAAAAAAGTGAAAAGTTCTATTTTATATTCTATGTATATTTTGTTTGTATAGGCATAACCACACATGCACGAGAGTGCCTATGGAGGTCACAAAAGGGGCACCAGATCTCCTTGAGCTGGAGTCACAGGCGGTTGTGACCTGCCCAATGTGGGTACTGGGAACTGAATTTGGGTCCTGTGGTAGAATAGGAACGACTCTAAACCACTGAGCAATCTCCCAGTATCTCCACTCTTTTTCTTTCTTTTTTTGGAAGACAGGTTTTTCTGTGTAGTTCTGGTTGTCTTGGAATTTGTCTGTAGACCAGGCTGGCCTCAAACCCAGAGATTAGACAGCCTCCGTTTAATTAAATACGTGCACCACCGCTCAACCTATCCCCATTCTTATACACAAGGGATTCAAAGTACAAAAAGGTGAGGTCATACCCCAGGTCATACAAATAACAGACTGTTTCCTGTCAATCTGTATCAAACTTCCCCACCTCCAATCCAGACAACTGCTGATCTAGACTAGACATGTTCTCCAAGGTATGTATATCTAGGTATCACTACATCAAAACTAAGATGTTGTTTGTTCTTCTCATGCTCATCCTTTCATGCATACATTGCTACCTAGAGACTGGCTGCTAGGACAGTCTGAATGCAGCAGCAGAATAGATTCTAACTGTCTTTCATTAGTCAGATATTAAAGGGATCTGACGTTAAAAGGGGAGACCATGTTTTGCTGCCCAATGAAATTGTTTTGCATTGGAAATATTTTAACTTTATTACATTTATTATTGTGTGTGTGTGTGTTTGTGAGAGAGAGAGAGAGAGAGAGAGAGAGAGAGAGAGAGAGAGAGAGAGACAGAAAGAGAGCGAGCAGCTGGTGGTCAGTAGCTGCTGATGCAGCAGGTTCTCTTCTACCATGTGGGTCTGGGGATTGAAAGCAGGTGTTTGGGTTTGTTGATAAGTGCCTTTACCTGCTGAGTCATCTTGCTTACCCAGATTTTTTTTTTAAATTAAAAGCATTGTAGGTGGTGGTGGCACGCACCTTTAATCTGAGCACTTTGGAAGCAGAGAAAGGTATATCCCAAAGTTCGATGCTAACCTGGTCTACAGAGTGAATGCCAGGAAAACTAGGGCTGCATCGAGAAATCTTGTCTCCAAAACAAACCAAAACAAACAAAGAAGCAAATAAATAAATAAAACCATTTTAGTTTTGAAACCTTATAATAAGATTGTTATTTTAAATTGAGTTTATATTGACATTTTCTTAGTTTAATTGCTAATATAATTGATACTGCCAGACCTAGACAGTAAAACCAAAGCTCTCTGAAGGAATTACTAACCTTTGGAGAGTGAGCGACTCAAGTGTGGAACTAGAGAAGACCCACTTTCACCATCTGATTCTACAGTTTCTGAGAACTAGGTACAGAACATGGCAGCATGCAGCTGAGATCCATAGTTGGAGGCACTTACGCTTGACGGGTATAAAGGTCTGGTTCGTCGAGGTCCTGAGATCTTAATTCCTGTGTGGAGAGGCAGCCAGCACCACCGGTGGAAATGGAACTGCGCTTCATGCTCAGAACCTAATTCATGATTTCAATATCAGAAAAATGTTCCAGATGCAAGTGGATCATTAAGCAATAATTGTCACTTTTATTCTGAAGTAGAAGAGTAACTAAGTTTATTCCTTTACGATAGTATTTTCCCTGTGTGCTGTATTTGTTTGTCATGTATACTTAAGTCCTCACTAAAGATAACACCTATGCAACTTCAAGTATTCAATACACTCGAGCAAGACAATGCAAAAATGAACATATATGATTCCTGCATCACACGGCAATCCATGATCGCAAAATTTCAATGTGTTATCCCGAATACATCACTGGTATCTCTTATGTCTATTTCAATGGTAACTCACAGACTGCTTGACAAGAAATCTCAGGCTCCTTAACTCTCCTCAAAATGTTTCCTTTGGCTTCAAAATCAGGATTCATTCTCTTTTCCTAATATCTACTTTTCTTGCTTTATGTTTAACCCCATAGTTTAATACCCACTATTGTCTTTCTGGTTCTAATCTCCCTTTCAGTAAAGACAAGCAATCCGTTCCATAACATAATGTAGAGGCTGCTTCCATTCTCAAAATATTTTAGTATCATAAGCATACCTATGTCAGACCCTGTCTTCGTCTCTGCAGCACTAGATGCTAGCCACTCAGCTTTTTCTGGTCCTGCCCTGGCTTCTTTCTAGGATAAGACAGAACTCACTGTTGATAAAATTATATATATATATATATATATATATATATATATATATATATATATGTAGTGAAGAGAAGTCACTCTATGCGATAAGGCTTATACAGGAGGCTTATTGGAAGATGAGAGAGAAGGGACAGAGAAGGCAGAGAGGGGAGCAGACTAGTCCCATGGGGTAAAGAGTGCGGGAGAGAGAGGGAGGTAGACACAGGAGAAGGGGGAGGTTAGGGGTAGGTCCACCTGTTACAAGGAACCATAGCAAATGTGCCCAGAAGTGGCTACAGGTGAAGTGCTCTTAGTGGCTACAGGTGAGGAGGTTTCCTGTCAGGACCCTAAGGACAGGCAGGCCAATGCAGATTCCCAAATACTAACACCAAATAATAACACCCACTTTATTGTTTGTTTGAGCTGGGGACTTTAGCACAATAGGCTGTGCACTGAGTCACATCACTCCTTGTTCGACTGCTTACATTCCACTTAGGTCTTATTCTCAAGCCTTCAGTTTCCCAGACTTTTTCTTCTTACATGGCTTTTCAGATGCTGCATTACCACAGGAACGCAGTGTTTTAACCTGTCCCTCCCAGGCAGTCCTCCCCTTCTCCCCCTCCCTGCGGAACACCTTGGTCAGCAATCAGCATCCTCTTTTCCCTCTCCAGGCGCTGCCCACACAAACTTACTGATCCCTGAACCCAGAACCTGGTAGATGCCGCCCCAGGTCTCTGATGCCACAGAGTTTCTTAGCAGGAACAGAGTTAACCCCATACCAGCAGTTACCTTTCTCTCTGGTTCTTGACCCCCAGCGCCCACTTCCAGTAAAATGCACAACTGCTTAGGAAGACACCCACCAATGCCAACCAAGAGCCATTTGGATTTTAAAGTCTCCGCCTGCGTGACGTCAGAAAGCCTCTTGCGAGTACTCTTAAGCAAGAAGGCTATGCCAGTTCCCAGACAGTGGTGGGAAGTCCTAGGGCAAAAGCTTAGATTTCTAAATCTTGCAGCTGTTGTGCCTCTGGCTAGAATTGTAGTTTTGTCCCTAGCAGCCCTTTTGAGTTTCAGTCTTTCCTAGCCATCAGTGTGTCTCCTCATCTGTATTTGAGACAATCAAGTACTTTTGCAGCAGTGCCCAGTTGTTTTCCATAGTATCTTTTATTGTTGTTTTGTTTTGGAAAATATCCCTGGGCCTGGTGAAATGGCTCCATGGGTAAGAGCACTGCCTGCTCTTCCAAAGAAATGGGTTAAATCCCCAGGACCCATAACTATAACTCTAATTTCAGGAGGTCTGATGCCCTCTTCTGGCCTTGGTGGGCACCAGACACACGTGTGGTATACAGACATACATGTAGGCAAAACACTTTATACATAAAATAAAAATAATAAAGATCTTTTTTAAAAAAATAAAGGCAAATAAAAAGTATTCTTGTACAGTTTTATCAGGACCTAAGTTCTCAAAATTCATTTCAACACTCATCTTAGTTTCAAGATGCCTTAAGAAGTACAAAATTTGCTGGTCAGTGGTGGTACATTCCTTTACTCCCAGTACTCAAGAGGCAGAGGCAGGGGGATCTCTGTGAGTTTGAGAAGAGTCTACAGAAGAAATTCAAAATCACTTTAGCTAAGACATTTGAATTGGAAGTATTATCTCTGTTTGACCAAGATCTCCCATATTTTGTCATTACAAGGTCTATTAGTAAGACTATTGTAATAGCTATTGCTTATGTATTAACTACTCCTGAATTCTTTTTATAGAAGACTGAAGTGAGAAAGGATTAATGTTCTACGGGTGCTTAAATAAAGCAAGTTTTCACATACTAGTCCTTCTAAAATCATTCCTCATCAAAGAACTCATTGAAACATTTTTTTTGTACAAATTTTAAAAAGTTGAAGTCTACAGTCATCAGGCTGGTAGTCATAGACACACAAAAACCTGACAAGCTTGCTTTCTATGTCTACTTCTGAATGCCACTCAGGATCAAGTGAGATAATTGTATCAGGATTTTAGCTTAGTGATACATGGCGTTAATAAATTAAAATTCATCCTAAGGAATGTAGTGGGAAGAAATGATAATGTAATCAAGTTGAATTTAATTTGCTAGATATTTTATAATGACATTTTAAGTCATAAGCAACTGTAATATACTTTACTATTAGAAACTCTTTTAATTAATGCAGGCCACCTTATTCCCATGTGGTTATGCCGTGGCAGTATCTGTGAAAAATTCTTCAGAGCAGGTAATAGGGATATGTTACATCTCTTTTTATCTTCTTTTTTTTTCTGAGACAAGCTTGTCTATTTAACAGTCTTGGCTGTGTCCCTTTTTTACCTTTTATGTTAATTCTTTAAAAACAACTACTTCTTTATTTTATTTATTGTATTATGTGTAGTTGGAATTTTCCTTTAGGCCACCAAGAAACTCCCAAATAATTTATTATGAATGCTTCTTATTAATTATAAGTGCTTAGTCTTAGCTTAGGCTCGTCCTGCTAGCTTTTTGAACTTAATTTAACCTGTTTCTATTCATCTACATTTTTCCTTGGGGCTTTTTACCTTTCTTTTATTCTGTATGTCTTGGTTTCCTGCTTCCTCCATGTGTGTCTGATTGGCCACTGGTTTCTCCCTGGTATCTCTTTTTCTTTCTTCCTTTCTAAGCCTAAATTCCTCCTGCTACTCAGTTTCCCTGCCTGCAAGTCCTGCCTATACCTCTTTCTTGCTATTGGCCATTTAGCTTTTTGTTAGACTAATCAGGTGCCTTAGGCAGACAAGGTAAAACAGCAACACATTTTTACATCTAATTCAACAAATGCAACACGTCTTTACATAGTTATACAAATATTTTGTAACAATGAAACATCATTTCTCCTTTTACTTTTTTTCTTCAAACACGCTCTTATATGCCTCCTTGTTCCCTTTCAAATTCATGGATTTTTCATTAATTTTGTTACATGCATATGTGTATGTAACCTGCCCAATCTGTATGTTACTTGTCTGTATGCTGTCAGGGTTATAATTAGGTTGAAGGGAGATAAATACACAGGGAGAAAGGAGAGCAAAATAATAGTATGGATATGTGAAAAAAATCACAAGGATTCATACTGTTAAGTACCTAAGAAACTATAACACACGCATACTTTAATTTAGTATAATGTTATTTGTATGTATGATTCAGGGCTCACCATTTGGTATTGGATAAGCATTTCGTGTACTCTTCCCACAGTAGGACTAAAACTGTTTCTCCACTCCCGGCATTTGTGAGTTCCCTATAGTTCTTTGTGTAGGGCTGGTTGGCCCTTTGTCCCTTATAGTTTGTCTCTTGTCCTTATTCAGCTCATACTTAAGCAGCCATGTTAATAAGATTTTATTGGTGTAGATTCTGACATTCCTAGGAGATACAATGTCACAGCAAACTCCATGATGCTCTGGCTCTTATAATCTATGTGTCCCCTCCTTTACAATGTTTCGTGATACTTACGTGTAGTGATATTTCATTTGTATTTTAATAAAGAAAGTTTAGCTGAAGATCAGAGAGTAAGTGGTAGCACACACCTTTAATCTCAGTAGCCTCACTAGTTTGCAATAGAAACCTGGCGGTGCACGCCTTTAATCCCAGTGGTGCACATCTTTAATCCCAACCTAAAGAATGGAATGCAAGACAGAAGGAGAAAGCTCTCAGACACAGTCTCATCACCCTGTTATTTGATTTCTCTGTTAGATTGCCTTCACATATGCATTTATTTCAGGAAGCATCGACTGTATCAATACCCATGCCACTGCACACTACTTCTGTGGCCTTAGTTTTAGCTGTTTCTCCCTGTATACACTCCCTCGTCCCTCTATTTCTCTCCTTGCACCTCCCCTCACCAGCCTGTACCTTTCTATTCTATTTCTTCTTTCCTGATGAGATGCTTCTCTCCTCCTTAGTCTGTTACTCTATGCTTAATCTCTGTGATTCTGTATATCCACATGTAAGCTAATACATGCCACATTTGGTTTTCTGTGTCTGGGTACCTCACTCAGGGTGATTTCTCCCCCTAGTTCTACCCATTTACTGTGAATTTAATTCTTTTTAATGGCTGAGTAATATTCATTTGTATAAAGGTTCCAATTTTTATCACGAGGTAGATCAGGTCCCATCTCTCTAAGGTAAATCCACACTCATTTCCATAGTGACTGTATGAGTCTGCACTCCTACCAGCAGTGGATGAGTGTACCCCTTATTCTATGTCCTTGCCAGCAGGAACTGTCACTCGTATTATTGATCGTAGGGATTCTGACAGGTGTAAAGTGGACTCTCAAAGCAGACTTGGTTTGCATTTCACTAATGACTGAGAATGTTGAACATTTAAGTCTTTCTCAGCCACTTAAGATTCCCTATTGAGAATTCTCTGTTTAAAAATTCCCAGTTTTAATTGAGTCATTTGTTTTCTTGATATCTAGCCTTTTGAGTTCTTTATACATTTTGTTTGAGTTTTTTTGTATAATTTTGGATATTAGCCCTCTATTGGGTGTGTAGTTGATAAAAAAATATTTTACCATTCTGTAAGCTGCCACTTTGTCTGAATGATGGGATCTTTTGTCATGCAGAAGCTTTTCAGTTTCATGAGATCCCATTTATTAATTGTTGAAATTAGTGTCTGTGTTAATAGTGTTCTGCTCAGAAAGTCTTTTCCTATGTCATTGATTTCAGGGATCTTCCCTTCTTTTTCTTCTGTTAGGTTCAAGATATCTGGTTTTAGGTTGAGGTCTGTGTGGGAATTCCTTTCCATTAAATATTTTTTGGGATGTGGGGGTGTGTCAGCAATAGGGTGGCTTCTGTGTGCTGACATGATCTCTTATAAGGGAGAGAATGGTCTCCCATGTATTTCTGGTTTCTTCATCAAAGATCAGGAGTCCGTAGGCACTTGAATTACACCTGACTTCTCAGTGGAGACCATGAAAGCCAGAATGTCTTAGATAGATGTGCTGCCAACACTAAGAGACCATGAAGGCAATCCCAGAGTACTATTCGCAGCAAAGCTTGCATTCACCATCAATGGAGAAAAAAGATATTCCAGGACAAAAACAGATTTAAATAATAGGTAGCCACAAACCCAGCCTTACAGAAACTACTAGAAGGCAAAGCACAAACCAAGGAAGCTAAGAACACCCATAATAACACAGACATCTGACAACTCTCCACCACCACAACTCAAAGAAGGGAAACACACACTCTAATAGTAGGTTTCAACACTCCTCTCTCAACAATGGACAGGCTAAACAGACAGAAACTTAATGGAGCAATAAGAGATATCACAGATGTAGTGAATCAAATGAAATTAATAGACACCTATAGAACATTCCACCCAACAGAAAAGAAAATACCTTCTTCTCAGCATCTCATGGAACCCTCTCAAAAATTGATCACATAATCAGTAACAAAGCAAACATTCACAGATACAAAAGAAAATGTAGTAACCAGCTGTGTACTATTGGATTACCATGGAATAATGCTAGAATTCAACAACAATTCTACCCCCAGAATGCCTACAAACTCATGAAAACTGAACAGTCAACTACTCTCCAGAAGATGACATCAGATAGCTTAGAATTAGAGATATAAGGGATTGTGGGCTGCCATATGGGTGCTGTTAACTGAACCTTTGTCCTCTGCAAGAGCAGCAAGTGCTCTTAATCATGGATTCATCATCCCAGCCCTAGCAGGTACTTCATTTTTCCCTTAAACCCAGATGTCATTAGGAAAGATCCTTTTACAGATGGTGCTGAGAAAACTGGGTATGTACCTGTAGAAGAATGAAATCAGGTCGAGTCTCAAACTACATGAAACATTGAAAATAGATCACAGACTTCATGTGAAGACAGGACATACTGAAACTTCAGGGAAGACACATCAACTATATCCCGTGTAAACAATCATCCTATGCAGAGGTAGGAACTTCTGAATGGACTGTGACAGCAGAGAACACAACCCAAGGACTGACACATGGATTATAGCAAACTAAAAACCTGCCTAACAATGGAAGGAACCTCACAACTGAAGAGACAGCTTACAGATTTGAGAAATCATTGCCAACTCTGTATCGCATAGGGTTCTATTATGTAAAAACAGCCAAGATTAAACCAAATCCAATCCATACATGAGGTAATGAGGTGAGCAGACAGTCCTCAAAGGAAGAAATAGAAATGGCAAATAATATTTGATGATGGGTTCAACATCCTAAGCCATCAGGGAAAGGTGAAATTAAAATGATTTATACTCTCACCTTACTAGCTCAGAATGACTTTCATCAAGAAAACAGAACAACAGATGCTGGCAGGAATTTGAGGAAAGAGGAAACTTTACTCACTGCTTGTGAGCATAAATTGCAGCTACTGAGGAAATCAGTAAGTAGGTTTGTCAAAAATGAGAAAGTGGTGGGACAGATGTCTCAGGGAAAAGCACTGGCTGCTCTTACAGAGGAACTGGGTTTGGTTCCCAGCACCCACTTGGTGGCTCAGAACCATCTATAACTCCAGTTCCAGGGAATCCCTTTCTGGCCTCCACAGTCACCACGGATGTACACATATATTGCAGGAAAAATATTCACACACATAAAAATAAAAGATAAACAAATCTTTGAGGACGACAACCAAAACTATCACATGATCTGCCTATATGCCTCAGTGATAAATGCACTTCTTGTTCTTCCAGAGGACCAGCATTTGATTCCCAACACTCAAACCAGGCAGTTCACAACCACCTGTAACACAAGCCCCAGGAGGGTCTGACATCTCTCATCTCTGTGGTCACACACACACACACACACACACAGATTTAAAAGTAAAAAAATGACATTTGTAGGAAAATGGGTGAAATTACAGTTCAGAATGTTAGCTGAAATAAACTGCATTCAGATAAGCACTATGTTTTCTCTCATGTGTGTATTCTTGATTGAAGTTTCTATGTGTGAGTGGGTCGGTGTCCATGTGTGGATGACTCATGAAACTAGAGAACTGTGAGAGGGAAAAAGAGACCTGAAGGATTAGGGTACAGGAACACTGACAGAAGATAATGCAATATTGTACTGGGAGAGCAGAAATTAGGTTGTTGTGGGCAATGGAAAAACAGCAAGAATGGGACAGAGGGGAGGGCAAGGCAAAGGCCAGAGGGCAGGGTGTGGAAGAAGAAAACATGTGTAAAAATGCCATTATGAAATCTACTACTTTGTAGCTAACTTAATAATCTTGTAATGGGAAATACTTGTTCCTGTAGCCATCGTCCCACTTGAAATGGAGTCCATGGGGCAGGTGTTGTGCTATATTAGTTCAGACATCTATTACAGTACCAGGCATATGGTCATGCGTAAAGCATTTGCTGAGCCAGTTGTTGCCATGCATGCATCTAATTCCAGCATTTAGAGGACTAAGGAAGGCCCAAAGATTCTGGCTAGAGACTCACCTAATCTGAGCAAGACCTTATCTTAAATAATAATTGCCTATTTGCCAAATACATTTTGATAGCAATTATTGAGCTTTGTATATTATGTCTGTCGGTGATTGGTTTGATTTTATTATGATGCCTATAAGTTGTTGTACATGCATATAGTAGCCTCTTGATAATTGTGTTTATTTTCTATGACAACTCTCATGTTTAAAAACCATTAGACATTTAATTATTTGAAAGCATTCATCTGTAAAATAATTTGTTAATAAAATCTTTTTTGAGAGTTAATATTTGATTTTTTCTGGTTATTTTGACTTTTCCATTTTGATATTTTATTGTTTATGCTGTAATCCCTCTTAATATCTATTTTCTAAAATTTAGAAAGGTTTTTGCTATACATACCAGGGTAACCTTGGACTTGTTATGTAGCTCAGGCTAACCTTGAACTCAAGATTCTCCTCTCAGCTTCCAGAGTGCTGGGATTACTGGCATGCACCACCATGTCTTGCTCAATTATTTTTAAAATAAATTATGTGTCTAGGTGTTTTGTAAACTTTGTACATCATGTGTACACAATGTTCAAGTAGGCCAGAAGAGGGCATCAGATCCAGGGGACTGGAGTTACTGAGGGTTGTGATTGACCAAGCAGGTGCTGGCAATGAACACAGGCCCTTTGGAAGAACAAGTGCTCTTAACTGCTGAGCTACCTCTTCAGCCTCTCGTCAATTATTATGTACATGTATATTTATGCATATAAACATCTTCACTGCATGTAAGCATGTGTGTTGTGTGCTCCTAGATGAGAAGAACTGCAGTTACAGATGGTTTGAGTTTCTGTGTGAGTGCCAGAAATTGAATTCAGGTCCTCTGCAAGAGCGAACAGTTTTCTTAATCACAGAAAAAACCCTCCAGTCCTACATACATATAGTTTTTCTTTTCTTTTATTCTTCTTTTTTTTTTTGAGTCATGAGTTTACATAGCCCAGAACAATGGATTCTCCTGCTTTCCAAATCTGGGATTATAGGTATGTCCTACTGCACAAATATTTAGATCATCAACTCTTTTGGTTTTATGGGACAGGGTTTCTTTGTGTAGGCTTGGCTGTCTTGGAGCTCACTCTGTAGCCCAGGCTGGCCTCTAACGCATAGAGCTCTTCCTGCCTCTGGCTCCTGAGTGCTGGGATTAAAGGCATGTGCTCCCACCACTACCACCACCGGGCTTCATCAACTTTTTCTTCCTTCATTTCTTTTCCTTCCTTCCTTCCTTCCTTCCTTCCTTCCTTCCTTCCTTCCTTCCTTTTTTTCTTTAAAAACTTATTTTTATTTATATGAGTACTCTACCTGCACGTCCAACTTTGTCAGACGAGGACATGGGATCACACTATAGACAGTTGTGAGCCAGTATGTGGTTACTGGGAACTGAACTCAGCACCTCTGGAAGAGTAAGCAGTGTTCTTAGATGCTGAGCCACCTCTTCAGACCCTCATCAACATTTTCTTATAGACTGATTTTTGTTTAAATTTTTCATGACTCAAACTAACTTGCACTATTACTAAACATAGACCATTTTTCATTTTAAGATTTCCTGGCTGTTATGTATTTTAGATAGGGTCTTACTATGTGACCCTGCCTGACCTGGAACTTGCAATCCCCCCAGTGTCTGATAACAAAGTGCTGGAATTGCTGATACAAGGCACACTCCTGACCTCTCTTTTATTGAGGAAGGGAAAAGGGTCTTCCTAGTAAAAAGTAGTTGTTTTGTTTTGTTTTGTTTTGTTCTTTTTGATGGTACTAGGAATTGAGCCCAGGTCTGAAGCCACATGCTAAGAAAGTACTTTACCACAGGGCCATGTTTGTAGCCCATGTCAAATGCCATAGAAATTGTTAACGGTGAAAACAACTTTGTGTGGATTACTTGAATAGCTATTTTTGTAAAACTGTGGGTTTTACTTATACATTGCTTTTAAAAAAAAACAATAAAACTGGGTGCTAGTGGCTCACACCTTTAATCCCAGCAAATCCCAGCACTCCTGAGCCAGAGGCAGGCAGATGTCTGTGAGTTCAGGGCCAGCCTGGTCTACAGAATGAGTTCCACTGACAGCCAGAGCTAGACAGAGAAACCCTGTCTCAGACAAACCAGAATTTAAACCACACTGCAAAATCACTCAAATCAGACAATTTAATACCTTATATAGATGTTGGATATTTTTCTGAATAAATACTTTATCATGGATAGGTCTTGTATCCTTTATTTTTTTAGAACTTGAAAACATACCAAGTTGCATATTAAGAAGGCAATCAAAAACATTTCCTTCTGTGTTCAAGTCTGCATTATTTCAAGGCTATCCATCACACACGCAAACACACACACACACACACACATCGTAACAACAGCATCAAACATTAGTCTTTAAGCTTTAAATAACTAAAGACAATGCATTCCTTAAAGCAGGAGAGCATACCATGAAGTTACAGCAGTTTAGGTATAAAATATGGGGGGAATGAAATGTACTTCTGTGACAGGGATGTATCTCAGTGTTTTGTTCAGCTTGTGCTCAATCCTCAGCACCACAAATAACAAACCAAATTTCCTTGTGCATGACATTATCAACACATATATTATCCTTAAAGGTGTGTTTCAGGCCCATAGATCTTCTGTACCAAGTAGTCTAAAGGCCTGTTCAATAACCTAAACACTTTCGTCTCTATTTATGCCCCTATAACTGCTCCCTTTTTTGTACTCCCTTGTTTGCCATTGTGCCTTAAGGGAAAGTTGTCACCGAGTATCAAGAGTTAATATGCATGAAGAACTTAAGAGCAGTTGACCTATATAAACACTCAATAAATATTCAGAACAACTTGTAAAGGAGAGTCTGCCATTATCTCCATTAAAAAAGTGAAAAGTTCTATTTTATATTCTATGTATATTTTGTTTGTATAGGCATAACCACACATGCACGAGAGTGCCTATGGAGGTCACAAAAGGGGCACCAGATCTCCTTGAGCTGGAGTCACAGGCGGTTGTGACCTGCCCAATGTGGGTACTGGGAACTGAATTTGGGTCCTGTGGTAGAATAGGAACGACTCTAAACCACTGAGCAATCTCCCAGTATCTCCACTCTTTTTCTTTCTTTTTTTGGAAGACAGGTTTTTCTGTGTAGCTCTGGTTGTCTTGGAATTTGTCTGTAGACCAGGCTGGCCTCAAACCCAGAGATTAGACAGCCTCCGTTTAATTAAATACGTGCACCACCGCTCAACCTATCCCCATTCTTATACACAAGGGATTCAAAGTACAAAAAGGTGAGGTCATACCCCAGGTCATACAAATAACAGACTGTTTCCTGTCAATCTGTATCAAACTTCCCCACCTCCAATCCAGACAACTGCTGATCTAGACTAGACATGTTCTCCAAGGTATGTATATCTAGGTATCACTACATCAAAACTAAGATGTTGTTTGTTCTTCTCATGCTCATCCTTTCATGCATACATTGCTACCTAGAGACTGGCTGCTAGGACAGTCTGAATGCAGCAGCAGAATAGATTCTAACTGTCTTTCATTAGTCAGATATTAAAGGGATCTGACGTTAAAAGGGGAGACCATGTTTTGCTGCCCAATGAAATTGTTTTGCATTGGAAATATTTTAACTTTATTACATTTATTATTGTGTGTGTGTGTGTTTGTGAGAGAGAGAGAGAGAGAGAGAGAGAGACAGAAAGAGAGCGAGCAGCTGGTGTTCAGTAGCTGCTGATGCAGCAGGTTCTCTTCTACCATGTGGGTCTGGGGATTGAAAGCAGGTGTTTGGGTTTGTTGATAAGTGCCTTTACCTGCTGAGTCATCTTGCTTACCCAGATTTTTTTTTTAAATTAAAAGCATTGTAGGTGGTGGTGGCACGCACCTTTAATCTGAGCACTTTGGAAGCAGAGAAAGGTATATCCCAAAGTTCGATGCTAACCTGGTCTACAGAGTGAATGCCAGGAAAACTAGGGCTGCATCGAGAAATCTTGTCTCCAAAACAAACCAAAACAAACAAAGAAGCAAATAAATAAATAAAACCATTTTAGTTTTGAAACCTTATAATAAGATTGTTATTTTAAATTGAGTTTATATTGACATTTTCTTAGTTTAATTGCTAATATAATTAATACTGCCAGACTTAGACAGTAAAACCAAAGCTCTCTGAAGGAATTACTAACCTTTGGAGAGTGAGCGACTCAAGTGTGGAACTAGAGAAGACCCACTTTCACCATCTGATTCTACAGTTTCTGAGAACTAGGTACAGAACATGGCAGCATGCAGCTGAGATCCATAGTTGGAGGCACTTACGCTTGACGGGTATAAAGGTCTGGTTCGTCGAGGTCCTGAGATCTTAATTCCTGTGTGGAGAGGCAGCCAGCACCACCGGTGGAAATGGAACTGCGCTTCATGCTCAGAACCTAATTCATGATTTCAATATCAGAAAAATGTTCCAGATGCAAGTGGATCATTAAGCAATAATTGTCACTTTTATTCTGAAGTAGAAGAGTAACTAAGTTTATTCCTTTACGATAGTATTTTCCCTGTGTGCTGTATTTGTTTGTCATGTATACTTAAGTCCTCACTAAAGATAACACCTATGCAACTTCAAGTATTCAATACACTCGAGCAAGACAATGCAAAAATGAACATATATGATTCCTGCATCACACGGCAATCCATGATCGCAAAATTTCAATGTGTTATCCCGAATACATCACTGGTATCTCTTATGTCTATTTCAATGGTAACTCACAGACTGCTTGACAAGAAATCTCAGGCTCCTTAACTCTCCTCAAAATGTTTCCTTTGGCTTCAAAATCAGGATTCATTCTCTTTTCCTAATATCTACTTTTCTTGCTTTATGTTTAACCCCATAGTTTAATACCCACTATTGTCTTTCTGGTTCTAATCTCCCTTTCAGTAAAGACAAGCAATCCGTTCCATAACATAATGTAGAGGCTGCTTCCATTCTCAAAATATTTTAGTATCATAAGCATACCTATGTCAGACCGTGTCTTCGTCTCTGCAGCACTAGACGCTAGCCACTCAGCTTTTTCTGGTCCTGCCCTGGCTTCTTTCTAGGATAAGACAGAACTCACTGCTGATAAAATTATATATATATATATATATATATATATATATATATATATATATGTAGTGAAGAGAAGTCACGCTATGCGATAAGGCTTATACAGGAGGCTTATTGGAAGATGAGAGAGAAGGGACAGAGAAGGCAGAGAGGGGAGCAGACTAGTCCCATGGGGTAAAGAGTGCGGGAGAGAGAGGGAGGTAGACACAGGAGAAGGGGGAGGTTAGGGGTAGGTCCACCTGTTACAAGGAACCATAGCAAATGTGCCCAGAAGTGGCTACAGGTGAAGTGCTCTTAGTGGCTACAGGTGAGGAGGTTTCCTGTCAGGACCCTAAGGACAGGCAGGCCAATGCAGATTCCCAAATACTAACACCAAATAATAACACCCACTTTATTGTTTGTTTGAGCTGGGGACTTTAGCACAATAGGCTGTGCACTGAGTCACATCACTCCTTGTTTTGCTGCTTACATTCCACTTAGGTTTATT
This sequence comes from Chionomys nivalis, assembly GCF_950005125.1. Classification (NCBI taxonomy): domain Eukaryota; kingdom Metazoa; phylum Chordata; class Mammalia; order Rodentia; family Cricetidae; genus Chionomys; species Chionomys nivalis. The sequence continues at coordinate 127,069,697 of NC_080088.1, read as the reverse complement.
CTCAAGCCTTCAGTTTCCCAGACTTTTTCTTTTTATATGGCTTTTCAGATGCTGTATTACCACAGGAAAGCAGCGTTTTAACCTGTCCCTCCCAGGCAGTCCTCCCCTTCCCCCCCTCCCTGGGGAACACCTTGGTCAGCAATCAGCATCCTCTTTTCCCTCTCCAGGCTCTGCCCACACAAACTTACTGATCCCTGAACCCAGAGCCTGGCAGATGCCGCCCCAGGTCTCTGATGCCACAGAGTTTCTTAGCAGGAACAGAATTAACCCCATGCAAGCAGTTACCTTTCTCTCTGGTTCTTGACCCCCAGCGCCCACTTCCAGTAAAATGCAAAACTGCTTAGGAAGACACCCACCAATGCCAACCAAGAGCCATTTGGATTTTAAAGTCTCCGCCCACGTGACTTCAGAATGCCTGTTGCAAGTACTCTTAGGCAAGAAGGCTATGCCCATTCCCAGACAGTGGTGGGAAGTCCTAGGGCAAAAGCTTAGATTTCTAAATCTTGCAGCTGTTGTGCCTCTGGCTAGTATTGTAGTTTTGTCCCTAGCAACCCTTTTGAGTTTCAGCCTTTCCTAGCCATCAGTGTGTCTCCTCATCTGTGTTTGAGACAATTAAGTACTTTTGCAGCAGTGCCGATTTGTTTTCCATAGTATCTTTTAATGTTGTTTTGTTTTGTAAAATATCCCTGGGGCTGGTGAAATGGCTCCATGGGTAAGAGCACTGCCTGCTCTTCCAAAGAAATGGGATAATTCCCCAAGACCCATAACTATAACTCTAATTTCAGGAGGTCTGATGCCCTCTTCTGGCCTTGGTGGGCACAAGACACACGTGTGGTATACAGACATACATGTACGCAAAACACTTTATACATAAAATAAAAATAATAAAGATCTTTTTTTTAAAAAAGGCAAACAGAAAGTATTCCAGTACAGTTTACATTACTAAAAGTTCTTAAAATTCATTTCAACACTCATCATAGTTTCAAGATGCCTTAAGAAATACAAAATTTGCGGGTCAGTGGTGGTGCATTCCTTAACTCCCAGCACTCAAGAGGCAGCGGCAGGGGGATCTCTGTGAGTTTGAGAAGAGTCTACAGAAGAAATACAAAATCACTTTAGCTAAGACATTTGAATTGGAAGTATTATCTCTGTTTGGCCAAGATCTCACATATTTTGTCATTACAAATCAATTAGTAAGACTATTGTATTAGCTATTGCTTATGCATTAACTACTCCTGGATTCTTTTTATAGAAGACTGAAATGAGAAAGGATTAATGTTCTCCGGGTGCTTAAATAAAGCAAGTTTTCACATACTAGTCCTTCTAAAATCATTCCTCATCAAAGAACTCATTGAAACATTTTTTTTGTACAAAGTTTAAAAAGTTGAAGTCTACAGTCATCAGGCTGGTAGTCATAGACACACAAAAACCTGACAAGCTTGCTTTCTATGTCTACTTCTGAATGCCACTCAGGATCAAGTGAGATAATTGTATCAGGATTTTAGCTTAGTGATACATGGCGTTAATAAATTAAAATTCATCCTAAGGAATGTAGTGGGAAGAAATGATAATGTAATCAAGTTGAATTTAATTTGCTAGATATTTTATAATGACATTTTAAGTCATAAGCAACTGTAATATACTTTACTATTAGAAACTCTTTTAATTAATGCAGGCCACCTTATTCCCATGTGGTTATGCCATGGCAGTATCTGTGAAAAATTCTTCAGAGCAGGTAATAGGGATAAGTTACATCTCTTTTTATCTTCTTTTTTTTTCTGAGACAAGCTTGTCTATTTAACAGTCTTGGCTGTGTCCCTTTTTTATCTTTTATGTTAATTCTTTAAAAACAACTACTTTTTTTTATTTATTGTATTATGTGTAGTTGGAATTTTCCTTTGGGCCACCAAGAAACTCCCAAATAATTTATTATGAATGCTTCTTATTAATTATAAGTGCTTAGTCTTAGCTTAGGCTCGTCCTGCTAGCTTTTTGAACTTAATTTAACCTGTTTCTATTCATCTACATTTTTCCTTGGGGCTTTTTACCTTTCTTTTATTCTGTATGTCTTGGTTTCCTGCTTCCTCCATGTGTGTCTGATTGGCCACTGGTTTCTCCCTGGTATCTCTTTTTCTTTCTTCCTTTAAAGCCTAAATTCCTCCTGCTACTTAGTTTCCCTGCCTGCAAGTCCTGCCTATACCTCTTTCTTGCTATTGGCCATTTAGCTTTTTGTTAGACTAACCAGGTGCCTTAGGCAGACAAGGTAAAACATCAACACATTTTTCCATAAAATTCAACAAATGCAACACATCTTTACATAGTTATACAAATATTTTGTAACAATGAAACATCATTTCTCCTTTTACTTTTTTTCTTCAAACCCGCTCTTATATGCCTCCTTGTTCCCTTTCAAATTCATGGATTTTTCATTAATTTTGTTACATGCATATGTGTATGTAACCTGCCCAATCTGTATGTTACTTGTCTGTATGCTGTCAGGGTTATAATTAGGTTGAAGGAGGATAAATACACAGGGAGAAAGGAGAGCAAAATAATAGTATGGATATGTGAAAAAAATCACAAGGATTCATACTGTTAAGTACCTAAGAAACTATAACACACACATACTTTAATTTAGTATAATGTTATTTGTATGTATGATTCAGGGCTCAACATTTGGTATTGGATAAGCATTTCGTGTACTCTTCCCACAGTAGGACTAAAACTGTTTCTCCACTCCCAGCATTTGTGAGTTCCCTATAGTTCTTTGTGTAGGGCTGGTTGGCCCCTTGTCCCTTATAGATTGCCTCTTTTTTTTTGTCTTAAATATTTTCATTGGTATAAAATTTTATATATTGATACAAATTTGAGGGGTTTATGAGATATATATATAGATATATATATATATATGTTTTTTACTCTAGTTAAAGATATTTTTGTATATTGATACAAATTTAAGGTTATTTTTTATTTTTTTATTTTTTTAATTAAAATTTCCACCTGCTCCCCGTTTCCCATTTCCCTCCCCTCCTCCCAAATATTGCCCCCTCCCTCCAGTCCCCTCCCCCTATGCCCACTCCTCTTCTCCTCCCCCCACACCATTCCCCTTCCCTCTTGATACTGGAGAGCAGTCCAAATTCTCTGCCCTGCGGGAAGACGAAGGTCTTCTATCTATTTCCAGGAAGGTGAGCGTCTAAACAGGCTAAGCACCCACAAAGCCAGTTCATGTATTAGGATCGAAACCTAGTGCCATTGTCCTTGGCTTCTCATCCGCTTCATTGTCCACCATGCTCAGAGAGTCCAGTTTCAACCCATGCTTATTCAGTCCCAGACCAGCTGGCCTTGGTGGGCTCACAATAAATCAGTTCCACTGTCACAGTGGGTGGGTGCATCCCTCGTGGTCCTGATTTCTCGGGGGATTGGGATGGTTGGGATATAGGAAGGGAGGATACAGGAGCAGCGAACTAACTAAGGGAGCCATCTTAGGGTTGGCAAGAAACTTGACTCTAGAGGGGTTCGCAGGTGTCCAGGGAGATGTCCCCAGCTGGTACCTTGGGCAACTGAGGAGAGGGAACCTGAAATGACCCTATCCTATACTGATAAATATCTTACATATCACCTTAGAACCTTCATCTGGCGATGGATCGAGGTAGAGACAGAGACTCAATTTGGAGCAATGGTCTGAGCTCTTAAGGTCCAAATGAGGAGCAGAAGGAGGGAGAATATAGATTGCCTGTTGTCCTTATTCAGCTCATACTTAAGCAGCCATGTTAATAAGATTTTATTGGTGTAGAATCTGACATTCCTAGGAGATACAATGTCACAGCAAACTCCATGATGCTCTGGCTCTTATAATCTATGTGTCCCCTCCTTTACAATGTTTCATGAGCCTTACGTGTAGTGATATTTCATTTGTATTTTAATAAAGAAAGTTTAGCTGAAGAGTAAGTGGTAGCACACACCTTTAATCTCAGTAGCCACACTAGTTTGCCATAGAAACCTGGCGGTGCACGCCTTTAATCCCAGTGGTGCACATCTTTAATCCCAACCTAAAGAGTGGAATGCAAGACAGAAGGAGAAAGCTCTCAGACACAGTCTCATCACCCTGTTATTTGATTTCTCTGTTAGATTGCCTTCACATATGCATTTATTTCAGGAAGCATCAACTGTATCAATACCCATGCCACTGCACACTACTTCAGTGGCCTTAGTTTTAGCTGTTTCTCCCTGTATACACTCCCTCGTCCCTCTGTTTCTCTCCTTGCACATCCCCTCACCAGCCTGTACCTTTCTATTCTATTTCTTCGTTCCTGATGAGATGCTTCTCTCCTCCTTAGTCTGTTACTCTATGCTTAATCTCTGTGATTCTGTATATCCACATGTAAGCTAATACATGCCACATTTGGCTTTCTGTGTCTGGGTACCTCACTCAGGGTGATTTCTCCCCCTAGTTCTACCCTTTTACTGTGAATTTAATTATTTTTAATGGCTGAGTAATATTCATTTGTGTAAAGGTTCCAATTTTTATTATCCATTCATATTCATGTCTTGAATATGTTATCCAATTTCTGGGCATTATTAATAGAGCAGCAATGGACATGGTTGAGTAAGCGTCTCTGTGGTAGGATGAAGTTTCCTTTGGGTAAATGCCCAAGAGTGATAGAGCTGGATCACAAGGTAGATCAGTTCCCATCTGTCTAAGGTAAATCCACACTCATTTCCATAGTGACTGTATGAGTCTGCACTCCTACCAGCAGTGGATGAGTGTCCCCCTTATTCTACGTCCTTGCCAGCAGGAACTGTCACTCGTGTTATTGATCTTAGGGATTCTGACAGGTGTAAAATGGACTCTCAAAGCATACTTGGTTTGCATTTCACTAATGACTGAGAATGTTGAACATTAAGTCTTTCCTAGCCACTTAAGATTCCCTATTGAGAATTCTCTGTTTAGATCTATACCCCAGTTTTAATTGAGTCATTTGTTTTCTTGATATCTAGCCTTTTGAGTTCTTTATTCATTGTGTTTGATTTTTTTAATATAATTTTGGATATTAGCCCTCTATTAGGTGTGTAGTTGATAAAAAATATTTTACCATTCTGTAAGCTGCCACTTGTCTGTATGATGGGATCTTTTGCCATGCAGAAGCTTTTCAGTTTCATGAGATCCCATTTATTAATTGTTGATCTTAGTGTCTGTGTTAATAGTGTTCTGCTCAGAAAGTCTTTTCCTATGTCATTGATTTCAGGGATCTTCCCTTCTTTTTCTTCTGTTAGGTTCAAGATATCTGGTTTTAGGTTGAGGTCTGTGTGGGAATTCCTTTCCACCAAATTTATTTTGGGAGGTGAGGTGGAGTGTCTCAGCAATAGGGTGGCTTCTTTGTGCTGACATGATCTCTTATAAGGGAGAGGAATGGTCTTCCATGTATTTCTGGTTTCTTCATCAAAGATCAGGTGTCCGTAGGTGCTTGAATTACACCTGACTTCTCAATGGAAACCATGAAAGCCAGAATGTCTTGGATAGATGTGCTGGCAGACACTAAGAGACCATGGATGCAAGCCCAGAGTACTATTCCCAGAAAAGCTTGCATTCAACATCAATGGAGAAAAAAGATATTCCAGGACAAAAACAGATTTAAACAATAGGTAGCCACAAACCCAGCCTTACACAAAGTACTAGAAGGCAAAGCACAAACCAAGGATGCCAACAACTCCCATAATAACAGAGACATCTGACAACTCTCCACCACCACAACTCAAAGAAGGGAAACACACAAACACTACCACCAAAAAAATAAATAAAAATAACCAGAGTTGACATCCACTGGTCATTAATATCCCTCAATATCAAATGGACCTAAGAAACAAGCCAGTGTGGCTATACACAAGTTCTTTCCCCAAGCTCAGGCAGTTTTTAGACAAGCAAGGGTCTCCATTCATTCCCTTTGAGGAACTCTCAGGCCCTGACACTAACACCTGACTGGTGCCTATTGTCAAGGCCAATGGTACACTCCTCAGCCCCTCCCTGACCTGACCTGACCTGAGGAGCCACACCCCAACCCAGTTCACAGGCTCCTCTTTATCTAACTAACTAACTAACTAACTAACTAACTAACTAACTTACTATACAGCGTAAGATGTGGAATCTCTTCTCAATGAAATGCTGTTCGCAGCCATTCGATGAATTTATTCTCAGATCAGATCAGATCCTGTCCAGCAGGGGTGTCTTCTTTCCATTTTTCTTCTTCTTTTGTTTGTTGCAGTCAGTCTAGATGTGCTGGTCTATGGTGTGTGTGTGTGTGTGTGTGTGTGTGTATGTGTCTGAGAGAGAGAGAGAGAGTGAGAGAAAGAGAGAGAGAAAGAGAGAGAAACGGAATTGCTATTTATTTGAAGAGTTTTAATGATTTAATATTCAGCGATTTCCAGCCTTTTTTATCAGCACATTTATTATTACCAGTGAGCACCTTCCTCTGAAAACATTGGAACCCCCCCATCTGTACATGTCATATACGTGTGTGTGTGTGTGTGTGTGTGTGTGTCAAATTCCATTTCAGGAGCTGCTTTGCTGACACTCACGCAGCACCAGTGAGATGGAGGCCACCATTTTCTTAGCCAGTTATGTTTCAGGACAGTCAGGAGACAGAAAGAAAGAAGGAAGGAAGGAAAGAAGGAAGGAAGGAAATAAATGATGTACATTCCCGACGAAAAAAAAATTAAGTAAATTTTAAAAAGTAAAAAAATAATTAAGAAAGTAAGTAAATACATACATAAAAATAGACAAATAAGCAAACAAAGAATGAATAAATGAATAAAATATTATTATTTAATTGAAACATTCAATAAGTAAATAAATGAGTCAGGCTGAGCAAATAAATAAACAGATGTATGAAAGAAGATAAGGAAGTGAAGGAATAAATGAACAAATAAGTAAGTAAGTAAGTAAATAACTAGGTGGGTCATTTTTTAAAGAAGTAAGTAAATGAGATGGGCTGAACAGATAGATAAGTAAGTAAGCAAGCAAAGAAATACACAAGAAGTCATTGCTCAATCAATCAATCAATAAGCAAGCAAGCAAGCAATAATGAAAAAAATGAGACACATCCATTAATCCATAAAAGACAAAACATGGAAATAAACATGTAAACTGGTCAACCCACCCACGTTCACTCTGACTCTAAGATTATAAGATACACATTGTGAGACATTGACCCCTCCCATGTGTCACATTCTGAGTCAGTGACCCCTCCCATGTGTCACATTCTGAGTCAGTGACCCCTCCCATGTGTCACATTCTGAGTCAGTGACCCCCTCCCATGTGTCACATTCTGAGGCAGTGCTGCCCCCTCACGTGTGTCACATTCTGAGGCAGTGGCACCCACAAAGGGGAAGAGTAAGTCCAAAGGAATCTCAAACCTGGAGCCAGGATTGGGGTGTTTTTGAGCAAAGAGGAGATGACTTTTGAGTGACAGGTAAGGGCCTCGTACTGTTGCTGACCTAGTCATTTTCCTGTGATCAGAAGACACCTCTGGGCTCTGGAATCAGGTTGATCTACTCTGGACTGATGGCAGCAATTACAGAGCTTCAGAGGACAATGGAAGAACAAGCTTGCTGGTTGCAGCTCAGAGAGGGTGCCATAAATGGATCTGGAATTTAAGCTTGAAGGATGATTCTTTAAGGTTCCAACTTAAAAATATAAAACCATGAATGCATGAGTGGATGGTGTTGGGCTCAATACCACATTCAAATACTTAAAGCATAATAGGCACACACAGTGTCAAGTTGGGAGCATAGGCCCCAGTCCCTCACATCTGTCCCAGCCCCAAGGCCTGGTCTGGACTCCAAATCCCAGCAGGCCAGGTCCTGACCCCATCCCTGTAGCGAGCTGCATGAAGCCACACCTGATGGCAATGTAGAGAGCTGCGTGGAGTTGCACCTGATGGTGCTGGCTCCCGCCCTCCGCAATCCCGAAAGCGAGTGCTCTCTGTGATAATCAACTCCTATGGCTAAAGCCTGACTTATGCTATTATCATGCAATGACTGTCAGCTGCTTGCATATGCGTGGACCTATGGGCAGTGCCCACCTGGCAATCTGAGGTTGGCGGCCCAGGCCTACTTAAGGGCTGGGAGAGGTTTGCCCAGAGGAGAGAGGAAGAGACAGAAGGAGAGAAAGAGAAGGGAAAAGATTGCTGTGAATGAAGTCCTGGAATAAACTGCTTAGCAAGAAGAGCTCCGGTGTTGCGCATCCTCCTTGCTGGTCGAGGGGGGCCGCGACACATCCCCAGGGTACTTAAGTGATCTCCAGAAAGAGGAACATTTGGTCTCCCTTTCTTCCTCTCAGGGGCTGTATTCCTGCAGCTTCCAGGTTCCCACTTGGGGCCATCTGAGAGTGCAGATCTGCTATTAAACCTGGATATTTCTTTTTTTTTCTTTTCTTTTTTTTTTCTTTTTTGGATTTTCTGAGACTGGGTTTCTCCATAGCTTTTGGTTCCTGTCCTGGAACTAGCTCTTGTAGACCAGGCGGACCTCAAACTCACAGAGATCCACCTGCCTCTGCCTCTCGAGTGCTGGGATTAAATGCGTGCGCCACCACCATCTGGCTAAACCTGGTATTTCTTAATTTGGCTTGTTTTGATTTAACTTGATTGGGAATTTTTGCATCGCCGGAGAGCTTGCTTTATACAGTTCAAAGCCAGGTCCACTTTTCCCCCTGTAAGCCTCTTACCAAAATCTTTTTAAATTGAGCCTACTTTGTTCATTTGTATCAGACAGACTCAATTTAAAAAGATGTTTGTATATATATATATATGTGCCCATGGTTTTTGGTCTCTGCACTTTCACCCCTCCCTTCCCTTAGTAGCCAGTCTCTCATAGCACCATGCTACCAGAGGCACTGGCCCCTCCCCCACTCCCTCAAGCCCACACTCCCCAACCCCCTCCTATGGAGCTACATTCTTTCCCCTTGCTTTCCCAATTTGGAGGTTCAACTTCCACCTTTCCCTTCCCCTACCACCTCACTGCTCCATGCTGAACTCTCTCTTTACACTGGGCTAGCCCCTCCCATGCTCCCTTTTCTCTTCCAAATCTCCCTCAGGTAGAAAAGCAGCTAGGTTTCTTTTCTACTAATCATTCTGTTTCCTCAGTCGGTACCAGATATTAGGAAAGAGTTTAAAAAAGTTGAGGATGGTCCCCAAACTCCTATATGGGAATTGGAGAATATGGCCTTTAAAGTTTTTAATGCCCGAGAGGAATCAGCTGAGTCTTCCCGACAGACAAAGCTACAACAATCTACAGGCCCAGGTCTTAGCAGCTGCCCTAAGGTCACAGGAAGGGGGACAAGGGAAGCCAACCACGGGGCTCTATCAAAGGTGGTCTAAATGGTCAAATGGCACGATATTGCACTACAGCTGCTCCGAGGTTGTGCCCTATCTGCCAGCAACCCAGACACTGGAAATCACAATGCCCCTGTGCTGGCTTGTCCTCTAGGCCATGCCATGGAGGTCTGGCCTCATCACCATTGGCAAGTGAAACTCTGCCAGCCTTCAAATGTCTCAGCCTGGCAGAAGATTGACGCTGCCCAGACTTGGTATATCCCGTAACCCTCTCCTAGCCTAGGGTCATGCTACAAGTGGTGGGTAAATCCATTATTTTTATTTTCACTTGGGCCTTTAGTTTCCCTCACCAATTTCAGCTATGGGGGTAGACAGGACCTGTTCCTCCCCACTTAAAACTCTGTCACTGCCCTACATTCTTGTAGGACAATTATATCCTTAGCCACTTCCCCAAAGCTTTGTTCCACTTCTTGGAGTCCCTTTTAACCCCGCCCATCTCCAAGATTCTATTTTACAGCTTCATTCCTCCTGCCAGACGTGTGCCCAGGCCAACCCACAAGGAGTTCTCCACATACACCAGCTGCAGGGACACCAACCGGGCAAAGATTGGCAGGTTAATTTCACTTAAATGCCTACTCATGAAAAAACTTCGTTATCTCTTAATACTTGTGGACACTTTTACAAGGTGGATAAAAGCATTTCCAGTCTCCAGGGAAACAGCAGATGTGGTGGAGCTCAACATCTCCTGGACAATGGGACTCATCAAACAACAACTGAGCAAGCTTTCCATTGAACTCAGGTTATCTTGGCCCTCGCCTCAGGGCCAACCGGCATTCCCCTATGGGCCTTAGCCCCTTTGGGCTGCTTTATGGCAGGCCCTTTCTCCTTAACCATCACCTTCCAGTTCAAACTCCTCCACTGGTGGGGTACCTACCCTACCTCTCCCTTTTAAGGTCCCTTCTCCATTCACACGCTGACAGTTGTCTTCCTGCCACCACACCAGTGGACCCTAATGCCCCTAAACCTGCCCTGCTCTCCCCAGGGCACAGAGTACCCCTCAAACAGTTAACTCCTAGGTCTCTTGAACCTCGATGGACAGGACCTCACATGGTAATCCTCACCACACCCTCAGCTGCCAAGCTCTTGGGACACCCATGCTGGTACCATCTCCCCAGGCTCAAGCGGGCACCTACTCAAGACACTTCGTCTGTCCAGCAGGCAAGACCCTCCACCCTCCATTTTTCCAGGATGCCACAATGAAGGGCCTACCTGCTCCTCATCCTGACACACTCATCTTTAGCAATAACAAGTTTTTTTCCCTAGACACCTGCCTTCTCCTCTCCCCCAAGGCATCTGTTATGCCTGCCTTCTCCGGGATGACACTTCATGGGATGCCTTTCCAGCCACACCTCTTGCTAAACATGGACACCTGGCTCTCCCCTTCCCCACACTGCCCCATGCCTGCAGGAAGTAGCCAGATTTGAGTCTATGCCCTTTTTTCCCCAAAGAGCCCTATGGAAGGTAAGTGCCACTTGGCCACAGACCTGGAGTCCTGCCCAGGGGACTTACAGCCTACCTGGATTGTACTCTGCCTCATTATTTTCTTTTTTTAGGATCCTTGACAGCCTTGTAGGAGCCAGAAAAGACTTTTAAAGGCCTGTAAGAGAACCAAGCTCATGGATATCATGGCACAAGTGAGAAATGAGAGGTGGAGGGAACTCTGGCAGTTGACAGTCTTTCCTTCTGGGTGTCACTGATGTAAAATGTTGGGTTTTGACAATTTGGCAAGACATGTTCTTATGAGCAGTATTCTTTCCCATATGTCAATTATGTGTCCACAGAGTTTAGAGAGAAAGGAACTCGCCCACACTGAGATTTGGGCTTTGGAAAGATAATCTGACAGTGTGTTTTGTTTTGTCTTGACTCACTTTCTTCCTTACTCTCTTTCTCTGTCCTTAACAAGCCTTCATTGGCTGTGTGTGTGTGTGTATGTGTGTGTGTGTGTCTGAGAGAGAGAGAGAGAGAGAGAGAGAGAGAGAGAGAGAGGAGAGAGAGAGAGAGAGAGAGAGAGAGAGAGAGAGAGAGAGATGGGGGAATATTTCTGGGGATGGATCCCAATGCCTGTGTTTGCTCTCTAACAGATACACACCATTTAGCTTCACTTCCAAACTCTCACATACAGGAATCATGTATTTTTTCCAACCAGCAAGGATTTCAGACTGGCCAACCATGGTATGCACAAATGGAGACTGGTGACGGTTCTTGTGGGAGTGATGACCCATCTCAGGGGGCTTGGAAAATGCACTTGTTGTCTGGTCAGAGACACCATTGCGCTACCACATACCACTGACAGGCCAAGCCACTAAGGATACCTTCCTGGAACTCATGAGTGCACGTTGTGGAAGCTACCCTGGCACTAAGCCTCTCCACATGCTGCAATGGAGATGGCTTGGAAGGAAACTAAGGCCATGCTCCTATTCCTACATCAGATGTCTCTGAGGTGAAAAATAGGGACCTGGAAGGGCTTTTCAAACAGCAGAGCTCAGAGCCTGCTGACTTTTCACAGGCATCGGCCTGAAGAAGGAAAGCAAGCCACAGCCAGGTCCTCTCTCCTGATCTCTCCAGCCTTGGAGTGTGTGAGCTCTTTGAATCTCCCTCATGATGCCCCTTTCCTTGCTGGTACAGATGTCTTAGGCAGTGCCTACCTTGCCTAGTCTGATTCCTTCCCACATGTTTCATCCACACTTCCCTAGACTCCCATCGGGTTACACACCACAGATGTTTTGGCCTAGCTATTCATGGAGGCTTGCTGACATCATGGCATGACTGATGGCTGACTATGAATACCTGCCTATGGCTTCTGGCACATTCTGCGGGTAGACACATTACAAGTGTACAGCTCCAGAGGAATCTTATAAGATTATACTTGTATACTGAGGGAGTATACATGAAATACATGAAGACAAGAAGTGGGGATTGGATTCTCCAGATGCTCTGATTAAGATAAGCAGTGATGTAAAAAACAGAGATGGACTACACCAAGAAGGAGCAGACCCAAGATGCTGTGGCCTTTTGTTTTGTTTTTGGTGGGTGCAAGGGCTGTGTGTTCACATGAATATAGGTACTCTTGGAGGCCAGAGAGAGCATTGAATCCCACAGAACTGAAGTTACAAATTATTGTGTTCTGCCATATAGATGCTGGGAACTGAAATTCAGCCCTCTGCAAGAGCAGCAGGAGCTCAAACTCTTTTTAGAACTACACTTATTTATTTCAGGTGGGTGAATACCAGGTCATAATAATCCCTAAACATGATATAACTATTCCAAGAAGAAGGGAAACACATTATGTATTAGATCCGATCAAAATTATGACTAATTTTATTTAACTATTTCTATACAACTCCAAACACATTTTAAAATTACAGTAAGTGCCAATGTCCCTAGAGGGCCATTCTTTTAATACCTCAAGTTTAAGTATGATAACCATTGATATTCTCCTTTTTGGGCATGAGTTTATTTTTATTATTTTTTATTTTTACATCCCAATCAAAATTTCCCCTCCCTCCTCTCTTCTCAGTAACTCCCTCCTACCTCCACTGCTCCCACTCCCCATCCATTCCTCCTCCTCCTTTAACCTTCAGAAAAAGGTGGACTTCATATGGATACCTGCCAGACATATTCTATCAAGTAGTGGCGATATTAGGCATGTCCTCTTCTATTAAGAATGGATTTAGCAATCCTGTAGGAAGAATGGGTCCCTAAAGCAAGCAACAGGGACAGGCCCTGCACCCACTGTTAGGAGTCCCACAAGAACACCAAGTTACACAACTGTAACATGTATACAGGGGGCCTAGGTCAGTCCCATGCATGCTCTCTTGATGGTGGTTCATTCTCTGTGAGTCACTATCATCCCAGGTTAGTTAGTTCTGTGGGATTTCTTGTGGTGCTCCCGTCCCCACTGGCTCCTACAAAAATTTAATTTAATTTTTTAATTATTTTATATGTATTGGTGTTTTGCCTTCATGTATGCCTCTGTGAGAGTGTCAGATCCTCTGGAATTGGAGTTACAGACAGTTTTGAGCTGTCTATAATTTTTTTCATTATTATAAACATTTATTTCTCTATTTTGACATTTTTAAAAATATTTATTTATTTATTTATTATGTATACAATATTCTGTTTGTGTGTCTGTCTGCCGGCCAGAAGAAAACACCAAACCCCATTACTGATGGTTGTGAGCCACCATGTGGTTGCTAGGAATTGAAATCAGGACCTTTGGAAGAGCAGGGAATGCTCTTAACCTCTGAGCCATCTCTCCAGCCCTCTATTCTGCCATTTTAAAATAAATTTTCATATAATGAATGTGTGAAGATCTACTCTACTGATAGGCATTTGAAATAATAATATTATTTGTTTAATTATTTAGGGAGAGTAGGAATATATATATAATACATATTCACTAATATACTGATATTATATAATATATATTCATAAATATAAGGGTGTGTTTGTATATACTTCAAATGGGGAGCAACATCGATCAGTTAAATAAACAACCCAGAGTTTCCTGCCCTTTCACTAAGGCTACCAGCCCAGACCAGTGAGTGCCTGACTAGAGGGCAGGCCTCAAGGTCCCCGCCAGGGAAAGCGGGCCCCCCCGCTGCTGGGGCTGCAGTCTCTGCTGTGATCTCCTGGACCTGCTCTGCCTGCGCCCTACTTCCCTTAGTCCCTGGCTCATTGGGGCATCCAGGAGTTCCTGTGTAGGTGCCAAGAGTGTGTACTATCCTGGGGCGGATGGTCCCAGTAGAGAGCACAAACGCCCCTACACTAAGGCTACCCAACCAGAGCAGTGAGTGCCTGCCTAGCGGGCAGGCCTCAGTAACCCCCGATAGGGAGCGCAGGCACCTCCAGCTTGTACTGCAGTGTCACCTGTGTTCTACTCGACCCCGCCCGACCCCTTGCATTCGGCCTTCTTTACGCGGGTCATTGGAATACCACGCATACATGTTTTGGTGTTGAGGAGTTCATCTGGAAGGGAACGGTTCCTGCCCCTACACTGAGGAGATACACCTAGAGAGTTAGTCACAGCAAAGACTGGTCCAAGACATCAGGCCTCTCCTGGCTCCATTTGAAGGAAAAGATGGGCAGGCGCCAATGCAAGAATTCCCCCAACAACTTGAAAGGCAACGTGACATCACCAGGATCCAGGAATCCCGAAATGAGAAGTGTACACCCTAATCCACAAGAATTAGAAGAATTCAACTCAAAAGTGAATTTTATGAAAATAATAGAGGACCTTAAACAGGAGGTGAAAAACTGCCACAACCAATTAGAGATTACAAACAAAAAGGTAGAGGAAATGAATAAATCTCTCAAAGATACCCAAGAAAACCAAGAGAAACAAGAAAAAGTAATCAAACAGGTAAGGGAAATGGTTCAAGACTTGAAGAATGAAGAGGAAGTAATAAAGAAAACACAAACCGAGGGAAGGATGGAGATGGAAAATTTGAAAAACGAACAGGAACTACAGAGACAAGTACCACCAACAGATTACAAGAGATAGAAGAAAGAATCTCAGACACTGAAGATACCATAGAGAAAATAAACACTCTCATCAAAGAAAACAGCATAACCAACAAATTCTCATCACAAAACATTCAGGAAATCTGGGACACAATAAAAAGACCAAACCTAAGAATAATAGGGATAGAAGAAGGAGAAGATCTACAGCTAATGGTCCAGAAAATATATTTAATAAAATTATAGAAGAAAACTTTCCCAACATTAAGAAAGATATTCCTTTGAAGGTCCAAGAAGCATACAGAACACCAAATCGACTGGATCAAAAAAAAACACCTCCTCGTCATATAATAATCAAAACACAAAACATACAGAATAAAGAAAGAATATTAAGAGCTGCAAAGGAAAAAGGTCAAGTTACCTATAAAGGTAAACCTATCAGACTTACACCTGATTTCTCTATGGAAACCATGAAAGCCAGAAGGTCCTGGATAGATATACTGCAGAAACTACGAGACCATGGATGCAAGCCCAGACTACTATACCCAGTCAAGCTTTCATTCACTATAAATGGAGAAAACAAAATTTTTCAGGATAAAAACAAATTTAAACAATACGTAGCCACAAATCCAGCCCTTCAGAAAGTAATTGAAGGAAAATCACAAACCAAGGAGTCCAACAATGCCCACAATAACTCAGACATCTAATGACCCTTCACCAGCACAACTTGAAGAAGGGAAACACACAAACTCTACTACCAAAAGAAAGAAAGAAAGAAAGAAAGGAAAAATGACCGGAGTTAACAACCACTGGTCATTAATATCACTTAATATCAATGGACTCAACTCACCTATAAAGAGGCACAGGCTAAGAGATTGGATACGAAAACAGGATCCAACATTCTGTTGCTTACAAGAAACACACCTCAACCACAAAGACAGACATCTACTCAAAGTAAAGGGCTGGGAAAAGGTTTATCAAGCAAACGGACCTAAGAAACAAGCAGGTGTGGCCATACTAATTTCTAAGAAAGTTGACTTCAAACTAAAATCAATCAAAAGAGATGGAGATGGACATTTTTTACTCATAACAGGAACAATTCACCAGGATGAAGTCTCAATCCTGAATATCTATGCCCCTAATATAAAAGCACCCACTTATGTAAAAGAAACGTTACTAAAACTCAAGGCAGTCATCAAACCACACACACTAATAGTAGGAGATTTCAACACTCCTCTCTCACCAATGGACAGGTCAATCAGACAGAAACCTAACAGAGAAATAAGAGGATTAAGGGAGGTAATGAATCAAATGGACTTAACAGACATCTTTAGAACATTCAACTCAAATAAGAAAGAATATACCTTCTTCTCTGCAGCTCATGGAACCTTCTCGAAAATAGACCACATACTCGGTAACAAAGCAAACTTACACAGTTACAAAAAAATATCGGTAACCACCTGTGTCTTATCAGATCACCATGGATTAAAGTTAGAATTCAACAACAATGCTATCCCCAGAAAGCCTATGAACTCATGGAAATTGGACAGTCAACTACTGAACCACACCTGGATCAAGGAAGAAATAAAGAAATTAAAGTCTTTCTTGAATTCAATGAAAACGAAGACTCAACATACTCAAACCTATGGGACACTATGAAAGCAGTGCTAAGAGGAAAGTTCATAGCATTAAGTGCCCACATAAAGAAAACGGAGAAAGCACACATTGGAGACCTAATAGCCCACCTTAAAGCTTTAGAAAGAAAAGAAGCAGACTCACCTAGGAGAAGTAGAAGACTGGAAATAATCAAATTGAGGGCTGAAATCAACAAAATAGAAACACAGAAAACAATCCAAAGAATCAATGAAACAAAAAGCTGGTTCTTGGAGAAAATCAATAAGATTGATAAACCCCTATCCAAACTAATCAAACGGCGGAGAGAGAATACGCAAATTAACAAAATCAGAAACGAAAAGGGAGACATAACCACAGACACAGACGAAATTCAGAGAATCATTAGATCTTACTACAAAAACCTGTATGCCACAAAATTGGAAAATGTAAAAGAAATGGACACTTTTTTAGATAAGTACCATATACCAAAGTTAAACCAGGACCAGGTGAACAATCTAAATAGACCTGTTAGTCGCGAAGAATTAGAAGTTGTTATAAAAAACCTCCCCACCAAAAAAAGCCCAGGTCCAGACGGCTTTAATGCAGAATTCTACCAGAACTTCCAAGAAGACCTAATACCTATACTCCTTAATGTATTTCACAATATTGAAACAGAGAAGTCATTGCCAAATTCCTTTTATGAAGCTGAAGTTACTCTGATACCAAAACCACACAAAGACACAACCAAGAAAGAGAACTACAGGCCAATCTCACTCATGAACATCGACACAAAAATACTCAATAAAATACTGGCAAACCGAATCCAAGAACACATTAGAAAAATTATCCATTATGATCAAGTAGGCTTCATCCCAGAGATGCAGGGCTGGTTCAACATACGAAAATCTATCAATGTAATCCATCATATAAATAATCTGAAAGAAAAAAACCATATGATCATTTCATTAGATGCGGAAAAAGCATTTGACAAAATTCAACATCCCTTTATGATAAAGGTCTTAGAGAGATTAGGAATACAAGGGTCGTTCCTAAATATAATAAAAGCTATTTATAGCAAGCCGTCAGCTAACATCAAATTAAATGGAGAGAAACTCAAAGCTATTCCACTAAAATCAGGAACACGACAAGGTTGTCCACTCTCTCCATACCTCTTTAATGTAGTGCTTGAAATTTTAGCAATAGCAATAAGACAACATAAGGGGATCAAAGGGATTCAAATCGGAAAGGAAGAAGTTAAACTTTCATTATTTGCAGACGATATGATAGTGTACATAAGCGACCCCAAAAACTCCAGCAAAGAACTCCTTCAGCTGATAAACACCTTTAGTAGCGTTGCAGGATGCAAGATCAATTCCAAAAAATCAGTTGCCCTCCTATACACAAAGGATAAGGAAGCAGAGATGGAAATCAGAGAAGCATCACCCTTCACGATAGCCACAAATAGCATAAAATATCTTGGGGTAACCCTAACCAAGGAAGTAAAGGATCTATTTGACAAGAACTTTAAGTCAATGAAGAAAGAAATTGAGGAGGATACCAGAAAATGGAAGGATCTCCCTTGCTCTTGGATAGGGAGGATCAACATAGTAAAAATGGCAATTCTACCAAGGGCAATTTATAGATTCAATGCAATCCCCATTAAAATCCCATCAAAATTCTTCACAGATCTTGAGAGGACAATAATCAACTTTATATGGAGAAACAAAAAACCCAGGATAGCCAAAACAATCTTATATAATAAAGGATCGTCTGGAGGCATTACCATCCCTGACCTCAAACTCTATTACAGAGCCTCAGTATTGAAAACAGCTTGGTATTGGCATAAAAACAGAGAAGTCGATCAATGGAACCGAGTAGAAGACCCTGATTTTAACCCACAAACTTATGAACACCTAATTTTTGATAAAGGAGCTAAAAGTATTCAATGGAAAAAAGAGAGTATCTTCAACAAATGGTGCTGGCAGAACTGGTTGTCAACGTGTAGAAGAATGAAAATAGATCCATATCTATCACCATGCACAAAACTCAAGTCCAAATGGATTAAAGACCTCAATATTAGTCTGAACACACTGAACCTGATAGAAGAAAAAGTTGGAAGTACTCTACAACATATGGGTACAGGAGATCACTTCCTACGTTTATCCCCAGCAGCACAGACATTAAGGGCAACATTGAATAAATGGGACCTCCTGAAACTGAGTAGCTTCTGTAAAGCAAAGGACACTGTCACTAAGACAAAAAGGCAACCCACTGACTGGGAGAAGATCTTCACCAACCCTGCAACAGACAAAGGTCTGATCACCAAAATATATAAAGAACTCAAGAAACTAAACTTTAAAATGCTAATGAACCCAATAAAAAAATGGGGCACTGATCTGAACAGAGAATTCTCAACAGAAGAAATTCAAATGGCCAAAAGACACCTAAGGTCATGCTCAACCTCCTTAGCGATAAGGGAAATGCAAATTAAAACAACTTTGAGATACCATCTTACACCTGTCAGAAGGGCTAAAATCAAAAACACCAATGATAGCCTTTGCTGGAGAGGTTGTGGAGAAAGAGGCACACTCATTCATTGCTGGTGGGAATGCAAACTTGTGCAACCACTTTGGAAATCAGTGTGGCGATTTCTCAGGAAATTTGGGATCAACCTACCCCAAGATCCAGTAATACCACTATTGGGAATATACCCAAGAGATGCCACATCAAATGACAAAAGTATCTGTTCAACTATGTTCATAGCAGCATTGTTTGTAATAGCCAAAACCTGGAAACAACCTAGATGCCCTTCAATGGAGGAATGGATGAAGAAAGTGTGGAATATATACATATTAGAGTACTACTCAGCAGTAAAAAAACAATGACTTCTCGAATTTTGCATGCAAATGGATGGAAATAGAAAACACTATCCTGAGTGAGGTATCCCAGACCCAAAAAGAGGAACATGGGATGTACTCACTCATAATCGGTTTCTAGCCATAAATAAAAGACATTAAGCATATAATGTGTGATCCTATAGAAGTTAAATAAGAAAGTGAACCCAAAGAAAATCATATAGTCATCCGCATGGAGAGGGGGAAGTAGACAAGATTGCAGGGCAAAAACTGGGAACTTGCGGGTGAGGTGGCATGGGGCAAAGGGGAAATGGGATGAGAAATATGAGAAGGGGAGGATGGGAGGAGCTCGGGGGATTGGGATGGTTGGGATATAGGAAGGATGGATACGGGAGCAGCGAAGTATATATCCTATCTAAGGGAGCCATCTTAGGGTTGGCAAGAGACTTGACTCTAGAGGGGTAGCAGGTGTCCAGGAATATGTCCCTAGCTGGTACCTTGGGCAACTAAGGAGAGGGAACCTGAAATGACCCTATCCTATACTGATGAATATCTTGCATATCACCTTAGAACCTTCATCTGGCGATGGATCGAGGTAGAGACAGATTCTCAATTTGGAGCAACGGTCTGGGCTCTTAAGGTCCAAATGAGGAGCAGAAGGAGGGAGAACAAGAGCAAAAAATCAGGACCACGAGGGATGCACCCACCCACTGTGACAGTGGAACTGATTTATTAGGAGCCCACCAAGGCCAGCTGGTCTGGGACTGAATAAGCATGGGTTGATTCCGGACTCTCTGAGCATGGAGGTCAATGAAGACTGATGAGAAGCCAAGGACAATGGCACTAGCTTTCAATCCTAATACATGAACTGGCTTTGTGGAAGCTTAGCCTGTTTAGAAGCTCACCTTCCTGGACGTAGATAGAAGACCTTCGTCTTCCCGCAGGGCAGAGAATTTGGACTGCTCTTCAGTATCGAGAGGGAGGGGGAATGGTGGGGGGGGGAGGAGAAGAGAAGTGGGGATAGGGGGAGGGGAGTGGGGGGAGGGGGCAATATTTGGGAGGAGGGGAGGGAAATGGGAAACGGGGAGCAGGTGGAAATTTTAATTAAAAAAGAATAAAAAATAAATAAAAGAAAAAAAAAATAAATAAACAACCCACTAGACTGAGACTAGATGTGTCAACACATGACTAATTCACTAAGAGGGAGAAGTCATAGAACAGTGAGGAACAAGGCAGTAAAGCATGCCGGAGGCTGTAGAGTGGGCAGTCCAAACACTTAGCATATGTGGTTTAGAGTCAAGAAGACCTGAATTTGAATCTTTCCCTCCTACATTTCATAGCACTGTTGTCTATGAGTTACTTAATTTCCCCT
Source organism: Chionomys nivalis (assembly GCF_950005125.1). Taxonomy (NCBI): domain Eukaryota; kingdom Metazoa; phylum Chordata; class Mammalia; order Rodentia; family Cricetidae; genus Chionomys; species Chionomys nivalis. Next base: position 127,049,010 of record NC_080088.1, on the reverse strand, counting down.
GAGCCTCTGTTCCCCATTCTGTACAATGGGCATAAAAATGGTAACCATATTACAGGACTGTTAGAGGTTGAACTGAGATGACACCAGTAAGTCTGTTGATACAGGGCCTGCCATATCACCAGCATTCCATGCCTTGTTGGAATATCCACCTGATAACGTGAGGTAACTTGGAAACTGTGATCACTTTGTAAAAATGAAAAAGAATTGACTTTCTGTCTGTAGGTATGCGTGTCTCTTGTCTGTAGGTCTCCATTCCTAGGGCACAAGGAGATGCTTTTGGTTTGTATTGTTTGATTGAGAGTTTTGCTTTTATTTTTGAGTTAGTATCTTATATAATCATAGTGTCCTCAAATTCACTATATAGCTGAGCATGGTCTTGATCTTGATCTTTCTGCCATCACCTACCAAATGCTGAGTTTTAGGTCTGTATCATAAAGTCCATCTGGTTCTAACTTCCTTTCTTTGTTTCAGAGTCTTACTATGTAGCCCTAGTGGGCCTTGGACTTGCTATGTAGAGCAGGCTGGCCTCAAGCTCAAAGAGATGCACCTGCATCTGCCTCCCAATTACTGCAATTCAGAGGTATTCACCATCACACCCTGGTTGTAACTTCTAGGAATACCATTCCTTTAGCCTGGAATTCATTGTACTCTTGAGGAACCATAGTCCTGTCACAAGGCTGGTGAATTCTGGGATCTTCTCTCCTGCCAAAGATACTTGGGCTAAGCTGACTGTAGGGACATAGCCCCACCCATTGGGGGCGTGTTTGTCTCGGGCTAATGTTTACGGATAAATCTGCCGGGCATGAGCCCAGCAGCCCCTTTTCTTTTGCTCCGCTTTTCCAGTACTCCGCGGGAACCTGTGGTCCTGTAAGTCTATTTCCTAATTAAAGCTGTATATATCTATATAATCTGTCTACATTCATTTGCGCCACCACATTTGGCATCCCAACGTCGGGCTATTTTGCCCCCGACCTGGCGCAGGGGGGGCGCAAGCTCCACCTTTCCCGGCTAGTTGCCTGAGCTCAGGAAGGCGATTTACAGCACGCTCTGTGCTCGCTTTCCCTTCCCCCGCTCCAGGCCACTACAGTCGCAGAGCAGCGACCCCCACAGAGCAGTTAATAGCTCCTTGCTTCTTCCAAACCCTCACTGCCTGATTTAAGTAAAGCACCTGCGGTTTTGAAGCAAAAGCCGCCAACCCCTTCCCTTAACAGGCAGTACAATAATTTTTGTTTTGAGTTAATTGTTTCAGACCGGCTCTGGCTTAGACCACGTGGACTCAGGTGCATTTCTTTAGCCACCACTGACAGGAAAACTTCATTACAGGTACATAATTTTCTTTTATAAATAAGAAAAATGTCTAAAAACATTACCATTCAAGACTTTAACAGCCTTTTCAGTTGTACCATGTGGGAGATTTTACAAGAAGTGTCTGTCAGCCCACAGATATGGATCTTTCTGGGATTCGTAGTTTTCCTTGGTACTGTATGGTTTGATAATAAAAATATGATAAAGTCTTTACGAGACAAGGTTAAATGCTTAAAAACAATTGAGAATGACAACAATCTTCTCAAAAATCAGTTTAAAGTTCTCCAGACAGAGAACAGATCTTTGTTTAACACAACTCGACAAACTAAAAAAAATTTAAAAGAGGTACAGGCTGATGTTAAGGAAAAATTAATTACTATAAAAGAGAAAACAGCTGATTTGGATCATAAGCTTCAGTCCCTTTCAGTAGGAACTAAAATATTAACGGCTGATATTAAAAAAAAATTTATTACTATAAAAAAAAACAGCTGATTTGGATCGTAAGCTTCAGTCCCTTTCAGTAGAAACAAAAACATTAACTAAGAGAATCAAAACTGATAAATGTAACAATCGGATTTTGTCTAAAGCTTATGACAGATTGACAAAAAGATTATCTATACAAAAAGGCACGGTATATGCTATAAAAATTATGTCCAAAGATGAGACGTTATCTCTAATGGACAAACTTCATACTTTAAAATCCTCAATAAAGGCTTTAAAACATAATTCTGGACAGGAGATTCAGACATTAAAAAAGACAATGGTAAGATACAAAATATCCCTAAGTGGATAAAACAGGATTGTCTTATCTTGCCAAGACAGGGTAGGATAGTCCTAAGAAAGTTCCTTGCCTTTAATAATGGTATGCCAGTTATGTTAGGCCTTAGCCAAAGTTGGTTGACTCAACATTACAAACGAGACTTTGGGTGATTGCCCAGGTAGTCAGTTGTCTCTGTCAATTGTTACACATTTTGGATATCTCTCGATTGTTAAGTAATATTTATTCCCTTCTCAGATCTTTGACGGAGTTAAAGATTATATAATTGTAGTTACTCTCTATGTTATTTAGACTCCTTAAGATAGAATGTTTAGCAAAAGTTTTGTTCTCAATATTGTTTGTTATATTTATTATTTGTTATTATTGTATATAGTTGTATTTGGTTTGGTTCTATCTTATTTAGACAAAAGGGGGAGATGTAGGGACATAGCCTCACCCATTGGGGGCGTGTTCGCCTCGGGCTAATGTTTACGGATAAATCTGCCGGGCATGAGCCCAGCAGCCCCTTTTCTTTTGCTCCGCTTTTCTAGCACTCCACGGGAACCTGTGGTCCTGTAAGTCTATTTCCTTATTAAAGCTGTATATATCTATATAATCTGTCTACATTCATTTGCGCCACCACAGCTGACCACCTAGATGAAGACCATCTAAGAGGCATCTTTGGCCTCCTTCACTAGTCAGGCAGGTTCATCCTTCTAGTGTTGTGGACTATTCTAGGTCACATTTTTCTTTTTTCTTTTTCTTTTGCCTTTCTGAAATGGAGTTTCTCAATGGAGCCCTGGCTTTCCTGGAACTTAACCTCACAGAGTATCACCTGCCTTTGCCTCCTGTGAACTGGGATTAAATTCATGGGCCACTTCCCACTATGGCATGTATGTGTGTGAGTGCATGTGTGTGGAGGTCAGAAGAAAACTTGAGTCAATTTTTCCTTCTGCCTTGGGGGTTCTGAGGACTGAACTCAGGTCATCAGACTTAGTGGCAAGCACCTTTATTTACTGACCCATCTATCTGCTCAGTCTCGTGTTCTGTACAGACATTCACATTGATTTTTCTCTTCTTTGTCTATTTTAGAAGATTTGGGTATCCCTTCTGTGTGACTAAGAAGTTAAGTTGGTTGTGCCTTACCCTGCCTTCTCCTTCCTGGGTCTTGAACTTGTATGCTAGCAACTTATTTTTACTTAAAAAAATTCTTTTTATTGGGTCAAGCCTAGAATCCCAGCATTCCGCAGGCTGAGAGAGGAGGATTCTGGAGCCAGCCTGGGCCAGAGTGAGATCCTGTCTCAAACAATAACAAAAGGCTGGAAACTTAGCTCAGCAGATAAGAACACTGGCTCCTCTTCCAAGGACCCAGGTTCAATTCCCAGCACACACATGGCTGCTCAAAACTGCCTGTAATTCCAGTTTCAGGGAATCCAACACCTTCACCCAAACATTTCTGCAGGCAAAGCACAAATGCCCATTAAATATAAGTAAATAAATCATTAAAAAAAAAAACGATAACAACAAAAATCACTGGAAGTATCCAGAAAGAAATGACAATAGATTTGCGGGGATTTCTGGTCTACTAACAGTTTAAGGTGGTATGGGAGAGAAATTTGACCATCTGATCCACAATTTTCAAAGGTTTATGTATTTGTTTTTGTCATTGTTAGAATTTTATTGATTTGTGCAGTTTGGTACTTTTTATTTATTTATTGGAGGGGTGTGTCCTGGAGGTCAAAGAACAACTTGCTGGAGTTTGTTCTTTCCTTTCATCATGAATATTCTGAGCACCAAACTCAGGTTGTCAGGCCTGGCAACAAGCGCCTTTACTTGCAGAGCCTTATTGCCAGCCCAGTCCTGTTTTTTTTTGTTTGTTTGTTTGTTTCAACTTTTTTTGTAAAGATTTGTTGTTTTATTTCACATGTATGAGTGTGTCACTGTATGTAATATGTCCCCTGCATGTGAATAGAGCAGATGGTTTGACATCCTTAACCACCATGGAAACAAAAACTGTAACTACCTGGAGGTTTCATCTTATTCCATCCATAATGGCCCAGATGAAAGAAAGAAATGATAGCGCATGCTTCTGAGGATGTGGGGAAAGAAGAACACTTATCATTGCTGGTGGGAGTGCAAACTGGTACAGCCACTACTGAATCAGTGAGGAGGCTTCTCAGGGTTGAAAATAGATATACCTCTGAATCCAGCTCTACAACTCTTGGACATACACACAAAGGGCCTCACCTGCATCAGCACACCAATGTTCACTGCTTTTCTCTCCAGAAAGTGGAAACAGCTTAGATGTCTATCAAGAGAGGAAGGGATAATGGAAATATAATCCATTTATACAATGGGATATTATTCAGCTGTGAAAACAAAATGTAATTACAAAATTTGCAGGTAAACAATGGAATTGAAAAAATCCTACTAAGTGAGGTAACCAAGACCAAAACAGACAAATAATGTGTTTTTTCCCACTTTATACATGGATGCTATCTTTAAATGTGTGTTTCATTTAGGATATAAACAGAGGCCAGGTTCTACAAAGGGGTTGGTAGGGTAGGGGCTCTTCAAAAAAGAGAAAATTGAATAAAGTGTTACAACAGGATAAGGGAAGATTCAATGGAGGAGGTAGGTGGGTGGGCAAAGTAAAGGAAGGTATATGGGAAGTGTGGTCATTTGAATAAGAATGGCCCCCATAGGCTAATATATTTTTATATTTGACATCAGGAAGTGGCATTTTTGAAAGTATTAGGAGGTATAGTCTTATTGGAGTAGGTACAGCTTTGTTAGAGGAAGCGTGTCACTGGGGGTCCAGACCTGCTCGCTGCTGATCTAGATGTAGAACTTTCAGCTCCTCCAGCACCATGTCTGCCTGCATGCCACCATGCTTCCCACCATACTGATATTGGACTAAGCCTCTGAAAGTGTAAGCAAGCCCCATTAAATGCTTTCTTTTATAAGAGTTGTTATGGTTATGATGTCTTTATATGGCAATAGAATATTGGCTAAAACAGGGAGGTTGAAAAGCTCTATTGATACCTGGAACTCTAGAAGTTTCCTGAAATATGCACATATATAAAATATTTAAAGATGGTTACTATGTGATGGCGAAGACAGTACTCCAGTTAGATATCATATGCTATAAAATCAAATTTCCAGGACTAGGAATATGCTACATCTTATTGAGTTGTTCCTAAAGGACTCACATAGTACACCACCCAAATATCGTATGTTATTATGTATGCTGTTGTTAAACCTTTACAACCTGACAGTAAGGCCCAATTTCTAAAGATACTGTTCACTTAAGTCTCCATTTGCCTATGTCATCAAACATGAATAAATTGAGAATTTGAACTAGAGACATCAGTACTACTGACTAGTGAGGGTTCTGTTAGGAGCTATCACAACTGCCGACTTCATATTCTCCTGGCCACACAGGACCTAGTTTTAACAGCCCTTTGTTTGAGGGGTAAGAAATCAGCAGCCTGTGTTGAAGGCTGTCTACAGCCTTCTGTGTGCAAATGCTGAGCCCACCTGCCTGACCCCCAAGCTGGCTACTCTAAAATCAGAAACTGGGTCTGTTTACTTATGTAGTGGTTAAAAACTAGCTCCATTTCGAACTGAGTGTCAAACTAAGTTATGTGAAAAAAGAAAAACATTGGAGTCAGCAAGGCTTTATTCTCAGCCTAAGGATTATTAACCACAGGATGTCTGGACTACAACCCTAAGTCATGGCCCTCAGCATTTGAGTCTCAATAGCAATCTAAAGGGAAGACTGATCCCAGAGCCACCTGGATCGTTTCTCACAATTGTTCCGTACTGTATAATTGTTATTTTAAAATATTATTCAGATGCTCATTCTGCTTCTGTAATCTCACTTATCCTTGCGTGCTCTAAAAAACAAGAACAGGATAATTTCTCACATAGCAAAAATACCCCAGGAGTTGAGAAAATTGAGGTTTGTGCCTTTAAAAACTCTATCAAGCCTTCCCCTTTTGTAGTAGCTCTCAGATAGTCAAAGAAGGCTCTTGTGGCAATGTTACTATAAATAAACTTGTATTGTTTTTCAATCTTTTAACTTAAAGGAAGTTTTGTCTGCTGGTCTCACTGAGGGTCACACATGGATGATGGGTGCAAGGGCCAACTGTCCGAGAGTGACAGAGCAAGACTGCCATAGGTGATACCTGGAGAACCAGTGGACTGCAGAGAGACCCTAGAGGGCATGATTCTGCTGTGGCAAGGGATGATGGCCCTGGGGCCTTGATTGCTTGTTCTGCAGGAGTCTGAAGAGTAACAACCTGTTTATTTCTCAGGAAGGCCAGTCCCTGTGGGTCGGGAGGGGGAAACCCTTTTCAAAAAGAATACAATGAAACATTTAGTTAGAAGTCTCCCAAAGCCTGCTTAACAAACATCCTAGAAAACTGCTGAGAGGGTTTAAGAGTAAATGGATCCAGAACATCATAATTAAATTTACCTTAATTTTACCAGTTGTAGTCAAAAGAAAAAATAAAACTTAGAGAAAATATATTGGAGAGCTCTGTCTCAGTGGAGGGAAAGAAAAGAGAGGGACCACAGAAGGTAGAATGGTCTGGTTTGCTTTATCAGGTACTTGAGGCCCTCCTGTCTTCCCCATCCCCTGCCCCCACCCCGTAGACCTCTCCCACAACACCTGCTCAGAAAAACTTGCTGGTCTCCTCCCACAGACTCTCCAGAGTGAATCTACCCACACTGGACCAGAAGTTAAGCGTTGGGGATGTAACACCCTCATGCCTTGTGCATGAGGATGCCACTGCCATCTCCAGCCATGGGAGTCCTGGCTTGCTTGCTAGTGCTATGCATAGTGGTTGGGACCAGAGCTGCCTCCCAACCTCCTAGCACAGAGCAGAGACTTGTGAGGAAACTGCCAGGTATGACCTGACTCGGTGTGCCTGGCTGCAGGGTGGGATACATGTGGGGTGATGATGTGGCCATCAGAAGCTTTGGGAATGGCAGATAGCCCCTGAGTGAGTAGGGGATGTCAGGTTGAGTAGCACCATGGGGAGCAGTGAGTTCGGTTCTTCTCTCAAATCTACAGATTGCTGTGTGTCAGTGTATGAGGCATCTGGAGTCTCAGGATCACTACCAAGTGTAAGGCACCCCATAGAATGGATCACTGTGACAGGGAACCTCAGGCTCCTCAGCCTAAGCAGTCAGAGTGCCACTTGCTGGGTTTCCATGATTCCCATTGTTGACAAAAACTGCCTGTTGTTGGTTTCCAAGGTCACCAGGACAGTTCTTGCTCATCTTAAGCCAAAATGAAGGCTGGAGTTTGGGGGTAGGCAGAGGACTCCGCCAAAGCTCAGCTTTTGTCACCCAGTGTCTCACATGATATGGTGACAGCTTCAGGTCTTCCACTCCTCTCTTTGCCTGTAGGTGTCTTGAGGGTGGTCTTTCAGAGGCATACCTCTGTAGACCACACTCTGGGAGGTGAGGGGCACTTGTCCCAGGATCGCAGCTCAGCTGCACAGACTGGCTGGCCAGCAAAGTCTGATGGGACACTGCATTCCATCAAACAAAGCCAGAGTCTGAGGCTTTACCTCCCCGAGGTAAATATGTGTACGGGCTCTTCCTAACCTCTGCCCCCTGCCCACTGTGCCTGGGCATGGTGTGGCAATGCAGGCCACTGGCCTGATGGTGCCACACAGTACATGGTGAGCTGTTTCCCCACTGGAGCAGATGTCCCAACAGTCACTCCTTTGAACCTTGACTTTTGTACCCTGGTGGCACAGCTCGGCCTCTTTCTCCTCTACCCAGTTGATGGCAGCTCAGCTCAGGCTCCCAGGAAGGGGCAAGTGGGGGCGAGTAACTCAAGTACCTTTCTAACTCAGCAGCTGGGGGCTCCTGGAACTTTTTCTTTTTCCTTTTTTTTTTTCCGAGACAGGGTTTTTCTCTAGCTATGGAGCCTATCTTGAAGCTAGCTCTTTTAGATCAAGTTTGGCTTGAACTCACAAAAATTTACCTGCCTCTGCCTCCCAAGTTCGGGGATTAAAGGCATGAGCCACCACTGCCTGGCCTGGAACTTTTTTTGGTGAATGGAAGTGGACTGGAAGGTAGTGTGTGTGCCATTCAGCTGCTATGACAGCATTTGTCAGGAAATCAGCACCCTCTTTGAGCCTCGGCTTGCATATTAGTGCTTCCCCAGCAGCCAAATGGCCAGTGACAGGGGACCATATCAATTTTAGAAGATATTGTTCCCTGTGTCTGGTGTCAGTGATCTCAGGTCCAGAGGAAAGCACAGACCCTCTCTGTGCTCCAGGCAATGAAGGTGGATTGGTGGAAATGCACCAGCCCTGCCCCACCCAGGGAGTTTACAGGCCAATAAACTGCATCCTATTCCTTAACTAGATGGGCCTGGCAATGAAAATACAAAGACATGGCTGACTCTCTCTGGGAACATAAATCACCAAGCAGGAGCTGGCTGGACCTAAGGGTTCTGGAGCAGGGCTAGGCCCCAACCACACTGGCCACTCCTGGTAGGCAGGGCAATCTGGGTTCTGGGTTCTCAGTAGGGGTAGAGAGTAGCCTCCAGTGGTTTTCAAGTTCCCTAATTAATTTTCCATTAACACAGTTCCTCATGTTATGGTAACCTCTAACCATTAAATTATTTTTATTGCTACTTCTTAACTGTTATTTTGCTAGTGTTATGAATTGTAATCTAAAATATCTGTGTTTTTGAAGGTCTCAAGGCTGATGGGGGTGTGAGGGCTCCATTAGACCATGATCTGATACTACCTCCTCAGCATATACCATATACTGTGTTGTCTCAAACCACATCCCACACTGTGTTTCCCTTATTACCTGCGTAACTCACAACACAGGCTCCTATAGGCCCTGTGACACTGGAATGGGATCACAGGGTTGGATTTGCTGTTGCCTGAGGCCCCCAAAGTCCAGGTATCTGGGTTGTGCTGGCTCCTAGTGGACAGTATGGGTGGATAGATCAAATGTCAGCTCAGCTGATTCAGGGCCATTTCCCTTCCCCACCTCATACAACCAGGCATTTGCCTCTCCATCCTGTGGAATGTTGTGTCTTTCCCCAGTCACTCTCCTGATGAGAGGACTTGTGTGAATAGCTTGACCTTTTATCTTGCTCAGACTAAATCACAACTGTTGCTTTTGGGTCATGGTTGCCCTGAGGCCACTGACTAGACAGTTCTTGGTCTTCTTTGGTGCCTCAGGAAGCTTCCAGCATTGTATTGCCTCCATAGAACATGGCAGCAGGAGAACTGTAGGTCAGGATAGAAGATCCCTTACTGTGAGGCCCACTAAGGGACAAACAAAATCTTCCTGGCTCCATGGGACACAAGCTTCATGGATACTTTTGAGGACAGTCTCTCGGGCTGTTGGAATCTTGGTGGGATGACTCTGGAATGGGCAGCACTGGTATTGGTTTAGGTTGAATGGACATTTGGGCATTGAATGTAGGCTATGCATCTGCAGAATGGCAAGTGACATGTTAACCAGTCCATCTGAATCTAAGGAAGGAGGTCTAACCAGCAGGACTACCTGCTCCTGTCTGGCCCCCGAGCCCATCTGTGCCTCTGATGGTCATTGTTAGGTCCTAGCAGGGAAATCTGGGTGGTGTGTCCCTAGGTGTGAGGTCTTTGGGTCTCCTCATGATCTGGGCACCATCTGGGTAGGGGAGAGATATATGGCTACCTGTGTCTAACCACCCTAGAACTCCAGTTTCTTACCTCTCAGGATGGGTGACTATCTCCACTTGACTGTGATTCTAGCTCTGGTTGGCTCACATGGCCCCTCTGACATCCCCTAGCCAAAGCATGGTCCTCATTTGTGAAATGGGGACCCCAGGTATAGGAGTTTAAAGCTTCAGACATTCCAGGCAGGTGCTGTACCATAGAGCTGCCCCCACCCTTCTTGACATTTTCAGATCTTTCAGCTACCAGGAGTGCTGCTGTGTGTCAGGGCACACAGATGTGAGTCCATTCCACCTTGATTAGAGGTCAGAGAGTTTGAGCTTGTTTTGCTTTTTCAAAGTTGTTGACAACAAGTGACTACAAAACAAGAGGTCCTGACCTAGAGTGACTAATTGGTATTTTAACTACAGAGGTGTATCAGCTTCATCTTGAACAAAGATCAGAGGTGCTCTGTTTATTTGTTTCATCATGTTGATGAAGTCTGTTGCCTCCCCCTTTACCTCTTTGGAGTGGGGTGTGAAAAGACATATGGAAAATAAAGGAGTGGTTCAGTATTCATGAAATTTCCCTCCTGATGCTCTTCTGTGGTTTATCTTTTATTTCTCTCTCATCTCTGTTTCTCTTTGCTTAATAATTCTAATCATCACACTCCTACCCTGGAATGTGTGAATCCAATCTAGGCTTCTCCTAAGCAGCTGTGTCTCTTCCATATCATCCTTGGAAGACAGCTTCCTCCTCCAGGACAGAGACAGAAACCTTAACACACACCACTGACAGAGTTGAGGCACTCACACCCCTGGGCTCTTACTGAAATAGTCTGCCCACTCCTGGTTTGAACATTGTCTGGCAGAACCCCAAGCCCCAGGAGCATGGCCCTCACTTGCCTGCCACAGCTTTGCTAGTTTGCAAAGCAAAGTATGGGCCTTCAGCATGCTACTTTGAAGAATCTGTTTCACAACTTTCCATTTCATCCACAGAGGCCCCAGGCCCTGAGCCTAGCCAGCAAGAGCAAGTGGTCTTTGGCTGCGGGGACACCATGGAGCTGTTCTGCTCTGTGCCTGGAGGTGCCAGCACAGGCTGCACTGTCTGGTCTAAGGATGACACAGAGCTGATAGCTTCCCACCACATCCTGGTGGGGCCCCAGAGGTTACAAGTGCTGAACATTCTATTGTAATAATAGCGGCAGGGCTGCGTCCCCGACACCCGGCCGCCCGCATGGCTAGCTTATGCCCCGAAATAATTACACGGAAACTGTATTCTTTTAATCACTGCCTGGCCCATTAGTTCCAGCCTCTTATTGGCTAGCTCTTACATATTGATCTAACCCATTTCTAATATTCTGTGTAGTACCACGAGCTGGCTTACCGGGAAAGATCTTAACCTGCGTCTGTCTGGAGTGAGAGAATCATGGCGACTCCTGACTCGGCTTCTTTCTCCCAGCGTTCTGTTCTGTTTACTCCACCCACCTAAGGGCTGGCCTATAAATGGGCCAAGGCAGTTTCTTTATTAAATGAAAGTAATTCCTCCATCAGAACGTCTCCCATGACAATGCCGGGTTCTACATGTGCCAGCAGCAGCTCACTCAGGATGTCCTGTGCCGCTTCACTGTGCATGTGACAGGTAAGTTCTTGGTGGCTGGGGCTGACAACTGTGTTGAGCAGCTGCATTGCTAGGGAGGTCAGGGCAGTCCTAGGCAGCATGGCTCCAATATCCCTCACTCAAGAGTGTTGCTGGCTTAATTCCCCACATCAGAGGGGATACCTCCAATTCTGTGCTATTTGAATGAATGGCCTTGCAAAGGCAGGGAGCAGTGGTCCCTAAAGATGGAGAGCAGTGTATTCTGAAAATAGGGAGCAGCAGGTCTGCAGATGTAGGAGCGTCACAGGACCACTGCTTGCTTATAACTATTGCGGATGCTCCATCCTCAGGAGATGAAGAAGATGGAGAGAATGTGGTTGAAGACACAGGTAAGATCAGAGCCTAGGCATACTGAGCTGGTCAGGATCAGGCTGCTTCCTTCCTGTAGTCCTGTTGTTAAGGGGCACTTCTACAGGTAGACAGTGCTCCAGGGGCAGTGAGGAGGCAGGGCTGCTTGGCAGGGATTTTGATAAGTTCTGGTGGGAAGGAACGTGAGTAAACCAAGCAAGGTGCTCAGGTTGTCACTGACGAGTACATAGATCCAGGGATTCATGCTGTTTGGGTTTCTTTCCTGCCTGGTTCCCATAATCATTAAGTCCCAAAGAAATCAAACAGAGGTCTACATTAGTTATAAACTGATTGGCCCATTAGCTCAGGCTGCTTATTAACTCATAACTTATATTAGCCCATTATTCTTATCTGCATTAGTCACATTGCTCAGTACCTTTTACAGAGAGGCATTCACATCTTGCTTCTTCTGTGTCAGGGCCAGGATGGCAGAAAGAGCTTTCCTCTTCCCAGAATTCTGTTCTCATTGACCCACCTCTACTTCTGTCCAGTTGTCCTGCCTATACTTTCCTGCCTGGCTACTCACCAACCAGCATTTTATTAAAATACAAGTGACAGGGTAGAAACCATTGTTCCACAGCAGATTCACAGAACTAGTGGCTGTTGCTGCAGACCAGCAGGAGGGGAGCAGTGCCATGCTGAGGCATACATTGTAAAGGGGGCACCACAGATTTGGTGTGAGTATATAAGTGCACATGGCAGTGCCCATGGTATGGGCTAGAACCATGGAGAGAGAGAGAGAGGAAAAGAGAGAGAGAGAGAGAGAGAGAGAGAGAGAGACCATCCGTAGTACTACGTGTACTATTACACTGCACCTGTATTGTGGAGCCTGCACTAAAGGACCATCCACGAGCCAGGCAAGGGCCTGGAGGTTTAAATACACAAAGACACACAGATGAAGACATGGGTCATCCTTGAAACAAGAATTCCCCTTTACTGTGTACCAGAGCCACTTATATATGGATCATTAACTGGTAGCCATGCCCCAGGCAAACCCACCAAAAACTACTCTCCTGCCATCAGGAACTCCTGAAGGTCTCATTCTCAGAGCAGCTACAAACACAGGAAAAACAAGTTGTTTTGCTCAGACAGAGCAGCTGCAAGCATAACAAGTTGTTTACAGGAAATTCAGGGTCTGGGCAGAGAGAGAGAGAGAGAGACAACATCATGGGTCCAGACATTGTATGTGGAGTGGTTATGACTCTGAGACTAGGCTGCTGTTAACTGAGTCCTCAGACCACCTAGAACCTTCTGGGGTACAGTGGACAAGGGACTGAGAGGAATCAGAGTGACAACTTAATGGGAAAACAGGGTAATGTGTCTTATGAGTGTGCGGGAGAAGAGAGAAGGTATAGGGACTTGTTTGAGGTTTCACAACCCTCATAGAAATGGACTTAGATTCTAGGACTGAAGCCATAAAAAGGTAGTAGTCCTGAGAAGTGGGTCAGTTTCTTATTTTCCCTTTCAACTTTGGCTATCAGGATGTTCAGAGCAGAATTTCTAACCCAGTTGGTCTCTAGCTTCTGCCCCAACAATTACCAATGTGTTTGTAATTTCCTGTTTTCTTCTGTCATCCTGGCCTTCTCAGGTTGTATTTAGTGTTTTTGCACCATAAACACTTAGGTAAGGTGCCTGAAGGGTCATCTTCTTGACCTTACCTGGCATTAGGCACCATTAAGTCGCTGTAGTCTCCCATTGTGGCACTCTTCTCTCAAGCCTACTGGCCAAATTTGGAGCCTGGAGGGACACCTCACCAGTGTCTACACACTTTTCTCCTACTTCATATGACAGTTCCTCCTCCCAGAGTTGCATAGGGTTCTCTGATTGAGTCACTGTGGAAGACCCTGCCCCTGCCTTTGTTCTCTGTTTTGGAAATTTGTTGCCTCCCTCAGCTTCCTCATGAGTCCAAACAATATGGCATCCTGTTGCTGGTTGCTTTTGCTCTACTCTTTGAGAGCCCACCGCCCAGCTCCAAATAAACACATGGACACTCTTTAGTTATGATTGTATGACCTTGACTTGGCTTATTTCTAGCCAACTTTTCTTAACTTAAATTATCCCATCTACACTTTGCTTCTGGGGTTTTATCTTTCTCTATTCTATATTCCTTTCTTTACTTCTTACTCTGTGGCTGTGTAGCTGGGTGACTGGACCTTTGCATCCTCCTCTTTCTTTTCTTGTTCCTTCTTAAACTTTCTCCTTCTCTTTATCCTCTCTGCCTGCGAGCCCTGCCTGTTTCCCTCTCTTGCCCTACTATTGGTCATTTAGCTCTTTATTAGACCAGACAGAGTAACACAGCTTCACCAAGTTAAGCAAATACAACATAAAAGAGTGAAACACATCTTTGCATCATGAAACAATTGTTCCACAACATATAAAAATGTAACTCATCTTCAATTGATATTCCACAACAGCATCCTCCACCCAGCCAAGAGGAAGGAGGGAACTCAGTGGAGGGGAAGCATGACCTGAAGGGTACCTGCCTTCACTGGGCACTATACAGGCTGACTCAGGTTTGGTGTACTGGTGGAATGACCTGGCCTAGTTGCCTCCCAGGATCTACATCCTACTGGGTTCTACTTCCTGGGTCCCTACACCTGTGAGTCTGACTCAGAGGGAGAGAAGAGAATAGCCCAAGACTGAGAGTGGGGTAGCTGTGGATGCAGTGTTCAGACAAAACAAAGGAGTCTCAATACAGATGAGGGATGAGGCTTGAGGGGGTGCTGGTAGGGTAGCTTCGCAAGGGTGTACTGATCATGCTGTTATGACACTTCTGCCATCAGGGGCCCCTTACTGGACTCGGCCAGACCGTATGGATATGAAACTGCTGGCTGTGCCAGCCACCAGCACTGTACGCTTCCACTGTGCAGCTGCTGGCAACCCCACCCCCTCCATCTCCTGGCTGAAGAATGGCAAGGAATTCCGAGGGGAGCATCACATGGGGGGCATCAAGGTAAGTCTGCGAAAGGGGCACAGATAGGTCGAGCCTGAATACAGAGGGTATAGCCCATATCATTTGTCATTGATCAGCCTTGACAAAAATACCTCTTGCCTGGGTAGGGGCATGAGATTTTAGAAATAGAAGTAAAGTAAAAAGTAATAAAACTGAAACCATAGAAAAGTACCAGGAGGGCATTCCAGTGAATACTGAAATTTTCCCTGTTTAGTTTTCCTTATATGTTTATATTCAAATACAAAAGGAGAAGGCGGCAACAAAAGACTTTTTTAACTTGATACAAACTACATGTAAAACAGTTAATTACTTTAACACTTTGAGGTGTCAAGTCATTAGCATTTTGTTGTTTAAGTAGCGAAGCCACTCTAGACCAAGTATCCTGAAAGCAGTCACTTCCTAAGTAACCTTATATTACAAAAGAAAGAGCAGAAGTATGTTTGCATAGCCTAACTATCTGTCAGGATGAAAACAGGCTCACATTTTTGGGCATCCACAGTCACTCACCTACTAAGTTTACCTGCAGCTTAGGCACCAGCACTGGAGCCTGGTCATGGAGAGTGGCTACTATACCTGCATGGTTAAGAACAAGTTTGGGAGCATCCAGCAGACTTACACACTGGATGTACTGGGTAAGAGCCAGACTGGGTGACTAAAGCAGGTCAGCCTCAGGGGATTGGACCCACTGCACCTGACCTGTCTGTGTCTTACAGAGCACTTCCCACATCGGCCCATTTTGCAGGCTGAGCTGCCAGAAAACCAGACAGCCACCCTAGGAAGTGATGTAGAGTTCCACTGCAAGGTGTACAGTGATGCCCAACCACACATCCAGTGGCTGAAGCATGTTGAGGTGAATGGCAGTAAGACAGGCCCGGATGGCAAGCCCTATGTCACTGTACTCAAGGTGGGCTCTGTTGTTGGCAGCTGGTTGGGTGGATGGGTTAGCTGGAAGTGCCTTGCCCTGGTCCTTAAGTCCCTCTTTGGCTGAGGAATACCTTGGGACTGGGACCCATGTGTTGGAGTTTCTGTGAAGGGGCACCTGAGTCTCAGAACTTATCACCTGTTCTGAGCTGCAGGCAGGCTCTGTGTTACTTGTGCCCTCCCGTAGGACTTGTTTCCCTGTTTGCTCTGAGGCTTGGGTCTACAGAAGGCTTCTCTTGGGTGATAGTTTTGGTGCTCAGGACAGGAGGATGTCTGCTGTACTAGTGCCCTCTGACATCAGAGGACTGGCTGTCCACTCTCCCGCTGCCTGCACTGTAGCACTAGCTCCACCCTGCCTTGACGGACTCTTCCTGCCTCCCTCTGCCTGGAGCTTTGCTTCATAGCCTCAGGTGGGGGCCACGTGAGAGAGAGAGAGAGAGAGTTTGGGCTTTGCAGCACAGGAAAGAGAGACTTGGAGGTCTGATGGGAGAGAGGAACAGGTGTTGGCAGGAGTTGGTATCCTGGCTGTTGGGAGAGACCACTAGGGCCATGTCCAGTGTACCTCCCACTGTGGGTGTGTGGTTTCGTGAGCACAGGCTGATGTGATATGACCCTTGGGATGAAAATTTGAAGAGTATGGGTTCCCTTTCTCTCTCTCTCTCTCTCTCTCTCTCTCTCTCTCTCTCTCTCTCTCTCCTCTCTCTCTCTCTCTGTGTGTGTGTGTTTCTCTCCCTCTCCATGTGTATATGTGTGTGTGTGTATGTGTGTGTGTGTGTGTGTGTAGGGAGAGTGGACATGAAGGAGGCCAGTCTTTGAAACCACACCCACCACTGCCTTTATGTGCCTCACTTCAGGCAGCTTTCCAGTGCTTCCTTCCCCAACCCATTCTTTGGCATCTCCCTTGCCCTGTCTTGTCCTCATTTTCTTCTAGAGATGTCCTGGATCAGTGACAATCTGAAGGCAGATGCACACCTTTATCTTTCAGTGTGTCAGAATGGGATGGGGCAAGAACATTTGTTGAACCATCAATTTCATAAGCATGGCTGAGAAGGCATTTTGGTGGTATGTTCACAGTCCTCAAGTAGGTGATAACTGACCCACCTCTGACTCATCTTCTGCTTCTGATGCCTTGATAATACTGGTAGCTCCCAGCCAGCACTGACTTCCTACCTCCTTCAAAGCCCCTCAGGTCTGTGCTGCTCTCTTGCTTAGAAGTTTTCAGAACCTTCCAGGGGCTGGGCCCTGTGCTGCTTCAGAACATTGACTTCCCACCATTCTCTGGCTGACACTGATTTCCTCTGGTTTTCTCTCCATACATCTGTCTGCCCATCTTTTTTTCTGTACTAACTCTGCATGTTGCTTCTTTGTGGCACCATGCTGCCCAAGTGCCCAATGCTTACCTTGGGACAGGGAACTATCCACCAATAGAGGGACTGGTTTTATGCTCTGTGCCTTGGTTCAGGATGCAGAGGGCATCCATTGCAGTGGTAGAGCTGTAGGTGTCAAGGTGGTAGCAGAGGTGGCATTTTCCTTGAAGCCTGTCTGATCATCTCTGTGTGGATGGTGCTGTGGTACCCAAAGGGATGTGCTGGTGCTTGCCTATTGATTTCTGTTCTCTCTTTGTAGACATCAGGCATTAACACAAGCAACAAGGAGCTAGAAGTTCTGTCTTTGCGCAATATCACCTTTGAGGACTCAGGGGAGTACACCTGTCTGGCAGGCAATTATTTCAGATTTTCCCATCACTCTTCATGGCTGGAGGTACTGCCAGGTATTTGTTGTTGCTGCTGCTGCTCCATTTGTCCTCTTATGGTGCTGGCTCAGAACATAACAAAGCTGCCAGGGACAGGGACAGCAGGGGTGCACTTATGACTTACTGCAATCCATCCTGTGGTAATCACCCTGGCCTTGTGCTTGGTATGGGAGTGTCACCCTTCCTCATCTTGATCTTGCAAAGGCCTCCCCCATAGTCCTCTAGTTGGATTTCTACAGTCTAGCCTTGAGGCTCTGGCATCTCCTGGGAGCCTTGGTGGTGGTGTGGATGCTTCTGGCTCTGCCAGGCTTCTCTCCTGAGTCTGGTCCCTGCTGACTCATAGATATTTTGGGCTACCAATGTGAGTTGGGGACATAGGTAACCAAACTCTGAGTATCCCAGTAGCTTTGCTCCCCAACAGGTACCTAGAGCTCAGGGCAATGGGAGGTCCCACAAGGCTGGATGAGGCCCCAACTTTTATGTCTTTGCAGCTGAGAGAGAGCTGGCAGAGAGCAGTGCAGCTGGCAGGTTATCTGCAGGCACCATCAGCTTCTGGGTGGGCTTCTCCATCTTAGTCTTGACTGCAGCTGTGACACTCTGCTACCTGCGTAGAGTCTCAAGAAAGAACCTGGGGGCTCCCAGTGTTGACAATAGCTTCTGCTTCACACCTGAGCAACAGGTAACTGAAAGTAGATACCAAGTTTTGATCTCTCTGTTGTACCTTGAACGTCCTAAATTCCCAGCAGTACCTGTGGCCTGCTTAGTACTCATTTCTCTGCAGTCAGATGAGCTGACCCTTCCATATTCCTATCCTCCACATGGATCCCAAGTTACTCAAAACAACTTTGAGTCTTCAGTAACCACTGTTTTAGCATCCCTCTTCTTGGCTCTACATACTGCCTCACATGGACTTGACCTTGCTACTCCTGGGAGTTACACCACTTCAATCCTTTCCCAAATACCAGCATCCATTGTCTGGCACCAACCTGTCCTCAATGATTCAAGCAGGTGACCTCCATGAACTCTGACATACCCTTGGTCCACATCATCCACCCAGTTTCAAGAGAACATACTGTAATGGCCAGTATTTCTGAGCTTGAGCTGCCAGCCCACCCAAAGTGGGAAATATCTAGAACTCAGTCAGTGCTGGTGGGGTTTTATGTATACTTGGAGGAGGTTCTGTGGCTGGGGGCTAGATGGCTACCAGGCAGAGGCCTGTTGGAGGTGGGGTCCAGGGTGAAATTCAGGTTACTCTGTCTTCATGAGCAAGAGCCCATTGCCAGCTATGAATGCAGTGGCACAGGGCCATGAGGGCTGGCGGTCCTGGGCACATACTCACTGCCTCTGCTTCTTCGGACAGGCTGACACTTGGTAATTCTCTAGAAGGCTGCTTTGGCCAGGTTTTTATGGCAGAGGCTGTTGGCTTTAACATGGACAACACTGTCAAGCCTGTCACTGTGGCTGTGTAAATGCTGAAAGGTGAGGAGGGAGAGAAGTAGCGCAGGGCAGTGGGGGCTGCAGGGCCACCACCTGACATTCCCGCTTTCAACACAGATGGTGCCAATGACCAGGACTTGTTGGACATGGTGTCTGAGATGGAGATGATGAAAGTTATTGGCAAGCACAAGAACATTATCAACCTGCTGGGGGCCTGCACACAGGGTGGTAAGTACAGCAGGTGGGTGGACAGTTAGATCGGGACCCCTGAGTCACACAACATCTCCGAGGTATCTGTGCTTCCAGGACCATTGTATGTGCAGATGGAATATGCTGCCAGGGGCAACCTCTAGGAGTTCCTGCAGGCACAAAGGGCCCTAAGCATGGAATATGATGGTGACTCCAGGCTGCCAGAAAAACAGCTTACCTGCAAAGATCTAGTGTCCTGTGCCTATCAGGTGGCCCGAGGTACCTGGCTTCTCAGAAGGTGAGCAGAGCTAGGGCACAGGCGAGGTAGGGTCTTTCTGAATGGAAGAGTGGATGTCAAGCTTGCTTAGGCTAGGGAGCTGTCAGTTTAGCACAGGTTCCTTTCATGCCTCTTCGGTGTATTCACAGAGACTTGGCTGCCAGAAACGTGTTGGTGACTGAGGACAATATGATGAAGATTGCAGATTTTGGCCTGGCCCGTGATGTGCACAATCTGGAATACTACAGGAAGACCACAGATGTGAGCCCCATTCCAGGGTGGTTTGGGTACGGTGCTCCACCAGGGGACACCTGACAGCCAACAACTCTCCCTCTGCCTAGGGCCGGCTACCTGTGAAGTGGATGGTACCAGCTTCCCTGTTTGACGGAGTCTACACCCACCAGAGTGATGTGTATGTGTCCCAACATAGGATGGGGATAGCAAGACTCAAGTCACACCTATCACAGCCTTTAGGGTTCTTGCCCACTCAGGCTGTATTCTGTCTTCTCATTTGAGACAACAGCATAGCCCTGCCATGCCTCTCATCCACATACCCTTCCTTGCCCATTGGTAACCTGTCCTGTTGTAAAACTGCTACAGTTATTGACCAGGAGTAACAGGCCTCTGCCCTCACTCCCATACAGATGGTCCTTTGGAGTCCTGCTCTGGGAGATCTTTACACTGGGGGGCTCACCATATCCTGGCATCCCAGTGGAAGAGCTTTTCAAGCTATTGAAAGATGGCTACCACATGCACAAGCCTGCCAACTGCACACATGACCTGTGAGCAAAGCATTCCTTACTTACTCCTCTAACTAATCCCTGGGAGTGGCTGGTTTCCTACCAGGGCTCCTGGTAGCCTTGGGTGAGGTAGGGATGGACAACAGGCCAAGAAACCACAGGCTGTGCTGGCTGCAGCAGGTGGAGGTTCCACTGAGATCTAGAAAGTGGGGATTTGTGAACAGGGTCCCTCAGTCCAAGGAGCATACTGGGGAAGGTAAAGTGTTTTTATTTTTCATCCCCAGAGATAACTCTGAGGGACTTCCTCCAAGAGATAAGCAAGTATAAAGAGGTAGGAGAGTGAATTGAAAGGCCTCAAAAAGTAACTGGAACTCTTAAAGCAACAAGGCATGGAAGTAACAAGGAAGACAGCCAAAGATTTTGTGCAGGAGGGGGTTTAAATGTTCCAGACTGGGAACAAACCAAGTCTGATTAAAAGGAGTATGTGTGTCTTCATCCCCAGAGATGCTCTGAGGGATGCCCTCTGGAAGATTAGCCAGTAGGGAAGAAATAAAGAGGAGGCAGGAACGTGAATTGAGGGCCTCAAAAGATAGAATGTGTAGAGATATATGTTATTGTGTTGATTGTGTTGTCTTTTGTGTTCTGGACTGGAGAAAGACATTTGATTCTGGGAACTGCTACAAAAGGTATTTTGACTTTAAAATACAGACCTAAGGATTTGATACTTTGGAAAAGAGGTTCAGCTTTTGTCTCCACAGAGGATGAGAATCTGTGGATTCATTGCACATTTATGTGGTGTAAATCACTGAGAACTCCTGAAATGTTGATGTAAAATACTACCATGAATGCAGCGCCCCTGCTCAGCAGGAAGTAGCCAGACAGGTTGATGATGCCCAAATTCCCTAAAAAATTGATAAAGTGGGGCCCCTTCAATGGTTCCGGCGCAGGAGCAGTGAGCTTGCTTCCCCGAGTTCTGCTCCACTCCATGCAGCAGTTTGGATCCAGAGTGAGTGCGGCTGGGGCCAGAAGGCAGCTGGAGCAGAGCTTTGCCACCACAGCTACTGCTGCCAGACTTGCTCTCTCACAGACTGTGCAGACAGCTGAGACTGTCAACCAGCTTGCTGAAAGAGTCAGCAATGCATTGGACATTCAAAATGATCTTATTGGAAATATTCAATTGGGCATATTGACCTTGAACCAAGAAGTAGCTCTGGTTCAGGAGCAAGTGGATTATCTTTGGACTTTTCAACAGTTGTGAGTTACTCATGCACTGTATTGTGTGCTTCTGCTACTGTTATGGAATTCAACCATCATATGAGAGGGTTTGGAATACTGCTTTTGTTAATTTTACCATCCAGTTAGTGCATGCTAGATGGTTACAGTGCTGGTCTGGCTCCTTGGCACTGTCAGTCCTGGGGATACTTGGTTTAGGGCTATGTGTCTGGGTAGCCACAGATGGGCAATACTTTGGCAGCAGGATGCTACTTAATACAGGGAATATTAGATGGCTATTCCCCATGACAGGCAAGGTATTATAAAATAAAATGGGGGGAGTTGTTGTGATCCAGCTGCCCTCACTCCCCCTGACCCACAGGGGAACTTCCTTGTGGTCTGTTATTGACAAGGATGTTTGTGTTCTTTCTGGCCAGTGGGTCTCCACAGAAGGAGAAGAGGTATAAAAGGTTGCTGGGCAAAACAAAGGTTGCTGTGCTTCCACCTGAAAAGAAGCCTCTGTGTCTCAATCCCGGCACCCCCCACCAGTCTCAGCTATCCAGGCTGCGCTGGCTGCAGCACCAGTGACTGGGGTTCTGAGCATTTGGTCTATCACCACTGTCATCGAAACCTCGCTCGAGCCTGGGGAGAGAGTACATTGGGGCAAGGCATTGTCAGCATGGTGTGTGGAGTGGGGTTCATAATGGGAGAAGGACTATGCACACAACCATGTGCATCAACTGTCAGGGTCACAGGTATAATTTATGTCATCTCTTTTTATTAATTGTTACATGCATGTGTGTGGGAACTGCAGCCCCGAGTTGATATCCCTGCTCCCATTTGAGGTGCTTATCTGCAAGGAAAACATAATAAATTCCCTCTGCTCCTGGAGCGGGGGAAGGAAGGAATTTTGAGTGCATGGTGACCATTCCTTGATCCCTGCCAGGGTCAGGTTACAGTCCCTTCGCAGCCCCCTCCTCATTTGGTGCCATGGTATAAAACCAGCCCAGCAGACTATTAAGGAAGCTGTTCCACCTCAACCTCATGCTCTGTGTATTCATTCAACCTGGACACCCTCCACTGAGACTCTTGGTTCCAGCCCACGCTGGTGTGGCATCTGGAGGTCCCAACCGAGATCAGAAAGTGAGGTACAGTGGACTGGGTCATCCTGTACACCAGTGGGGACGGATTGGGGAGATATATATTTAAAAAATTAATTAAGAAATGGAAAATATCCCAGGTAAATGGGAGTTAAAGTTTCAGTTAAAGAGATTATTGAAAGAGCAGGGGACAGCTGTAAAAACTAAGACTTTAGAAGATTTTTTTAAAACTATAGAGACGTGGAGTCCCTGGTTCGTCACCAGTGGAGCCCTCAATATTTCTGAATGGGAACAGGTCCACAGGGATCTTCAGAAAACGTTGAGAAAGGAGGGGCCTGAGGTCCTGCCAATGGCCACATTCTCCCTTTGAAGACTGATCAGGGATACTTTGCTTACAGAGGAAAGTCTGGGTTAAGCAGGCTTTGGAAGCAACAAAAGAGGTATTATCTGAAATTCAAGAGAGTGAGACTAAGGCTTCCCTTTGTTCTGATAATGCCTCTGATGCAGAGGCCAAACTGCTCTCTCAGCCTGCTGAGGGGAGGCCCGACAAGGTAGAAGAGAGAAAGATTCAAAGAAAGCAAAAACCTCCAGACAGGGGGAAAGGGAAGTGAATCCTTGGACGGAGTTCCCAAGCAAAATTCTTCTGCGCAAACACGCCTCTACCCTTTTTGTCTGATTTTGAAGAGAGCTTGGGGGAATCAACAGGTTCAGAAGAAGAAGTTTTGGAGGGAGAAATCGCAGTGCTACAGCAGGAATTATGCAGGGCCCGTTTAAAAGAAAAGACAAAGGAGACCTCTGGGGAGCAGGACAAGCCCCCTCCCTATCCTCTTTCTGAGCAATTCAGGACCTCTCCAGTCCCTCCCATTTGGTTGGGCTAGGAGGAGGCTCCACTAGGAGGAGGCTCCCCATGGAGGCGTTAAGTGCTGCCCAGTGATTGCCCCTGTGATAAAAATTCCTGACCCTAACAATCCAGGGCAGGGCTGCCAGTCTTCCAATTTGTCAAATGTATGTTGCAGCTTGTTTGGATCCACTTAGGCATAAGTTTTCCTCCTTCCATGTTGTCCTTTATTTGGATGATATATTTCTGGCAGCACCAATAAAAGAGGAAAGTTTATTAATGTTTGCAGAGTCACAGACCTTTCTGGAGGGACATGGGTTCATTTTGGCCCCAGAGAAGGTGCAGATGCAGGCACCCCCATTCCTATCTGGGCTTTCAAATCCAATTCATTGGGCTTCAGCTTCAGAGACTGCAGCTGGATTGCTCCCATTTACAGACCCTCCATGACTGGCAGAGATTATTGGGAGATGTTGAGTGGATCCATTCCTCCCTTTCCATTCCTACAGGAGCTCTTAAGCCCCTTTATGACATGCTGCCTGGGGACCCTTCCCCTGCCTCCCCCAGGATCATGACTCCAGCGGCAAAAGAAGTCCTATATGCCTTGCTTAATGCTCTTGAGCGAGCATATCTCCGTGGCCTTTTTATTTCATGGTCTTTTCTTCACAATTTTCACCTACTGGAGTTTTTTTTTGCAAGGGGGACACATTTATTGGCTGCATTTATCCGTTTCCCCTAAGAAGGTGGAGACTCCTTATTATGAAATGGTGCTACAGCTCCTATGGAAGGCATATGATTTTAGTTTACAAGTTTTTGGCAGGATCCCAAATAAATTTCTAATCCCTTATCAAAAAGAGGAAATAACAAGGCTACAGAGGGTTCAAGATGGATGGACCACCACTTGTTCATCACCACCACTGGAGCCATTTTTGATAACCATTATCCTAATTCCCATTTAATTTCATTTTTTAAGAATCATCCTGTTATTTTTCCAAAAATTATTAAAACCTCCCCCCTTAAAGGAGTGTGGTCGGTGTTCACTGACGGTTCTTCCAAGGGCTATGTAATGGTAGTCTCTGATCCAATTAAAGAAAAGCAGCCCCTAGGTCCAATTTCTGCCCAAGCTGCAGAACTCATGTCCTGCCTTATGGCCTTTTCTCTTTTCAAGGATCAACCCTTCAACTTGTATACTGATAGTATATATGTGGCAAGGATTGTCGGGCCATTGGAAACCTCACCATACATATTATCTACCTCTCAGGTTTTCCACCTTTTGGTTCAGCTACAAAGTCTTATATGCCAAAGAGTGTTTCCTGCCTTTGTTGGCCACATTCGGGCCCATACTGATCTGCCAGGGCCCTTGGCAGAGGGAAATAAGCTTGCTGATTCCCTCACCTGCCCAATGGCACTGTTCCTTTCTGAGGAACAACGAGCCTGTCATCTTCATGAAAAGTATCATTTAAATGCCTCTTCTCTAAAGTTTCACTCTGGGTGTTCTCTAGCCATGGCTATTCAAATCACGTCCCAATGTCCAGCTTGTGCTCCATTTCATAATGCCCACAACGAAGGTGTTAATCCTCCAGGCCTCCATCCTAACCACCTTTGGCAGATGGATGTTACCCATTTGTCCCAAGCTGGCAGACTTAAATTTGTACATGTCTCTGTAGATACTTATTCCAAGGTAATTTATGCCTCCCTACATTCAGGGAAAAAGATTAAGGACATTATTGCCCATTGCCTACAGGCTTTTGCCTATATGGGCATCCCAGACTTTCTCAAAACAGACAACGGACCAGCTTATACCAGCCAACAGTTTGCAAAATTTTGCCAAGAACAACAAATTATACATACCTTTGGAATTCCACATAATCCCACTGAACAGGCTATAACGGAGCGCACACATGCTACCCTTAAACAGCTTTTTTTGTAAAATAAAGAAGGGGGAGTATATCACCTCCCCAAATACCCAATTATCTACAATTTTATACATTTTAAATTTTCTAACAGTAGATAAACAAGGTCTAACAGCAATGGAAAGACATTAGCAGAACCCTCCCAATCTCTGGGCTGGGTTATATGGAAAGATAGTATCATGGGACAATGGCAATCACCTACACCTATGTTGGCTAGGGTGAGGGGAGCCATTTGTGTCTTCCCTCCAGGAACCAAAAAAAACCCATCTGAGTGCTGGAGTGAAATGTTCGGCCAGTGGAGTCGGGCCCTACTGGCCCTGATAATATGGGTTCAAGTGAAGAACATCGAGGGAGGCCTGAGCTGGGCACTGGTGAGGAATCCACCCATACTGATGCCGGTAAGTAAAATAAGCTCTGTTTTTCCATCCTTTTACTCCACCAATTATACCTTGGGAGTTCCTGCAGCAAATACAGCATTAGAAAGATCCTCACTGGATAATTTAACATTTGATATATCCCATGCCCTCTGCTTCCGGAGGATTAACAATATTTCAGTGATGCCTAGTGTCTCCCTTTCTGGGCCATGTGTGGTCCTTAGTAATTATTCTCTGGGAGACTTTTCTTCTAAATCTTCTGGGCATCCCTGTTTTGGATTGAGAGATATCTTTTACCCAATAAATTTTAAAAGAAATGTTTCTGGATTCCCTACCCCTCCGAGACCAGCTCCCTTATGTTGGAAGACACCACAATCCTTCAAATTATACTTACCATTGCCTTGGGGAAATTGTGCTCCTAAGGAACCATGGAAATTGGAGGGAGATAAATATTTATGGTGGTTTGGTCACCGACCTACCTTTAAAAACTCCTTGGGAGGGGCCTTTGATTTTTCCCATAGAAATCCAAATATGGCAGGAGTTTCACCTATGTTCACAGGCATGTTTCTCTGCGGCCCTCATGCATGTACAAATATTAGACCTTTAGCCCTTCAAAGGGGCTTGGCCTTCAGTGCTGCAGCCTGATGGAACACAAATTGGACATCTTTGAAACCTCCCTCCAGATTAATTATGCAGTGGGAATGAATTTCTCTATTGTCAGCCTAGCTTGTGTTCTACTTCCCTTTATGTTTGTCTCCTTTAATGGGTCGGTTGGGGAGGATGGTGTCCTTAATTGTTCTTCCAGCTCCTGCTTTTTGAGCAACTGCTGGTCCCCGACAGATGAGTCCATGCTGATGGTGAGAATTCCTGCCCTGGTTCCCCTGGTGGTAGAAGACCCACAAGATGGACGAGAGCTTATCTTGTAAAGAGAAAGGAGAGACTTTGGGATCACCACTACAGTCATCACAGCTATCGCCATATCAGCCACAGCCACCACCATTGCAAGAATCACCGTGTCCCAGAGTGCAGCTACTGCAGAGACTGTTAACACTCTTGCTGCCTATGTTACCCAGGCCTTAGAAACCCAAAATACCATTAACTCACATATTCAATTGGGCATGTTAAATTTATATCAGCAAACGGCCTTATTACAAGAACAGATTCATGTGTTGTGGATGGTACAACAAGCCTCTTGTTCTCATTTTTATCATTCTGCCTGTGTGACCCTTATGGAAGTAAAAAATATGTCCTTTGAGGTGCAATGCCTTAATGCTTACCTTAGGGGACCTTGGAATGATTCCTTTGTAAACTTTACCCACTCTTTGGTACATCAAATTATTGCAATTAATGAAACTCGTGTTAAACCTGTATCTGCTGAGGGATGGTGGAATACCATGGCCCAGATTGGGGGTTGGGCACAGCGATGGGGAGGTGCCTTATCCCTGGGGATCTTGGAACTAGTAGGGGTGGCAGTAGGCCTGCTCCTCTTAAAATGAGTCTTAAACATCTTCACCCTGACTGAGCTTGTCCACCATCAGGTGTTACTCAGTCTGGTGCATGACTCTCCCAGAAGTCATGAGGTGTGGCTGCAGATGCTGAAAATATGAGGGTCTCCAAGGACGGGCAACCTGTGGGGAGACTCCCCACCTAAGACAGGGCATGGGGGCCCTATGACTGGTAAGGGAAGGTACTTCTCCCACAGGACCTAAGACAGGATCCCTCATTATAAAATAAAGTAGGGGGAATTGTGGGAACTGCAGCCCCGAGTTGATATCCCTGCCCCCATTGAGGTGCTGATCTGCAAGGAAAACATAATAAATTCCCTCTGCTCCTGGGGTGGGGAAGGAAGGAATTTTGAGTGCATGGTGACCATTCCTTGATCTCTGTCAGGGTCAGGTTACAATCCCTTCGCAGCCCCCTCCTCATTTGGTGCCATGGTATAAAACCAGTCCAGCAGACAATGAAGGAAGCTGTTCCACCTCAACCTCATGCTCTGTGTATTCATTCAACCTGGACACCCTCCACTGAGACTCTTGGTTCCAGCCCACGCTGGCACGGCACATGTGTATATGCATGCAGTTATGTATTGCTAACTGTAAACCAGTCATTCTGTATAGCTAGCAAGTATGTTTTCAGGACTGGCTATTTGATAATGGATATCCAACTTGTATGCTCTTCCTTTGGCTCAGAAAGTTCTATAAAAAAAGAAGGAGGTTCCTAAGTCTCAGGCATTAAACCATGGCTGGGAAAACTGAAACTGATAAGATTAATAAGGCCCTTCCCCTTCCAAGGTTATATAGGTGCTGAGCAGGACAGCTGAAGCAGTGAGTCATGCAGAGATACTCAGGCTTCTGATTTTCATGAATCACCCATTTTAATATGAGCCTTGGTGATGCTGTTGCATTTGAGTCATTCATATTACTGTAAGTAATTGCTTACCTGTACTCCTGTTATTAACTTCAATAAACTCATTAATTTGAGGGACTAGGTTTTGCACTGTCTTCCCTGGGAGGCAGTCAGGTAATGAAAGGGGGAACTGGTAAATAATACCAATGGTCAATTTCTAGATTCCTTTTGATTTTCTATCCAAATACATTGCAGAAGGGTCGTGTTACCATCAACACAGATACAAAAGCATAGTGGGCTTTTTCCTCCACCTGCAGACTTCCTCTTCTAGTTGTTTGGTTCAGTACAGATAGATATGCTCAAGGTTAGTCCTGAAGATGTTTACCTGAAGCTGCAGGTGGTCATGACTCTTGTGAGTTAACTATGGCTGTGTCATGTCCAAAAGATAACATTTCACAGCAAGTACCCCATCCTCAGTCACAATATTCAGGACCTGAATTTCTATAATACTCTCTAAATCTATGGTGAGTGGCTTTTCTTCATGCCCCATACAGAACTTAGTGTTCATGGTCACTTCAGCATTTTGAGGTTTCGAGGCTGTATATTTATGGCTACCTACTACAGAAAGAAGAACCTCTGACTAAGATTGAGAGCTGAAGAGATCTATTTTGTTCCACAAAGCAGAACTAGTAGTGTAATCTTAAAGGGCTATGACCCTTCCAGCCATGGTCTTCTGATCAGGTACTGTGTACTGTACTAATTTTTTGTAGTGCAGATCGGAAGGAAACTAATTATACACTAACTCTCATGTCACTGTTGCACCAGTGATTTTTTCATATTTTTTTGCCTTTTAATGAAAAGTTTTAATTTCATGAGATCTTATTTGTTAATTTTTGTCACATTTCCTATTAGATGAGGATCCTATTCAGAAAACCCTTACCTGTGCTTAGAAGTGGGAATATTTTCTCTACCATATTATCCTGACCTGCGGGATATGAACGGGGGTCCTTGATAAACCTAGTGGAGAGGAATGAAAGGAGACACGAGAAATGATGGCAAGACAGGATTTCTGAAGCCGTTCCCTTTATTTCCTCTCAGAGGCTGTTATATAGCAAATGGGCAAAAATGGGGGAGAGGTGTCAGGAAACTCTGCTCTGCTGAAATTCCGGTCTGGAGACATACATTCCTAGCTGATAAGTAAATACTGAGGGTCTGCGATTATTGACTAACAAAGGAAAATGCTAACTGATTCCAGAGCCTGGTGCCTGCAGGTCTCTGCTAGGAGATAAGAGGCCAGGTTGATTTCCCAGACCCTGCAGAGAGGATAGAAGTAAATTTTTTTCTTAACTTGTGAGCTCAAGTTGGCTGTAAACAAAATGCAGATTTTGAAATACAGGTCTCTCCCCCAACACCATGTCCTTTGGCATTTTCAGGGTGTCAGGTCTCATTCTGACATCCATGACCCATTTGTTGCAGAGCCTGTGTGGTAGAAGATAAGGGACAGAGTTTCATTTTCTGTATACTGAAAAGAGGTTTCCACAACCATCATATCTGAGACAGTATCTTCAAGTGCAAACATTCATATAATAAAACACAAATATGTATGCAACATTACACTAGGTACTCATGAGAGCATTCTGCTTATCAAATGTAATAAGTGGTCAAGCTCTGACCACTCAGAGGAATGCATGGCAACCACTTGCATTAGAATAAATTTACTTCCTAATGTGAACAAAGTATCCCACTTATAAACCACATTTCATGAGAAACAGCAGCACCACAACCACATGAAGATTCTTTGGGAAGCTGGGTGGAGCTGGTGACAAATGCTTGTAATCCTTGCAAGGAGGAGGCAGAGGGGAGGCCTACCAGGTGTTCAAGGGCAACTTCTGTTATAGAGCAAAGCAGAGAGCAACTTGTGCTATGAGAGATTCTTAAAACACCAATGGGCTCAGTAACTTTCACTTTCTTATGCTGAGCAGTAGGCTAGGAAGCTTTGTAGCTTGTAGAAACTGCTGGAACCAACACCATTGCTTGTTCTCTTGGTCAAGTGCATTGACAAAAACAAAAACAAAGCTCTCTCTGCAATCCTCATCTGTCACTCCATTTAGCTGTATTCTTTTGAGACTGGAGCCCTAGATGGGGCTGGCCTCAAATTCTTGCATCTGTTTTGTCAGCCTCTGCAGGGCTGGGATTCAAGGCAGGAATTGCATTCAGTCACCTCTGAATCTTCACAGAGGACATCTCACCCTCATGAGAACATGGGCTGTGAGGAGTCACAAGACTCTGAGGAGATGGTGGTCTACCAGCTGTGAGACCCACCAGTCAGAGGCCCTGAGTCAGGTCTCCATGGCCTGGGGGCTGCTCTCACCATGCTGAATTTCACAGACCTCCTTCT
Organism: Chionomys nivalis; assembly: GCF_950005125.1. Taxonomy (NCBI): domain Eukaryota; kingdom Metazoa; phylum Chordata; class Mammalia; order Rodentia; family Cricetidae; genus Chionomys; species Chionomys nivalis. The sequence continues at coordinate 127,018,811 of NC_080088.1, read as the reverse complement.
CCACTGCCTCAGCAGTTCCTTGGCAGCTCTTTTAACAGTCTCTAGTGTGCACATGCTCAGTGTTCCAGACCGAATGCACATGTTGAGGGAGAGGGGGTAGAACACTCCCTCCCTAGTTTCTCATTGGGCCAGAGTACCTCTGGGGTGGGCTTAAACCTCATGTTATTTATAGTGGATGTGTTTTGTGTGGCTCTATTTGGAGGCTGGCACTTTCTGGTGGGATGTAGTGTTGGTGGGAAGGATCTGGAGCATCTCAAGGGGGACAAACATTAAGGAGTATCTGAACACTGGGGGTCTGCACATTTGCAGGCCTCTGGCTCCACACAGGAAAAGTGAGACACTCTGGCCTTCCTGGCCTACTCGTGAGTGACAAGCGAGGGCCTTGCGGTCAGCACTGCACACCTACCATCCCACAGTTCTTGCTCTGCTTCTCTTTACCTCCTCTCACCTCATCTCATTTCTCCCAGCCTCACAACACCTAGACCACAAAACCCCTTTGGCCATGTCTGGGAGGCTACCCTATAGCTCTGCTTTCTTGCAAAGAGGAGAAAATTAAAAGTAGCTAGTCACTTTCTCAACATCTTACTGCTTCTTGTATATGACAGGGACCCTAAGCAAGTCAAGTCCACACATAGGTAGAATAGACTTTGCTACTACTCTGCAGAACTGGCCAAACCTATTGTGTCAAGTTCCAGTGAGGATCCAGTACCTGATGTTGATTGTCATCAACTTGGTGTTCCTGTGACTCAGCATGGACCAGAAACTTGCATGACTCAGCCTGCACCCATATCATTCCCCAGGCCCAGTAATTTGATAAACATTAGGAATGTAGAATGACATTGTCTTTCTTGTCTGAGAAATAACAAAAGCATAAGTTCGAGTGATTTTATGATAATTAAAATAGAAACTATCATTCCGAAGGAAAAAAGGAGAAAAAGGTTGTATCCTAATAAACTGATTTTTTAAAATTTACTGTGAGGGCCGGGCGGTGGTGGCGCACGCCTTTAATCCCAGCACTTGGGAGGCAGAGGCAGGCGGATCTCTGTGAGTTCGAGACCAGCCTGGTCTACAGAGCTAGTTCCAGGACAGGCTCCAAAACCACAGAGAAACCCTGTCTTGAAAAACCAAAAAAAAAAATTTACTGTGAGGTTGCTAAATTCTACCTTGTCTCTTCCATCTGGATCACTTTTAGGACTGAAGTCATTGTTAAACTGGTTGCCAAGATAGGGAAATGATTTGGGACTAGGGATAATGTTTAAAGGAGGAGACATGTGCCACGTTCATCAAAGTGACTTATTAAGAACTTAGTCCTTGCAAACTTTCACTCTATATCAGCATGACACCATGAAAGGCACAAATACAAAGTTTTGAGAGAGAGGAAACTGGAAGATGCTGTTAGGTCGATTTAAGCTCTGTAGTTGCTTCTAGAGAGGGCAACCTAGTAGTAGTTATATAAGCTCACATTACATGTCCATTATAAATGCAAATTATATAGATCTGACAATCCACTTTGAGAAATACATTTATTGGGTATGATGGTACATGCTTCTAAACCCAGAAATTCTAAAGTTGAGGCAGAATGATTATAAATTTGAGACAAATTGAGAGTAAGATCCTACCTCAGATAACAGAAAACATGATATGATGAGGCATAATAACCAGGCTAACTTACTAATGAAATATGAAACTTTAATGAAGAAAATAGCTTACAACACCAGCGATCCAGCGATGAAACCAGAAGTACAAAAGGGCCAGCAGGGTTCACACTGCCAGATTTATACATAAACATTAGCCCAAGGCAAACATGCCCCCTTGGGCTGGGCTTCCCCTACAATGATAGGGTGTCACATAAATGCTGTCACAACAACAGAGTAGCATTCAGTCTAATTTTAAAATATAAATCACAAACACCATGAAGCCTCTCAAGTTGTCTACTCCATCTTCCACCAAGGCCTCTTTTATGACAGAAGGTGTTGTTGAACCAGGTGACATTTATGAATGGGATATTGTAGGGGCCGGATTATACAAGCCTATATTCCTACGCTGTATGACAGTCAGAATGCTGAGCAACCTGGCAGGGCACAATTTGCACCTGCCACACAGACGGTGGTGGCTTAGACTTTTGATAGTGAGACAACCTGATGCTTTCCTAAGCAGGTGGTCAGGATATGCTAATATGTTTATCTGCTCCTTCTATTGTAATTTAGCTCTCAAGCATGGTTTTTCAGTCTATGTGACAGAACAGGCATAGATGTGGATGTGACCTAAGTCATTCTCCCTGCTACCTTGGAAACAGAATGCTAAACTTCTCCCTCAGTTTGCATTTTGATATAAAAGCTATTTGAATAATAAACGAGGATGAATTTTAGGATGTGAGTTTAGGATTTCATGAAGGATCCCTGAAACTCCCTCCCAGTATAGTTGTGTGAATTGTGTTTTCATTCCACACCTCCACTCTGGAATGAGAAAGAGTTTATGTCTGGGCTGATCCCTGAATATTGGCACCCCACAATGTGAGGCTGATAGATGAACCTCCAAACACATGGAAGAATCACCAGAAATATGGAGGAGAACGTGAGGAACCCATGAGAAAATTGCACCACAGATGGAAAGGTAAGGAATGAGTGCTCAGAAATAAGGGGTAGAATTTAAAAAAGCATGTAAGTGGGAGAATAAATCAGGAATAAAAATCATAAACTATAAGGTATATATATGTGACAAGGAGACAGTATTCAGTTATGTATGTTGGCAGCTAAAGGACGTTAAAGTGGAGCAGAAACAAAGGCAGAGATATTTAGAGTGTGTAGGCATTATGATCACAAAGATGCAGCTTTTAATGCTGCTGAATGGGTAGAAAGAATGAAGGGAATATGGCATTTGGCCCAAAAATGACCTAGGTTACCACTGAAATTGTCCTCGCACATGCACTGTAGCTAACTGAGTTTGACCCACACGAAGTAGTGAGCTGAGTCTAACCTGCCTGTATGTAAGGCAAGCAGGAGACAAAGTTCAGAGAGCTAATATTACCTCCCATAGTCAGCACCCAGAGTCGGCCAATAGGACAGAGGAGAAGATTCAGGAATTCTCCTAATTTTATGATTACAAGTTAACATAAATAAGAAAAGATAGCAAGAATCAGCACAGCTACACCCACTGGAGCTTGAATGAGGAATGGGCACCACCTGCTCCCTAGAAAGACAAAGACCCAGAAAGACAAAGCCAAGTGGCAGATGGAGGGAGCATGTCCTGCCAATATCAAGCTGTTTTCAGTACTGTGGCTCTGTAGTGAAGTTTAAAGTCAAGAGATTGTGATGCTTCAGAAGTTCCATTATTGTACAGGATTGTTTAGGCTATCCTGAGGTTTTGTTTTCATTATGAAGTTGAGGATTATTCTTTTGCGGTCTGTGAAGAATTCTGCTATATTTTTAATGGGTGTTTGCATTGAATCTGCAGATTGCTTTTGATAAAATTGTCATTTGTTGCTATGTTGGTTCTACCATCCCAAGAGCATGGGAAATCTTTCCATTTTCTGATGTCTTAACTTTGTTTTTTCAAAGATTTAAAAGTTCTTGTCATACAGATTTTTTTCACTTGTTTAGAGTTACTCAAAGATATTTTATGCTATTTGTAGTTATTAGTAAAGGATGATGTTTCTCTGATTTCTATCTCAACTCATTTATCATCTGTGTAGAAGAGGTGAGTTTATGTTATTTTCAGGTTCTGGTTATGACAAAATAATTCTGTTAACATAGTTGAGCACATGTCCTTATGGTAAGGTGGAGAATCTTTTGTGTATAGGCCCAAAAGTTGTATTCCTGAGTTTTAAGGTAGTTTATTGTCTAATGTTCTGAGAAATTGCTATACTAGGGGCTGGAAAGATGGCTCAGTGGTTAAGAGCATTGCCTGCTCTTCCATAGGTCCTGAGTTCAATTCCCGGCAACAACATGGTGGCTCACAACCATTTGTAATGAGGTCTGGTGCCTTCTTCTGGCCTGCAGACATACATGCAGACAGATTGTTGTATATATAATATATATATAATGTATATGTATATATACATAATATATATATAAATTGTTATACTAGAATCCAAAGTGGCTGTGCCAATTTGCATTCCCACCAGCAGCACAGGAGTTTTTGCTTTACCCCGCATTCTCTTTAGCATAAGTTGACATCAGTGTTTTAAAACTTGGCCATTCTTATAGGTATAATATGGACTCTCAGAGTTGTTTGATTTGCATTCTTTAAAGGCTAAGGATGTTGAACATCTTTTAAATGTCTTTCAGTCATTTTAGATTCATCTGCTGAGAGTCTTCTGTTTAGGTCTGTACCCTGTACTTTTGTTGGATTATTTTTTCTTTTGATGACCAATTTCTTGAGATCTTTGTATGCTTTGGAGTTGATTAGTAAAGATCTTTTCCCATTCTATAAGCTGTCATTTTATCTTGTTGAATGTATACTTTGCTTTAGAGAAGCTTCTCAGTTTTAAGAGATATTGTTTATTAGTTGTTTCAATGTCTGTGCCACTGGGGCTATATTTGAGATACACCAATGCATTTTAGTGTACTTGTAACCTATTCTTCTGTGAGGTTCAGTGTGTTTGGTTTTATGTTGAGGACTTTGATTCATTTAGACCTGAGTGTCACGCACAAAGATAAATATGGATCTATTTTCATTCTTCTACATGTTGATGCCCAGTTATGCCAGCACCATATTTTGAATGTGCTTTCTTATTTCTACTTTCCTGTAAGCTAGGCAGACTTACAACTTATAAGGAGCATAGTTTAAAAACTTTTAAATGGATACAATGGCTAAAGTCTTCATAATATTCTTATTCCTATAGCCACTAAGTAAAATTCTTAGAGGAAGCATTGAGCCAATTTCCAATAGACAGCTTATAGAAGCTGCCAAACAGGTACTCAAGCAGATAGAATATACTATACAATAATCAAAGAGTACATTATATTAATTTTGATTCAGCCTTTGCAAGCATGTATATTGAATACAAAACTTACTTATATAGCAGTTTTATGAAAAAAAATGGTTTGCTTTTTATGACTGCACCTTCCCATTCTGCCAGTTAGACATTAAACTCTTAATTTAAAGCAGAGAATTGAACAGAACAAAAGAGCATATGGAATCTAGGGGATGTTTTAGCAGAGTACTGACTATGACTGATGTTTCTTATAATAAGCACTAAATTAATTGATAATTTTAAAGTAAAGATTCTTGGACAATTGTGTTTGTTCAATTAAAAGCCAGATTAATAATCTTTTCCCAGCTGATTGTTGCTGTTATTTGCACAGCTATATTTTGGTAAAGATTCTTTAAAGGATATTCTGCTAAATCTTACAGATGGTTCATCCAATGGAAGAACTGCATATATGGTTAATAATAAAAAGGAATTGGGAGTGTGCCTGTAACTTCTTGAAAACAGCTTAAATGGATAAACGTTGCAAACAGATTCTGACATGGTGGCACCAAAGTGACCTTTGTTAAGGCAAGGTGAAAAAAATGCTTGCGATGAATTACAAAAAGACCCAGCCCTATATTAATTTGGGGTCCAGAAAGTGTTTGTGCCTTTTTTCACAGAAAGAAAATAAAGCTGGATGAGATGACTGCATGTACAGGAAAGGAGTGGCAGTCCCGATGACGTCATAGCTGATGACATCCCCATAGGGGAATCGGAGTGAAAGGAGTTGGATAAAAAGCCCACAGTCTTCTCCACCCCCATAGAGAAGAGTGCCTGATTCACAGGACCTGATGACAACACTCTGCATTGCTGGATGCCATTCTGAGCTGCTTCCAGATACTTGGGACACACACACAGTCACAGAGGTCCTGCTGTATGTTGACTACAACTTGTTTGCAGTCTGAATCCTGTTTACTTTGGAGCTCAAATGTAGACTGAACATTTGACTGTTTTAATCTTTGCCACACAGAACTCATTTTGATTAAAATATTGGACCTGCAAACTAAGACCTAAGCTTTCTCCTCATGGAAGAAAAGACACAAAATAAGAAATGATTGAAGCCCTTCTTCACTCAAGAGGGGGGCAGGCCTGAGGGTTTAACTGCGGCTCAGAGACTGGAACTGGTATTTGATAGCAGCAATGTCATTGGACTCTCACCTATCGAAAAATCTTTTATTGTCTTTTGATTACTATGGATTTAAAAAAAGTGTGATATGTTAAATTGTGGGTTTATTGTTAATTCCCATTCTAGAATTATAGTATTTACCTGATAATGTTTGTAACTGTTTATAAGATGTTGAGAAAAGTTTTGACATGTCCTGTAAATGTTTGGACTTAATGCATGTGTTAAGAAGTCTAGATTTTGATAAAATTATCAAGAGGTGCTCTAGACCAGCAGAAGAAACATTTTCAACTCAGGCAATCTTCCTCTCCTTTAAATAGGAGACTATAGCCTTTAGGAGCATGATTATTCATAAACATTATGATCTCTCCTGACAAAAAAAGTATGGCTCCGAGACACAGAGCCCAAAGGTATTCTCTCCCTTAATCTATTTTATTCACAAAGGTCAGAGATGGGTTTGAAGCTTCTCCCCAGATGCCTAAGACAGGAACTTGCATGATTAGAATGCTAGTTTCTGATGGTAAGCGTCGGTAGATCTTTGCCTAAGGCAAACACAGTCATCTACCCTGTTGCAGAAGCACAGGCTTTATTAAAGTTAATATAAGGGAATGGATTGTAGAGGGTGGATTATACAGGCCCATTTTCTTACATTGTATGGCATTCAGAATTCTGAGTGACCTGGCAAGGCACAATTTGCATCTACTACACAGAAAGGAGTCTCCTAGCCTTTTGAGAGTGAGACAACTTGACACCATCCTAAGTAAGTGGTCAGGCTATGCTGATGCCATTCTGTTCCTTCTATTGTGATTTAAGAGATCCCCTGGGGAAGAGGTGTTTTTCAGTCTATGTGACAGAGCAGGCATAGGTGTGGATGTGACCTAAGTCATTCTCCCTGCTACCTAGGAAATGGAATGTTAATAAACATTACCCTCAGTTTACATTTTGATATAAAAATGGTTTAAATAGTAAATGCAGGTGAATTTCAGAATGTGAATTTAGGATTTCATGAAGGATCTCTGAAACTTCCTCCCTATAAAGTCATGTGAGTTGTATTTTTAATTCTACACCGAATAGTTTCAAGAATTGAATAGTTTGGGAAGATTATGAGACATACATGTCTTTATAGAAGTGTAGGGCTCACTTCTCTAGTTTCATTAGGAGCAGGATTATGAAGTTTCGAGGTTAATTTACATGTAACTTCAGGCTAACCTGCCCTTAGCTCTCCATATCTTCTTCAGTGCTTGTTGTTTGCAGCATAGTCTCGTTATAGTTTTCAGTGGTATTTCCCAAATGGGTAAAAATGTTGAATTATCTGCAGATATGCATATTTGTCACCTGTCAATCTTTTGTAACGAAGTATCTGTTCAGAATGTATGTCTACTTTTATTGGCCGGTATGCACATTTTTGTAGTAAATTTGTAGGCATAGGTTTAAAGTTTTCAAAGACCTCGTAGACATCTCATTCCTAAAAATTTCCTTTATGCTTTTGTTCAGCCTCTTGGCAACTCAAATGGCTTCATTTTTCTCATCCAGTGGCTCTCCAAAAAATAATCATCCTGCATACAGCTTAGTCCCTGAATGAGCTCAGAATGAGGTCACATAAAGTAAATCCCAGTAAACAAGGGTTAGTGAGATAGCTTATTGTGCAAAGGTGCATGCTGCCAAGCCTGACAAGCTGAATTCAAGTTCTAGGACCCAGATAGTGGTACAAAAGACCTGACACTAAATGTGCGATTTAGGAAATGTACATGTGTGTGCACACCCCCATGAGCACACACACTTAGACACAAAATTAATAAGCTAATTAAGTAATAAATTAATATGAAAAAGAGAATCTCTGTCAATAAATCTTTTCCATGTAGCTACTGGACTGATCAAGTGGTATAACTATCTGGAGAGGGTGTGGGCAAGAATCCCAAACCTCTTCCACCCCCTCCAGTGGTTTCTAGGGTGTTGTTTTTTGCATGGATTTCTTGTTTTCAATGCCAGAGTATAGTCTGTGCTATTAAAGCAAACTGGCAGCATGACCTAGAGTTTAAAGCAAACTAAAATGACATGATGGTTACAAGAATGAGGAACCCTTGTTTTCTGTAAATGATGTGTATATAATATATGCATTGTGAATGATTTAATAAATTGATAACAGTCCATTACTTCATATAGTCAACAATCATGAGAACATTTGAGATGCCCAATCTAACCCTTAGAATCTATAAGTGTGTTAATAGCACATGAAAAGTCAGAATTAAAGTTGTGTAAGGTTTCATTAGATGGCCCTTGGAATAGATTATCTGTGTGGGTTAAGTATAATCTCTAGGTTGCTTTTAAATGCAAGAGGGAAACATGAAGGGAGTGCCAATGTGATACCATATGAGAGATTCAACCAGACTCAACACTCTTGCCCTTTAAGGGGAAAGGGGCTGTTAACCAAAGAAGGCAGAAAGTTTCTAGAGATAGGAACATAGATTTTCTGCTAGAGTTTCAGAAAGTTCAGCCAACACCTTGACTTTAGTGATGAGAAATGAAGACTGATAGGCTTCATCTTACTTTCATACACAGTTATATGCAGAGTTCAGTATCTCAGTCTATTGGGCTGAGGACCTAGTTTCTTGTTGGCTCTTGACCAAACACTTCTCCCCATTCCCTGTCACATGTTCCAAGACATTTCACAGCATTGTAACTGACTTTAATCAGAGGAAAGGGAGAAAAAAACCAGTTTGTTTATAGCCTAATCTTATGAATTCTTTTTCTCACCCAGACTTTGATGGGAATAATTGACAATTAAATGTTGCATTTTATAAGTATAGCATATTTGATAGGCATGTGCATTGTTCTGAAGACGAAGGCTAGAAGCCTCTGAAAGCTACTGCTGTAGGGCTGTGCTGAGGGACTGGAGAATGAGATGACATCCAAGGGCAACAGCAACGTGTTGATGTGCTCTCTGCAGAACAGTGGAGTTAGCATGTGATGGCTGTTTCTCCTCTTTCACACTTATGCTGTTGCATGGCACTGTTCCCATTCATCCTGGGTCCTCCCCTGTCCATTTACTGTCTTACATGTCAATCAACTCTATAAATGCCTTCAAAGACACAGAGAGATGCTTTATTAATCTCACAGATCACTATCTAATCACATTGACGTTCAAGATGAGTCATTACACAGCCCAGGCATGGAGGTTAGAGATAACATTTGTCTTGAATGAAAGAGTTTCAAATTCACCTTGAGCCTGAGGATAAAGTTCAGGAATGTTTGTAAAACAGAGTGAGAGTGGCCTGTGCATGTGTACTCAAACCTCACAGCTCTCATGGGTCACAGATTCAGAAAATGTTGGTGTTAATGTGAGGTGAGGTCCCCAGGGGACACTTTGCACAGACTATGTGAAGGGTTGATGATTTTAACAGAGACATCCTTCACTCAATTCCTTCAACATTAACCATCACAGATGCCCTAGAAATGGATAAAGCATGACCATTCTGAGGTGGCTAGGTTTCCAACTAAAACTTTATTTCAAAAACTGGGAGAATAGTCCTTACTAAAGAGAAGAATAAGCTCTTTTAATTGGTACAATGACCGTCTAAGATGGGTGTTCTTATTCCCATTTTACAGATGAGTACACTGTAGCTCAGACTGGCTGAAGCAACCTGTTGCTAGCTGAAGGACAACCCTGCAGTCCTAAGAGGATTTGGCTCAGGCTCAGCTACTGCTTCCTACAATGTCCTGAACAATGTCTTTACTCTGTGCACATGGTTCCTTTTAGCTCCAACCTTCCGCAGTCACACAAGAAGTCTGAGGTAGCACAGCTTCAGAGATCCAGAACCTACTCTTTCCCAGACAAGGATTACTCTAGGGCTTGTAGGAGTCTAAGCCCATGTTAGTAGACGCCTGGTCTCCATCACTCCCACAGAGGACCCTGACCTCAACTATTCCTGGGAGAACTTTATCCCCACTTCCATATGAGTCTTCATAGGCTTCATCCACCACTCTGCAGCATCCTATGGCCCCTGAACAGACTCCTAGAGGGGAAAGTGGACACTGTCCTGCTGAGTGTGGATCAAGAGTGGAGCATGGGGAGGCAGATGCTGCCAGGTTGTGCATGGATCAAGAGGCTAAAAGGTGATGAGGATGTTCAATGGTTTTTGCATGTCTGAACCTGCGTGTCTAGTCCCCCCCCCCAGACCATCTGTGTTCTGCCTGCCTCTGACCTGAGCTGCAGACTGAGACAAAATACCTCCTTCACCTACCCACTATCACCCCCTTATGCCTTTGCATAATCCCCAGGGACACTGCCTGGCTAGCTCCCTAAAGCATCTATGAGGTCCATCCACCCAGCCCAGAATTTCCCTATTGTCACCATCACATCTAGGACACAGATGAAGAGTCAGAAATCTCAGACTCCATAGAAGAAACCACACACTCAAGGGTCAGCATGATCAGAAAGAGCAGCTAACTCATGCAAAGTAATTTGGACTGTAGCCTAAGTAAGTGGGGAGCCAGTGAAAGTCATTGTATAAAAGAGGGTTATGGCTCATTGGAAACCTCTTTGACTGTGGTGTGGAGCCGGATGGGGGAAGGGTGGGCAACAAGGGCCACAAGAACAAGTCCATTCTCCATTTTTCTCTCATCCCCAAAGTAGCTGAACAGTTTAAAGCAAGATTGCTTGAGGCATAGTAGGTGCTGAATAAACATCTCTTAGCTGATTCTATTTGCTTAAGTCAATATGATGTCACAAATATCCCAGAGGAAAAGCAGGAAGGACACTTGGCCTGAGGATACCTTATTCAAATGCTTAGCACCAGAAATGCTTCAAGTTTTATATGTGGGGTATTCTGCAAATAAATGATGAGGGATCTTCAGGGAAGGTTCAGGTGTAAGCGAGGAATGAACGTTTTTCATGCACACTGAAATACATAACCTGAGGTTGCTCTTATATAATGTGTTTAATAACTCCATGAAGCAAAGTGCTATTTAATCATCCACTTGTGTCTTGTGATGGTCCCAGAGCATTTGGATTACCTGTGCTAGAGAAGGTGGGGTTGAGACGCCTGATCCTTCACTGGTCAGCATTACCAGGCATTGTTGGACCCCCTGCTGCTTCTGGGACACCCTTTAGGCAACATGAGAGGAAAGTCTAATAAGCCAGCACTAAGATAGGAGGGTCATGGGAGCTAGCCTGTGTTTCTGGAAGTCAACGCATCTCCCACCTGGCCAGTTGAGATGGAAGAAGTAGTTTTCTGGGGTCCTGAGGGGTGGGAGGCCTAACTGGAGAGGGTCCTGATCTCCACTTACAGAAGGAAATAGGAATGGAACACTGGTGTTTCTGTCCCTGAATGGAATAAGAAATCAGGTGGGGTGATTTTCGTTACCTGTCCTGTGGAGCTGGGGACAGTGCAGTGTTCAGAGAGTGAGACAGTGGGAAATTCACCTGGAAAACCCCAGACCCAGTGTCTGGGAGATGTCTGGCCAAAAAAGACATCATTCTTCTGAGAGAACAACCCTGACCCATGGGGTGCTGCTTTCTCCAAAGGAGCCACCTAGCCACCAATGTCTTCCTGGTCCTGCAGGATAGGGGGTGAGTCAGGTGTGGTTTGTTGGGAGGAGGGAGGTGTTGTGCTGGTTAATTTGTCAACTTGATACAAAATGGTCTCACTTGGGAAGAGAGAATCTCAAGTGAGGTGTGGCCTCCACCAGATATACCTGTGGACATGTCTGTTGGCTATAGTCATCATGAATGATTGATGTGGGAGGGCCCAGCCCACTGTGGGCTAGTAAGGAAAGATGTGTGTTGTACAGAAGGTATATGGGACAGGTCTGAACTGAACTGGGTGTTCTCCTTTTTTTTTAAAGTTTTCTATGGGTGTTTGGTTTGCATGTATGCCTGTGTACCTGTCGTGAGCTGGTGAGTTTAGCCACTTCAATCACTATGACTTCCTCAGCTCATTGTTCTCTTGTGCCCTTCTCCCCAGAGATCAGTGAGTAACCACGCCAAGTGAAAGAATTGTCTTTACCAGAAATTTCAATATCCAATGCATCAATGGGGTTTACAATCTTAATAGGCATGGGGGACTGATGAAGGGAAAACACAGGCAATTCAATATCACAATTATTAACCCTACTAATCCTAATACTTAAAACCAATTCATAACCTCAATTCAGCTCATCAATTATTCATGAAGCACTTCTTTAAGCTTAATGTAACTTATAAATTAACATTTCCTAATACTAATACCAAACATTAAACATATGTATTAAAATATTGATTTCCCTTAACATTTCATGCTCTAATATTAATACCATTGTTTCAATAACTTTTAACAACTCACACTCTAAACACATGTTACAAAGTGCCCTACTTAAATAATCCTGCTAACACACACACACACACACACACACACACACACACACACACACTATATGACCTGATCTGTTCTGTAAAGGGATGAAAGGGACTGTTAGGTTTCTTCCATCTGGAAGTCCAACTGCACTGTGTGCTTGATCATGAAGCTTGCTTGACAGCGTAGTCTGTGTGGTCTGGTGATAGTATCTTATCTTGGGATGCAGGACGTTTGGAGGATTCTGCTCTTGGGAGGCAGGCATTCGATGTTCTGCTCTCTGGCTGGTACTGGGTGCTGGATCATGAAGTTAGTCTGTATTCTGGTACCAGTCTTACCTCGGGATGCAGGCCTTTGGAAGATTCTGCTCTTGGGTGGCAGAGTCCTGGAAGACAAGGCTTTTGGAGGATCCCTATGAGGCTCAGCAATTTGCCAGAGCCATCGTGATGGTGAGATGACTGTCTTACTTTTGCTTCTCTTTTATATACATTAGCAACTGCTTGTTTACTTGCCTTCCAATAGCCCGATATCCTAGGCTATTGATATCGACTGGGCACTGAGGGGAGAGGTCCCTCTCATGTCCATGTTTCTGGTAAACATGTTTCCTCCAAGTCTGTATCAGCTGGGCACAGAAGGGTGAGGCCCATCTTGTGTCTTACTGGAAAATACATTTACCTCAAAATGGCAAGGGTGTTTTTCATACATGTTTTACTTAACATTGCCTCTTAGTAATTTTCCACACCACACACAAGAAGAAATATTTTTATACTACACCAAGTTGCACTCATTCTTATTCTATAAATTTCCTGCTCTATCTACACTACAGATTTCTCTGTATTTATTCATCCAGAGGGATCTGTTTCTATGCTCATTACTGTACCACAGGTGTTCCTGGTACCCACGGTGGCCCAAAATGTCAGAGTTCTGAGACAGGAGCTATAGAAGGTTTTGAACTGTCATGTGGGTGCTGGAAATCAAACCTGGATCCTGTAAAAGAGCTGCCAATGAATGCCCTTAACTGTGGAAATATCCACCCCTAACACACACCGGGTGAGTTCTTGACAACTCTTTTACATCCCCTGAGCCTGCCTTACTCTCCTGGTGAGATGAGGATTCAGTAAGGCAAACAGGGCTATCCCTCGCTCCTCAGCAGCTGCCTTCATTTTCCATTGGTTGTTGATTAAACATCATGACAAAAAGAAGCTCAAGGAAAAGCCTTAGTTTACAGCTTATAGCAAGCAGTCCATCATCCCGGCAAGGCAGGAATCTGGAGGCAGGAACTGAGGCAGACATGATGGAGGAACTCTGCTCACTGGCTTGATCCTCATAGCTTGCTCAGGTTGCTTTCTTACGCACCCCAACACTACCTGCCCAGGAGTGTCACCACTCACTATGGGCTGGACCCTCCTGCATCAATCATCTGTCAAGAAGATGCTGTGATGGAGAAGTTTTCTCAGCTGAGACACCTCTTCCAAGATGGCACCAGCTTGTGTCAAATTAACAAAAAGCTAAACAGCATTACAGATATCTGAGAGACTGTGACCTCTCATGTCGTGGGAAGCCCTTTATTTTTGTCCCAGCCTCTTTTTATTTTGAGACAGGTTGTCATTAAATTACTCATGTGGCCTTGGAACTTGTGAGCTTCCTCCCTTAGTCTCCCAAGTAGGTGGGGTTATAGGAATATGCCTCTAGGGCCAGCTCACCCCTTTCTTGCACCAGGACTACTCTGAGCTCCCTGCCCCCCAGTGAGTCCCAGTACCTCAGGCAGGTGTGTGAAAAGCCAGACATATTGCGGTCCTCCTCTGGCTACAGCGACCCGGACAGGAATGAGCACCTGCCTCAGGCCAGTCTTCTATTGTAAGACTGAACTGTAGAAAAGGGAAACTGCTTTTGGCAGATGCTAGAGAAGGAACAGATGAGCCTGCTGACTGGCAGCTGCCCACAGAGACTTGTTTCTTGGTGCCTCATTCTGCAGGTCAGTGTGAAAAGTAAGACTGAAAGCCCTATGCATCTCAGCCATGGCAGTGATGCTGAGAGTCTGTGCCTTCCAGATGGCAAGCCTGATGTGTTGCATGAGCTCACCAGGGGATCCCTTTGAGTCCTGGAGCAGGAAGCAGAGATGAGGTCCCAGGGAGGAAGGACCCAGAGGGCATGAGACAGCACCCAAGTCCTGCTGCCGATCTGCTGGAGGCAATTCCTTAGTGGAGGTCCCCTCTTCTGGTGTATGCCTGGGTTTGTTTCAGGCTGCTAACTCTAACTGGCCCAGGATAAAGTGCCTGTTTTAGCTTCCTCTTTTCTTTTTTCTTTTATTGAAAAAAAAATTTTCCGCCTCCTCCCCGCCTCACAATTCCCTCCCCCTCCTCCCGCCCCTCTCCTCCTCCCCCCACTCCTCTTCTCCTCCCTCTCCAGTCTGAAGAGCAGTCAGGGTTCCCTGCCCTGTGGAAAGTCCAAGGTCCTCCCCCCTCCATCCAGGTCTAGGAAGGTGAACATCCAAACTGTCTAGGCTCCCACAAAGCCAGAACATGAAGTAGGATCAAAACTCCGTGCCATTGTCCTTGGCCTCTCCTCAGCTCTCATTGTCCGCCATGGTCAGAGAGTCCGGTTTTATCCCATGTTTTTCAGTCACAGTCCAGCTGGCCTTGGTGAGCTCCCAATAGATCAGCCCCACTGTCTCAATGGGTGGGTGCACCCCTCGTGGTCCTGCCTTCCTTGTTCATGTTCTCTCTCCTTCTGCTCCTCGTTAGGACCTTGGGAGCTCAGTCTGGTGCTCCAGTGTGGGTCTCTGTCTCTATCTCCATCCATCGCTAGATGAAGGTTCTATGGTGATATGTAAGATATTCATCAGTATGGCTATAGGATAGGGTCATTTCAGGTTCCCTATGCTCAGGTGCCCAAGGAACTAACTGGGGACATTGCCCTGGGCACCTGGTAGCCACTCCAGGTTCAAGTCTCTTGCCAACCCTTAGGTGGCTCCCTTAACTAAGATATGTGCTTCCCTGCTCCCCTATCCAACCTTCCTTTATCCCCAATCATCCCATTTCCCCAAGTTCCCCCCATACTCTCCTTCACACTTTTCTCTCCCAATCTCCCCTTACCCCCATCCCACCCCACCCCCAAGATTCCAATTTTTTGCCCGGCAATCTTGTCTACTTCCCATAGCCAGGTGGATAACTATATGTTTTTCCTTGGGTTCACCCTCTTATTTAGCTTCTTTAGGATCACAAATTATAGGCTCAGTGGCCCCTATCCATGGCTAGAAACCAATTATGAGTGAATACATCCCATGATCTTCTTTTTGGGTCTGGGTTACCTCACTCAGGATAGTATTTTCTATTTCCATCCATTTTTAGCTTCCTCTTTTCATTATGCTTGTAACTACAGTAGTTGTGATCGTTTTGCTCTCAAATTACAGAAACCTGATCACAGGGTTTACACAGGATCTATTTATGTTACTTAATAAGTCCTTTTATTGTTAGTTCAGCTGTCAGAACCCTCCGAGATGCACCTTACTTTCTGTTTCCTCTCTGCTGTTCTTAGTGCATTAGCTTTTATGTGCACAGGTATCTTCTCTCCATTACAGAAAAGCTGCTGCTGCTGCTCCAGATATCACTCAAACACACTAGAGAGAAAGAAGGAAATGTAAGCTGTGTGCTGGAGAGACGGCTCCGTGGTTAAGAGCACTGGCTGCTCTTGGAGAGGACCTGGGTTCAATTCCTAGCACCCACATGGTAGGTGGACTCTCCAGATCCATGGGATCTGATTCCCTCTTCTGACCTCCAAGGACACCAGGAACATGCTGTGCACAGACACATGGACAGAACACTCATACACACAAAATAAAACAAATCCTTTTTCTTTCTTTCTTTCTTTCTTTCTTTTTTCTTTCTTTTGATTTTTTTATTTTTTTTGGCCTTCAAGACAGGATTTCTCTGTGTAGCTTTGGAACCTGGCCTGGAACTCACTTTGTAAACTAGACTGGCCTCGAACTCACAGAAATTCACTTGCTTCTGCCTCCCAAGTGCTGGAATTAAAGGTGTTCACCCAGCAATAAAATAAATCTTCAAAACTTTTTCTTTAAAAGTGTAAGCTTTTCAGACTTCCTCCTGTCAACCCCACTTCAATCTTGTTTAAGTTGAATGGTCTCACATAGCTACATGGGAATCATGTATGAAATAGGGAATGGACACCATTGACTCAGGCCACAGGCCCTCACCCCTGACTATGTCTTCTAGAAATACTTTTAGTGTACTGACTGTACATGGTATTAACTGAGTCTGGCAGTTCTTAGTCAAGGGTGATTTGGAAAATTGGATTGGTTTTCAAAATCTGTGTGGTCGTGTGTATGTATGTATATGTGTATGTGTATGTATATGTATATGTGTTTGTGTCTGTACATGTGTACATTTGAGTATATGTATACATGTGTTTGTGTGTGTTTAGGGGGAGGAGGAAAAGAGGAGGAACGTGTTTTCCAGAGAACATGTGTGACAGTCAGAAGGCTACCTTGATGGTTGACTCTTATCTTCCAGTGGCTGGAGACTAGGCCTCTCTCTTACTTTTCCCCTGAGTGAGCCAGGTTAGCTGACCAGTGAGTGAGCTTTAGGGTTTCTATATCTTCACCTCCCATTATTTCCTGTAGGAGTGATTGGGTTACACATGTGTGCTGCCATGCTTGGATTCCAAACTCAGCTCTTCATGCTTGTGTGCTAAATTTGATTTACCCAATGAACCATCTCCTCAACCCCTGGGCACATTAAAATTTAAAAATAAAAAAAAAATTTTAATAAAATGTACTTGCTTAGTGTGGAGGGGAGAAAGTTTGATTATTTCTTTCTCTCCCCTCCCCCCTTTTTTGAAGCAAGGTTATGTGAATCCAAAACTAGCCTCAAGTTCACTTGTAGCTGAGGACAGCCTTGAAATTCTGGTCCTTCTGCCTCTACTCCTACTAGGATTATAAACACAAACCACCATGCCCTGTTTAATGTGAGTTCTAGACCTAATTATAGATTCTAAAGGTTGAAACGTAACCAATATTCACTGTAGGGTTTAGAATATTTTTAAATTACCTTTTTATTTACATTTTTTCCCTGGAGTTTCAAATCACACCCCCACTTCACCACTTGCCTTGGACCATTTTATTCATACAGCCCCTTTGCTATACGGTATGAAACGCTCAGAAAAGAAGTCAGAGGAACTAAACTAGACAAAGGTCCTGGGGAACTGGGAGGCTGTTCCTTTCAATTAGATGGGGGGGGGGGGTACTGAAGGAATCTAGCTGATTCAGATTAGGAATATAAAGTAAATTTCTAAGACTACCTGTCAATCTATACTCTTGCTAAATCAACTAGTCAATCAGTATAGTCAAGGTTGTTCAATGTTTGTGTCAGTTTGTGAATAGTCTTAATGGAAGCTTCTATTCCTGCCCCTGACTTCCATATTCCTGGAGTAACCAACTTCTAATTTAAAAAGAAGCAAAGGCCTTCTTTTCACTTGCCAAACACATGGTGATTCAAACACTTTGCATTGACGGTGGTAGCCTGGACGTGATGTCACATGTCCAGTCAGTGATCCTCTTCCTATCTCTTCCAGTCTGTGCTTTTAAACGTGTTTAATGACCATGGGTATTTGTCATTATTGGCTGCCCAACAGCAGATCATGAAGGGCTTGGGTGGAAAGAAGGGGTAGAATGGTGTCTCATTTCAGAGCCCAGGTTGACCTCAAACTGCCAATCCTCCTGCCTCTGTCACTCCACCCATCTTAAAAACTGTTACGTTGCCGGGCGGTGGTGGCACACGCCTTTAATCCCAGCACTCAGAGAGGCAGAGGCAGGCGGATCTCTGTGAGTTCGAAACCAGTCTGGGCTACAAGAGCTAGTTCCAGGACAGGCTCCAAAGCCACAGAGAAACCCTGTCTCGAAAAACCAAAAAAATAAAAAATAAAAAAAAATAAACAAAACTGTTAGGTGGATTATACTCAAGCTTCCTGGGTCTGGAAAGGAAACCCTTGACAACATGGACACGTGGATACAGCATGGTGGGAACACATGATGACCTCTGACACAGAACATCTGTCCCCATTCTAACTCCACACCTGAATCCCTCTGAACTCTGTGGAGGTGTAAGGGACTGTGGTGTGCTTCTCAGAGCTGACAGAGCACAGCAGACAGAGGACCTGGCCCACCAATCAGCCCTGCTGGAAAAAAGATCACATTCCCACAGATTCAGAGATTTCCCTTTCAGAATGTGGAACTTCTCCTGTCACCTCTGCCCAGGGCCATGCTGATTGCACTGCTCAGGCTTTAGGGTCTGTGATGCCAGCTCAAGCACTGATTGGTGAACTTTTAACTGAGGCAGAGTTTAGTGAAAGAGTTCCGACAAATGTATGCACTTGGACAGTTACCATTTTAGTTGGTTAATTTTCTCTTTGGGAAGGAGGAGTAAATTTTGATTTGGGATAATGCCCACATATTCCTGAATTTTCCCCCTTTTGATTTTTATGAAAACTTTTTGTGGTAAAATGTGTATTACAGAAAATATGCCATTGCTGACATCTAGCACTTTCTCAAGCAACCGCTGTCTAGCTCAGCATTCTCATCAGCCCAAAAGCAAGCCACACACTTAAGTAGCCAGTTCCCAATCCCTTGACTTTTTGTCTATTTAGCTTTTCCTATTGACAGCATTTTGCATCAATAGAGGATACAATACTGTCCCTTTGTGCATAGCCTTCATTTTCCACCCAGCACAATGATTTCAAGGTGGCATGTACCAGAAATTCACTTCTTTATATGGCTAGGTAACATTCTAGTAGATGAATGGATATGCCTCAATTTATTTATCCATATTCATTCATTGATAGGCATTTGAGTTGTTTCTACCTCTTAGTTTTGGGAAAGTTCACATATGAATTTCATGTGGCCATTTATTTTCAATTCTGAAAAGGATATTATTTCATTTAAGCAACTCCAGTGCAGTGGGTTATTGAGGTAACTGGCACTTAGGCCTTCTGGTCCATTCCCGTCACTGGTGAAACTGTCAAGGAAAAACTGTCAGCAGTGCTGATGTCATGCTGGGCAAGAACTCTGCCACCGAGTTGACAACTTTGATGGTGCTTGGAAAGAGGACATACATACAAATGGAAAGCAGGAAGGAGGGGCCACTGCCTTTCCAGTTGATAGAATCACACACTTTGCTAACATTGCATTTAAAAGGCTTTAATTCTGTGTAGATGTCCGGAGCCCTGGCCACTTGAAGCAAAGCAGCTTTTAGTGCCTGGTTACCTTCCAGACTGGAATGTACGACAGTTATAAAGTGACAGCTGTCCACTGAGCAGTCTGGTGACAGCTGATCCCACACTGACTGCAGTGGGCAGACTGTAGAGGGACAGAAGGAGCTAGAGGGGAAGTCTGGCCTCACCAGTGGAAGTGCTGCCTACGGGATATGTGTCTGGTAGTTAGGAGTCCCACTACCTCTCTGTCCTCAGACCTTGCAAAACAATCCCTTCCCCAAGCTTCAGGAGACAAAGAATTCAAGAGCTCCAAGAAGGAGCAATACTGGCTCTCCATTCACTCTGAGAATTCCATTTGCTCAGAACACAGCTACAGACAGATAAGATTTGGGATATGCACATGGGGGCTAGCAGCATCCTAGCTCAGCAGGTGTGTGTTGTGAGTCTTACTCTATGCAACTACCCAGCTCCCAGATCATGATACAGGGCCTTATTAATTATGAAAGTTTTGCTGATAGCTTAGGTTTGTTTCTAACTAGCCCTTATAACTTAAATAACCCATTTCTTTTAATCTACTTCTTTTATGTGACTTGGTTACCTTTACTTTGTAATGCCTATACTACTTTGTAATACGGCCCTGGCATTGGCTCCTCGCTACTCTATCCTTCTTCTTCCCAGCATCCTCTGTGCCTGGAAATCCTACCTAGATATTGGCCATTCAACTTTTTATTAAACCAATCTGAGTGACACATCTTCACAGTGTACAAAATGATTATTCCACAGCAGGTGTGTTGGCCAGCTGGGTCTGTACAAGTGACCCCCTCCATTCCTATGGCTTTGGGTCTCCACAAACAGTTTCTTTTCCTATTGCTCAATTCAGGAGAGAGTCAATCCCATACAATAGGCCACTGGAAAGTTTCCTCAACTATAAGACATCATTACTGAAAGGCTCTACTGTTTAGGGTAAAGAGACAATTGATTAGCCTGTCTCCAGTACTCAGGAAGAGATGACATACCATCAGTATGTCTGCTGACAAAGTGGGCCAGGCACAGCCCTACTACAGATTTAGTAACCTCCTGGGCAGGGCTTGATGGAGCTCAGTGGTAAAGCCATTGCCTGGCATGTCCAAGACCCTGGATTTTATCTCAGCACAGCAAATACACAATAATAACAATTAACTTCCTGGGCACCCTGAGGTTTTTCTAGATAACCATAAATGGGAAAGATATGAGAAGGAACAATGTCCCCAAATGCTCATGTGTCTTGGACCAACTTGAATGGAAGCTTGCCTCTGTATCCCAGCTACTTTGAGTACACATGGCTGTAGCTCAATTGGGGGACATCCCAACTATGGAATCCCTAGGTTGTAATCATTACATAAGTGAGATCACACAATCATTCATTCATGCACTGATGAGGAATAATTTATGGGCCATTCACTATGTTTTTTCACCTCTTTATACCTCAGCTTGCTAGTCCATGAAATGATAATGTGACCGTGAGAGAGTCATCATGAATTTTAATGAATTGCTGTTGTCAAGTATTTACAAAAGTACAAAGTCAGCCTGAGGAGATAGTTCAGAGGGCGAAGGTGCTTGTTTTCCAACCCTGGAAACCTGAGTTTGAGCCCTGGGACCCAAATATAGGTGGAAGGAGTGAGAAAGTTGTCCCTTTGACTTTCATATGCACATGTTGGTACGTGGGCATACCACACACACACACACACACACACATACACAAAGAATAAATGAGTATTTGGGGTGTTGGTTCCTTTTTTAAAGTGAGGAGAGGAGGGAAAGAAGGAGGAGGCACAGGGCTGCATCAGCACTGACTCATGGTTTGGAAAAGGTTAAATGAGAAAAGAAACTGCTGAGGATGAGATCCAGAGCTTCCCTCTGGAGTGGAAGGCTTACATTCTGAAGTGTCTATTAAACATCAAAGTCGAGGCTGTAGATCAGGAACTCTCATACACATGCCTGGAAGTTGAGGGTTGGTCTCTATTGGATATAGAATCTATGGACGAGTAGCATTTAAGGCCAGTTGCTTTTTAAAGTCGTAAGATTGTGATTTCCAGTGGAGAGGGCATACAGAGAAGATCTATTCAAAGAGCAAGCCCTGGATGGCCTGAGGCTTAGGTGTTACAGATCTCAAAGACAGAAGAGCAAAGGAGTCTGAACAAGGACAATAGAAAGGGATAAACCCTGTAGAGCCAATGTCCTGGAAGTTCAGGACAGAAGAACTTTGCAAAAGTCAAGGAATGGAGTCAGTCACAGGATGTGGAGACTGGAGACTTAGGAGTTCAAGATCAGTTTCCATGTTATAATAAACTCAAGGTCAGCCTGGATTATATGCAATGATGTTTGAAAAAAAAATGAAAGAAATAGGAAAAGGAGAGAGAGGGAGTGTGGGTTATGATGTTTGGTCCTATCCTAGGTGTCTGTGAAATACTGAGTAGTAATAATAGTGATCTTAGTAAGACCACTGGTTCTGTGGGGATGGTGGAAACCAGTGATATACTGCAGTGTGCTTAATAGAGAAAGGGGAAACTGGTCAGGGTAGCACATGCCTTTAATCTCAGCACTCCTGAGGCAGAGGCAGGTGTGTCTCTATTGGTTCGAGGCCAGCCAGTCTATGAAGTGAGTTTCAGGACAGCCAGGTCTACACAGAGAAACCCTGTCTTGAAAAACAAAACAGAAAGCAGGGAGAAAGAGAGGGAGGGAAGGAGTCCTGAATTGGAGGCTGCAGTTCTGAGAACTTTTTTGAAGATATGAATGTAAAGGAGCTCAAAGAACTCGAGATTCTCCTGCTCCTGTGTCCCAAGTGCTGGGATCACAGGTGTGCATCTCTTCCTCTGAAAAGTATTTTCACCTAGTGAGTAAAGTGGGGAAGCTAATTCAAGTGGGTGAGCATACAAGCCACTAGTGTTCATTGCTGATGTTATAGAATCACTGATGAGTTCTGCCCATGATACATATCCATGTAATTGCTATGGCATACATTGTTCTATACCATACTTGGAAAAAGCAATATATGTGTTGGACAGATCTCTCAGCAGCTAAATGCACTGGCTGCTCTTCCAGAGAACCTGGGTTAAACTCTAGAGCCCACATAGTGGCTCACAACTCTTAGAAATTCTACTTCCTGAGGACCTGATACCCTCTTCTGACTTCCTTAGGCATCAAGCACACACATGGTGCACAGGCAAATACACAGGCAAAACATCCACACATAAAAATTCACTTAAAAAATAACTAAAAAGCACTGACAGTGTCATCATTATTGTCTAAGCAGGTGGTGCATGGTCAGAGTTGTATATATGCAGATAGCACACACATACCAGCTGCTCACTCAGTTCAAAACTCTTACGTAAAGAATGGAGACAGTGTGCTTTACTGGAGCCCATGACTATCACCAAAGTGAAATGGAACAGTGTTCTGGGGTCACTCTATGAAATAAATAAACACATCATTATCAAAGTTGTGACCTGTTATGGTATGGATGTAGAGTAGCCTCCTAAGGGCTCCTGTGCTTACTCTCTGTCTGGTGGCACCACTGAGAGGTGATTGAAGTGTGTTTGTGCTGACCTTCTCCATGGATGACCCATTGGTGACATCACAGCAACTGGGCTGTTAGGACATGGGTCCTAGTCAGAGGAAGTGGGTCTTAGGCTGTTCCTGTAAGGGAATTATCTTCCGCATCACTCCTCCATTTTCCTAGTAGTGAAGGGGCCTGGTGGTCAGCACTGTGCCTTTCTGTGCTGTATGTAGACTGCTTCAGACACTTTCATGGGGGACATGTTTATGGTTCCTGATGATCTGGGAAGAAACAAACAGACCTCGCCAAGAAGAATTTCTTCTAAAGGAGGGCTTTTTTTTTTTTTTTTTTTTTTTTTTTTGGTTTTCTGCTGGGCTATTTTATTTCTTTTTTTTTTATTTTTTAACAGTTTTATTTTTTTAATTTATTTATTTACTTATTTATTATTGGTTTTTCGAGACACAGTTTCTCTGTATAACAGCTCTAGATGACCTTGAACTCACTTTGTAGACCAGACTAGACTTGAACTCCCAGAGATCCACTTATCTCTGGGTACTGGTTTTCAGGCATGCTCCACCATCCCCGACCTTGGGGTTCTTTAAAGTGACTAAGAATGCAACATTTTCACCTTCCCTGGAGGCATATACAAGTAGTTGCTAGACACAGTGGCAAAGTACTTACAGGTTCTTATCCTAATTTTTTTTTTTTGGATCAAAATTTTATTTATTTTTTTTTATTCTTTTTTACTTAAAATTTCCAACTGCTCCCCGTTTCCCATTTCCCTCCCCCTCCTCCCACATATTGCCCCCTCCCCCCGCTCCCCTCCCCCTATCCCCACTCCACTTCTCCTCCCCCTAGTCCACTCCCCCTCCCTCTCGATACTGAAGAGCAGTCCAAATTCCCTGCTCTACAGGAAGACCAAGGTCCTCCCACTTCTATCTAGGTCCAGGAAGGTGAGCATCCAAACAGGCTACGCGCCCACAAAGCCAGTTCATGTATTAGGATCGAAACCTAGTGCCATTGTCCTTGGCTTCTCATCAGCCTTCATTGTCAGCCTTGTTCAGAGAGTCCAGTTTCAACCCATGCTTATTCAGTCCCAGTCCAGCTGGCCTTGGAGAGCTCCCAATAGATCAGTTCCACTGTCACAGTGGGTGGGTGCACGCCTCGTGGTCCTGATTTCCTTGCTCATGTTCTCCTAAAGGAGGGCTTTTTAAAGGTATTTCCATGTATTCCCTTGTATGTGAAAGGTTTTTTTTTTTTTAATTTTAACCAATTGTTGTGCTTTGCAACAAATGCTGTCCTTGAAAACTAGAAATGGCACTTGAAATTTTTCTAAGCCTTAATTAGACTTTGCGATATGTGACTGATGTAGAAGCCAGTCAAGCAAGCACCACAGGGCTACTCTTTAGTGTGATGTTTTTCAGTGTTTTTTTTGCCTGCCTGCCTGCCTGCCTGCCTGCCTGCCTTAGACTGTTTCCTCTGAGTCAGCAGGCTAAGCTCAAACTCTGACCCTCTGCCTCTGCATCATGTGCCAGGGTCTAGGCCTGCCCTGTGCGGGGATCCTTTTCATTTTACTCTAAGAGCACGCAGACATTCATGAGGATCTCAGAAGAAACAGGTTTTCAAGCTGGTGATAACAGTCACTACTAGTTCTTTGTGTGGGATGGGATTTTTTCCCATGCACTTTCTGCAGCCATTTGTTCTGAGTGTCCAATGCTGATGTGAACTTGTGTCCTGCTCAGAAACCACTGTGGGGGTGGGGGTGAGGGCTGACAGCTACTGTTTACCATCACTGCATGGGAAAGCCTGCTTGCTTTTCTGTTTGACATTGATAAGTAGAAGTTATTTCTACATTAAGAATTCTCAGGTGACTTTGTTAACCACAGACTCCTTCATGCTAACCTAGAGGCAGACCTTTTTTGTTTTAAAACCAAAATGTGCTATATTTCTGTGGATCTCCAGGCAGGTTTGCATGGGGTTGGTCTAAGTACCAAAAGGAGAAGACACTTTCTGTCCCATCTTTCAAGGCTGCAAGCTGGTCATTTGTAGCCTGAGCCTTTGGGATCATCAGTTTGAACTTGATGGAGCACTGTGGTGGGTTGATTTTCACCCAGGCATCTCCTTCAGTGGAGACCAACACACTTGGAGTGTCCTGGCCTTGTTGTCATTTCTCTGGGAGCCTTTGGGTTTTTTGAATTTTTATTGAACTCTACATTTTTCTATGCTACCCTCCCTGCCTCTTCCCTCCTGTTCAGCCCTTCCCCATTGTTCCCATGCTCCCAGTTTCCTCAGGAGATCTTGTCTTATTCTACTTTCCATATACATTAGACTATGTATGTCTCTCTTAGTGCCCTCATTGTCTAAGTTCTCTGGGATTGTGATTTGTAGACTGGTTTTCTCTGCTTTATTTTTAAAATCAACTTATGGGTGTGTACCTGCGATAATTGTCTTTCTGTATCTGGGTTACCTATTCAAAATGATGTTTTCTAGCTCCACCCATTTGCCTGCAAAATTCAAGATGTCATTTTTTTTTTCTGTCGTGTAGTACTCCAACGTGTAAATGTACCACATTTTCATTATCCACTCTTTGGTCGAGGGGCATTTAGGTTGTTTCCAAGTTCTGGCTATGAAAAACAAAGCTGCTATGAACATAGTTGAGCACATGTCCTTGTTGCATGATTGAGCATCCTTTGGATATAGGATATATACCCCAAAGTGGTATTACTGGGACTTGAGGAAGGTTGTTTCCTAGTTTTCTGAGAAATTACCACATTGACATCCAAAGGGACTGTACCAGCTTGCATTCCCACCAGCAACGCAGGAGTGTTCCCTTTTCCTCCGCAACCTCTCCAGCATAAGTTGTCATCAGTTTTTTTGATCTTGGCCATTCTTACAGGTGTTAGATAGATTCTCAGAGTTGTTTTGATTTGCATTTCTCTGATGACTAAGGATGTTAAGCATTTCCTTAAGTATCTTTCAGCCAATTTAGATTCCTCTGTTGAGAGTTCTCTGTTTATGTCTGTACTCCATTTTTTATTGAATTATGTTTTCTTTTGGTGACCAATTTCTTTAGTTCTTTGTATATTTTGGAGATCAAATCTCTGTCTGATGTGGGGTTAGTGAAGATCTTTTCCCATTCTGTGGGCTGTCGTTTTTTCTTGTTGACCGTGTCATTTGCTTTACAGAAGCTTTTCAGTTTCAGGAGGTCCCATTTATTAATTGTTTCTCTCAGTGTCAGTGCTGCTTAAGTTATATTTAGGAAGTGATTCCCTGTGCCAATGCATTCAAGTGTACTTCCCACTTTCTATTCTATAAGGTTCAGTGTGTCTGGCTTTATGTTGAGGTCTTTGATCCATTTAACTTGAGTTTTGTGCATGGTGATAGATATGGGTCTATTTGCATTCTACATGTTGATATCCATTATGTCAGCACCATTTGTTAAATATATTTTCTTTTTCCATTTTATATTTTTTGCTTTTTCATCAAAAATCAGGTGCTTGAAGGTGGGTGTATTAATATCCATGTCTTCAATTCAGTTCCATTGGCCCTCCTGTCTGTTCTTAGGCTAACACCAGGCTGTTTTCTGTACTGTAGCTCTGTAGTAGAGTTTGAAGTCAGGGATTGTGATGCTTCCAAAAGTTCTTTTATTGTACAGGATTGTTTTGGCTATCCTTGGTTTTTTGCTTTTCCATATGAAGTTGATTATCATTATTTTGAGGTTTGTAAAGAATTTTTCTGGGATTTTGATGGGCACTGCATTAAATTTGTAGATTGCTTTTGGTAAGATTGCCATTTTAGTATGTTAATTCTGCCTACCAATGAGCATGGGAGATCTTTCAACTTTCTGGTGTCTTCTTAAAATTCTTTCTTTTTTTCTTTATTTTTTATTTCTTTATAAATAATACCATTCAAAATTTCCACTTCCTCCCCTCCTCCCATTTCCCTCCTGCTCCACCAGTCATTCCTTCCCCGTCCAGTCCTAAGAGAGGGCAGGGTACCCTGCCTATAGGAAGTCCAAGGCCCTCTGTTTTCCCTCCAGGCTTAGGAAGGTATGCATCCAAATAGACTAAGATCTCAAAAAGCCAGTACATTCAGTAGAGACAAATCCCAGTGCCATTATCATTGGCTTCTCAATCTGCCCCAATTGTCATCCACATTCAGAGCATCCAGTTTGATCCCATGCTTGTTCAGTCCCAGTCCAGCTGGCTTTGGTGAGCTCCCATTAGATCAGGAACACTGTCTTAGTGAGTGGACCAACACCTCGCAGTCCTGATTTCCTTGTTTATATTTTCCCTCTTTCTGCTCTTCAACTGGACCTTGGGAGCTCAGTCTAGTGCTCCGATGTGGGTCTCTGTCTCCATCTCCATCTGTCTCTGGATGAAGGTTCTATGGTGATATTCAAGATAATCATCAGTCTGACTACAAGACAAGGCCATTTCAGGCATCCTCTCATCCACTGCAGGGTCCTAGCTGGGGACATCCCCATGGACACCTGGGAACCCCTCTAGAGCTAAGCCTCTTGCCAACTCCAAAATGGCTCCCTTAATTAAGATATATTTTCCCCTGCTCCCATATCAGTCCGTACTCCATCTCAGCCATCCCATTCCTCCAAGCTCTCCCCAACCCTCCCCTTCTCCCTTCTCTCTCCCCATCTCCCCTTCCCCCCACCCCACCCCCACCCCCATGCTCCCAACCTGGAGATCTTGTCTGCTTCCTATTTCTAGGAGAATGTATTTATGTTTTTCTTTGGGTTAACCTCATTACTTAGCTTCTCTAGGATCACGAACTATAGGCTCAGTGTCCTTTGTTTATGGCTAGAATTCACTAATGAGTGAGTACATACCATATTCATATTTTTGGGTTTGAGTTATCTCACTCATGATAGTATTTTTTATTTCCATCCATTTGCATGCAAAATTCAAGATGTTATTGTTTTTTACTGCTGAGTAGTAATCTAATGTGTAGATATGTCAAACTTTCTTTATCCATTCTTCCATTGAGGGGCATCTAAGTTGTTTCCAGGTTCTGGCTATTACAAATAATGCTGCTATGAACATGTTTTAACAAATGCTTTTGTAGTATGATAGGGCATTTCTTGGATATATTCCCAAGAGTGGTATTGCTGGATCCTGAGGTAGGTTGACTCCCAATTTTCTGAGAAACTGCCACACTGATTTCCAAAGTGGTTGCACAAGTTTGCATTCCCACCAGAAATGGATGAGTGTTCACCTTGTTGCTCTACATCCTTTCCAGCATAAGCTACCATTAGTGTTTTTTATCTTAGCCATTCTGGCAGGAGATGGTATATCAAAGTTGTTTTGATTTGCATTTCCCTGATAGCTAAGGAAGTTGAACATGTCCTTAAGTATCTTTTGGCCATTTGAAATTCTTTTGTTGAGAATTTTCTGTTTACTTCAGTACATCACTATTTAATTGGGTTATTTAGAATTTTAATGTCTACTTTCTTGAGTTCTTTATATATTTTGGAGATCAGAACATTGTCTGATGTGGGGTTGGTGAAGATCTCCCATTCAGATGCCTTTTTGTCTTAATGACTGTGTCTTTTGCTTTATGGAATTTTCTCAGTTTCAGGAGGTCCCATTATTCATTGTTACCCATATTGTCTGTGCTACTGGGTTTATATTTAGGAAGTGGTCTCCTGTGCCCATGTATTTTAGGCTACATCTCACTTTCTCTTCTATCATGTTCAGTGTGGTCAGAGTTATATTAAGGTCTTTAATCCATTTGGACTTGAGTCTTGTGCATGGTGATATATATGGATCTATCTTCATTCTTCTATAAGGTGACATCCAGTTATGCAGCACCATTTATTAAAGATGCTTACTTTCTTCCACTGTATAATTTTAGCTCCTTTATCAAAAATCTGGTGTTCATAGGTTTGTGGATTAATATCCAGGTCTTCAATTCGATTCCATTGGTCAACATCTCTGATTTTATGCCAATACCAAGCTGTTTTCATTACTGTAGTTCTGTAATAGAGTTTGATGTCATTGACGGTAATGCCTCTCGCAGTTCCTCAATTGTATAGGATTGTTTTGGCTATCCTGGGTGTTTTGTTTTTCCAAATAAAGTTGATTATTATTCTTTCAAGATCTGTGAAGAATTTTGTTGGGATTTTGATGGGGATTTCATTGAATCTATAGATTGCCTCTGGTAGAATTGCCATTCTTACTATGTTGATCCTTCCTATCCAAGAGCATGGGAGATCCTTCTATTTTTATGGTACCCTCTTCAATTTCTTTCTTCAAAGCCTTAAAGTTATTGTCAAATATATCTTTCACTTCCTTGGTTACTGTTACCCCAAGATACTTTATGCTATTTGTGGCTATCGTGAAAGGTGATGTTTCTCTGATTCCCTCTCTGCTTCTTTATCTCTTGTGTATAGGAGGGCTACTGATTTTTTTGACTTGATCTTGTACCCTGCCACATCACTGAACATATTTATCAGCTGTAGGAGTTCTTTGGTAGAGTTTTGGGGGTTACTTATGTACACTATCATATCTTCTGCAAATAACAAAAGTTTGGCTTCTTCCTTTCCAATTTGAATCCCCTTGATCTCCTTATGTTGCCTTATTGCTATTGCTAGAACTTCAAGCACTATATTGAAGAGATATGGAGAGAATAGACAGCCTTGTCTTGTTCCTGATTTTAGTGGAATCGTTTGAGTTTCTCTCCATTTAGTTTGATGTTAGCTATTGGCTTGCTGTATATTGCTTTTATTATATTTAGGTATGATCCTTGTATCCCTAATCTCTCCAAGACCTTTATCATAAAGGGGGTGTTAAATATTGTCAAATGTTTTTCCAGCACCTAATGAAATGATCATGTGGTTTTTTTCTTTCGGTTTATTTATATAATGTATTACATTGATAAATTTTCATTATGTTGAACCTGGGATGAAGTCTACTTGATCATAATGGACAATTTTATTGATGTGTTCTTGGATTCAGTTTGCCAGTATTTTATTGAGAATTTTTGCATAGATGTTCATGAGTGAGATTGTTCTGTAATTCTCTTTCTTGGTTGAGTCTTTGTGTGGTTTTGGTATCAGGGTAACTGTAACTTCATAAAAAGAGTTTGGCAGTGACTCTTCTGTTTCTATTATGTGAAACACATTAAGGAGTATAAGTATTATCATCTGGTCCTGGGCTTTTTTTTTGTTGGGAGGTTTTTGATGACAGCTTCCATTTCCTTGCGACTTATAGGTCTATTTAAATTGTTCGCCTGGTCTTGATTTAATTTTGGTGTGTGGTATTTATCTAAAAATTGTCCATTTCTTTTAACGACGGCAGAAGTCGTGTTATAGGTCCAGGCCCCACCAGCCACTGTTTTCATGCAGGAACCACAGTTCCAGTTGCCGATGGCTCTTCTCTTAATCTTGTTCTTGCCACAGAAGGAGCACGTGTACTTGGTGTGCTGGCTGATTTCAATTTTCTTTGCCATTTTCCGGAGGGAGGCACCATAGCAGGTCCCACATTTCCTGACAATCCGGACCTCTTGGTGCATTTTGCCATGTCGCCTGTACCTAAGCCAAGCACGGAGAGCTGTTTTTAATTTTTGAGAAGGTTCCATGAGATGCTGAGAAGAAAATATATTCTTTTCTGTTTGGATGGAATATTTCAAATATGTCTGTTAAGTCATTTGAGTCATAACATGCTAGTTTTCTTATTTCTCTGTTCATTTTTTGTCTAACTGACCCGTCCAGTTGTGAGAAGGGAGTGTTGAAGTCTCCCACTATTAGTGTGTGGGGTTTAATGTCTGATTTAACCTTTAGAAGTGTTTCTTTTACATATAAGGGTGCCCTTGTATTTGAGGCATAGAGGTTCAGTATTGAGATTTCCTCTTGATGAATCTTTCCTGTGACTAATATGGAATGTCCTTCTTTGTTTCTTTTGATTGATTTTAGCTTGAAGTCTATTTTGTTAGCTATTAGGATAGCTATACCAGCTTGTTTCTTAGGTCCATTTGATTGGAATATTTTTCTCAGCCCTTTACTCTGTGATAATGTCTGTTTTTGAAGTTGAGATGTGTCTTGTATGCAGAAGAAGGAAGGATTCTGTTTTCATACCCAATCTGTTAGCCTGAGCCTTTTAATAGGTGAGTTGAGTCCATTTATATTTAGGGATATTAATGAGCAGTAATGGCTATCTCCTGTTAATTTAGTATTCATTTTTGGCAATATTAATTTGTGCATTTTTCCCTTCTTTGGGGTTTGCTGCTATGAGACCATCAATTGTCTGTTTTTATAAATTGATGTAGCCCACTTCCTTGGGTTGGAGTTTCCCTTCTAGTATTTTGTGTAGGGCTGTGTTTGTGGCTATTATTGGTTAAATCTGGTTTTGTCATGAAATATCTTGTGTTGTTCTTCTATGGTGATTGAAAGTTTTGCTGGGTATATTAGTCTGTGCTGGCATCCGTGGTCTCTTAATGCTTGACCAAGCCCTTCTGTCTTGCATTGTCTTCAATGAGAAAGCAGGTGTAATTCTGATAAGTCTACCTTTATATGTTACTTGGCCTTTCTTCTTTGCAGCTCTTAATATTCTTTCTTTACTCTGAATGTTTAGTGTTTTGATTATTATGTGGCGAGGGAATGTTTTTTTGGATCCAGTCTATTTGGTGTTCTGTAAACTTCTTGTATCTTCATAGGCATATCTTTCTTTAGGTTGGGAAAGTCTTCTTCTATGATTTTGTTAAATATATTTTCTGTGCCTCTTAGTTGAACTTCTTCACCTTCTTCTATACCTACTATTCTTAGATTTGGCCTTTTCATGGTGTCCCATATTTCCTGGATATTTTGGGTTAAGCTTTTGTTAGATTTAATATTTTCTTTAAATGATGAGTCTATTTTCTCCATTGTATCTTTAGCGCTTGAGAGTCTGTCTTCAATCTTTTGTATTCTGCTGTTCATGCTTGCATTTGTGGTTCCTGCTCATTTTCTCATGATTTCTGTTTCTATAATTCCCTTGGCTTGTGTTTTCCTTATTTTCTCTATTTCAGTTTTCATGTCTTGAGTGGTTTCTTTCATATGTTTGATTGCTTTTTCTTTGTTTTCTTTAAGGGATTTGCTGATTTTTTTGTTTGTCTTTTCCTCCATTTCTTTGAGGGAATTTCTCATTTCTTTAAGAGTTTCAAACATTCTTTTGAAGTTACTTTTAGATCATTTTCTTCTGCTTTATCTATATTTGGTTGTTCAAGTCTTGGTGTTGTAAGGTCTTTAGGTTTTACTGGTGTTGTGTTGTTCTTTGTGATGTTGCGTGAGTTCTTGCCTTTTCTACTCATCTTTTCCTCTAATATGTGGTTGGGTCTGTGTGAGATTCTGTTGATTAATCTTCTATGTGTCAGTGCATCTAAATCTCAGATGGTTGTTCTTCATAGTACAGTCAGTGTCACAGTTCTAGTTACCCCATTGGTTACTTCATGTTCCTGGAGATAGTTCAGCACTCATGGGCTTTGCTCTGCTCCTTTGGAGTTTGCTTTCTCAAGCCTACTATGTCTTAAATTACCATCTTTGACCTGTTTCTGTAAATCCTGTTCTGGATGCACTCCTGCAGAGGTCTCTGGCTTGGAGTTGGTCCTGCAAAGGTCTCTGGCTCCAGTCTACTGCCTCAGAGTTCCCAGACTCAGGTGCACTCAGAACTTCAGAGGATCTGGCTCAGGCTGACTCCCTTAGAGGTCCCAGACTCAAGCTCGGATCTGCAGAGATCTCTGATTTCTGCCTATTCCCTTTGATGTCCAGGCCAATGCTGGGACCCACAGAGGTCCTGGCTCAGGCTTACTCCCTCTGAGGTCCCAGACTCATGCCTGGCCCTGCAGAGATCTCTGATTCCTGTCTATTGCCTCAGAGATTCCAGATTTCTTCCCAGACTGGCAGAGCTCCTGGCTCAGGCCTAGTTCCTCAGAAGTTCTAGATTCACACCCAGACTCACAGGGGTCCTGACTTAGGTCTACTTCCTTGAAGGTCCCAGATTCATGTGTGGATCCTCAGCAGTTACTCCCTGTACCTGTTCTGGTAGGGTTCACTGTTTCTAGGCTGCTCAGGATCAGGTCGCTGGCTCAATCCTGCTCTGCCAGTGTCCTGGGACTAGATTAGCTCCCAGCTCACACTCCTATGGCACTTGCTTCCTCAGGCCCACTCAGACCTAGGTATAGCCTTTGGGTTTTATCACACTGGTGAGGCATTGACTCGAGCCAAGGAAATGGCAGCTTGCTATAAACTTGTCCATTTCACCTCCTCAATCCCACATCTTATGTTGGAAATCCTCGTAGCATTTTAGGCCTCAAGGCCTGTGTTTGAGGCTGTGTGTGTGTCCTATGATGAGCCAAGGCCCAGGTCATACTAGAGGTGAATTCTTTGCTACCTGTTCCATTCCTTCAGTAGCCTGGTGGCAGGATCAGGCCTGCTGGTCATTTTTCCTCTCACCTAGTGTCATCTTCAAATGCTTGGTGACCACTAGTCATCACTCTTTCTTGAGTGGATGCCGCTAATGTTAATGTAGCATTTGCAGGTTGTCAAGCTTCTGATGTTGATGTCACTATTAGCACCTGTTCTTAGCTGCAGCTAAAATCGGCAAAAGTTTCTAAGCAGGACAGGTGTCCCCTGGATGCATATGCATTGAGAGTACACACGCCCCATCCAGACCTCACTGGAGATAGGGATTCCAGGAGCCTCTTGGAGTTGCCTTCTTGCCCAGAGGCAACTTTTCCCAGTCAGCTGATACTGCCTAGAACACCCCCCCCAGAAGAGCAGGAGCATTGCAGAACCAACCACCATGGCCCACCCTCAGACAGTAGGCTTGGGAGGGACTGTCCATCCCAGGAGCTCTTGTTCCCTCATTGGTCTGGAAATGGACCAGGTGCCCTATAGGCCACTCTATGGGGGCCGATTTTACATCCCCTTGGCTCTCTGGCCTTCAGAAAACATGGAACTACCTAGCATCCAGACCCTCAGTGTCAGCCATATGTGCTTTACAGGGTTTCTCCCTGCCGTTCTCACCCTGGTCACTTCATCTATAGACACATGCACTGCTACTCAATGCCCTGCCAAATGTGGGCTCATTCTTGAGCCCCACAACCCAAGTAACCAACACCAGCCACTGGCCTCCATCCCAGAGCCAGGGAGCCTCTTCAGGCTCTTGGCTTCCTCAGCAGCCACACTTTACACCCCTGGCTACTGTTCCCAGAATACAGCAGAACTCTCTCATGTCAGCACAGAGATCTTCCACAGATACCAGTGACCCGAGGGAAGCACTGCTGAAGATCTTCCCTGACTCTGAGCAAAAGCTGAAGATCAACCAGACCCTGGTAGCTCATCCATACATGAAAGACCTGAATGCCCTTTCTGCCCTGGTACTGGACTGAAGGCTGAACTGCTGATGGGGACCAGAGAGAGCTGCCTACTGTGGAGCACCATAGTGGAAAGAAACCTTCCAGAGTGCACAGTGCTGCTCTGTGTATGTCTTGGCATTCCTCCCTATGTGGACTGCCTCTGCCTCCTGTGTATCCTGACATTTGGGTGAGGTGGTCAGTGTGGCTGAGGCTGGTCATTTTGGTCATTGGTCAAGGTGTCTGATGCTTACAGAGGTTGAAATTATAGTGTAGCTGATGGAATTCCAGCCACTGTGTGTTTTGTGCATGTGTGCATAGTGCATGTGTCGCTGTAGCTGTCCTGGTCCAGTGTGGTGGCACCATGGTTGGAAGACTCAACTGTGTTCCTGGGGCTTGCTGTGAGACAGGATGGAGATGTGTTTAAACAGATTTGTGAATGTGTAAAGCAAGAAAGAGGACTCCACCCCTTCTTGCCACTGCCAAGTACCTAGTCCCTCCCCCTGGTAGGGGCAACTGCTGCAGACCCTGTGCCCTCTGCACCATGCTCACCCAGGTCCTAACCTGCCTCTTATATCTCTTTCAATATTGCCCATCCTCAACATTCTGAGCCATCTCAGCTGGGTCCATTAGTGGCACTGTTTGCTGGCATTACTACCTTCCTGTTACCTTTGATCCTTGAGGTTAAAACACCCTGCATTTTGTTGCTAATGCTTTACTCTACCTTCCCACATTTTCACTCCCCAGTTTGCAAACTTGGCTTCTGTCCACCACATGGGAGTTGCCTGGGAAATCCCTGGTTACTGTTTTATTGGGAGTGTAATAGCTGTTACAGGGAGGGTTAGCTTACCTGCTTTGCTCTGTCCCACTTTCCTAGAGGATTCAGCAATGCTATCCTGGTCAAGTTTCCCGGACCTGGAATCCTGACCAGATGGAACCGTCCAAAGCAGACAGTTGACTTAGACTACACCCGCCAGTCTTTCTCAGAGATTTTCCCCATTGTGGCGGGAACCATGTGGTGACCTACCCATAGCCATTAGCACCATTTTTGGCCATGGGGAAAAACATGAGCAAGAGACTGGCCCTGCGTTCTGAACTCACTTTGTCAAGGAAACTTTCCTCAGGTGTAACAAGGCTCAGTATTCTCTAAGTGTGCCCTGTTGCTGAAGCAGTTTCATGTACTGTTGCTGTGGGAGGAGAGAGGAAGCACATTAGTTAGTTTGATTTGGTTTTAACAAATTTATGCTAAATAGTTTAGTCTGAGCTGGAAATGCTGACCTGAAACACTGTCCTTCGGCTTCTGCCTCAGCCTTCTGAGCACTGGGATGACAGGTGTGTGCCCAGCAGCTTTTGTGTGCTTTCATACACTCTTCATCTTGTAGTCCAGGCTGTCCTTGAATTCATAGCAGTCCTCCTGCCTCAGCCTTTTAAGTGTTGGAGTTACAGGTGAGACCCACCATGCTTTGCTCCACTGGTTTTGAGAACCAAAAGCAGCTCAGGTTTCCATTCTCCAGACACATGGACTTCTGGGGAGGAAGCTGAGCCAGAGTCCTTCAGCCAGTGCCAGAGATGCATCCCAGGGGCTGGACTTTCCCCTCCTGCCTCCTCCTGTTTGGTGGCTTTTGATGCAAATCAGGACTTTACACTGCAGACTGTAGCTTCTAGGGTTTTGCTTGTCATCTCTCTCCAGGGCCCCAGCTAGCCCCGCTCAACCACAGTCTGGAACCGAGACCTGAGTCAGACCCTTCCTCTGTCATTGCTCCCGGGAGAGGAACCAGACCTGTCTTGCTCTGCCACAGGCTGGCTCCTGATCAGGCTCAAGTTGCAACCACCCAAACAGGCAGCAGGAAGAAGGATCTTCTTGAGTGGCCTACAAGAGCTGAAAACAAGGTTGTGTATCCACAGCTTTCCCATCTATAGGGGCTACACCAGCAAGTCACTTGGGTCCTCTGAAAAGGGTTGGACACCTGCAGAAAACAGCCCCAATACCACCTCCACTCTGCATATGTATGCTTTATCTGTCCCCTGAGTCCCTTCTACCCAAAAGAAAACACAGAGACAGTACTGGAGGAAGGAAGGAGGCAGTCAGAATGACCCTAAGGTGAGTGTGTGGGCCCTGGTCTGACACACCTAGTGCTGTGTGACCCTGAGAAAGTAAACCCAGCCTCTCTGGAAGGCTTGGTGCTGACAGCTGTAGAGGGACAGCATGATGCTGCTGTGTGGGGAAGGCTTGTTTCCCTCCCAATGCTCAGCCAGCACTGCCTATCTATCAGCTCATAGTGACCCTGTTCTATAGTAACCAGAAGAAGAAGCTGAGCAGAAACAGTTCTCAGGCCAGGTGAGTAACAACTTTTCGCTGGATTCGGAGGAGACTGCTGCATTCCTGCAGGTGTCTCTTATTTTCAGGGAAGCAGAAGTAATATCTTGGGCCAGAGCTGAGAGGAAATGGATACCTCTGCTGAGATGTTCCCTTAGGGGAGCAGAGCAGAAGAAATGGATACTTCTGTAGTGATACTTAGTTTGTGTTTTAACCAAAGCTTGCCTGAAGATCAGAGTGCAGAGCTAAGCCCCTAGAGGTCAGGCAGTGGTGGCACTAACCTTTAATCCCAGAACTCAGGAGACAGTGGCAGATGGATTTCTGTGAGTTCAAGGCCACTCAGGGATACACAAAATTGAATCTGTCTAAACGAGAAACAGACCACACACAAAGGTGATCCCAGCACTTATGATCACACGCCTTTAATCCCAGCACAGGGAGGTGGAGACAGGAGCGATACAGCTGTGAGGAGAGAGGAATATAAGATGGGAAGAGACAGGATCTCAAGGCAGTCTGAGGAGACAGTCTGAGGACAAGATTGCCCCTTTGGTTTGAACATTGGTAGAGGTAAAACATCTCTTTAGTGACTGGCAGCAATGTTCTGATCCTTTAGCTTTCATCCCTTAATATATGACTCTGGATTTTATTTATTAAGAATAATTAGAATTTCTGCTATATACCTCAGCTGGGAAGCTCTCTTGGAAGGTTGGAGCAGAGCTCAGCTGTACCAGTGCACTCTAAGAGAGCTGTAGGATTTGCTACATCTGATGGGGAGACCATCCCTCACCATACCCCAGATTTAGGTATAGCCTGACTACCCGTCAAGTAGGATTCCTTTTTTCTCACAGCTGTAGGTGTCAAGGACACCTCCCTTCACTGCTATAGGTACAGCCTGACTCCCTGACAAGTCAGGATACTTTCCCCTCAGATCTGTAATACTTGCAGGTATAGCCTGACTTCCCAACAAGTCAGTGTACCTTTCCCTCTGGAGCTGTACACTTGTAATGTGTCTACCCGCTGAATGTGCCAGAAGCCATAGGCAGGTGTTCATAGTCAGCCATCAGTCATGCCATGATGTCAGCAAGCCTCCATGAATAGCTAGGCCAAAACATCTGTGGTGTGTAACCCGATGGGAGTCTAGGGAAGTGTGGATGAAACATGTGGGAAGGAATCAGACTAGGCAAGGTAGGCACTGCCTAAGACATCTGTACCAGCAAGGAAAGGGGCATCATGAGGGAGATTCAAAGAGCTCACACACTCCAAGGCTGGAGAGATCAGGAGAGAGGACCTGGCTGTGGCTTGCTTTCCTTCTTCAGGCCGATGCCTGTGAAAAGTCAGCAGGCTCTGAGCTCTGCTGTTTGAAAAGCCCTTCCAGGTCCCTATTTTTCACCTCAGAGACATCTGATGTAGGAATAGGAGCATGGCCTTAGTTTCCTTCCAAGCCATCTCCATTGCAGCATGTGGAGAGGCTTAGTGCCAGGGTAGCTTCCACAACGTGCACTCATGAGTTCCAGGAAGGTATCCTTAGTGGCTTGGCCTGTCAGTGGTATGTGGTAGCGCAATGGTGTCTCTGACCAGACAACAAGTGCATTTTCCAAGCCCCCTGATATGGGTCATCACTCCCACAAGAACCGTCACCAGTCTCCATTTGTGCATACCATGGTTGGCCAGTCTGAAATCCTTGCTGGTTGGAAAAAATACATGATTCCTGTATGTGAGAGTTTGGAAGTGAAGCTAAATGGTGTGTATCTGTTAGAGAGCAAACACAGGCATTGGGATCCATCCCCAGAAATATTCCCCCATCTCTCTCTCTCTCTCTCTCTCTCTCTCTCAGACACACACACACACATACACACACACAGCCAATGAAGGTTTGTTAAGGACAGAGAAAGGGAGTAAAGAAGAAAGTGAGTCAAGACAAAACAAAACACACTGTCAGATTATCTTTCCAAAGCCCAAATCTCAGTGTGGGCAAGTTCCTTTCTCTCTAAACTCTGTGGACACATAATTGACATATGGGAAAGAATACTGCTCATAAGAACATGTCTTGCCAAATTGTCAAAACCCAACATTTTACATCAGTGACACCCAGAAGGAAAGACTGTCAACTGCCAGAGTTCCCTCCACCTCTCATTTCTCACTTGTGCCATGATATCCATGAGCTTGGTTCTCTTACAGGCCTTTAAAAGTCTTTTCTGGCTCCTACAAGGCTGTCAAGGATCCTAAAAAAAGAAAATAATGAGGCAGAGTACAATCCAGGTAGGCTGTAAGTCCCCTGGGCAGGACTCCAGGTCTGTGGCCAAGTGGCACTTACATTCCATAGGGCTCTT
Organism: Chionomys nivalis; assembly: GCF_950005125.1. Taxonomy (NCBI): domain Eukaryota; kingdom Metazoa; phylum Chordata; class Mammalia; order Rodentia; family Cricetidae; genus Chionomys; species Chionomys nivalis. The sequence goes on along the minus strand of NC_080088.1, from coordinate 126,979,638 downwards.
TGGGGAAAAAAGGGCATAGACTCAAATCTGGCTACTTCCTGCAGGCATGGGGCAGTGTGGGGAAGGGGAGAGCCAGGTGTCCATGTTTAGCAAGAGGTGTGGCTGGAAAGGCATCCCATGAAGTGTCATCCCGGAGAAGGCAGGCATCTGTTCCTTGGGGGAGAGGAGAAGGCAGGTGTCTAGGGAAAAAAAAACTTGTTATTGCTAAAGATGAGTGTGCCAGGATGAGGAACAGGTAGGCCCTTCATTGTGGCATCCTGGAAAAATGGAGGGTGGAGGGTCTTGTCTGCTGGACAGACCAAGTGTCTTGAGTAGGTGCCCGCTTAAGCCTGGAGAGATGGTACCAGCATGGGTGTCCCAAGAGCTTGGCAGCTGAGGGTGTGGTGAGGATTACCATGTGAGGTCCTGTCCATCGAGGTTCAAGAGACCTAGGAGTGTTGTAACACGAGCGGCAGGGCTGCGTCCCCGGCACCCGGCCGCCCGCATGGCTAGTTTATGCCCCAAAATAATTACACGGAAACTGTATTCTTTTAATCACTGCCTGGCCCATTAGTTCCGGCCCCTTATTGGCTAGCTCTTACATATTGATCTAACCCATTTCTGATATTCTGTGTAGCCCACGAGCTGGCTTACCAGGAAAGATCTTAACCTGCGTCTGTCTGGAGAGAGAGAATCATGGTGACCCCCGACTCGGCTTCTTTCTCCCAGCATCCTGTCTCTTTACTCCATCCACCTAAGGGCTGGCCTATAAATGGGCCAGGGCAGTTTCTTTATTATTTAACCAATGACCTTCCTCCATCATTTCCCCTTTTTCTGTTTAAACAAAAAAAGGCTTTCATTTTAACATAGTAAGATTACATATAGCAAAACAGTTATCAAGCAAGAATTACAGTTACAATATTTATATCTATTTTATCTTTTATCATAACTAAGGAAAACTATAACTATCTATCCATTCTTCAATTCCATCAAAGACTCCAGAAGGATATAATATTACCTAAGTAAACAAGAAATCCAAAACTCTAGAAATGACAGAGACATCTCACTGCCTGGACAGTCACCCAAAGTTCCTCTGTACCGTTGGGGCATCCATCTTCAGCCTTCAGGCCCATAGTGTCCAGCAGACATTTTCATCAAGCAGGAAATTCCAAAGACAGTTCCGTCACTTTTTGCTGGGTCCTGCAGAATGTCTTGCAGACTCTTTTATGAGTCAGGAACCCCGAAAAACCATCTCACCTTTAGGCAAGTTCAGCAGTCCTCTTTCTGCGGGTTCTCTGTGTCCAGTTTATGCAATAGTCCAGGCAAGAACAGTTTCTTGCCCAAGTGGCTATCAAACTCCATAAGGATCCTCTTCGATGCCCATCTTCCTCTTGAAGTAGATTGGTGCTGACAGGAGCAGATGTGTCTCATTGTCATGAAAAGCCCTAAGTTATTAAAATATTTTAAATGCCATGTTCTGTAGTCTTTGAAAGATATGAAGAATGCCTATCTAATTGAAATATATCTCTATATATCTAGAAAATCTAACTAACATGACTACAAGCTTGACTATTATTGATGATTATCCATTAACAACCTATATTTCCTATTTTACATTACATTTTTAAATGAACTACATAATCACAATACCTTAATCAAGATCAGAAATACATAAACATATAACAAAATTGACCTTAAAATCATACCAATGCAAATTATTTATATCTATATCATATCCCCCTTTAAATGTAAAAGAACATTTATAAACCATATTTGGGAACATGGGCGCAGTTTGTTCTCTCCAAACTGCTTCCTGCTGAATGGGGGCGCTGTATTCAGATCTTTCATGGTGTAACCTGTGTGTCAGGGTCATCTCAGTCGGCAGTTGAGTGAAGTAATTTTCTGAAGGTGTTCACAGCAACCTTTCAGGAGGGCGTGGTCTATCATACCATATCGGGATAGAAGCAATTAACAGGGTCTCGTCCTCTGTGAAAACAAAAGAAGACCCTCTCCAAAGCATCATATCCTTAGACCCATATTCTGAAATCATAATATCCTTATATCCATTCTGGTTTAGCTTGGCAGCCCATATAATGAAATGTCTCTCTGCACTTAGCTCCTATAAGTCAAAAATTTTAAAGAAAACACAATAATACAAAGAATCCAGACTCTCTGTGAATTTTCCATTGTTACGTGGCTTATTTTTCTTTATTTCTTTTAATCTACAACTATCTGTACTCTGTCTCTTTAAAGACTTTACCCTTTTTTTAAGACATTAACTTTATTCTTTATATATATTTTTTTCTCTCTCTCAAGCCTACGTATATTCATCCAACAGTGTCTGAATCAGTTCTATTGTGAATCTGTAATTTCTTTACTATCCAGAGCACTTTGTTTTGTGCTTTTAAATCGCTAAGTGCTTAAGAATCTAAGCTGTGACATTCCTAGGTCAAAAACAGGTACTGCCTGCTTGCCCCGCCCAGTCCAACATGGCGGAGCCGCTCGTGCCTCTGATTCTTGCACATTGCAGCAGTAGCGTGGTGGAGCTGCTTGTGCCTCTGAGCCGCAGCACAAAATGACTTCCTTTTAGGCAAACAGTGAGTCTAGTTGCCATCAAACAAATCGTAGCACTTTACTCCAAATGCTCCATTCAAAAGCTCTGTCTCCTGCAGGAGCCAGACAGAGATCGCCATGGCAGCACAGCCCAGAAAGCCGGCATTTTAAAACAGCCAGTTTTTTCCTGTTGCTGAGTCAGGACAATTTCTTTGCCGCACGCAACCCACAAACAGCAAAAAGCTGTGTTAAATTCTCTCTCTCTCTTTTTCAAGCTCTCTCAGGTTTTACGTGGAGTTCATTAGCACGTTGGGTGCCACTCTGTTGTAATAAAAGCGGCAGGGCTGCGTCCCCGGCACCCGGCCGCCCGCATGGCTAGTTTATGCCCCAAAATAATTACACGGAAACTGTATTCTTTTAATCACTGCCTGGCCCATTAGTTCCGGCCCCTTATTGGCTAGCTCTTACATATTGATCTAACCCATTTCTAATATTCTGTGTAGCCCACGAGCTGGCTTACCAGGAAAGATCTTAACCTGCGTCTGTCTGGAGAGAGAGAATCATGGTGACCCCCGACTCGGCTTCTTTCTCCCAGCATCCTGTCTCTTTACTCCACCCACCTAAGGGCTGGCCTATAAATGGGCCTAGGCAGTTTCTTTATTATTTAACCAATGACCTTCCTCCATCATATGAGTTAACTGTTTGAGGGGTACTCTGTGCCCTGGGGAGAGCAGGGCAGGTTTAGGGGCATTAGGGTCCACTGGTGTGGTGGCAGGAAGACAACTGTCAGCGTGTGAATGGAGAAGGGACCTTAAAAGGGAGAGGTAGGGTAGGTACCCCACCAGTGGAGGAGTTTGAACTGGAAGGTGATGGTTAAGGAGAAAGGGCCTGCCATAAAGCAGCCCAAAGGGGCTAAGGCCCATAGGGGAATGCCAGTTGGCCCTGAGGCGAGGGCCAAGATAACCTGAGTTCAATGGAAAGCTTGCTCAGTTGTTGTTTGATGAGTCCCATTGTCCAGGAGATGTTGAGCTCCACCACATCTGCTGTTTCCCTGGAGACTGGAAATGCTTTTATCCACCTTGTAAAAGTGTCCACAAGTATTAAGAGATAACGAAGTTTTTTCATGAGTAGGCATTTAAGTGAAATTAACCTGCCAATCTTTGCCCGGTTGGTGTCCACGCAGCGGGTGTATGTGGAGAACTCCTTGTGGGTTGGCCTGGGCACACGTCTGGCAGGAGGAATGAAGCTGTAAAATAGAATCTTGGAGATGGGCGAGGTTAAAAGGGACTCCAAGAAGTGGAACAAAGCTTTGGGGAAGTGGCTAAGGATATAATTGTCCTACAAGAATGTAGGGCAGTGGCAGAGTTTTAAGTGGGGAGGAACAGGTCCTGTCTACCCCCATAGCTGAAATTGGCGAGGGAAACTAAAGGCCCAAGTGAAAATAAAAATAATGGATTTACCCACCACTTGTAGCATGACCCTAGGCTAGGAGAGGGTTACGGGATATACCAAGTCTGGGCAGCGTCAATCCTCTGCCAGGCTGAGACATTTGAAGGCTGGCAGAGTTTCACTTGCCAATGGTGATGAGGCCAGACCTCCATGGCATGGCCTAGAGGACAAGCCCGCACAGGGGCATTGTGATTTCCAGTGTCTGGGTTGCTGGCAGATAGGGCACAACCTCAGAGCAGCTGTAGTGCAATATCGTGCCAATTGACCATTTAGACCACCTTTGATAGAGCCCTGTGGTTGGCTTCCCTTGTCCCCCTTCCTGTGACCTTAGGGCAGCTGCTAAGACCTGGGCCTGTAGATTGTTGTAGCTTTGTCTGTCGGGAAGACGCAGCTGATTCCTCTCGGGCATTAAAAACTTTAAAGGCCATATTCTCCAATTCTCATATAGAAGTTTGGGGACCATCCTCAACTTTTTTTTAACTCTTTCCTAATATCTGGTACCGACTGAGGAAACAGAATGATTAGTAGAAAAGAAACCTAGCTGCTTTTCTACCTGAGGGAGATTTGGAAGAGAAAAGGGAGCATGGGAGGGGCTAGCCCAGTGTAAAGAGGGAGTTCAGCATGGAGCAGTGAGGTGGTAGGGGAAGGGAAAGGTGGAAGTTGAACCTCCAAATTGGGAAAGCAAGGGGAAAGAATGTAGCTCCATAGGAGGGGGTTGGGAAGTTTGGGCTTGAGGGAGTGGGGGAGGGGCCAGTGCCTCTGGTAGCATGGTGCTTTGAGAGACTGGCTACTAAGGGAAGGGAGGGGTGAAAGTGCAGAGACCAAAAACCATGGGCACATATATATATATATATATATATATATATATATATATATATATACAAACATCTTTTTAAATTGAGTCTGTCTGATACAAATGAACAAAGCAGGCTCAATTTAAAAAGATTTTGGTAAGAGGCTTACAGGAGCAAAAGGGGACCTGGCTTTGAACTGTGTAAAGCAAGCTCTCTGGCAATGCAAAAATTCCCCATCAAGTTAAATCAAAACAAGCCAAATTAAGAAATACCAGGTTTAGCCAGATGGTGGTGGCGCACGCATTTAATCCCAGCACTCGAGAGGCAAAGGCAGCGGATCTCTGTGAGTTCGAGGTCCGCCTGGTCTACAAGAGCTAGGTCCAGGACAGGAACCAAAAGCTATGGAGAAACCCAGTCTCAGAAAATCCAAAAAAGAAAAAAAAGAAAAGAAAAGAAAAAAAGAGAAATATCCAGGTTTAATAGCAGATCTGCGCTCTCAGATGGCCCCAAGTGGGAACCTGGAAGCTGCAGAAATACAGCCCCTGAGAGGAAGAAAGGGAGACCAAATGTTCCTCTTTCTGGAGATCACTTAAGTACCCTGGGGATGGGGTCAGGACCTGGCCTGCTGGGATTTGGAGTCCAGACCAGGCCTTGGGGCTGGGACAGATGTGAGGGACTGGGGCCTATGCTCCCAACTTGACACTGTGTGTGCCTATTATGCTTTAAGTATTTGAATGTGGTATTGAGCCCAACACCATCCACTCATGCATTCATGGTTTTATATTTTTAAGTTGGAACCTTAAAGAATCATCCTTCAAGCTTAAATTCCAGATCCATTTATGGCACCCTCTCTGAGCTGCAGCCAGCAAGCTTGTTCTTCCATTGTCCTCTGAAGCTCTGTAATTGCTGCCATCAGTCCAGAGTAGATCAACCTGATTCCAGAGCCCAGAGGTGTCTTCTGATCACAGGAAAATGACTAGGTCAGCAACAGTACGAGGCCCTTACCTGTCACTCAAAAGTCATCTCCTCTTTGCTCAAAAACACCCCAATCCTGGCTCCAGGTTTGAGATTCCTTTGGACTTACTCTTCCCCTTTGTGGGTGCCACTGCCTCAGAATGTGACACACGTGAGGGGGCAGCACTGCCTCAGAATGTGACACATGGGAGGGGTCACTGCCTCAGAATGTGACACATGGGAGGGGTCACTGACTCAGAATGTGACACATGGGAGGGGTCAATGTCTCACAATGTGTATCTTATAATCTTAGAGTCAGAGTGAACGTGGGTGGGTTGACCAGTTTACATGTTTATTTCCATGTTTTGTCTTTTATGGATTAATGGATGTGTCTCATTTTTTTCATTATTGCTTGCTTGCTTGCTTATTGATTGATTGATCGAGCAATGACTTCTTGTGTATTTCTTTGCTTGCTTACTTACTTATCTATCTGTTCAGCCCATCTCATTTACTTACTTCTTTAAAAAATGACCCACCTAGTTATTTACTTACTTACTTACTTATTTGTTCATTTATTCCTTCACTTCCTTATCTTCTTTCATACATCTGTTTATTTATTTGCTCAGCCTGACTCATTTATTTACTTATTGAAAGTTTCAATTAAATAATAATATTTTATTCATTTATTTATTCTTTGTTTGCTTATTTGTATATTTTTATGTATATATTTACTTACTTTCTTAATTATTTTTTTACTTTTTAAAATTTACTTAATTTTTTTTTCGTTGGGAATGTACATCATTTATTTCCTTCCTTCCTTCCTTCTTTCCTTCCTTCCTTCTTTCTTTCTGTCTCCTGACTGTCCTGAAACATAACTGGCTAAGAAAATGGTGGCCTCCATCTCACTGGTGCTGGGTGAGTGTCAGCAAAGCAGCTCCTGAAATGGAATTTGACACACACACACACACACACACACACGTATATGACATGTACAGATGGGGGGGTTCCAATGTTTTCAGAGGAAGGTGCTCACTGGTAATAATAAATGTGCTGGTAAATAAGGCTGGAAATCGCTGAATATTAAATCATTAAAACTCTTCAAATAAATAGCAATTCCGTTTCTCTCTCTCTCTCTTTCTCTCTCTCTCTCTCTCTCAGACACATACACACACACACACACACACACACACCATAGACCAGCACATCTAGACTGACTGCAACAAACAAAAGAAGAAGAAACATGGAAAGAAGACACCCCTGCTGGACAGGATCTGATCTGATCTGAGAATAAATTCATCGAATGGCTGCGAACAGCATTTCATTGAGAAGAGATTCCACATTTTATGCTGTATAGTAAGTTAGTTAGTTAGTTAGATAAAGAGGAGCCTGTGAACTGGGTTGGGGTGTGGCTTCTCAGATCAGGTCAGGTCAGGGGGGGGCTGAGGAGTGTACCATTGGCCTTGACAATAGGCACCAGTCAGGTGTTAGTGTCAGGGCCTGAGAGTTCCTCAAAGGGAATGAATGGAGACACTTGCTTGTCTAAAAACTGCCTGAGCTTGGGGAAAGAACTTATGTATAGCCACACTGGCTTGTTTCTTAGGTCCATTTGATATTGAGGGATATTAATGGCCAGTGGATGTCAACTCTGGTTATTTTTATTTATTTTTTTTGGTGGTAGTGTTTGTGTGTTTCCCTTCTTTGAGTTGTGGTGGTGGAGAGTTGTCAGATGTCTGTGTTATTATGGGAGTTGTTGGCTTGTGCTTTGCCTTCTAGTACTTTGTGTAAGGCTGGGTTTGTGGCTACCTATTGTTTAAATCTGTTTTTGTCCTGGAATATCTTTTTTCTCCATTGATGTTGAATGCAAGCTTTGCTGGGAATAGTACTCTGGGCTTGCCTCCATGGTCTTTTAGTGTCTGCAAGCACATCTATCCAAGACATTCTGGCTTTCATGTTTTCCGTTGAGAAGTCAGGTGTAATTCAACTGCCTACGGACACCTGATCTTTGATGAGGAAACCAGAAATACATGGAAGATCATTTTTCTCCCTTATAAGAGATCATGTCAGCACAAAGAAGCCACCCTATTGCTGAGATACACCACCTCCCAAAATAAATTTGGTGGAAAGGAATTCCCACACAGACCTCAACCTAAAACCAGATATCTTGAACCTAACAGAAGAAAAAGAAGGGAAGATTCCTGAAATCAATGACATAGGAAAAGACTTTCTGAGCAGAACACTATTAACACAGACACTAATTTCAACAATTAATAAATGGGATCTCATAAAACTGAAAACCTTCTACATGGCAAAAGATCCCAGCATACAGACAAGTGGCAGCTTACAGAATGGTAAAATATTTTTTATCAACTACACACCTAATAGAGGGCTAATATCCAAAATTATATAAAAAAACTCAAACAAAATGTATAAAGAACTCAAAAGGCTAGATATCAAGAAAACAAATGACTCAATTAAAACTGGGGTATAGATCTAATCAGAGAATTCTCAATAGGGAATCTTAAGTGGCTGAGAAAGACTTAAATGTTCAACATTCTCAGTCATTAGTGAAATGCAAACCAAGTCTGCTTTGAGAGTCCATTTTACACCTGTCAGAATCCCTAGGATCAATAATACGAGTGACAGTTCCTGCTGGCAAGGACGTAGAATAAGGGGGACACTCATCCACTGCTGGTAGGAGTGCAGACTCATACAGTCACTATGGAAATGAGTGTGGATTTACCTTAGACAGATGGGAACTGATCTACCTCGTGATCCAGCTCTATCACTCTTGGGCATTTACCCAAAGGAAACTTCATCCTACCACAGAGACGCTTACTCAACCATGTCCATTGCTGCTCTATTAATAATGCCCAGAAATTGGATAACATATTCAAGACATGAATATGAATGGATAATAAAAATTGGAACCTTTACACAAATGAATATTACTCAGCCATTAAAAAGAATTAAATTCACAATAAATGGGTAGAACTAGGGGGAGAAATCACCCTGAGTGAGGTACCCAGACACAGAAAGCCAAATGTGGCATGTATTAGCTTACATGTGGATATACAGAATCACAGAGATTAAGCATAGAGTAACAGACTAAGGAGGAGAGAAGCATCTCATCAGGAAAGAAGAAATAGAATAGAAAGGTACAGGCTGGTGAGGGGAGGTGCAAGGAGAGAAATAGAGGGACGAGGGAGTGTATACAGGGAGAAACAGCTAAAACTAAGGCCACGGAAGTAGTGTGCAGTGGCATGGGTATTGATACAGTCGATGCTTCCTGAAATAAATGCATATGTGAAGGCAATCTAACAGAGAAATCAAATAACAGGGTGATGAGACTGTGTCTGAGAGCTTTCTCCTCCTGTCTTGCATTCCAGTCTTTAGGTTGGGATTAAAGATGTGCACCACTGGGATTAAAGGCGTGCACCGCCAGGTTTCTATGGCAAACTAGTGTGGCTACTGAGATTAAAGGTGTGTGCTACCACTTACTCTCTGATCTTCAGCTAAACTTTCTTTATTAAAATACAAATGAAATATCACTACACGTAAGTATCACGAAACATTGTAAAGGAGGGGACACATAGATTATAAGAGCCAGAGCATCATGGAGTTTGCTGTGACATTGTATCTCCTAGGAATGTCAGAATCTACACCAATAAAATCTTATTAACATGGCTGCTTAAGTATGAGCTGAATAAGGACAAGAGGCAATCTATAAGGGACAAGGGGCCAACCAGCCCCACACAAAGAACTATAGGGAACTCACAAATGCCGGGAGTGGAGAAACAGTTTTAGTCCTACTGTGGGAAGAGTACACGAAATGCTTATCCAATACCAAATGGTGAGCCCTGAATCATACATACAAATAACATTATACTAAATTAAAGTATGTGTGTGTTATAGTTTCTTAGGTACCTAACAGTATGAATCCTTGTGATTTTTTTCACATATCCATACTATTATTTTGCTCTCCTTTCTCCCTGTGTATTTATCTCCCTTCAACCTAATTATAACCCTAACAGCATACAGACAAGTAACATACAGATTGGGCAGGTTACCTTCACATATGCATGTAACAAAATTAATGAAAAATCCATGAATATGAAAGGGAACAAGGAGGCATATAAGAGCGGGTTTGAAGAAAAAAAGTAAAAGGAGAAATGATGTTTCATTGTTACAAAATATTTGTATAACTATGTAAAGACGTGTTGCATTTGTTGAATTATATGTAAAAATGTGTTGCTGTTTTACCTTGTCTGCCTAAGGCACCTGATTAGTCTAACAAAAAGCTAAATGGCCAATAGCAAGAAAGAGGTATAGGCAGGACTTGCAGGCAGGGAAACTGAGTAGCAGGAGGAATTTAGGATTAGAAAGGAAGAAAGAAAAAGAGATACCAGGGAGAAACCAGTGGCCAATCAGACACACATGGAGGAAGCAGGAAACCAAGACATACAGAATAAAAGAAAGGTAAAAAGCCCCAAGGAAAAATGTAGATGAATAGAAACAGGTTAAATTAAGTTCAAAAAGCTAGCAGGACGAGCCTAAGCTAAGACTAAGCACTTATAATTAATAAGAAGCATTCATAATAAATTATTTGGGAGTTTCTTGGTGGCCCAAAGGGAAATTCCAACTACACATAATACAATAAATAAAATAAAGAAGTAGTTGTTTTTAAAGAATTAACATAAAAGGTAAAAAAGGGACACAGCCAAGACTGTTAAATAGACAAGCTTGTCTCAGAAAAAAAAAGAAGATAAAAAGAGATGTAACATATCCCTATTACCTGCTCTGAAGAATTTTTCACAGATACTGCCACGGCATAACCACATGGGAATAAGGTGGCCTGCATTAATTAAAAGAGTTTCTAATAGTAAAGTATATTACAGTTGCTTATGACTTAAAATGTCATTATAAAATATCTAGCAAATTAAATTCAACTTGATTACATTATCATTTCTTCCCACTATATTCCTTAGGATGAATTTTAATTTATTAACGCCATGTATCACTAAGCTAAAATCCTGATACAATTATCTCACTTGATCCTGAGTGGCATTCAGAAGTAGACATAGAAAGCAAGCTTGTCAGGTTTTTGTGTGTCTATGACTACCAGCCTGATGACTGTAGACTTCAACTTTTTAAACTTTGTACAAAAAAAATGTTTCAATGAGTTCTTTGATGAGGAATGATTTTAGAAGGACTAGTATGTGAAAACTTGCTTTATTTAAGCACCCGTAGAACATTAATCCTTTCTCACTTCAGTCTTCTATAAAAAGAATCCAGGAGTAGTTAATGCATAAGCAATAGCTATTACAATAGTCTTACTAATTGACCTTCTAATGACAAAATATGGGAGGTCTTGTTCAAACAGAGATAATACTTCCAATTCAAATGTCTTAGCTAAAGTGATTTTGTATTTCTTCTGTAGACTCTTCTCAAACTCACAGAGATCCCCCTGCCTCTGCCTCTTGAGTACTGGGAGTAAAGGAATGTACCACCACTGACCAGCAAATTTTGTACTTCTTAAGGCATCTTGAAAATAAGATGAGTGTTGAAATGAATTTTGAGAACTTAGGTCCTGATAAAACTGTACAAGAATACTTTTTATTTGCCTTTATTTTTTTAAAAAAGATCTTTATTATTTTTATTTTATGTATAAAGTGTTTTGCCTACATGTATGTCTGTATACCACACGTGTGTCTGGTGCCCACCAAGGCCAGAAGAGGGCATCAGACCTCCTGAAATTAGAGTTACAGTTATGGGTCCTGGGGATTTAACCCATTTCTTTGGAAGAGCAGGCAGTGCTCTTACCCATGGAGCCATTTCACCAGGCCCAGGGATATTTTACAAAACAAAACAACAATAAAAGGTACTATGGAAAACAACTGGGCACTGCTGCAAAAGTACTTGATTGTCTCAAATACAGATGAGGAGACACACTGATGGCTAGGAAAGACTGAAACTCAAAAGGGCTGCTAGGGACAAAACTACAATTCTAGCCAGAGGCACAACAGCTGCAAGATTTAGAAATCTAAGCTTTTGCCCTAGGACTTCCCACCACTGTCTGGGAACTGGCATAGCCTTCTTGCTTAAGAGTACTCGCAAGAGGCTTTCTGACGTCACGCAGGCGGAGACTTTAAAATCCAAATGGCTCTTGGTTGGCATTGGTGGGTGTCTTCCTAAGCAGTTGTGCATTTTACTGGAAGTGGGCGCTGGGGGTCAAGAACCAGAGAGAAAGGTAACTGCTGGCATGGGGTTAACTCTGTTCCTGCTAAGAAACTCTGTGGCATCAGAGACCTGGGGCGGTATCTGCCAGGTTCTGGGTTCAGGGATCAGTAAGTTTGTGTGGGCAGCGCCTGGAGAGGGAAAAGAGGATGCTGATTGCTGACCAAGGTGTTCCGCAGGGAGGGGGAGAAGGGGAGGACTGCCTGGGAGGGACAGGTTAAAACACTGCGTGGCTGTGGTAATGCAGCATCTGAAAAGCCATGTAAGAAGAAAAAGTCTGGGAAACTGAAGGCTTGAGAATAAGACCTAAGTGGAATGTAAGCAGTCGAACAAGGAGTGATGTGACTCAGTGCACAGCCTATTGTGCTAAAGTCCCCAGCTCAAACAAACAATAGAGTGGGTGTTAATATTTGGTGTTAGTATTTGGGAATCTGCATTGTCCTGCCTGTCTTTAGGGTCCTCACAGGAAACCTCCTCACCTGTAGCCACTAACAGCACTTCACCTGTAGCTACTTCTGGGCACATTTGCTATGGTTCCTTGTAACAGGTGGACCTACCCCTAACCTCCCCCTTCTCCTGTCTCTACCTCCCTCTCTCTCCTGCACTCTTTACCCCATGGGACTGGTCTGCTCCCCTCTCTGCCTCCTCTGTCCCTTCTCTCTCATCTTCCAATAAGCCTCCTATATAAGCCTTATCGCATAGCGTGACTTCTCTTCACTACATATATATATATATAATTTTATCAACAGTGAGTTCTGTCTTATCCTAGAAAGAAGCCAGGGCAGGACCAGAAAAAGCTGAGTGGCTAGCGTCTAGTGCTGCAGAGACGAAGACAGGGTCTGACATAGGTATGCTTATGATACTAAAATATTTTGAGAATGGAAGCAGCCTCTACATTATGTTATGGAACGGATTGCTTGTCTTTACTGAAAGGGAGATTAGAACCAGAAAGACAATAGTGGGTATTAAACTATGGGGTTAAACATAAAGCAAGAAAAGTAGATATTAGGAAAAGAGAATGAATCCTGATTTTGAAGCCAAAGGAAACATTTTGAGGAGAGTTAAGGAGCCTGAGATTTCTTGTCAAGCAGTCTGTGAGTTACCATTGAAATAGACATAAGAGATACCAGTGATGTATTCGGGATAACACATTGAAATTTTGCGATCATGGATTGCCGTGTGATGCAGGAATCATATATGTTCATTTTTGCATTGTCTTGCTCGAGTGTATTGAATACTTGAAGTTGCATAGGTGTTATCTTTAGTGAGGACTTAAGTATACATGACAAACAAATACAGCACACAGGGAAAATACTATCGTAAAGGAATAAACTTAGTTACTCTTCTACTTCAGAATAAAAGTGACAATTATTGCTTAATGATCCACTTGCATCTGGAACATTTTTCTGATATTGAAATCATGAATTAGGTTCTGAGCATGAAGCGCAGTTCCATTTCCACCGGTGGTGCTGGCTGCCTCTCCACACAGGAATTAAGATCTCAGGACCTCGACGAACCAGACCTTTATACCCGTCAAGCGTAAGTGCCTCCAACTATGGATCTCAGCTGCATGCTGCCATGTTCTGTACCTAGTTCTCAGAAACTGTAGAATCAGATGGTGAAAGTGGGTCTTCTCTAGTTCCACACTTGAGTCGCTCACTCTCCAAAGGTTAGTAATTCCTTCAGAGAGCTTTGGTTTTACTGTCTAAGTCTGGCAGTATCAATTTTATTAGCAATTAAACTAAGAAAATGTCAATATAAACTCAATTTAAAATAACAATCTTATTATAAGGTTTCAAAACTAAAATGGTTTTATTTATTTATTTGCTTCTTTGTTTGTTTTGGTTTGTTTTGGAGACAAGATTTCTCGATGCAGCCCTAGTTTTCCTGGCATTCACTCTGTAGACCAGGTTAGCATCGAACTTTGGGATATACCTTTCTCTGCTTCCAAAGTGCTCAGATTAAAGGTGCGTGCCACCACCACCTACAATGCTTTTAATTTAAAAAAAAAATCTGGGTAAGCAAGATGACTCAGCAGGTAAAGGCACTTATCAACAAACCCAAACACCTGCTTTCAATCCCCAGACCCACATGGTAGAAGAGAACCTGCTGCATCAGCAGCTACTGACCACCAGCAGCTCGCTCTCTTTCTGTCTCTCTCTCTCTCTCTCTCTCTCTCTCTCTCTCTCTCTCACACACACACACACACACACACAATAATAAATGTAATAAAGTTAAAATATTTCCAATGCAAAACAATTTCATTGGGCAGCAAAACATGGTCTCCCCTTTTAACGTCAGATCCCTTTAATATCTGACTAATGAAAGACAGTTAGCATCTATTCTGCTGCTGCATTCAGACTGTCCTAGCAGCCAGTCTCTAGGTAGCAATGTATGCATGAAAGGATGAGCATGAGAAGAACAAACAACATCTTAGTTTTGATGTAGTGATACCTAGATATACATACCTTGGAGAACATGTCTAGTCTAGATCAGCAGTTGTCTGGATTGGAGGTGGGGAAGTTTGATACAGATTGACAGGAAACAGTCTGTTATTTGTATGACCTGGGGTATGACCTCACCTTTTTGTACTTTGAATCCCTTGTGTATAAGATTGGGGATAGGTTGAGCGGTGGTGCACGTATTTAATTAAACGGAGGCTGTCTAATCTCTGGGTTTGAGGCCAGCCTGGTCTACAGACAAATTCCAAGACAACCAGAGCTACACAGAAAAACCTGTCTTCCAAAAAAAGAAAGAAAAAGAGTGGAGATACTGGGAGATTGCTCAGTGGTTTAGAGTCGTTCCTATTCTACCACAGGACCCAAATTCAGTTCCCAGTACCCACATTGGGCAGGTCACAACCGCCTGTGACTCCAGCTCAAGGAGATCTGGTGCCCCTTTTGTGACCTCCATAGGCACTCTCGTGCATGTGTGGTTATGCCTATACAAACAAAATATACATAGAATATAAAATAGAACTTTTCACTTTTTTAATGGAGATAATGGCAGACTCTCCTTTACAAGTTGTTCTGAATATTTATTGAGTGTTTATATAGGTCAACTGCTCTTAAGTTCTTCATGCATATTAACTCTTGATACTCGGTGACAACTTTCCCTTAAGGCACAATGACAAACAAGGGAGTACAAAAAAGGGAGCAGTTATAGGGGCATAAGTAGAGACGAAAGTGTTTAGGTTATTGAACAGGCCTTTAGACTACTTGGTACAGAAGATCTATGGGCCTGAAACACACCCTAAGGATAATATATGTGTTGATAATGTCATGCACAAGGAAATTTGGTTTGTTATTTGTGGTGCTGAGGATTGAGCAGAAGCTGAACAAAACACTGAGATATATCCCTGTCACAGAAGTACATTTCATTCCCCCCATATTTTATACCTAAAACTGCTGTAACTTCATGGTATGCTCTCCTGCTTTTAGGAATGCATTGTCTTTAGTTATTTAAAGCTTAAAGACTAATGTTTGATGCTGTTCTTACGATGTGTGTGTGTGTGTGTGTGTGTGTGTGTGTGTGTGTGATGGATAGCCTTGAAATAATGCAGACTTGAACAGAGGAGGAAATGTTTTTGATTGCCTTCTTAATATGCAACTTGGTATGTTTTCAAGTTCTAAAAAAATAAAGGATACAAGACCTATCCATGATAAAGTATTTATTCAGAAAAATATCCAACATCTATATAAGGTATTAAATTGTCTGATTTGAGTGATTTTGCAGTGTGGTTTAAATTCTGGTTTGTCTGAGACAGGGTTTCTCTGTCTAGCTCTGGCTGTCAGTGGAACTCACTCTGTAGACCAGGCTGGCCTTGAACTCACAGACATCTGCCCGCCTCTGGCTCAGGAGTGCTGGGATTTGCTGGGATTAAAGGTGTGAGCCACTAGCACCCAGTTTTATTGTTTTTTTAAAAGCAATGTATAAGTAAAACCCACAGTTTTACAAAAATAGCTATTCAAGTAATCCACACAAAGTTGTTTTCACCGTTAACAATTTCTTTGGCATTTGACATGGGCTACAAACATGGCCCTGTGGTAAAGTACTTTCTTAGCATGTGGCTTCAGACCTGGGCTCAATTCCCAGTACCACCAAAAAGAACAAAACAAAACAAAACAACTACTTTTTACTAGGAAGACCCTTTTCCCTTCCTCAATAAAAGAGAGGTCAGGAGTGTGCCTTGTATCATCAATTCCAGCACTTTCTTATCAGACACTGGGGGGATTGCAAGTTCCAGGTCAGGCAGGGTCACATAGTAAGACCCTATCTAAAATACATAACAGCCAGGAAATCTTAAAATGAAAAATGGTCTATGTTTAGTAATAGTGCAAGTTAGTTTGAGTCATGAAAAATTTAAACAAAAATCAGTCTATAAGAAAATGTTGATGAGGGTCTGAAGAGGTGGCTCAGCATCTAAGAACACTGCTTACTCTTCCAGAGGTGCTGAGTTCAGTTCCCAGTAACCACATACTGGCTCACAACTGTCTATAGTGTGATCCCATGTCCTCGTCTGACATAAAGTTGGACGTGCAGGTAGAGTACTCATATAAATAAAAATAAGTTTTTAAAGAGAAAAAGGAAGGAAGAAAGGAAGGAAGGAAGGAAGGAAGGAAGGAAGGAAGGAAGGAAGGAAGGAAGGAAGGAAGGAAGGAAGGAAGGAAAAGAAATGAAGGAAGAAAAAGTTGATGAAGCCCGGTGGTGGTAGTGGTGGGAGCACATGCCTTTAATCCCAGCACTCAGGAGCCAGAGGCAGGAAGAGCTCTATGCGTTAGAGGCCAGCCTGGGCTACAGAGTGAGCTCCAAGACAGCCAAGCCTACACAAAGAAACCCTGTCCCATAAAACCAAAAGAGTTGATGATCTAAATATTTGTGCAGTAGGACATACCTATAATCCCAGATTTGGAAAGCAGGAGAATCCATTGTTCTGGGCTATGTAAACTCATGACTCAAAAAAAAAGAAGAATAAAAGAAAAGAAAAACTATATTTATGTAGCACTGGAGGGTTTTTTCTGTGATTAAGAAAACTGTTTGCTCTTGCAGAGGACCTGAATTCAATTTCTGGCACTCACACAGAAACTCAAACCATCTGTAACTGCAGTTCTTCTCATCTAGGAGCACACAACACACATGCTTACATGCAGTGAAGATGTTTATATGCATAAATATACATGTACATAATAATTGACAGAGGCTGAAGAGGTAGCTCAGCAGTTAAGAGCACTTGTTCTTCCAAAGGGCCTGTGTTCATTGCCAGCACCTGCTTGGTCAATCACAACCCTCAGTAACTCCAGTCCCCTGGATCTGATGCCCTCTTCTGGCCTACTTGAACATTGTGTGCACATGATGTACAAAGTTTACAAAACACCTAGACACATAATTTATTTTAAAAATAATTGAGCAAGACATGGTGGTGCATGCCAGTAATCCCAGCACTCTGGAAGCTGAGAGGAGAATCTTGAGTTCAAGGTTAGCCTGAGCTACATAACAAGTCCAAGGTTACCCTGGTATGTATAGCAAAAACCTTTCTAAATTTTAGAAAATAGATATTAAGAGGGATTACAGCATAAACAATAAAATATCAAAATGGAAAAGTCAAAATAACCAGAAAAAAATCAAATATTAACTCTCACAAAATGATTTATTAACAAATTATTTTACAGATGAATGCTTTCAAATAATTAAAGGTCAGATGGCTTTTAAACATGAGAGTTGTCATAGAACATAAACACAATTATCAAGAGGCTACTATATGCGTGTACAACAACTTATAGGCATCATAATAAAATCAAACCAATCACCGACAGACATAATATACAAAGCTCAATAATTGCTATCAAAATGTATTTGGCAAATAGGCAATTATTATTTAAGATAAGGTCTTGCTCAGATTAGGTGAGTCTCTAGCCAGAATCTTTGGGCCTTCCTTAGTCCTCTAAATGCTGGAATTAGATGCATGCATGGCAACAACTGGCTCAGCAAATGCTTTACGCATGACCATATGCCTGGTACTGTAATAGATGTCTGAACTAATATAGCACAACACCTGCCCCATGGACTCCATTTCAAGTGGGACGATGGCTACAGGAACAAGTATTTCCCATTACAAGATTATTAAGTTAGCTACAAAGTAGTAGATTTCATAATGGCATTTTTACACATGTTTTCTTCTTCCACACCCTGCCCTCTGGCCTTTGCCTTGCCCTCCCCTCTGTCCCATTCTTGCTGTTTTTCCATTGCCCACAACAACCTAATTTCTGCTCTCCCAGTACAATATTGCATTATCTTCTGTCAGTGTTCCTGTACCCTAATCCTTCAGGTCTCTTTTTCCCTCTCACAGTTCTCTAGTTTCATGAGTCATCCAAACATGGACACCGACCCACTCACACATAGAAACTTCAATCAAGGCTACACACATGAGAGAAAACATAGTGCTTATCTGAATGCAGTTTATTTCAGCTAACATTCTGAATTGAAATTTCACCCATTTTCCTACAAATGTCATTTTTTTACTTTTATATCTCTGTGTGTGTGTGTGTGTGTGACCACAGAGATGAGAGATGTCAGACCCTCCTGGGGCTTGTATTACAGGTGGTTGTGAACTGCCTGGTTTGAGTGTTGGGAATCAAATGCTGGTCCTCTGGAAGAACAAGAAGTGCTCTTTATCACTGAGGCATATAGGCAGATCATGTGATAGTTTTGGTTGTCGTCCTCAAAGATTTGTTTATCTTTTATTTTTATGTGTGTGAATATTTTTCCTGCAATATATGTGTACATCCATGGTGACTGTGGAGGCCAGAAAGGGATTCCCTGGAACTGGAGTTATAGATGGTTCTGAGCCACCAAGTGGGTGCTGGGAACCAAACCCATTTCCTCTGTAAGAGCAGCCAGTGCTTTTCCCTGAGACATCTGTCCCACCACTTTCTCATTTTTGACAAACCTACTTACTGATTTCCTCAGTAGCTGCAATTTATGCTCACTAGCAGTGAGTAAAGTTTCCTCTTTCCTCAAATTCCTGCTAGCATCTGTTGTTCTGTTTTCTTGATGAAAGTCATTCTGAGCTAGTAAGGTGACAGTATAAATCATTTTAATTTCACCTTTCCCTGATGGCTTCACCTTTCCCTGTCCATTGGTGAGAGAGGAGTATTAAAGTCTCCTACTATTAATGTGTGCGGTTTGATGGCTGCCTTGAGTTTTAACAATGTTTCTTTTACGTACGTGGGTGCTTTTATATTAGGGGCATAGATATTCAGGATTGAGATTTCATCCTGATGAATTGTTCCTGTTATGAGTAGAAAATGTCCCTCTCCATCTCTCCTGATTGATTTAAGTTTGAAGTCAACTTTGTTAGAAATTAGTATGGCCACACCTGCTTGTTTCCTAGGTCCATTTACTTGATAAGCCTTATCCCAGGCCTTTACTCTGAGTAGGTGCCTGTCTTTGTGGTTGAGGGGTGTTTCTTGTAAACAGCAGAATGTTGGATCCTGTTTTCGTATCCAATCTCTTAGTCTGTGCCTTTTTATAGGTGAGTTGAGTCCATTGACATTAAGTGATATTAATGACCAGTGGTTGTTAACTCCGGTCATTTTTTTAGTAGTAGATTTTGTGTGTTTCCCTTCTTTGAGATGTGCTGGTAAAGGGTCTCTAGATGTCTGAGTTACTATGGTCATTGTTGGACTCCTTGATTAGTGATTTTCCTTCTATTACTTTCTGTAAGGCTGGATTTGTGGCTACGTATTGTTTAAATTTGTTTTTATCCTGGAAAATTTGTTTTCTCCATTTATAGTGAATGAAAGCTTGGCTGGGTATCGTAGTCTGAGCTTGCATCCATGGTCTCTTCATTTCTGCAGTACATCTATCCTGGACCTTCTGGCTTTCTTGGTTTCCATAGAGAAGTCAGGTGTATGTCTGATAGGTTTACCTTTATAAGTAACTTGGCCTTTTTCCTTTGCTGCTCTTAGTATTCTTTCTTTATTCTGTATGCTTTGTGTTTTGATTATTATATGGCGAGAGGATGTTTTTTTTTGATCCAGCCTATTCGGTGTTCTGTATGCTTCTTGAACCTTCATAGGTATATCATTCTTTAGGTTGGGAAAGTTTTCTTCTATAATTTTATTAAATATAATTTCTGGACCATTGAGCTGTGCTTCTTCTCCTTCTTCTATTCCTATTATTCTTAGGTTTGGTCTTTTTATTGTGTCCCATATTTCCTGAATGTTTTGTGATGAGAATTTGTTGGCCTTGCTGTTTTCTTTGATCAGCGTGTTTATTTTCTCTATGGTATCTTCAGAATCTGAGATTCTTTCTTCTATCTCTTGTATTCTGTTGGTTATGCTTGCTTCTTTAGTCTCTATTCGTTTACCTAGATTTTCCCTGTCCAGCTGGCCTTCTGTTTGTGTTTTCTTCTTTGCCTCCATTTCAGTTTTTAAGTCTTGAACTGTTTCCATTATCTGTTTGATTGTTTTTCCTTGGTTTCCTAGGGTATCATTCACTGATTTACTCAATTCTTCAAACTTTCTGTTATACTTCTCATCCATTTCTATAAGGGCATTTTTTACATGCTGTTTAAAGGCGTCAATCACTTTCATAAAGTCAATTTTATCTACTTCTTCATGATTAAGGTGTTCATGTCCTCGTGTTGGGAGGTCGCTGGGTTCTGGTGGTTTCATATACTTTTTCAGATTGTTGGGTGAATTCTTCCATTGGCGCCTGCCCATCTCTTTCTCCAAATGCTCCCCTATGGATCTTCTTTTACCAGATCAGGTCTCCTTGCCTACTGATGTACCTTCCCAGTGATGGCACCCTGCAGTGATAGCTCTCCTGGTGCTCCAGTGATGTCTCTCCTGGTACCAATATCAGATCTCCGTGCCCAAAGACGGCTCTCCTGGTACCCATATTAGCTCTCCCACTGATGGCTCCTCTGGTGCCAAGATCAGATCTCCATGCAGGTTGGGTAGTTCGTAAACAAAGCTCCTACCTTGCTTGGTGCAGGCAGGCCAGTGAACCAAAGGAAGTCTCGCCTGCCTACTTGCCCTGAGGATTTGCCCCCAGCGCCAGACAGACTGAGCTGGATGGTGTTATGTGCCCAAAGAGGAAAGGGGGCAGAAGGAAGAAGGGTTCTGGATGCAAGCTGGGTGGGACAAGAAGAGAGAGGCAGTATGCAGGGTGTAGAGCCCCTGCAGGGAGCCCAGGGAGTATAGGGTGGGGGATGAGGAACTTCAGAGTTCCCTGTCCAGGGCTGCTTCCGGTGCCGCCGGTCAGGTCACAAACTCACCCTGCTGCTGTCTCTCCTGGTGCCTAGATCAGATCTCCTTGCAGGTTGGGCAGTTTGTAAACAAAGGCCTTACCTTGCTTGGTGCGGGCAGGCTGGAGAAACAAAGGAAGTCTCGCCTGCCTACTTGCCCTGAGGATTTGCCCCCAGTGCCAGACAGACTGAGCTGGATGGTGTTATGTGCCCAAAGAGGAAAGGGGGCAGAAGGAAGAAGGGTTCTGGATGCAAGCTGGGTGGGACAAGAAGAGAGAGGCAGTATGCAGGGTGTAGATCCCCTGCAGGGAGCCCAGGGAGTATAGGGTGGGGGATGAGGAACTTCAGAGTTCCCTGTCCAGGGCTGCTTCCCCCACTGCAGGTCTGGTCACAAACTCACCCTGCTGCTGTCTCTCCTGGTGCCTAGATCAGATCTCCATGCAGGTTGGGTAGTTTGTAAACAAAGGCCTTACCTTGCTTGGTGCGGGCAGGCTGGAGAAACAAAGGAAGTCTTACCTGCCTACTTGCCCTGAGGATTTGCCCCCAGCGCCAGACAGATTGAGCTGGATGGTGTTATGTGCCCAAAGAGGAAAGGGGGCAGAAGGAAGAAGGGTTCTGGATGCAAGCTGGGTGGGACAAGAAGAGAGAGGCAGTATGCAGGGTGTAGAGCCCCTGCGGGGAGCCCAGGGAGTATAGGGTGGGGGATGAGGAACTTCAGAGTTCCCTGTCCAAGGCAAGGATTACCTTTATAACAAGACCATGCCTTCAAGCTCCCATTTTTTTGGAATAGATTCATTCATAGGGCTCTCACCTGCCTGAAGTCTCATGTCTTTGTATCATTAGTATCTGACTCTGGGGACAAAGTTACCAACATGAATTCTGCAGAATAAACATTCAAATTGTCCTAGTCCATTATAACAGAAGTTTAGGTGATAGAATGTAAAGCACAAACCATGAGGAACATAATGTACAGCCTGGTATGGCCTTTAATCCCAGAATTCCAAAGGCCAAGGCAAATAGATCCTCTGAATTCAATGCTACCCTGATCTACATGATCAATACCAGGCCAGCCAAAGCTACTCAGTCCTGGTCTCAAAAAAACATAAAGTGCAGCCTGGGTACCATTGTTTATAGTTGCAAAACCATAGCAGTAAGGTCTGATGAAAACGATGAGATTGTCTTATTTTGATTTCCTGATACTTGAATAAAAAACAGAATAAAACTAATGAAGGGGGCTGGAGAGATGGCTAAGAGCACTGTCTGCTCTTCCAGAGGACCCCAGTTCAATTACCAGCAACTACATGGTGGCTCACAACCAGCACATTGTATGCATAGGAGATAAATAAATCTTTCAAAAAAAAAAGACACTAACAGAGGGAAGAGTTTATTACATTAATCATCAAGGGAATTAAGGGCAGAAACTCAAGCAGGAGCAGAGGTGGGAACTATGAAGCCAAGCTGTTTACTGACTCGTTCTCCATAGTTTACTCAGCTTGCTTTCTACTACAGTCCAGTATTACCTACTTGGGTGGCACTGCCCACAGAGGACTAGCCCTCTCCCATCAGTCATGAGTTAAAGGAGTGCTTCATAGATATGCCCATGGGCCAGCCTAATGGAGACTTTTCCTTTATTGAGGTTCCATCTTTCCAGATGACTCTAGTTTGTATCTGGTTGACAAAGCTAACCAGCAGAGAGATGAAGTTTAAAAGTATTATAAAGAAAGACAAGCACAGATCAGATGTGGTGCTGCACATGTGTGATCCCAACACTTCAGGAAACTGAGGAAGGAAAGCTGTTTGTTTGGAGACACAGGGACGAAAGGAGATTTAGTGACAGATAATGACTAATGTACTTATAGAAGTACATTGAATGTAGGAAAATGAAAAGGTTTTTGAGGAGAATCCTATACTCAGCTGTTAAACACTGTGCAAAGTAATTTGTGTAATGTGAACGAATACACAAAAATCAATGATGAATAAGATCTTCAGAGTAGACTCAAATATCTTCAAACAGGTATGCATGCAGTGTAGCTTTAAAATACACTTTTACTGTAGCCTTTATGCTTGCTAACACGGTTGCTCGTTATCTTCCTGTTTCTCATAGGTATCTCTTTGCACTATCCAAGAGCTCCCTCTATGCAGTGGAAGCCCCTCATACCTGGCCTAACATCCTGGCAGCCTTGGTATGGCTGATAGACTGCATCAAGGTATTTGATTGATAGTTTAAATCTTACCTTTAAACGTTTAGTTTTTGTTTTGTTTTGTTTTTCCTCACAATGAATTTCTATTCTCTCCCTATCTGACTTTTGCAACTTGTCTCCAAACCTGCTTCTGCTTTCAAAGCACGTCTGATTTGAAGTTCTTCAAACTGTTAGTGTAAGAACGGTGAGCAGGGAGAAGCTCTGCTTGACAAATTGTTTTCCTGGGGTGTTAGAGTTTAGACAAAAATGAACCCATCGTTTTTCTTTGAGAAATTCATCTTGTCATTTTTTAAAAATAGAATCAGTGTTAATCACAAAAAATAGGGAAATATAGAATGAATATTTTCCCAACTTACAGATAACTTTTAAGTCATTTTCTTTGGATATAGCTTTCTTTCTTTCTTTCTTTCTTTCTTTCTTTCCTTCCTTCTTTCTTTCTTTGGTATTAGGTGTTGAACCATGGGTCGCTCTACCATTGAGGTGCACTTCAGCCCTGGATATTGGTTTCAAAGTCCTGTTTACTCTAAAACTGTGTACAGTCATGTTTTACTTGCTGATGTTCTGTCACTGATGGATGGCATGGTGGTCCCATAAGATTATTACAGATATGAACTAATTTCTGTCACTTAGTGATGGAGCCATTGCAAAATTGCTCATCTCTGGTGATGCTGATATAAACCTGTGCTGCAGCCATATAAGAGTATAACACATAAGTTAATGTTGCCCTGACATGTTTACCCTACTTATTTTATAGAGTGTATGACATTTTTTTAAACAAATGTTTTTTTTTTATTGTAAAACAGTGCCATGTAAATCTGTAGCAGCCTCTTTTTTCTACATATTAACAAGTTTTCCTCCAAGGAAACTTATAGCAATTAAAAATACTCAGCCTCCAGATGTGATAGCACACTTTTTTGAGTCCTAGCACTTGGGGCAGAGGCAGGCAGATCTCTGAGTACAGGGACAGCCTGGTCTATGCAGAGACAGCCCTTCTCTACACAGCCATGGGTGAGCATTGTGTGCCTATGGAGAGGCATTACTGTTTCAGACTCTACCTATGTGGAAACTTTAAAGCTGTTTGTTTTCTCAGTTTTATATCCCGCTACGTGATTTTGCTATTAATTTGAAACTTTTCTTTTTTGGTTGGTTGGTTGGTTTTTTCTGTGAGTGAATCTCACCAAGTTGCCTAGTCTGTACTCTGGGGTCAAAGGTCAAATAATCTTCCCACTGCAATCTGGTAAATAGCTGGAACTACAGGTATGTGCCACTGCATCCAGCTTTTAATCCAGCATTTTATTTGAACCTTTTTGTATGAAGTTCTTTCTGTCTCAAACTGAGCCAATGATTAGGGAAGGCATATTGTTGGGTTTGGTTTGGTTTTGTTGTCAGGTTGCTGTGCCTTTGAGAAAGGAATGGCTGGGATATGGTGAGTGGGCGTTTTGGTTCATCATTTTGGAATAGAAACTGTATTTCACTGGTAGTCTTAACTGGGATCACCAGTCCTTGGCATTATATCCAGGTTTGGTTTTTGTTGTTGTTTTTTGTTGTTGTTGTTTTTGTTGTTGTTGGTTTTTGGAGTGGACTTCGTATTCCCTAGATTTATGGTCCCCCATGTTAGTGTTAGAGCCTCTTTTATTCTGTGTAGGCACTCTTCAGCTTAACCGCACTTCCCAGTCCTGATGATGCCTTTGAAGGCTTTAACTTGTTATTTCTGTGTGTGTGAGCGATGTGTAAACATACTTATCCTGTGGCACACATGTGAAAGTCATAGCATAATATTTTGGAGTTGGTTACTGAGTCTGGTCTGTTGTTCATGTTTTTAATAACTGACAACATGAAAAAAAGAATATTGCTATTTTTTATATTTTTATTTTTTTTTAAAGTTGAACTTCAAAGTTTCACACAAGAGTAATTGCCTGGGCTGGAGAGATGGCACAGAGGATAAAAGCATTGACTGCTTTTTCAGAGGTCCTGAGTTCAATTCCAGCAACCCCATGGTGGCTCACAACCATTATAAGATCTGATGCCCTCTTCTGACATGCAGACAGAACACTGTATACATAGCAAATAAATCTTTTTTTTTTTTTTGGCTGTTGAAGTCACAAGGGCCCAGTCTTTAATGAGAGGCAAGGGGAGGGAAGGAGAGGGAAGGAAACTGGTGCACTCTGGGGTGCTCCAGGCATCTTCCTGCAACCTCCTGCAAGGGATCTCAGGGTCCAGGGTTGTCCTGTTTCAGGTCCCGAGCTTGAAGCCTCTCTGGGCATGGCCCAGGCGCTGGAGTCCTGGTCCATATCTGCCCAGAGTCCGGAGGCCTCCTGAGTGTTCTGTGTCCGCCGGGGTGGGGGGGTGAGGGGGTTGGGGGGATGAGGGGTGGAGGGGTGGGAGTGTGATGGGGGTGGGGGGATAAGGGGGAGGAGCCTTGACACCACTGCAGCTCACCTGAGCTCTGGTACCCAGAGCACCATCAGCTTATACCTGTGTGAAGCCTCTGTGTGAAGTACCTGTGTGACCTGGACCTTGGAACCCCTGCGGTGATTGCAGCTCCTCCTCTGGTTGCACAAGTGGAGGCAGAGGCTGCAGAGCAGCAGCAAGGGGAAAAGCCGCGGTTTTTTTGTTGTTGTCGTTCTTTTTTCTTCTTTTTCTGCTTCTCCCGCGCGCTGGGAGCCAGCTACAAGTGTGGCAGGAAAAAAAAATAATTGCCTTTTTTCCTTTTGCAATGATGCAAAAAATAATGATATTACTGTGTATTTGCATGTGCATGGGCACATGTACACATGCTACAACATATATGTGGAATCAAGCCCAGGTTGCCAAAACTGTATATCATGCTTTTACCTCCTTCTCGCTAGCACTTTTTTTCCTTTTATCTTATCAATTTACAAAAACTTATCTCCACTTCCTACTACTGGAACTGCAAATGCTCATCTCCACATTCAGCTTTTACATGGTTACCTTAGCACAAATTCAAATAAATACCTGCAGTCAGCTATGAGGGTAAGCTGCGCAATCCAAGAACAGAGTGGCCAGGCACTAGAGAGAACTTTAACTTCTACCAATGCTTAGACCTAAGGGGCAATCCTCTCCTTGGGCTCCCTCCTCAGGCTCTCTCCTCAGACTAAAGGGACAATCCTCAGAATACTCTGAGCTCTTGTCTCCTCCCCTCTTATATTCCTCTCTCCATCCAGCCCTATCACTCCTGTCTCCACCTTTCTAGTGGTGGGATTGAAGGTGTGGGATCACCTCTGCAGGAGCTCTGTTTCTCTTTTAGACATTCAGTCATGTGTAACCCAGAGTGGTCTTGAACTAACAGATCCCTCTGTCTTTCTCCTTAGTCCTGGGATTAAAGGTGTGTGCCTTCTAGTGGTTTACTCTGCACTCTGATCTTCAGGCAAGCTTTCTTTTTTAAAACATAAAAAAAACCATCACAATAGTTATTGGGCCTCCAAACTCAATTCGTCATGCTTGTATGGTAAGCATTTTATCCACAGAACATTTTCCCAGCCTATCGATATTATTTAAAATTCTGTGTTTTGCTTACCCCTCCCCCATTGGCTTCAAATCGCATTCATAAACATTAGGGAAACATTCCCATCTTGACAATATTTAACGTTAACATTTGGGGAAGTATTGATTTTCTCATTTATTCATCTCTATTTCTTCAGTAAGATATAGCTTTCTTAATATCAAGTATCATGTTTTTAAGTTCCATTTGTTTTGATGTTTTCTTAACTATATTTCTATGCTGAGACTTGTAGTGATATTTCAAGACTTTCTTGTCTCACTAGTCTTAATAAACTATCTTACCCCATTCTAAATCATTTTCTATTACTACCACTGTTTAAAAAGAAAGGTTTTTTTTGTATGTAACAAAAATTATGATATATTCAGATAAAAGGTAGTGTTTTCCCTACAGAAGTGGATGTGCTGTTATCTCAAAAATGGCTTATTAAGCCAGGCTTAGTGATTCTGGCCTGTAATCTCATCTAATTAGGAAGCTAAGGCAGAAGAATCACAGGTATCTGTCCTTATAGGTGCTTCTACAAAGAGAGGTTTAGGCCAGCCTGTGCAACTTAGATCCTGTCACAAGATAAAAAGGAAAAGAGAACTTAAGAATAGCTCAGTGATAGTTTGCTCGTCTAGCATACATATGACTGTTAATTCAGCGCCCCCAACCCCAATGAAGTTACTGCTGGCTGGTGATGGAAGAGAGTATAGGGAGCTTGTCTAAGCAAGTATTAGATCCTGACATAATGGTTGTAGGAACAATTGAAAATGTTCCTTTAAAATATTATTTTTACTTATCTTTGCTTGTGAAAATCTGTGTGAGGCCAGAAGAGAGCACTGGGTCCACTAGAACCAATGTCACAGGCATTTGTGAGATATACGAACTTGAGTCCTCAAGAAAATCACCAAGCACTCTTAACAATTTGAGCCCTCTCTCCAATTCTGAATATATTATTATTCTCTTCACCTCCATATATAATATATTGACTGATGGCCTCTGTCCATTATTTGTTATTTTTTCTGATCCCAAATTGCTTCATAATATTTTATAAGTGGCTTGATAGTTTCTCTCATTCTTCACTGTGCCTCTTTGCTCACTTGGCACACAGTCTGTCTGCATAGCAGCAATTTGACCATGGCCCCATCTCTTTTAGAGACTAAATAAAAAGGTTGCATGAGCTCCAAAATCAATTTTGGTTAGGGCCTGGCTTGGATTTCCTGTGCCCTGAACAATGCTCAGAAATAGTATTTTGTTAGAGAATACCACCTTCACCTGGTGGGAGCTCCATTCTATAGCATTAGGTGAAGACTCTATCTCAAAACAATGTTAGCAAAGCACTTGCGAGATGACTTGATTAAGAGAACTTCCTACCCTTCCGAGAACCAGAGTCCCCGCACCCACACCAGGTAGCTCTTAATTACCTATAACTCCAGCTACAGTGAGTCCAGTGCCCTCTTCTGACCTTGTAGAACACTGTATATATAATAAACAAATCTTTAAAAAAGAATGAATTTTACAAACTATTAAACCACTAATCTAGTGTGCTGTTTGTTTACTATTTAGATTTATCGTGCCAAGAAAGAAAGCACACCTTGTGGAGAAGAAACAGAAGATGGAATTAAGCATGATAAGGTACTATATATTACTATAAACAATATATAAAGAGGATACTTTTATATTCTTCACTAAAAGGTGTTCTTTTCTAAGTTCCAGGAGAGTCAAGGCTTCACAGAGAAACCCTGTTTCAGGGGAAAAAAAGAAAGAGGGGGGAGGCTAGAGGAAGTTAACAAGTCATTATATTTTCATGTAAATTATTTTTCTCTCAGTGTTATGTAGTGATGGGGGAATATCACTTTGACACCTATGGCACAAAAGATCAGTGGGGAAAACCAACATTCCTCAAGATGCACTAGGGATGTAAGAGTAGAGAACAGTTCAGCTGTTGTAACTATCCTCCATCTGTCCAGGGAGTACATGGACATAAAAATATCAAGTGTAGCAGGTGGAAAGGTCGAGACTTGAGATCCCTAGAGCGTGTCAGCCAGCCAAACTGATCAAACCAGGGAGAGATCTTATCTAAGACATTAGATGAAAGCAGCTGAGTAAGGCTCACAATGTAACCTCTGACTTCTGTATGCACACATGCATACTCATGACCACATAAACACGCATAACACACACAAGGGAAAATTCATTGTGATCTAATATGGAAAACATTTAGTGAGTTATTTAATATTTCTCTATATAATTAAATATGTAAATTAATCTACTCAGATATTTTTTACATACCTACTGTGTGCCAGGCACCAAAAATGCAGTAATAAAGAACAGAAAATTTTGACTTTATTCTATTAGAAAGAAAGTAATGATAATTAAATGAGGAACCATTAGGCAAATAACAACAGGTGCTATGAAAGAAAGCTGAAGCAGGTTGAGGGCCATAAGCTATTCCATGGAGTAAAATAACACTTGCTATTTTAGAAGGTAGTATCTACTGCATTGGGGGAAGGGAAAGGATAAGGTACTGAAAACCTGAAGGATGCTGTAGGTTGATTCTGATGAAGTGTTTGGGCTCTTTTCCAGAGGATTTATATAATGACTCCAAGCTGGAGTCATTAGAGGCAGAAAACAAAGCACTCCATGAAGAGATTGCAAGATTGGAGAAAGAAAGAGAAAAAGAACAAGTTAGTAACCATGTTTTTGAACTTACTTGACAACTCTTTAGACTTTTGAGCCTGTTTGAGAAGACCTTCTTATGAAAGGTGTTTTTAAATGGGTTAACAAATAAGCTTCTTAGAGGTAAAATAGTATAGACTTTCAGTGAAGCCATGTGTGGTATCTGCGGTACTTTGTTTTCCCTTGTGGTCTATCAGTCGTGGACTAATGGTGCTCAGAATATGATGAAGGACTCCTGCCTGTTTATATAAGGCCCAAACTACCCTTTGGACAGGGTCCCTGGGGTATTTACTTGCAAGGAGCATTGTTTTCAAGAGGTTCTGAGTTTAGGTAGTGAAAACACAGTGGTATAGTGTATACATATAGAGTATACTGTAATATGCACGATTTTATAAAAGCTAGATGATAATGTGGGTGTTTATTTAAATATGTAAGGGTATTTTGCCTACATGTATATCTGTGTACCACATTCACACTGTGCCAGTGGAGAAGAGAAGAAGATGTCAAATCTGAACTCAAGATACAGAGAGTTGTTAAATTGAATTCAGGTCCTGTGAAAGCGGGCATTGCTTGTAACCCTGATAACACAATCTAACTTTATCTTGGTTTTATTAGTGGAGCACCTAGATTGTTCTGAAAAGTAATCAGATATTAAGTATTTGAGTTTCTACTTTATACTTGGTTTTTCCCTATCTGGAACTGAAGTCTTTCATTAAATTATTACGTTACAGTAGTAATACCAAAGTTTTTTTTTTTTTTTTTTTTTTTAGTTCTTTTGACTGATTCTAAGGTAAGTGTAAATAATATTGCTTTCTTAAAAATACAGAATGCTTCTTGGTAAAAATAACTAATTTAGTACTTTTTTTTCTTCAAGAATTGTCTACTATCATTAAAGAAATTGAACACTTCCTTGTAGTCAGATGTTGAAAAGTGTAAAGCATACATGAGCAGTTTGGAGTCACATTTCTCCATCCTAGATAAGAAACTGAGTGGCCTCAATGAGGAAATTAGTAGATTAGGTAAGCAAAGCTAAGGGATCATTTAGATTGTCCTATGGGCCTCTGTAAATAGCTATGTGATCTTTTCCTTCTTTGATAACTTTCTGTAGTAGTTATGAAGTTTTCAGTATTAGTTCTTTCAACCAGGCATAGGAGCACACACCTTTAATCCTAGCATGTGGGAAGCAGAGGCAGGTTGATCTCTGTGAAGCTGAAGCCAGCCTGGTCTACAAAATGAGTTCCAGAGTTGTATCGTGAGATCCTGTCTCAAAAAAAACCAAACTAATAATTGTCTGCATTTTCATCCTGCCTGGTTTCTGTCCTCCCACCAGGTCCCACAGACATTTATCCCCAAAAAAATCACACAGAGGTCTATAGTAATGACAAACTGATTGGCCCATCAACTCAGGCTTCTTATTAACTCTTATAACTTATATTAACACATTATTTTTATCTATGTTGGCCACATGGCTCAGTTCAGCTGAGCAATCACATCTTCCTTCCTCTGTGGTTGGGACAGGACTGGGGAGGAATGAATTCTTCTTTTCTGTTTTACCCACCTCTACTTCCTGACTGGATACTGGCCAATCAACGTTTATTTAAAACATGATTGAAGAACTCTACAGCCTTACTAACGAATCTTCATCTGCCTCCCCACAGACTATTTTCCATCCATTCAAATACATTTTCTTTTGTCTTGCCATTTCCCTAAGTCACTTATGTTCTTTGCTGAAGATGTTGTATCAGTTGAAATTCTAAGCAACCCTCTGAGAATTCTTTATCTTCTAAGTTGCTCCAGTGTGCCCCCTGCCGTGTGTGTGTGTATGTGTGCATGTGTGTGTGCATGTGCGTGTGCGCAAATGTGTGTGTGTTCATATATTTGTATCTACTTGTAATTTCTTTTTTTTATTGAAAAAATTTTCTGCCTCCTCCCCGCCTCCCATTTCCCTCCCCCTCCTCCCAGCCCTCCCCCCTCCCCCCACTCCTCTTCTCCTCCCTCTCCAGTCCCAAGAGCAGTCAGGGTTCCCTGCCCTGTGGAAAGTCCAAGGTCCTCCCCCCTCCATCCAAGTCTAGGAAGGTGAACATCCAAACTGTCTATGCTCCCAAAAAGCCAGAACATGAAGTAGGATCAAAACCCGTGCAAGAGTTGTCTCCAGAGGTTATGTTTGTCTTTGTAAATATATACCTTGATTTAAGCACATAGGGGTCAGGTAGCTTTTCTTTATGTGCTAATTTTTAATTATCTGTGATTCAATAGTCTCTTATAATTAGAGGAAGACATAGTCAATGCTTCCATAAAAACAAGTACTAAATTGTTAGGATGAAAAGGGAAGATGGCCTTGTGGGATGATGAAATTCCGTAGCTTGCTTCTGCAGGCAGATGCAATGGAGTCCTATTCGTCTATGAACACTCCTACAAAACCCCCCAAAGACCATGAATCTTCCCACCTCTAACCCCTTACCTGTTTTGTGTATCCAGAGATGATTATGAATATAATAAACAAATGACAACATGAAAAAAATAAAACATGATTGACCGAATATATACAATTGTCCCGCAACAAATAATAATTATTTATTCTCTCATACCTCCAAATGTAATCTAAGAGTCAATAATATGTGTTTGCCAAAGGACTCAGGAAGAATCTGTTTTTTTTCCAGCTTTTATGGGTGATAGCTTATGTGGGTTTATGTCCACATCACTCTAATCTCTACCTTCATCTTCTTACTGTCTTTTTTCTGCATCCTCTTTTTTCTTCCTTTTTAAGGCTATATTTGTATCCCATGCTGGTTTTGAATTGAAGATCCTCTGGCCCCAGCATCCAGGGCTCATAATAATACATAACCTAAGCTCACCTCAAACTAAAAATATTGCCTCCAAAAATCAGAATTATAAATTGCCACCACATCCTTCTCTTTTCTCCCCCCTCTCTGTCTTTTCTTTTTTCTTTTTTTCCTTTTGGTTTGTTGGTTTGTGTTTTTTCTTCCAAGATAGGGTTTCCCTTTGTAGTGTTGGCTACCCTGGAACTCTCTTTGTGGACTAGGCTGGCCTTGAACTCACAGAGATCTGCCTCCCGAGTGCTGGGATTAAAGGTGTGTGCCATCACTGCCCACCTTTTTTTTTAAGTTTTATATGTATGTTAAGTTTATGTGTACCACTTGTGTACCTGATATCCTCAGGTCAGAAGAGGGTGTCAGATCTGCTGGAACTGGAGTTACAGATGGTTGTAAGCTACCCATGTAGGCTCTGGGAACTAAACCTGGGCCCTATGGAAGAGCACTATGTTCTTCAAATGTTGTGCATCTCTCTGGTCCCTAAGTCATCATCTTCCTATCTGCATGAATTCTCCGTTTACTTCTATCTTACAGTGGTACCTATGGTGATGTTTAAGGCACACCTGCATAATCGAGGGTTCTCTCATGTCAGCATTCCCAATCACTTGCGTGAGGACCATTTTCCAGATTAGGCAATTTTTACAAATTCAAGAGATGTGGAGACCTTCCCAGCCCACTGTACTTCCAGCGTTCTCAGTACATGACATTTTTAGTTTTGAACAGTCTAACTGAGCAAACCCGTTTGACAGTACACTTATCTCAGGGTCTCAAGTACTAGGATTATAAGTGAGAGCATTGTTCTTTTTCTCTGTAAAAGCTTTACTTTGAAACATAATCAAGCTGAAGTTAGAGCAGTGTTCCTTTTCTCTGTATGATTTAGTGAGAAACACACATGTGTTTCTCTGGAAAGAGAAGCATTTGTTTGGGACATGTCAAAGGATTGTTAGAGGTGAGAGAAGTTTTGGTTTTCTCTGTAAAAGCTTTATTTTGATAGATAATCACGTTCTTTTGTAAGTGTACTAATTTCATGAGAAGCTTTATTGAGAAATGCACATATGTTTCTCTGAAAAGAGAAGTAGTTGTTTGGAACAGTTCAAAAGATTGTTAGAAGCACGAGCAGTGTTCCTTTTCTCTTTACAAGCTTGAATTTGAAGGATAATCAGGTACTTTTGAAAGTGTATTAATTTCATGAAAATCTCTAGTGAGGAACGCACACGTGTTTCTCTGAAAATAGAATCAGTTGTTTGGGACATGTAAAAGTATTGTTAGAATCGAGTCTAGAGTTTCTTTTCTCTGTACAAGCTTTACTTTGAAAGATAACCATGTTCTTTTCAAAGTGTATTAATTTCATGAAAAGCTCTAGTGAATAATGCACATGTGTTTTTCTGACAAGAAAAGCAGTTGTTTCGGCCACGTGAAAGCATTGTTAGAAATGATAGAAGTGGGCTTTACTCTGTACAAGCTTTCCTTTGAAACATCATCACATTGTTTTGAAATTGCATATATTTCATGAAAAGCATAGTGAGGAACGCACATGTATTTCTCTGAAAAGAGAAGCCGTTGTTTGGGACATGGTAAAGCATTGTTAGAGGTGAGAGCAGTGGGCTTTTCTCTGTACAAGCTTTATTTTGAAAGATAATCACATTCATTTGAAAGTGTATTAATTTCATGAATAGCTTTAGTGAGAAAAACACAAGAGTTTTTCTGAGAAGAGAAGCAGTTGTTTGGGACATGTCTAAGGAGAGTTCAAAGTGAGAGCCGAGATCCTTTTCTCTGTACAAGCTTTACTTTGAAAGATAATGATGATCTGTTTAAAGTACATTAATTTAATGAAATGCTTTAGTGAGAAACTCACATGTGTTTCTCTGGAAAGAGAAGCTATTGTTTGAGTCATGTTAAAGCATTGTTAAAAGTGAGAACAGTGGGCTATTCTCTATACAGCTTTACTTTGAAAGATAATCTCATTCTTTTGAAAGTGTATTAATTTCATGAGAAGCTTTAGTGAGAAATGCACATGTGTTTCTTTGAAAAGAGAAGCAATTGTTTGGGACATGTCAAAGGACTGTTAGAATTGAGAGCGTTGTTTCTTTTCTCTGTAGAAGCTTTACTTTGAAAGATAATCATGCTCTTTGAAAGTGTACTAATTTTATGAGAAGCTTTAGTGAGAAATGCATATGTGTTTCTCTGAAAAGAGAAGCAGTTGTTTGGGACATGTCAAAACATTGTTTGAAGTGAGAACAGTGTGCTTTTTTCTGTACAAGCTTTACTTTGAAAGATAATACATTCTTTTGAAAGTGTATTAATTTCATGAAAATCGTTAGTGAGAAACGCACATGTGTTTTTCAGAAAAGAGAAGCATTTCATTGGGTCATGTCAAAGGATTGTTAGAAGAGAGAGCCATTAGCATTTCTGTGTACAAGCTTGAATTTGAAGGATAATCAGTTTCTTGGAAATTATATGAATTTAATGAGAAGCTTTAGTGAGAAATGCCCATGTGTTTCTTTGAAAACGGCAGCAGTTGTATTGTGAAATGTCAAAGCATTTTGAGAAGTGAGAGTTTTACCTTTTCTGTGTACATGTTTGAATTTGAAGGATAATCAGGTACTTTTGAAAGTGTATTAATTTCATGAAAATCTCTAGTGAGAAACACACAAGTGTTTCTCTGAAAAGAGAATCGGTTGTTTGCAACATTTAAAATATTGATAGAATTGAGTGTAGAGTTGCTTTTCTCTGTACAAGCTATGATTTGAAAGATACACACGCCCTTTTGAAAGTGTATTAATTTCATGAAAAGCTCTAGTAAGAAACACACATGTATTTCTCTGAAATAGAAGCACTTGTTTGGGAAATATCAAAGGATTGTTAGAAGTAAGAGCCATTCGTTTTTTTTGTGTGTACAAGCTTGAATTTGAAAGATAATCCCTTTCTTTGAAAGTGTATGAATTTCATGAGAAGTTTTAATGAGGAATGCACATGTTTGTCTCTGAAAAGAGAAGTAGTTGTTTCGGGAAATTTCAAATCATTGTGAGAAGTGAGAGCCAATACCTTTTCTGCGTACAAGCTTGAATTTAAGGATAATCACGTTTTTTGGATATGTATTAATTTCCTGAAAATCTCTTCTGAGAAACGCACATGTGTTTCTTTGAAAAAAGATGCAGTTGTTTAGGCTATGTCAAAGGATTGTTAGATGTGAGATCAGTGTTCTTTTTCTCTGTACAAGCTTAACTTTGAAAGATAATCAGTTTCTTAGATAGTGCATGAATTTCATGAACAGCTTAAGTTAGAAACGCATATGTGATTCTCTGAAAAGAGAAGCAATTGTTTGAGAAATGGCAAAACATTGTTAGAAGTGAGAACAGTGGGCTTTTCTCTGTACAAGCTTTACTTTGAAAGATATCATGTTGTTTTGAAAGTGTATAAATTTCATGAAATGCTTTATTGAGAATCACAAGTGTTTTTCTGAAAAGAGCAGCCGTTTTTTGGGGCATGTCAAAGGATAGTTAGAAGTAAAAGCAGAGATCCTTTTCTCTGAACAAGCTTTACGTTGAAAGATAATCTTGTTCTTTTAAAAAGTGTACTAATTCTATGAGTAGCTTTAGTGAGAAACGTGCATGTGGTTCTCTGAAAGGAGAATCAATTTTTGGGACATCTCAAAGGGTTGTTAGAAGTGAGAGCCTTATTCTTTTTCTCTGTGCAAGATTTACTTTGAAAGATAATCACGTTCTTTGAAAGTGTTTTAATTTAATGAGACGCTCTAGTCAGAAACACACATGTGTTTTTCTGAAAAATGAAGCAGTTGTATGGGACATGTCAAAGGATTGTTAGAATTGAGTGTAGAGTTCCTTTTCTCAGTTCAAACTTTACTTGGAAAGATAATGACTTTCATTTAAAAGTGTATTAATTTCACGAAATGCTTTAGTGAGAAACGTACATGTGTTTCTCTGAAATAGAAGCAGTTGTTTGTGATATGTCAAAACATTGTTAGATGCAAGAACGTTGTTAGTTTTCTCTGTAGAAGCTTTAAAATGAAAGATAATCTCATCCTTTTGAAAGTGCACTAATTTCATGAGAAGCTTTAATGAGAAATGCACATGTGTTTCTCTGAAAAGAGAAGCAGTTGTTTGTGCCATGTCAAAGGATTGTTAGAAGTGAGAGCAGTGTTCCTTTTTTCTATACAAGCTTGAATTTGAAGGATAATCATGTTCTTTTGAAAGTGTATCAATTTCATAAACATCTCTAGTCAGAAACGCACACGTGTTTCTCTGAAATGAGAATTAGTTGTTTGGGACATGTAAAAGTATAGATATAACTGAGTGTAGAGTTGCTTTTCTCTGTACAAGCTTTACTTTGAAAGATAATCACGTTCTTTTGAAAGTGTATTAATTTCATAAAAAGCTCTAGTGAGAAAGGCACATGTGTTTCTCTGACAAAAAAAGCAGGTGTTTCGGCCATGTGAAAGCATTGTTAGAAATGACAGCATTGGGCTTTTCTCTGTACAAGCTATCCTTTGAAACATCATCACATTCTTTTGACATTGTATATATTTCATGAAAACCGTTAGTGAGGAACGCACATGTATTTCTCGGAAAAACGAAGCAGTTGTTTGGGACATGGCAAAGCATTGTTAGAAGCGAGAGCTTTACATCGAAAGATAATCACATTCTTTTGAAAGTGTATTAATTTCATGAAAAGCTTTAGTGAGAAACACACAGGTGTTTTTCTGAGAAGAGAAGCAGTTGTTTAGGACATATCAAAGGATAGTTTGAAGTGAGAGCCGAAATCCTTTTCTCTGTATAAGCTTTACTTTGAAAGATAATGACGTTCTTTTTATAGTGTATTAATTTCATGAAATGCCTTAGTGAGAAACGCACTTGTGTTTCTCTGAAAGATAAGCAGTACTTTGGGCATTGGGAAACCATTGTTACAGGTGAGAGCATTGTTACTTTTCTCTGTAGAAGTTTTTCTTTGAAAGAAATCACATTTATTTGAAAGTGTACTAATTTCATGAGAAGCTTTAGTGAGAAACGCACATGTGTTTCGCTGAAAATAGAAGCAGTTGTTTGGGATATGTCAAAGGATTGATAAGTGAGAGCATTGCTACTTTTCTCTGTAGAAGCTTTCCTTTGAAAGATAATGATGTTCTTTTTAAAGTGTATTAATTTCACGAAATGCTTTAGTGAGAAACGCGCATGTGTTATTCTGAAAAGAGAAGCAGTTGTTTGGGCAAAGGGAAAGCATTGTTAGAGGTGAGAGCATTGTTACTTTTCTCTGTAGAAGCTTTCCTTTGAAAGATAATCACATTCTTTTGAAAGTGTACTAATTTCATGAGAATATTTAGTGAGAAACTCACATGCGTTTCTCTGAAAAGAGAAGCAGTTGTTTGGGATATGTCAAAGGATTGTTAGAAGTGAGAGCACTGTTCCTTTTCTCTGTACAAGCTTAAATTTGAAGTATAATCACGTTCTTTTTAAAGTGTATTAATTTCATGAAATTCTTTATTGAGAAATGAACATGTGTTTCTCTGAAAAGGGAAGCCGTTGTTTGGGACATGACAAAGGATTGATATA
Organism: Chionomys nivalis; assembly: GCF_950005125.1. Lineage (NCBI taxonomy): Eukaryota > Metazoa > Chordata > Mammalia > Rodentia > Cricetidae > Chionomys > Chionomys nivalis. Next base: position 126,941,642 of record NC_080088.1, on the reverse strand, counting down.
AGAGAGAGCATTGTTACTTTTCTCTGTAGAAGGTTTCCTTTGAAAGATAATGACATTCTTTGAAAGTGTACTAATTTCATGAGATGCTATACTGAGTAACACACATGAGTTTCTCTGAAAAGAGAAGCAGTTGTTTGGGACATGTCAAAGGGTTGATAGAAGTGAGACCATTGTTACTTTTCTCTGAAGAAGCATTAATTTGAAAGATAATTACATTCTTTAGAAATTATTCTAGTTTCATGAGAAATTTTTGTGAGAAACACACATGTCTTTCTCTGATAAAAGAAGCAGTTGTTTGGTACATGTCAAAGGATTGTTAGACGTGAGAGAAAGTATGCTCTTCTCTGTACAAGCTTTACAAGAAAAATAATCAGTTGCTTTGAAAGTCTATGAATTTCATAACAAGCTTTAGTGAAAAAAACACATGTGTTATTCTGAAAAGAGAAGCAGTTGTTTTGGCCATTTAAAAGCATTGTGAGAAGTGAGAGCTATTAGCTTTTCATTGTACAACTTTTACTTTGAAAGATAATCGTGTTGTTTTGAAATTGTATTAATTCCATGGAAAGCTTTCATGAGAAGCACACATGTGTTTCTCTGAAAAGAGAAGCAGTTTCTTGGGCATTGTGAAAACATTGTTAGATGTGAGAGCAGTGGGCTTTTCTCTGTACTAGCTTTACTTTGAAAGTTAATCTGGTTCTGTTGAAAGTGTACTAATTTCATGAGCAGCTTGAGGGAGAAATGCACAGGTGTTTCTCTGAAAAGAGAAGGAGTTGTTTGGGACATATCAAAGGATTTTTAGAATTGACATCCTTGTTACTTTTCTCTGTAGAAGCTTTCTTTGAAAGATAATGACGTTCTTTTTAAAGTGTATTAATTTCACAAAATGCTTTAGTGAGAAACGCACCTGTGTTTCTCTGAAAAGAGAAGCAGCTGTTTGGGCAATGGGAAAGCATTGTTAGAGGTGAGAGCATTATTCTTTTTCTCTGTAGAAGCTTTCCTTTGAAAGATAATCACATTCTTTTGAAAGTATACTAATTTCATGAGAATATTTAGTGAGAAACACACATGTGTTTCTCTGAAAAGAGAAGCAGTTGTTTGGGACATGTTAAAGGATTGTTAGAAGTGAGAGCACTATTCCTTTTCTCTGTACAAGCTTAAATTTGAAGTATAATCACGTTCTTTTGCAAGTTTATTAATTTCATGAAAATCTCTAGTGAGAAGCACACATGAGTTTCACTGAAAAGAGAATCAGTTGTTTGGGACATGTAAAAGTAATGTTAGAATTGAGTGTAGTTGTGCTTTTCTCTGTACAAGCTTTACCTAAAAGATAATCTTGTTCTTTTTAAAGTGTACTAATTTCATGAGAAGCTATTGTGAGTAACACACATGTGTTTCTCTGAAAAGAGAAGCAGTTGTTTGGGACAAGACAAAGCATTGTTATAAGAGAGAGCATTGTTACTTTTCTCTGTAGAAGCTTTCCTTCGAAAAATAATCACGTTCTTTTGAAAGTGTACTAATTTCATGAGAAGCTATTGTGAATAACACACATGTGTTTCTCTGAAAAGAGATGCAGTTGTTTGGGACATGTCAAAGGATTGATAGAAGTGAGAGCATTGTTACTTTTCTCTGTAGTAACTTTAATTTGAAAGATAATCATATTCTTTAGAAAGTATACTAGTTTCATGAGATGTTTTAGTGAGAAATGTACATGTCTTTCTCTGACGAAAGAAGCAGTTGTTTGGCACAAGTCAAAGGATTGTTAGAAGTGAGAGAAGGTATGCTTTTCTCTGTACAAGCTTTACATGAAAGATAATTAGTTGCTTTGAAATCTATGAATTTCATAAGAAGCTTTAGTGAGAAAAGCACATGTGTTATTCTGAAGAGAAGCAGTTGTTTCTGCCATGTCAAAGCATTTTTAGAAGTGAGAACCATTAGCTTTTATTTGTAAACGTTTTACTTTGAAAGATAATCATGTTGTTTTGAAATTGTATTACTTTCATGGAAAGCTTTCCTGAGGAATACACATGTGTTTCTCTGAAAAGAGAAGCAGTTTTTTGGGCAATGTGAAAACATTGTTAGAAGTGAGAGCATTGTTACTTTTCTCTGTAGAAGTTTTCCTTTGAAAGATGATCACGTTCATTGAAAGTGTACCAATTTCATGAAAATCTCTAGTGAGAAACTCACACGTGTTTCTCGGAAAGGAGAAGTAGTTGTTTGGGAAATGTAAAAGTATTGTTATAATTGAGTGTAGAGTTGCTTTTCTCTGTACAAGCTTTAATTTGAAAGATAATCTCGTTCTTTTGAAATTGTGTAATTTAATGAAAAGCTTTCGTGAGAAGCGCTCATGTGTTTCTCTGAGAAGAGAAGCAGTTTGGGACATGGTGAGAAAAGCACATGTGTTTCTCTCAAAAAAACGCAGTTGTTTGTGACATGTCAAAGCATTGTTAAAAGGGAGACCATTGTTCCTTTTCTCTGTAGAAGCTTTACTTTGAAAGATAATCATGTTCTTTTGAATGTGTATTAATTTCATGAAAGCTTTAGTAAGAAACACATATGTGTTTCTTTGTAAAGAGAAGAATCATTTGGGACATGTCAATGGATTATTAGAAATGAGAGCAGTGTTCCCTTTCTCTGTACAAGCTTGAATATGAACAATAATCACATTCTTTTGAAAGTGTATTAATTTAATGAAATGCTTTAGTGAGAAAAGCACATGTATTTCTATGAAAAGAGAAGAATTTGTTTGGGACATGACAAAGGATTGTTAGAAGTGAGAGCAGTTTTCCTTTTCTCTGTACTAATTTCATGAGAAGCAGTTGTTACGGCCATGTCCATGCATTGTTAGAAGTGAGAGCCTTTAGCTTTTCTTTGTACAAGTTTTACTTTGAAAGCTAATCACAGTGTTTTAAAATTGTATTAATTTCGTGGAAAGTTTTCATGAGAAATGCAGATTTGTTTCTCTGAAAAGAGAAGCAATTGTTTGGGATGTGTCAAAGGATTGATAGAAGTGAGAACGTTGTTACCTTACTTTTCTCTGTAGAAGATTTCCTTTGTGACATAATCACGATCTTTTGAAAGAGTACTATTTTATGAGAAGCTTTAGTGAGAAACGCACATGTGTTTCTCTGAAAAGAGAAGCAGTTGTTTGGGATATGTCAAAGGATTGCTTAAGTGAGAGCAGTGTTCCCTTTCTCTGTACAAGCTTGATTTTGAAGGAGTACGTTCTTTTGAAAGTGTATTAATTGCATGAAAATCTCTAGTGAGAAACGCACACGTGTTTCTCTGAAAGAGAATCAGTTGTTAGAGATATCTATAAGTATTGTTAGAATTGAGTGTAGAGTTGCTTTTTTCTTTACTAGCTTTACTTTGAAAGATAATGGCGTTCTTTCTAAAGTGTATTAATTTCACAATATGCGTCATTGAGAAACCCACATGTGTTTCTCTGAAAAAGAAGCAGTTGTTTAAGACATGTCAAAGGTTGGTTAGATGTGTGAGCATTGTTACTTTTCTCTGTAGAAGCTTTACTTTTAAAGGTAATCACGTTGTTTTGAAAATATACTAATTTCATGAGAAGCTTTAGTCAGAAATGTAGATGCGTTTTTCTGAAAAGAGAACCGGTTGTTCAGCACATGTCAAAGGATTGTTAGAAGTGAGAGAATTTATACTTTTCTTTGTACAAGCTTTACTTTGAAAGATAATCAGTTTCTTTGAAAGTGTTTCTGTGAACAGAGAAGCAATTGTTTGGGACATGTCAAAGGAATGATAGAAGTGAGAGTGTTGTTACTTTTCTTTTCAGAAGCTTTTCTTAGAATGATAATGACGTTTTTTATAAAGCGTATTAATTTCACAAAATGCTTTAGTGAGAAACCCACATGCATTTCTCTGAAAAAAGAACCAGTTGTTTGGGACATGTCAAAGGTTTGTTAGAAATGAGAGCATTGTTACTTTTCTCTGTAGAAGTTTTCTTTGAAAGATAATCACATTCTTTGAAAGTGTGCTAATTTCATGAGAATCTTTAGTGAGAAACGCACATGCATTTTCTGAAAAGAGAAGCAGTTGTTTGGGATATGTCAAAGGATTGTTAGAAGTGTTAGAAGTTCCTTTTCTCTGTATAAGCTTAAATTTGAAGTATAATCACGTTTTTTGAAAGTGTATTAGAAGGGAGAACTGTGTTCCATTTCTCTATACAAACTTTATTTGAAAGATAATCATGTTCTTTTGAAAGTGTATAATCTCATGAAATGCTTTAAGTCAGAAATGCACATGTTCTTTGAAAAGAGAAGTAGTTTTCGACATGACAAAGTTGTTAGAGTAAGAACAGTGTAGTTTTCGAATGACAACATTTGGAAGATGACAAGTCTGGAACATCTCAAAAAAGAGTTAGAAGTGAGTTCCGTTTTGCTTTTCTTTGTTCAAGCTTTTCTTTGAAATAAAATCATGTTCTTTGGAAAGTGTATAATTTCATGAAATGCTTTAGTGAGAAATTGACATGTGTTTTTCTGAAAAGAGGAGCAGTTGTTTAGGACATTTAAAAGTATTTTTAGAATTTAGAACAGGGTATCTTTTCTCTGTTCAAACTTTACTTTGAAAGATAATCACGTTATTTTGAAAGTGTATAATTTCATGAAATGCTTAAGTAAGAAATGCACATGTGTTTCTCTGAAAAGAGGAGCAGTTCTTTGCGATCAGACAAAGAATTGTTAGAAGTTAGAACAGTGTTCCTTTTCTCTGTACAAACTTTATTTGAAAGAAAATAACGTTGTTTTGAAAGTGTACAATCTCATGGAAAAGTTTAGTGATAAATGCACATGTGTATCTCTGAAAAGAGAAGCAGTTGTTTGGAACATGTCAAAGTCTTGTTAAGAAGTGAGAACAGTGTTCTTTTTCTCTGTACAACTTTACTTTGAAAGATAATCATGTTCTTTGAAAGTGTATAATTTCATGAAATGCTTTAGTGACAAACTCCCTGTGTTTCTCTGAAAAGAGGGGCAGTTGTGTGTGACATGACAATGTATTTTTTGAAGTATGAACAGTGTTTCATTTCTCTGTACTATCTTTATCTTCTGAAAGTGTATAATTTCATGAAATGCTTTAGTGAGAAATGCACATGTGTTTCTCTTCAAACAGAAGCAAATGTTTGGAACATGTCTAGTTTAGAGCATTTCAAAGAAGAGTAATAAGTGAGTTCTGTTTTTCTGTTCTTTCTGCAAGATTATTTAAAAGAAAATCACGTTCTTTTGAAAGTGTATAATTTCATGAAGTCTTTTGGTGGGAAAAGTAAATGTTTTTCTCTGAAAAGACGGGCAGTTGTTTCCAACATGACAAAGTATTGTTAGAAGTGAGTACAGTGTTCCTTTTCTCTGTACAATTTTTACTTTGAAAGAAAATCACATTCTGTTGAAAGTGAATAATTACATAAAATGATTTAGTGAGAAACGCACATGTGTATCTCTGAAAAGAGAAGCAGTTGTTTGGAACATGTCAAAGTATTGTTAGGAGTGAGAACAGTGTTCCTTTGCTCTGTACTAACTTTACTTTGAAAGATAATGACATTCTTTTAAAGCGTATAATTTCATGAAATGTTTCACTGAGGAACACACATGTGTTTCTCTGAAAAGAGAAGCAGTTTTTGGGGTTGCTTATGTACACTATCATATCGTCTGCAAATAATGAAAGTTTAACTTCTTCCTTTCCGATTTGAATCCCTTTGATCCCCTTATGTTGTCTTATTGCTATTGCTAGAATTTCAAGCACTATATTAAAGAGGTATGGAGAGAGTGGACAACCTTGTCGTGTTCCTGATTTTAGTGGAATAGCTTTGAGTTTCTCTCCATTTAATTTGATGTTAGCTGACGGCTTGCTATAAATAGCTTTTATTATAGTTAGGAACGACCCTTGTATTCCTAATCTCTCTAAGACCTTTATCATAAAGGGATGTTGAATTTTGTCAAATGCTTTTTCAACATCTAATGAAATGATCATATGGTTTTTTTCTTTCAGTTTATTTATATGATGGATTACATTGATAGATTTTCGTATGTTGAACCAGCCCTGCATCTCTGGGATGAAGCCTACTTGATCATAATGGATAATTTTTCTAATGTGTTCTTGGATTCGGTTTGCCAGTATTTTATTGAGTATCTTTGCGTCGATGTTCATGAGTGAGATTGGCCTGTAGTTCTCTTTCTTGGTTGTATCTTTGTGTGGTTTTGGTATCAGAGTAACTGCAGCTTCATAAAAGGAATTTGGCAATGACTTCTCTGTTTCTATATTGTGAAATACCTTAAGGAGTATAGGTATTAGGTCTTCTTGGAAGTTCTGGTAGAATTCTGCATTGAAGCCGTCTGGACCTGGGCTTTTTTTGGTAGGGAGGTTTTTTATAACAACTTCTAATTTTTCACGACTAACAGGTCTATTTAGGTTGTTCACATGGTCCTGGTTTAACTTTGGTATATGGTACTTATCTAAAAAAGTGTCCATTTCTTTTACATTTTCCAATTTTGTGGCATACAGGTTTTTGTAGTAAGATCTAATGATTCTCTGAATTTCCTCTGTGTCTGTGGTTATGTCTCCCTTTTCATTTCTGATCTTGTTAATTTGCGTATTCTCTCTCCGCTGTTTGATTAGTTTGGATAGGGGTTTATCAATCTTATTGATTTTCTCCAAGAACCAGCTTTTTCTTTCATTGATTCTTTGGATTGTTTTCTGTGTTTCTATTTTGTTGATTTCAGCCCTCAGTTTGATTATTTCCAGTCTTCTACTTCTCCTAGGTGAGTCTGCTTCTTTTTTTCTAGAGCTTTCAGGTGGGCTATTAATTCTCCAATGTGTGCTTTCTCCGTTTTCTTTAAGTGGGTGCTTAATGCTATGAACTTTCCTCTTAGCACTGCTTTCATAGTGTACCATAGGTTTGAGTATGTTGAGTCTTCGTTTTCATTGAATTCAAGAAAGACTTTAATTTCTTTCTTTATTTCTTCCTTGATCCAGGTGTGGTTCAGTAGTTGACTGTCCAGTTTCCATGAGTTCGTAGGCTTTCTGGAGATAGCATTGTTGTTGAATTCTAATTTTAATCCATGGTGATCTGATAAGACAGAGGTGGTTACTGATAATTTTTTGCAACTGTGTAAGTTTGCTTTGTTACCGAGTATGTGGTCTATTTTCGAGAAGGTTCCATGCGCTGCAGAGAAGAAGGTATATTCTTTCCTATTTGAGTGGAATGTTCTATAGATGTCTGTTAAGTCCATTTGATTCATTACCTTCATTAATTCTCTTATTTCTCTGATAGGTTTCTGTCTGATGGACCAGTCCATTGGTGAGAGAAGAGTGTTGAAATCTCCTACTATTAGTGTGTGTGGTTTGATGAAAAAAGAAATTCAAATGGCCAAAAGACACTTAAGGTCATGCTCTACCTCCTTAGTGATAAGGGAAATGCAAATTAAAACAACTTTGAGATACCATCTTACACCTGTCAGAAGGGCTAAAAATCAAAAACACCAATGATAGCCTTTGCTGGAAAGGTTATGGAGGAAGGGGCACACTGATCCAGTGCTGGTGGGAATGCAAACTTGTGCAACCACTTTGGAAATCAGTGTGGCGATTTCTCAGGAAATTTGGGATCAACCTACCCCAAGATCCAGTAATACCACTATTGGGAATATACCCAAGAGATGCCACATCAAATGACAAAAGTATCTGTTCAACTATGTTCATAGCAGCATTGTTTGTAATAGCCAAAACCTGGAAACAACCTAGATGCCCTTCAATGGAGGAATGGATGAAGAAAGTGTGGAATATATACATATTAGAGTACTACTCAGCAGTAAAAAACAATGACTTCTCGAATTTTGCGTGCAAATGGATGGAAATAGAAAACACTATCCTGAGTGAGGTATCCCAGACTCAAAAAGAGGAACATGGGATGTACTCACTCATAATCGGTTTCTAGCCATAAAATAAAAGACATTAAGCATATAATGTGTGATCCTATAGAAGCTAAATAAGAAAGTGAACCCAAAGAAAATCATATAGTCATCCGCATGGAGAGGGGGAAGTAGACAAGATTCCAGGGCAAAAACTGGGAACTTGCGGGTGAGGTGGCATGGGGCAAAGGGGAAATGGGATGAGAAATATGAGAAGGGGAGAATGGGAGGAGCTCGGAGGATTGGGATGGTTGGGATATAGGAAGGATGGATATGGGAGCAGCGAAGTATATATCCTATCTAAGGGAGCCATCTTAGGGTTGGCAAGAGACTTGACTCTTGAGGGGTTCGCAGGTGTCCAGGAATATGTCCCCAGCTGGTACCTTGGGCAACTAAGGAGAGGGAACCTGAAATGACCCTATCCTATACTGATGAATATCTTGCATATCACCTTAGAACCTTCATCTGGCGATGGATCGAGGTAGAGACAGAGTCTCAATTTGGAGCAACGGTCTGAGCTCTTAAGGTCCAAATGAGGAGCAGAAGGAGGGAGAACATGAGCAAAAAATCAGGACCACGAGGGATGCACCCACCCACTGTGACAGTGGAACTGATTTATTGGGAGCCCACCAAGGCCAGCTGGTCTGGGACTGAATAAGCATGGGTTGATTCCGGACTCTCTGAGCATGGCGGTCAATGAAGACTGATGAGAAGCCAAGGACAATGGCACTAGGTTTCGATCCTAATACATGAACTGGCTTTGTGGGAGCTTAGCCTGTTTGGATGCTCACCTTTCTGGACGTAGATAGAAGGACCTTGGTCTTCCCGCAGGGCAGGGAATTTGGACTGCTCTTCAGTATCGAGAGGGAGGGGGAATGGAGTGGGGGAGGAGAAGAGGAGTGGGGATAGGGGGAGGGAAGTGGGGGGAGGGCAATATTTGGGAGGAGGGGAGGGAAATGGGAAATGGGGAGCAGGTGGAAATTTTAATTAAAAAAGAATAAAAATAAATAAATAAGTAAAAAAAAAAAAAAGAAAAGAGAAGCAGTTGTTTGGAACATGGCAAAGAAGAGTTAGAGGAGAGTTCTGTTTTGCTTTTCTTTGTGCAAGCTTTACTTTGAAAGAAAATCATATTCATTGAAAGTGTATATTTTCATGAAATGATTTAGTGAGAAACGCACATGTGTTTCTCTGAAAAGGGGAGGAGTTGTTTAGGACATTTATAAGTATTTTTAAAAGTGAGAAGAGTGTTTCTTTTTTTTGTTCAAACTTTACTTTGAAAGATAATCACATTCTTTTGAAAGTGTATAATTTCACGAAATGCTTTGGTGAGAAAAGTAAATGTTTTCCTCTGAAAAGAAGCGCAGTTGTTTGCGACATGACAAAGTACTGTTAGAAGTGAGTACAGTGTTCCTTTTCTCTGTACAATCTTTACTTTGAATAAAATCACATTTTTTTGAAAGTGAATAATTTCATGAAATGGTTTAGTGAGAAATGCACATGTGTATCTCTAAAAAGAGAAGCAGTTGTTTGGAACACGTCAAAGTATTGTTAGAAGTGAGAACAGTGTTCCTTTTCTCTGTACAAACTTTACTTTGAAAGATAATCACATTCTTTTGAACGTGGATAATTTCATGAAATGTTTTAGTGAGAAACGCACATGTATTTCTCTGAAAAGATGTGCAGTTGTTTGCAAGATGACAAAGTATTGTTACAAGTATTAACAGTGTTCAATTTATCTGTACAATCTTTACTTTAAAAGAAAATCACATTCTTTTGAAACTGTATAATTTCATGAAATGATTTAGGGAGAAACGCACATGTGTTTCTCTGGAAAGAGGAACATTTGTGTGGGACATGTAAAAGTATTATTAGAAGTGAGAAGACTGTTTCTTTTCTCTGTAAAACCTTTACATTGAAAGATAATCACGTTCTTTTGAAAGTGTATAATTTCATGAAATTCATTATTGAGAAACAGACATGTGTTTGTCTGAAAAGAGAAGCAGTTGTTTGGAAGATATCATATTTGGAACATGTCAAAGAAGACTTAGAAATGAGTTCTGTTTACTTTTCTTTGTGCAAGCTTTACTTTGAAAGAAAATCACATTATTTTAAAAATGTATAATTTCCTAAAATGCTTTAGTGAGAAATGCATATGTGTTTCTCTTAAAAGAGGAGCAGTTGTTTGGAACATATAAAAGTATTGTTAAAAGTGAGAACAGTGTTCCTTTTCTCTGTACAAACTTTACTTTGAAAGATAATCACGTTCTTTTGAAAGTGTATAATTTCTTGAAATGCTTTAGTGAGAAATGCACATTTAATTTTTGTAAAGAGAAGGAGTGGTTTGCAACATGAAAAAGTATTGTTAGAAGTGAGAACAGTGTTCCATTTCTTGTACAAACTTTATTTGAAAGAAAATCACATTGTTTTGAAAGTGTACACTTTCGTGAAACGTTTTAGTGAGAAATGCACATGTGTTTCTCTGAAAAGAGGGACAGTTGTTTGCAACATGACAAAGTATTGTTACAAGTATTATCAGTGTTCAATTTATCTGTACAATCTTTACTTTAAAAGAAAATCACATTCTTTTGAAAGTGTATAATTTCATGAAATGGTTTAGTGAGAAATGCACATGTGTTTCTCTGAAAAGAGGGACAGTTGTTTGCAACATGACAAAGTATTGTTACAAGTATTATCAGTGTTCAATTTATCTGTACAATCTTTACTTTAAAAGAAAATCACATTCTTTTGAAAGTGTATAATTTCATGAAATGGTTTAGTGAGAAATGCACATGTGTTTCTCTGAAAAGAGAAGCAGTTGTGTTGGACTTGTAAAAGTATTGTTAGAAGTGAGAAGACTGTTTCTTTTCTCTGTACAAACTTTACATTAAAAGATAATCACGTTCTTTTGAAAGTGTATAATTTTATGAAATGCTTTATTGAGAAAAAGACATGTGTTTGTCTGAAAAGAGAAGCAGTTGTTTGGAAGATACCAAGTTTGGAACATGTCAAAGAAGAGTTAGAAGTGAGTTCTGTTTACTTTTCTTTGTGCAAGCTTTACTTTGAAAGAAAATCACATTATTTTAAAAATGTATAATTTCATAGAATGTTTTAGTGAGAAACGCACATGTGTTTCTCTGAAAAGAGGAGCATTTGTGTGGGACATGTAAATGTATTGTTAGAAGTGAGAAGACTGTTTCTTTTCTCTGTACAAACTTTACATTGAAAGATAATCACGTTCTTTTGAAAGTGTATAATTTTATGAAATGCTTTATTGAGAAATGGACATGTGTTTGTCTGAAAAGAGAAGCAGTTGTTTGGAAGATATCAAGATTGGAACATGTCAAAGAAGAGTTAGAAGTGAGTTCTGTTTTGCTTTTCTTTGTGCAAGCTTTAATTTGAAAGAAAATCATGTTCATTGAAAGTGTATATTTTCATGAAATGCTTTAGTGAGAAATGCACATGTGTTTCTCTTAAAAGAGGAGCAGTTGTTTGGAACATATAAAAGTATTCTTAGAAGTGAGAACAGTGTTCCTTTTCTCTGTACAAACTTTACTTTGAAAGATAATCACGTTCTTTTGAAAGTGTATAATTTCTTGAAATGCTTTAGTGAGAACATCACATGTGATTCTTTGTAAAGAGAAGAAGTGGTATGCAACATGAAAAAGTATTGTTACAAGTGAGAACAGTGTTCCATTTCTTGTACAAACTTTATTTGAAAGAAAATCACGTACTTTTGAAAGTGTATAATTTCATGAAATGGTTTAGTGAGAAACACAATGTTTTTCTCTTAAAAGAGGAGCAGTTGTTTGGAACATATAAAAGTATTGTTAGAAATGAGAACAGTGTTCCTTTTCTCTGTACAAACTTTACTTTGAAAGAAAATCACGTTCTTTTGAAAGTGTATAATTACATGAAATGCTTTAGTGAGAAATGCACATGTTTCTCTGAAAAGAGGGGTAGTTGTTTGAGACTTGACAAAGTATTGTTAGAAATTAGTACAGTATTGCTTTTCTCTTTACAATCTTTACTAAAAGAAAATTGCATTCTTTTCAAAATGAATAATTCCATGAAATGGTTTAGTAAGATACACACATGTGTATCTCTGAAAAGAGAAGCAGTTGTTTTCGACATGACAAAGTATTGTTAGAAGTGAGAACATTGTTCCATTTGTCTGTACAATCTTTACTTTGAAAGAAAATCACCTTATTTTGAAAGTGTATAATTTCATTAAATGCTTTAGTGAGAAAAGCACATGTGTTTCTCTGAAATGTGTAGCAGTTTTTTGGGACATGTAAAAGTATTGCTTGAAGTGACAACAGTGTTTCTTTTCTCTGTACAAACTTTATTTTGAAAGATAATCACGTTCTTTTGAAAGTATATAATATCATGAAATGCTTTATTGAGAAACGGACATGTGTTACTCTGAAAAGAGGTGCAGTTCTTTGCGACCGGAAAAAGTATTGTTAGAAGTGAGAACAGTGTTCCTTTTCTCTGTACAATCATTACTTTGATAGCAAATCACGTTCTTTTGAATGTGTATAATTTCATTAAATGGTTTAGTGAGAAACGCACATGTGTATCTCTGAAAAGAGAAGCAGTTCTTTGGAACATGTCAAAGTATTGTTAAGAATTGAGAAGAGTGTTACTTTTCTCTATACAAACCTTACTTAGAGAGATAATCACATTCTCTTGAAAGTGTATAAATTCATGAAATGCTTTAGTGAGAAACACACATGTGTTTTTCTAAAAAGAGATGCAGTTCTTTCCGACAAGACTAAGTATTGTTAGAAGTGTGAACAGTGTTCCACTTCTCTGTACAATCTTTACTTTAAAAGATAATCACATTCTTTTGAAATGTATAATTTCATGAAATGATTTATTGAGAAACGCACATTTTTATCTATGAAAAGAGAAGCAGTTGTTTGGAAAATGTCAAAGTATTGTTAAGAAGTGAGAACAGTGTTCCTTTTCTCTGTACAAACTTTACTCTGAAAGATAATCACATTCTTTGGAAAGTGTAATAAATTCATAAAATGTTTTAGTGTAAAACGCACATGTGTTTCTCTGAAAAGAGGAGCAGATGTCTGGGACATGTAAAAGTATAGTTAGAAGTGAGAACAGTGTTCCTTTTCTCTGTAAAACTTTGCTTTGAAAGATAATCATGTTCTTTTGAAAGTGTATTTATTGCATGAAATTCTTTTAAGAAACACACAAGTGTTTCTCTGTAAAGAGAAGCAGTTGTTTGCGACCTGTCAAAGTATTGTTAGAACTGAGATAAGTATTCTTTTTCTCTGTACAAGCTTTACTTTGAAAGATAATCACATTGCTTTGAAAGTGCGTTCATTTCCTGAAAAGCTTATTTAGAAACGCACATGTGTTTCTTAGTAAAGAGAAGCAGTTGTTTGTGACATGTCAAAGTATTGTGAGAAGTGAGATTAGTTTTCCTTTTCTCTGTACAAGCTTTATTTTGAAAGATAATCACATTATTTTGAAAGTGTAGTTTTTCTTGAAAAGCTTAAGTTAGAAACGCACTTGTGTTTCTTGGTAAAGAGAAGCAGTTGTTTTCGGCATATCAAAGTATCGTTAGAAGTGAGATCAGTGTACCTTTCTCTGTACAAGCTTTACTTTGAAAGATAATCACATTCTTTTGAAAGTGTATTTATTTTATAAATAGCTTTAGTAAGAAACGCACATGTCTTTCTCTGTAAAGGGAAGCATTTCTTTGCGACATATCAAAGTATTTTTACAAGTGAGATCAGTGTACCTTTCTCTGTAGAAGCTTTACATTGAAAGATAACCACATTCTTTTGAAAGTGTATTCATTTTATTAAAAGCTTTAGTAAGAAGAGCACATGTCTTTCTCTGTAAAGAAAAGCAGTTGTTTGTGACATGTCAAATGTTTGTTAGAAGTGGGATCAGTGTTCCTTTTCTCTGTACAAGCTTCATTTTGAAAGATAATCTCATTCTTTTGAAAGTGTAATCTTTCCTGAAAAGCTTTAGTTAGAAACGCACTTGTGTTACTTGGTAAGGAGAAGCTGTTGTGTAGGACATGTAAAAGTATTGTTTGAAGTGAGGTCAATATTCCTTATCTCTGTAGAAGCTTTCCTTTAAAGATAATCACATTCTTTTGAAAGTATATTCATTTCCAGAAAAGCTTTAGTAACTAACACACATGTGTTTCTTGGTAAAGAGTAGCAGTTGTTTGCGTCATGTCAACGTCTGGTTAGAAGTGATATCATTGTTCCCTTTCTCTGTACAAGCTTTAATTTGAAGGATAATCAAGTTCTTTAGAAAGCGTATACATTTTTTGAAAAGCATTAGTTAGAAACACACATGTGTTTCTTGGTAAAGAGAAGCCATTGTTTGCGACATGTCAAAGTATTTTTAGAAGTGAGATCAGTGTACCTTTTTCTGTACAAGCTTTACATTGAAAGATAATCACATTCTTTTGAAAGTGTATTCATTTCATTAATAGCTTTAGTAAGAAACGCACAAGTGTTTCTCTGTAAAGAGAAGCTGTTGTTTGCGACATGTCAAAGTATTGTTAGAAGTGAGATCAGTGTTCCATTCTCTGTAGAAGCTTTGCTTTGAAATACAATTGGTTCTTTAAAAAGTGTATTCATTTCTTTAAAAACTTTAGTAAGAAACGCACATGTGTTTCTTGGTAATGAGAAGCAGTTGTTTGCGACATGTCAACGTCCTATTAGACCTGAGATCAGTGTTGCTTTTCTCTGTAGAAGCTTTAATTTGAAAGATAACCACATTCTTTGAAAGTGTATTTATTTCATAAATAGCTTTAGTAAGAAATGCACATGTGTTTCTCTGTAAAGAGAGGCCATTTTTTTGCGACATGTCAAAGTATTGTTATTAGTGAGATCAGTGTTCCTTTTCTCTGTACAAGCTTTACATTGAAAGATAATCACGCTATTTTGAAACTGTATTCTTTCCTGAAAAGCTTTAGTTAAAACGCACTTGTGTTACTTGGTAAGGAGAAGCAGTTGTTTGCTACATGTCAAAGTGTTGTTTGAAGTGAGGTCAATATTCCTTTTCTAGGTACAAGATTTACTTTGAAAGATAATCATATTCTTTTGAAAGTGTATTCATTTCCTGAAAAGCTTTAGTAACTAACACACATGTGTTTCTTGATAAAGAGAAGCAGTTTTTTGCGACATGTCAACGTCTTGTTAGAAGTGATATCAGTGTTCCTTTTCTTTGTACAAGCTTTACTTTGAAGGATAATCACATTCTTTTGAAAGTGTATACATTTCTTGAACAGCTTTAGTTAGAAACACATGTGTTTCTTGGTAAAGAGAAGCAGTTGTTTGCGACATGTCAAAGTATTGTTAGAAGTGAGATCAGTTTACCTTTCTCTGTACAACTTTACTTTGAAAGATAATCATATTCTTCTGAAAGTGTATTCATTTCATTAATAGCTTTAGTAAGAAACGCACAAGTGTTTCTTTGTAAAGAGAAGCAGTTGTTTGCGACATGTCAAAGTATTGTTAGAAGTGAGATCAGTGTTCCATTCTCTGTAGAATCTTTGCTTTTAAATATAATCATGTTCTTTTTAAAGTGTATTCATTTTAGGAAAAGCTTTATTAAGAAATGCACATGTGCTTCTCCTTATAGAGAAGCAGATTTTTTCGACATATCTATTACTGTTTGAAGTGAGATCAGTTTTCCTTTTCTCTGTAGAAGCTTTACTTTGGAAGATAATCACATTGTTTTGAAAGAGTTCATTTCAAAAATAGCTTTAGTAAGAAACGCAAAAGTGTTTCTTTGTAAAGAAAAGCAGTTGTTTGCAACATGGCAAATTACTGTTAGAAGTGAGATCAGTGTTACTTTTCTCTGTAGAAGCTTTGCTTTGAAATATAATCATGTTCTTTTGAAAGTGTATTCATCTCTTGAAAAGCTTTATTAAGAAACACATGTGTTTCTTGGTAAAGAGAAGCAGTTTTTGCTACATGTCAAAGTCTTTTTAGAAGTGAGATCAGTGTTCCTTTTCTCTATAGAAGCTTTACTTTGGAAGATAATCACGTTTTTTTGAAAGTGCATTTATTTCATGAAATACTTTTGTAAGAAACACACATGTGTTTCTCTGTAAGGAGAAGCAGTTGTTTTCGACATGCCAAAGTATTGTTAGAAGTGAGATCAGTAGTCATTTTCTGTGTGCAATTTGTAATATAATCACGTTCTTTTGAAAGTGTATTTATTTCTTTAAATGCTTTAGTAATAACACACATGTGTTTCTTGGTAAGGAAAGGCAGTTGTTTCTGACATGTCAAAGCCTTGTTAGAAGTGAGATCAGTATTCATTTCTCTTTAGAAACTTTACTTTGAAAGATAATCACATTCTTTGAAAGTGTATTCATTTCATAAATAACTTAAGTAAGAAACGCACAACTGTTCCTTGTAAAGAGAAGCCATTGTTTACGACATGTCAAAGTATTGTTAGAAGTGAGATCAGTGTTCCTTTTCTCTGTAGAATCTTTGTTTTGAAATATAAACATGTTCTTTTGAAAGTGTATTCATATCTTGAAAAGCTTTAGTAAGAAACGCACATGTGTTTCTCTGTAAAGAGAAGCAGATGTTTGCGACATGTCAAATTACTGTTAGAAGTGAGATTAGTTTTCCTTTTCTCTGCAGAAGTTTTACTTTGAAAGATAATAACGTTCTTTTGAATGTGTATTTATTTCATGAAATGCTTTTGTAAGAAAAGCACATGTGTTTTTCTGTAAAGAGAAGCAGTTCTTTGGAACATGTTAAAGTATTGGTAGAAGTGAGATCCGTATTCCTTTTCTCTGTACAAGCTTTACTTTGAAAGATATTCACATTCTTTGAAAGTGTATTCATTTGTTGAAAAGCTTTAGCATGAAACACACATGTGTATCTTGGTAAGGAGAAGCAGTTGTTTACGACATTCAAAGTATTGTTTGAAGTGAAATCAGTATTCCTTTTCTCTGTAGCAGGTTTACTTTGAAAGAAAATCACATTCTTTTGAAAGGGTGTTCATTTCATAAATAGCTTTAGTAAGAAACGCACATGTGTTTCTCTAAAGAGAGGCCATTTTTTGCGACATGTCAAAGTATTGTTAGAAGAGAGATCAGTGTTCCTTTCTGTGTAGAAGCTTTACTTTGAAAGATAATCACATTCTTTTGAAAGTGTATTCATTTCAGGATTAGCTTTAGTAAGAAACACACGTGTTACTTGGTAAAGAGATTCAATTGTTTCCTAAATGTCAAAGTCTTGTTAGAAGTGAGATCAGTGTTCCATCCTCTGTAGAAGCTTTGCTTTGAATGACAATCACGTTCTTTTGAATGTGTATTCATTTCTTAAAAAGTTTTAGTATGAAACACACATGAGTTTCTCTGTAAAGAAGCAGATGTTTGCAACTGTCAAATATCTATTAGAAGTGAGATCAGTTTTCCTTTTCTCTGTCAAAGCTTTATTTTGAAAGATAATCACGTTTTTTGAAAGTGTATTAGTTTCATGTATAACTTTAGTAAGAAACGCACAGTTGTTTCTCTGTAAAGAAAGGCCGTATTATGCATCATGTCAAAGTATTTTTAGAAGAGAGATCAGTGTTCCTTTCTCTGTAAAAGCTTTACTTTGAAAGATAATCACATTCTTTTCAAAGTGTATTCATTTCATGAAAAGCATTAGGAAGAAACGCATATGTGTATCTCTGTAAAGAGAAGCAGTAGTTTGCGACATGTCAAAGTATTCTTAGAACTGAGATCAGTATTCCTTTTCTCTGTAGAAGCTTTAATTTGAAAGATAATCACATTGTTTTTTTTATTATTATTATTCTTTTTTACTTAAAATTTCCAACTGCTCCCCGTTTCCCATTTCCCTCCCCCTCCTCCCACATATTGCCCGCTCCCCCTGTTCCCCTCCCCCTATCCCCACTCCACTTTTCCTCCCCCTAGAGATCAACATAGTAAAAATGGCAATTCTACCAAGGGCAATCTATAGATTCAATGCAATCCCCATTAAAATCCCATCAAAATTCTTTACAGATCTTGAAAGGACAATAATCAACTTTATATGGAGAAACAAAAAACCCAGGATAGCCAAAACAATCTTATATAATAAAGGAACTTCTGGAGGCATTACCATCCCTGACTTCAAACTCTATTACAGAGCTACAGTAATGAAAACAGCGTGGTACTGGCATAAAAACAGAGCAGTCGACCAATGGAATCGTATAGAAGACCCGGATTTTAACCCACAAACCTATGAACAACTAATTTTCGATAAAGGAGCTAAAAGTATACAATGGAAGAAAGAAAGCATCTTCAACAAATGGTGCTGGCACAATTGGATGTCAACCTGTAGAAGAATGAAAATAGACCCATATCTATCACCATGCACAAAACTCAAGTCCAAATGGATCAAAGACCTCAATATCAATCTGAACACACTGAATCACATTGTTTTGAAAGTGTATTCATTTCATAAATAGCTTTAGTAAGAATCTCACAAGTGTTTATCTGTAAGAGAAGCAGTTGTTTGCAACATGTCAAATTACTGTTAGATGTGAGATCATTGTTCCTTTTCTCTGTACAAACTTTACTTTGAAAGATGATCACATTCTTTTTAAAGTATATTCATTTCTTGAAAAGCTTTAGTTAAAAACGGACATGTGTTTCTTGGTAAGGAGAAGCAGTTGTTTGCAACATGTCAAAGTATTGTTAGAAGTAAGATCAGTGTTCCTTTTCTCTGTAGAAGCTTTACTTTGAAAGATAATCATGTTCCTTTGAAAATGTAATCATTTCTTGAAAAGCCTTGGTTGGAAATGCACATGTGTTTCTTGGTAATGTGAAGCAGTTGTTTGCAACATTTCAAAATATTGTTAGACGTGAGATCAGTATTCCTTTTTTCTGTACAACCTTTAGATTGAAAGATAATCATGTTCTTTTGAAAGCGTATTTCAAGAAAAGCTTTAGTAAGAAACGTATATGTGTTTCTTGGTAAAGAGAAGCCGATGTTTGCTACATATCAAAGTATTGTTAGAATGGAGATCAGTGTTACTTGTCACTGTAAAAGCTTTACTTTGAAAGATAAGCACATTCTTTTGAAAGGGTTTCCATTTCTTTAAAAGCTTTAGTAAGAAACGCACGTGCTTCTCTGTAAAGAGAAGCAGTTGTTTGCGCCATGTAAAATTACTGTTAGAAGTGAAATCAGTGTTCCTTTTCTCTGTACAAGCTTTATTTTGAAAGATAATCACGTTCATTTGAAAGTATATTCATTTCTTAAAATGTTTTAGTAAGAAAGACACATGTGTTTCTTGAAAAGGAGAAGCACTAGCCGGGCGGTGGTGGCGCACGCCTTTAATCCCAGCACTCGGGAGGCAGAGGCAGGCGGATCTCTGTGAGTTCGAGACCAGCCTGTTCTACAAGAGCTAGTTCCAGGACAGGCTCCAAAACCACAGAGAAACCTTGTCTCGAAAAACCAAAAAAAAAAAAAAAAAAGAAAAAAAAAGAAAAGGAGAAGCACTTGTTTGCGACTTGTCAAAGTATTTTTGAAGTGAGATCAATATTCATTTTCTCTGGAGAAGCTTTACTTTGAAAGATAATCATGTTCTTTGAAAAGTGAATTCATTTCTTGAAAAGCTTTAGTTAGAAACAAACATGTGTTTCTTAGTAAAGAGAAGAAGTTGGTTGCGACGTGTCAAAGTATTGTTAGAAGTGAGATCAGTGTACCATTTCTCTGTAAAAGCTTTACTTTGAAAGATAATCACATTCTTTTGAAAGTGCATTCATTTATGAAAAGCTTTATTAAGAAACGCAAAATTTTTTCTCTGTGAAGAGAAGTACTTTTTTGCGACATGTCAAGTTATTGTTAGAATTGAGATCAGTGGTGCTTTTCTCAGCACAAGCTTTACTTTGAAAGATAATTGCGTTCCTTTGAAAGTTTATTAATTTCACGAAAGCTTTAGTAAGAAACGCACATGTCTTTCTTTGTAAAGACAAGCAGTTGTTTGCTACGTGTGAAAGCATTGTTAGAACTGAGATCAGTGTTCCTTTTCTCAGCACAAGCCTTACTTTGAAAGATAATCACGTTCTTTTGAAAGTTTATTTATTTCTCGAAAGCTTTAGTAAGAAACTCACATGTGTTTCTATGTGAAGACAAGCAGTTGTTTGGTAAATATGAAAGCATTGTTAGAACTGAGATCAGTGTTCCTTTTCTCAGTACAAGCTTTACTTTGAAAGATAATTGCGTTCTTTTGAAAGTTTATTAATTTCAAGAAAGCTCCAGTACCAAACACATATGTGTTTCTTTGTAAAGACAAGCAGTTTGCTACGTGTGAAAGCATTGTTAGAACTGAGATCAGTGTTCCTTTTCTCAGTACAAGCTTTAGTTTGAAAGATAATTGCGTTCTATTGAAAGTTTATTAATTTCACGAAAGCTTTACTAAGAAACGCACATTTGTTTCTGAGTAAAGACAAGCAGTTGTTTGCTATGTGAGAAAGAATTGTTAGAACTGAGATCAGTGTTCCTTTTCTCAGTACAAGCTTTATTTGAAAGATAATCGCATTCTTTTGAAAGTTTATTAATTTCATAAAAGCTTTAGTAAAAAACGCACATGTGTTTCTTTGTAAAGACAAGCAGTTGTTTGCTATGTGTGAAACACTGTTCGAACTGAGATCAGTGTTCCTTTTTTCAGTACAAGTTTACTTTGAAAAAAATGGCGTTCTTTTGAAAGTTTATTAATTACATGAAAGCTGTAGTAAGAAACGCTCATGTGTTTATTTGTAAAGACAAGCAGTTGTTTGCTATATGTGAAAGCATTGTTAGAACTGAGATCAGTGTTCCTTTTCTCAGTACAAGCTGTACTTAGAAAGATAATCGCGTTCTTTTGATACTTTATTAATTTCACGAAAGCTTTAGTAAGAAATGCACATGTGTTTATTTGTAAAGACAAGCAGTAGTTTGCTACTTTTGAAAGCATTGTTAGAATTGAGATCAGTGTTCCTTTTCTCAGTACAAGGTTTACTTTGAAAGATAATCGTGTTCTTTTGAAAGTTTATTAATTTCAGGAAAGCTTTAGTAAGAAACGCACATGTGTTTCTTTGTAAAGAAAAGCAGTTGTTTGCTCTGAGTGAAACATTGTTAGAACTGAGATCAGTGTTCCTTTTTTCAGTACAAGTTTACTTTGAAAGGAAATCGCGTTCTTTTGAAAGTTTTTAATTTCACGATAGCTTTAGTAAGAAACGCACATGTGTTTCTTTGTAAAGAAAAGCAGTTGTTTGCTCTGTGTGAAACATTGTTAGAACTGAGATCAGTGTTCCTTTTTTCAGTACAAGTTTACTTTGAAAGGAAATCGCGTTCTTTTGAAAGTTTTTAATTTCACGATAGCTTTAGTAAGAAACGCACATGTGTTTCTTTGTAAAGACAAGCAGTTGTTTGCTATGTGTGAAAGCATTGTTAGAACTGAGATCAGTGTTCCTTTTCTCAGTACAAGCTTTACTTTGAAAGATAATCGCGTTCTTTTGGAAGTTTATTAATTTCAAGCAAGCTTTAGTAAGAAATGCACATGTGTTTCTTTGAAAAGACAAGCAGTTGTTTGCTACGTGTGAAAGAATTGTTAGAACTGAGATCAGTGTTCCATTTCTCAGTACAAGCTTTACTTTGAAAGATAATTGCGTTCTTTTGAAAGTTTATTAATTTCACGAAAGCTTTAGTAAGAAACACACATGTGTTTCTTTGTAGAGACAAGCAGTTGTTTGCTACTACGTGTGAAAGCATTGTTAGAACTGAGATCAGTGTTCCTTTTCTCAGTGCAGTCTTTAATTTGAAAGATAATTTCATTCTTTTGAAAGTGTATTAATTTTACGAATGCTTTAGTAAGAAACGTACAGGTGTTCATTTGTAAAGGTAAGAGTTGTATGCTAGGTGTTAAAGCATTGTTAGAACTGAGATCAGTGTTCCTTTTCTCAGTACAAGCTTTACCTTGAAAGATAATCGCGTTCTTTTGAAAGTTTATAAATTTCACGAAAGCTTTAGTAAGAAACGCAGATGTGTTTCTTTCTAAAGAAAACTGCTGTTTGCTACGTGTGAAAGCATTCTTAGAACTGACATCAGTTTTCCTTTTCTCAGTACAAGCTTTAATTTGAAAGATAATCGGGTTCTTTTGCAAGATTATTAATTTCTCAAAAGCTTTAGTAAGAAACGCACATGTGTTTCTGTGTAAAGACAAGCAGTTGTTTGCTACATGTGAAAGGATTGTTAGAACTGAGATCAGTGATCCTTTTCTCAATACAAGCATTACTTTGAAAGATAATCGCGTTCATTTGAAAGTTTATTAATTTCAAGAATGCTTTAGTACCAAACGCACATGTGTTTCTTTGTAGAGACAAGCAGTTGTTTGCTATGTGTGAAAGCATTGTGAGAACTGAGATCAGTGTTCCTTTTCTCAGTACAAGCTTTAGTTTGAAAGATAATAGCATTCTTTTGAAAGTTTATTAATTTCACGAAAGCTTTAATAAGAAACGAACATGTTTTTCTATGTAAAGAAAAGCAGTTGTTTGCTAAGTGTGAAAGCATTGTTAGAACTGATCATTGTTCCTTTTCTCAGTGAAAGCATTAATTTGAAAGATAATCGCGTTCTTTGAAAGTTTATTAATTTCCCGAAAGCTTTAGTTAGAAACGCACATGTGTTTCTTTGTAAAGGCAAGCAGTTGTTTGCTACATGTGAAAGCATTGTTAGAACTGAGATCAGTGATCCTTTTCTCAGTACAAGCTTTACTTTGTAAGATAATCACATACTTTTGAATGTTTATTAATTTCCCAAAAGCTTTAGGAAGAAACGCACATGTGTTTCTTTGTAAAGACAAGCAGTTGTTTGCTACGTGTGAAAGCATTGTTAGAACTGAGATCAGTGTTCCTTTTCTCAGTACAAGCTTTACTTTGAAAGATAATTGCGTTCTTTTGAAAGTTTATTAATTTTACGAAAGCTTTAGTAAGAACGCACATGTGTTTATTTCTAAAGACAAGCAGTTGTTTGCTACGTGTAAAAGAATACTGAGAACTGAGATTAGTGTTCCTTTTCTCAGTACAAGCTTTACTTGGAAAGATAATCGCGTTCATTCGAAAGTTTATTAATTTCACGAAAGCTTTAGTACCAAACGCACATGTGTTTCTTTGTAAAGACAAGCAGTTGTTTGCTACGTGTGAAAGCATTGTTAGGACTGTGTTCAGTGTTCCTTTTCTCAGTACAAGCTTTACTATGAAAGATAATCATGTTCTTTGAAAGTTTATTAATTTCAAGAAAGCTCAAGTACCAATCGCACATGTGTTTCTTTGTAAAGGCAAGCATTTGTTTGCTACGTGTGAAAGCATTATTAGAACTGAGATCAGTGTTTCTTTTCTCAGTACAAGATTTTTTTTTATTCTTTTTTAATTAAAATTTCCAACTGCTCCCCGTTTCCCATTTCCCTCCGCCTCCTCCCACATATTGCCCCCTTCCCCCGCTGCCCTCCCCCTATCCCCACTCCACTTCTCCTTTCCCTAGTCCACTCCCCCTCCCTCTCGATACTGAAGAGCAGTCCAAATTCCCTGCTCTACAGGAAGACCAAGGTCCTCCCACTTCCATCTAGGTCCAGGAAGGTGAGCATCCAAACAGGCTAAGCTGCCACAAAGCCAGTTCATGTATTAGGATCGAAACCTAGTGCCATTGTCCTTGGCTTCTCATCAGCCTTCATTGTCCGCCTTGTTCAGAGAGTCCAGTTTCAACCCATGCTTATTCAGTCCCAGTCCAGCTGGCCTTGGAGAGCTCCCAATAGATCAGTTCCACTGTCACAGTGGGTGGGTGCATGCCTCGTGGTCCTGATTTCCTTGCTCATGTTCTCCCTCCTTCTGCTCCTCATTTGGACCTTAAGTGCTCAGACGGTTGATCCAAATTGGGTCTCTGTCTCTCTCTCGATCCATCACCAGATGAAAGTTCCTGTGCCATTCTCCTTGGCCTCTCGTCAGCTATCATTGTCCACCATATTCAGAGAGTCCGGTTTTATCCCATGTTTTTTTCAGTAGCAGTCCAGCTGGCCTTGGTGAGCTCCCAATAGATCGGCCCCCCTGTCTCAGTGGTCGGGTGCACCCCTCATGGTCCTGACTTCCTTGTTCATGTTCTCTCTCCTTCTGCTCCTCATTATAACCTTGGGAGCTCAGTCCGGTGCTCCAGTGTGGGTCTCTGGCTCTATCTCCATCCATCGCTAGATGAAGGTTCTATGGCGATATGCAAGATATTCATCAGTATTATTATAGGATAGGTTCATTTCAGGTTCCCTATCCTCAGGTGCCCCAATGAACTAACTGGGGACATTGCCCTGGGCATCTGGTAGCCATTCCAGGTTCAAGTCTCTTGCCAACCCTTAGGTGGCTCCCTTAACTAAGGTATGAGTTTCCCTGCTCCCCAATCCAACCTTCCTTTAACCCCAATCACCCTGATTCCCCCAGATCCCCTCATCCTCTCCTTCACACTTTTCTCTCCCCATCACCCCTCATCCCCATCCCACCCCACCCCCCAAGATTCCAATTTTTTGCCCATCAATCTTGTCTATTTCCCATAGCTGGGAGGATATCTATATGTTTTTCCTTGGGTTTACCCTCTTGTTTAGCTTCTTTAGGATCACAAATTATAGACTCAGTGGCCCCTATCTATGGCTAGAAACCAATTATGAGTGAGTACATCCCATGATCTTCTTTTTGGGTCTTGGTTACCTCACTCAGGATTGTATTTTCTATTTTCATCCATTTGCATGCAAAATTTGAGAAGTCATTGTTTTTTACCGCAGAGTAGTACTCTAATGTATATATATTCCACACTTTATTCATCCATTCTTCTATTGAAGGGCATCTAGGTTGCTTCCAGGTTCTGGCTATTACAAATAATGCTGCTATGAACATAGTTGGACAAATGCTTTTGTCATATGATAGGGCATCTCTTGGGTATATTCCCAAGAGTGGTATTGCTGGGTCCAGGGGTATGTTGATCCCAATTTTTCTGAGAAACCGCCACACTGATTTCCAAAGTGGTTGCACAAGTTTGCAGTCCCACCAGCAATGGATGAGGTTACCCCTTTCTCCACAACCTCTCCAGCAAAGGCTATCCTTGGTGTTTTTGATTTTAGCCATTCTGACAGGTGTAAGATGATATCTCAAAGTTGTTTTGATTTGCATTTCTCTGATCGCTAAGGATGTTGAGCATGACCTTAAGTATCTTTTGACCATTTTAACTTCTTCTGATGAGAATTCTCTGTTCAGTTCAGTGCCCCATTTTTTAATTGGGTTAATTATCCTTTTAAGTCTATTTTCTTGAGTTCTTTATAATTTTGGAGATCAGACCTTTGTCTGTTGCGGGGTTGGTGAAGATCTTCTCCCAGTCAGTAGGCTGCCTTTTTGTCTTAATGAGAGTGTCCTTTGCTTTACAGAAGCTTCTTAGTTTCAGGAGGTCCCATTTATTCAATGTTGCCCTTAATGTCTGTGCTGCTGGGGTTATACATAGGAAGCGATCTCCAGTGCCCATATGTTGTAGCGTACTTCCCATTTTCTCTTCTATCAGGTTCATTGTGTTCAGATTGATATTGAGGTCTTTGATCCATTTGGACTTGAGTTTTGTGCATGGTGATAGATATGGGTCTATTTTCATTCTTCTACAGGTTGACATCCAATTGTGCCAGCACCATTTGTTGAAGATGCTTTCTTTCTTCCATTGTAAACTTTTAGCTCCTTTATCGAAAATTAGTTGTTCATAGGTTTGTGGGTTAAAATCCGGGTCTTCTATACGATTCCATTGGTCGACTGCTCTGTTTTTATGCCAGTACCACGCTGTTTTCATTACTGTAGCTTGTAATAGAGTTTGAAGTCAGGGATGGTAATGCCTCCAGAAGTTCCTTTATTGTATAAGATTGTTTTGGCTATCCTGGGTTTTTTGTTTCTCCATATAAAGTTGATTATTATCCTTTCAAGATCTGTGAAGAATTTTGATGGGGATTGCATTGAATCTATAAATTGCCCTTGGTAGAATTGCCATTTTTACTATGTTGATCCTCCCAATCCAGGAGTAAGGGAGATCCTTCCATTTTCTGGTATCCTCTTCAATTTCTTTCTTCAATGCCTTAAAGTTTTTGTTAAATAGATCTTTCACTTCCTTGATTAGAGTTACCCCAAGATATTTTATGCTTTTTGTGGCTATTGTGAAATGTGATGATTCTCTTATTTCCCTCCTCTGCTTCAATATCCTTTGTGTATAAGAGGGCGACTGATTTTTTGGAGTTGATCTTGTATCCTGCCACATTACTAAAGGCGTTTATCAGCTGTAGGAGTTCTTTGGTGGAGTTTTTGGGGTCGCTCATGTACACTATCATATCATCTGCAAATAATGCAAGTTTAACTTCTTCCTTTCCAATTTGAATCCCCTTTATCCCCTTATGTTGTCTTATTGCAATTGCTAAAACTTCGAGAACTATATTGAAGAGGTATGGAGAGAGTGGACAGCCTTGGCGTGTTCCTGATTTTAGTGGGATGGCTTTAAGTTTCTCTCCATTTAATTTGATATTAGCTGTCGGCTTGCTGTATATAGCTTTAATTAAATTTAGGTATGACCCTTGTATCCCTAATCTCTCCAAGACTTTTATCATAAAGGGATGTTGAATTTTGTCAAATGCTTTTTCAGCGTCTAATGAAACGATCATATGGTTTTTTTCTTTCAGTTTATTTATATGATGTATTACATTGATAGATTTGCGTATGTTAAACCAGCCCTGCATCTCTGGTATGAAGCCTACTTGATCATAATGGATAATTTTTCTAATGTGTTCTTGGATTCGGTTTGCCAGTATTTTGTTGAGGATTTTTGCGTCGATGTTCATGAGTGAGATTGGCCTGTAATTCTCTTTCTTGGTTGGGTCTTTGTGTGGTTTTTGTATCAGAGTTACTGTAGCTTCATAAAAGGAATTTGGCAATGACTCTTCTGTTTCTATATTGTGAAATACCGTAAGGAGTATAGGTATTAGGTCTTCTTGGAAGTTCTGGTAGAATTCTGCATTGAAACCATCTGGTTCTGGACTTTTTTTGGAGCGGAGGTTTTTGATAACCGCTTCTAATTCTTCACAACTAACCAGTCTATTTAGGTTGTTCACCTGCTCCTGGTTTAACTTTGGTATATGGTATTTATCTAAAAAAGTGTCCATTTCTTTTACATTTTCCAGTTTTGTGGCATACAGGCTTTTGTAGTAAGATCTAATGATTCTCTGAATTTCCTCTGTGTCTGTGGTTATGTCTCCCTTTTCATTTCTGATCTTATTAATTTGCAAATTCTCTCTCTGCCGTTTGATTAGTTTGGATAGGGGTTTATCAATCTTGTTGATTTTCTCCAGGAACCAGCTTTTTGATTTATTGATTCTTTCAATTGTTTTCTGTGTTTCTATTTTGTTGATTTCAGCCCTCAGTTTGATTATTTCCAGTCTTCTACCCCTTCTAGGTGAGTCTGCTTCTTTTTTTTCTAGAGCTTTCAGGTGGGCTGTTAAGTCTCCAATGTGTGATTTCTCTGTTTTCTATAAGTGGGCAGTTAGTGCTATGAACTTTCCTCTCAGGACTGCTTTCATAGTGTCCCATAGGTTTGAGTATGTTGTTTCTTTATTTTCATTGTCTTCAAGGAAGACTTTAATTTCTTTCTTTATTTCTTCCTTAATCCAGGTATGGTTCAGTAGTTGACTATTCAGTTTCCATGAGTGTGTAGGCTTTCTGGGGGTAGCATTGTTGCTGAATTCTAGCTTTAATCCATGGTGATCTGATAAGATACAGGTGGTTATTAATATCTTTTTGTAACTGTGGATGTTTGCTTTGTTACCGAGTATGTGGTCGATTTTTGAGAAGGTTCCATGAGCTGCAGAGAACAAAGTATATTCTTTCCTATTTGGCTGGAATGTTCTATCGATGTCTGTTAAGTCCATTTGATTCATTACCTCCATTAATTCTCTTATTTCTCTGTTAGGTTTCTGTCTAATTGACCTGTCCATTAGTGAGAGAGGAGTATTAAAGTCTCCTACTACTAATGTGTGCGGTTTGATGGCTGCCTTGAGTCTTAACAATGTTTCTTTTACGTACGTGGTTGCTTTTATATTAGGGGCATAGATATTCAGGATAGAGATTTTATCCTGATGAATTGTTCCTGTTATGAGTAGAAAATGTCCCTCTCCATCTCTTCTGATTGATTTAAATTTGAAGTCAACTTTGTTAAAAATTAGTATGGCCACACCTGCTTGTTTCCTAGGTCCATTTACTTAATAAGCCTTATCCCAGCCCTTTACTCTGAGTAGGTGCCTGTCTTTGTGATTGAGGTGTGTTTCTGGTAAACAGCAGAATGTTGGATCCTGTTTTCGTATCCAATCTCTTAGACTGTGCCTTTTTATAGGTGAGTTGAGTCCATTGACATTAAGTGATATTAATGACCAGTGGTTGTTAACTCGGGTCATTTTTTTAGTAGTAGATTTTGTGTGTTTCCCTTCTTTGAGATGTGCTGGTAAAGGGTCTCTAGATGTCTGAGTTACTGTGGTCATTGTTGGACTCCTTGATTAGTGATTTTCCTTCTATTACTTTCTGTAATGTTGGATTTGTGGCTACGTATTGTTTAAATTTGTTTTTATCCTGGAAAATTTTGTTTTCTCCATTTATAGTGAACGAAAGCTTGGCTGGGTATAGTAGTCTGGGCTTGCATCCATGGTCTCTTAGTTTCTGCAGTACATCTATCCAGGACCTTCTGGCTTTCATGGTTTCCATAGAGAAGTCAGGTGTAAGTCTGATAGGTTTACCTTTATAAGTAACTTGGCCTTTTTCCTTTGCTGCTCTTAGTATTCTTTCTTTATTCTGTATGCTTTGTGTTTTGATTATTATATGGCGAGAGGATGTTTTTTTGTGATCCAGCCTATTCAGTGTTCTGTATGCTTCTTGAACCTTCATAGGTATATCTTTCTTTAGGTTGGGAAAGTTTTCTTCTATAATTTTATTAAATATATTTTCTGGACCGTTGAGCTGCGCTTCTTCTCCTTCTTCTATTCCTATTATTCTTAGGTTTGGTCTTTTTATTGTGTCCCATATTTCCTGAATGTTTTGTGATGAGAATTTGTTGGCCTTGCTGTTTTCTTTGATCAGAGTGTTTATTTTCTGTATGGTATCTTCAGAATCTGAGATTCTTTCTTCTCTCTTGTATTCTGTTGGTTATGCTTGCTTCTGTAGTCGCTATTCGTTTACCTAGATTTTCCCTGTCCAGCTGGCCTTCTGTTTGTGTTTTCTTCTTTGCCTCCATTTCAGTTTTTAAGTCTTGAACTGTTTCCATTATCTGTTTGATGGTTTTTCCTTGGTTTTAGGGTATCATTCACTGATTTGCTCAATTCTTCAAACTTTCTGTTATACTTCTCATCCATTTCTATAAGGGCATTTTTTACATGCTGTTTAAGGGTGTTAATCACTTTCATAAAGTCAATTTTATCTACTTCTTCATGATTAAGGTGTTCATGTTCTCCTGTTGTGAAGTCGCTGGGTTCTGGTGGTTTCATATAGTTTTTCAGATTGTTGGGTGAATTCTTGCATTAGCGCCTGCCCATCTCTTTCTCCAAATGCTCCCCTATGGATCTTCTTTTACCAGATCAGGTCTCCTTGCCTACTGATGTATCTTCCCAGTGATGGCACTCTGCAGTGATAGCTCTCCTGGTGCTCCAGTGATGTCTCTCCTGGTACCAATATCAGCTCTCCGTGCCCAAAGACGGCTCTGCTGGTACCCAAAAGTTTATTAATTTCAAGAAAGCTCCAGTACAAAACGCACAAGTGTTTCTTTGTAAAGGCCAGCAGTTGATTGCTACGTGTGAAAGCATTGTTAGAACTGAGATCAGTTTTCCTTTTCTCAGTACAAGCTTTACTTTGAAATATAATCACATTCTTTTGAAAGTTTATTAATTTCACTATAGCTTTAGTAAGAAACACACATGTGTTTCTTTGTAAAGTTAAGAGTTGTATGCTACGTGTGAAAGCATTGTTAGAACTGAGTTCAGTGTTCCTTTTCTCATTACAAGCTTTATTTTGAAAAATAATCGTGTTCTTTTGAAAGTTTATTAATTTCACGAGCTTTAGTACGAAACGCACATGTGTTTCTTTGTAAAGACAAGCAGTTGTTTGCTACGTATGAAAGCATTCTTAGAACTGAGATCAGTGTTCCTCTTCTCAGTACAAGCTTTACTTTGAAAGATAATCACGTTCTTTTGAAAGTTTATTAATTTCACAAAAGCTTTAGTAAGAAACGCACATGTGTTTCTTTGTAAGAGGTAAGAGTCGTATGCTACGTGTGAAAGCCTTGTTAGAACTGAGATCTGTGTTCCTTTTCTCAGTACAAGCTTTACATTGAAAGATAATCGAGTTCTTTTGAAAGTTTATTAATTTCAGGAAAGCTCCTGTACCAAACGCACATGTGTTTCTTTGTAAAGGCAAGCAGTTGTTTGCTACGTGTGAAAGCATTGTTAGAACTGAGATCAGTGTCCCTTTTCTCAGTACAAGCTTTACTTTTAAAGATAATCACGTTCTTTTGAAAGTTTATTAATTTCACGAAAGCTTTAGTACCAAACGCACATGGGTTTCTTTGTAGAGACAACCAGTTGTTTGCTACCTGTGAAAGCATTGTGAGAACTGAGATCTGTGTTCCTTTCCTCAGTACAAGCTTTACTTTGAAAGATATTGGCATTCTTTTGAAAGTTTATTAATTTCAAGAGAGCTCCAGTATCAAACGCACATGTTTTTCTTTGTAAGGACAAGCAGTTGTATGCTACGTGTGATAGCATTGTTAGAACTGAGATCAGTGTTCCTTTTCTCAGTACAATCTTTACTTTGAAAGATAATCGTGTTTATTTGAAAGTTTATTAATTTATCGAAAGCTTTAGTAAGAAATGCACATGTGTTTCTTTGTAAAGACAAGCAGTTGTTTGCTACGTGTGAAAGCATTGTTAGAACGGAGATCAGTGTTCCTTTTCTCAGTACACGCTTTACTTTGAAAGGTAATCACGTTCTTTTGAAAGTTTATTGATTTCACGAATACTTTAGTAAGAAACGCACATGTGTTTCATTGTAAAGGAAAGAGTTGTATGCTATGTGTGAAAGCATTGTTAGAACTGAGATCAGTGTTCCTTTTCTCAGTACAAGTTTTACTTTGAATGATAATCGCGTTCTTTTGAAAGTTAATTAATTTCACGAAAGCTTTAGTAAGAAACACACAAGTGTTTCTTTGTAAGGACATGTAGTTGTTTGCTACATGTGAAAGCATTGTTAGAACTGAGATCAGTGTTTCTTTTCTCAGTACAAGCTTTACTTTGAAAGATAATCGCGTTCTTTTGAATGTTTATTAATTTCACGAAAGCTTTAGTAAAAACGCACATGTGTTTCTTTGTATAGAAAAGCAGTTGTTTGCTACGTGTGAAAGCAATGTTAGAACTGAGGTCAGTTTCCTTTTTTCATACAAAATTTACTTTGAAATATAATCGCGTTCTTTTGAAAGTTTATTAATTTCAAGGAAGGTTTAGTAAGAAACGCACATGTGTTTCTTTGTTGTTGTAATATGAGCGGCGGGGCTGTGTCTCCGGCACCTGACTGCCTGCATGGCTTATGCCCCGAAATAATTACACGGAAACTCTATTCTTTTAATCACTGCCTGGCCCATTATTCCAGCCTCTTATTGGGTAGCTCTTACATATTCATCTAACCCATTTCTAATATTCTGTGTAGCACAACGAGTAGGCTTACCAGGGAAGATCTTAACCTGCGTCTGGCTGGAGTGGGAGAATCATGGCCACTCTCTACTCGGCTTCTTTCTCCCAACATTCTGTTTTGTTTACTCCATCCACCTAAGGGTTGGCCTATCCAATGAACCTACGCAGTTTCTTTATTATTTAACCAATGACCTTCCTCCATCATTTCCCCTTTTTCTGTTTAAAAAAAAAGAAAGGCTTTCATTTTAACATAGTAAGATTACATATAGCAAAACAGTTATCAAGCAAGAATTACAGTTACAATATTTATATCTATTTTATCTTTTATCATAAGTAAGGAAAACTATAACTAACCGTTCTTCAACTCCATCAAAGACTCCAGAAGGATATAATATTACCTAAGCAAACAAGAGATCCAAAACTCTAGAAATGACAGAGACATCTCACTGCCTGGACAGTAACCCAAAGTTCTTTTGTACTGTTGGGGCATCCATCTTCAGCCTTCAGGCCCATAGTATTCAACAGACATTTTCATCAAGCAGGAAATTCCAAAGACAGTTCAGTCACTTTTTGCTGTGTCCTGCAGAATGTCTCGCAGACTCTTTTATGAGTCAGGAACCCCGAAAATCCATCTCACCTTTAGGCAAGTTCAGCAGTCCTTTTTCTGCAGGTTCTCTGTGTCCAGTTTATGCAACAGTCCAGGCAAGAGAAGTTTCTTGCTCAAATGGCTATCAAACTCCATAAGGAGCCTCTTTGATGCCCATCATCCTCTTGAAGTAGATTGGTGTTGCCAGGAGCAGACGTGTCTCATTGTCATGAAAAGCCCTAAGTTATTAAAACATTTAAATGTCATATTCTGCAGTCTTTGAAAGATATGAAGAATGCCTATCTAGCTGAAATATATCTATGCACATCTAGAAAATCTAACTAACATGACTAAAAGCTTGACAATTATCGATGATTATCCATTAACAACCTATATACATTACATTTTTTAATGAACTATACAATCACAATACCTTAATCAAGATTAGAAATATGCATATACATATAACAAAATTGACCTTCAAATCCACACCAATGCAAATTATTCATATCTATATCATATCCCCCTTTAAATGTAAAAGAACATTTATAAATCATATTTGGGAACATGGGCCCAGTTTTTTCTCTCCAAACTGCTTCCTGCTGAATGGGGGCGTCGTTAATAAGGTCTTTCATGGTATAACCTGTATGCCAGGGTCATCTCAGTTGGCAGTTGAGTGAAGTAATTTTCTGAAGGTGTTTACAGCAACCTTTCAGGAAGGCGTGGTCTATCATACCATATTGGGATAGAAGCATATAACAGGGTCTCGTCCTCTGTGAAAACAAAAGAAGACCCTCTCCAAAGCATCATATCCTTAAACCCATATTCTGAAATCATAATACCCTTATATCCATTTTGGTTTAGCTTGGCAGCCCATATAATGAAATGTCTCTCTGCAGTTAGCTCCTTTACAGTCAAAACTTTTAAAGAAAGCACAATAATACAAAAAATCCAGATTCTCTGTGAATTTTCCATTTTTACATGGCTTATTTTTTTTTTTAATTTATAACTATCTGTACTCTGTCTCTTTAAAGACTTTATCCCCCCTTTTTAAGGGTATTAACTTTATTCTCTCTCTATATATATTTTTTTGTCTCTCTCAAGCCTACGTACATCCATCCAACACTGTGACCCATAGGTCTTTTATGTCTGAATCTGTTATATTGTGAATCTGTAATTTTTTTTTTAGGAGCATTTCTTAAAACGTTAAGCAGTTCTTGAAAACTTAAGTTGCACCATATAGGGGTAATACGGTACTGCCTGTGTCTGGCTCAGTCTAAACCTTAACTGTGCTGTTATTATGGTAATTATGGTAGTTCCTGCCTGAGACCAGCAGAGTTCCACATGGTGGAGCTGAGCTGCTTCTGCCTCAGAGCCATTTGGTGCCACAGAGTCACACACAGTTTCAGGCACACAGCAGTCAACATTGCCATCAAGCAAGCCGTAACACTTTACTCCAAATGCTCCATTCAAAAGCTCTGTCTCCAGCAGGAGCCAGACAGAGATCGTGATGGTGGCACAGCCCAGAAAGCCGGCATTTTAAAACAGCCAGTTTTTTTCTGTTGCTGGGTCAGGACAATTTCTTTGCCGCACGCAACCCACAAACAGCAAAAAGCTGTCTTAAATTTTCTCTGTGTCCTTTTTAAGCCCTCTCAGGTTTTACGTGGAATTCATTAGCACGTTGGGTGCCACTCTGTTGTAATATGAGCGGCGGGGCTGTGTCCCTGGTACATGGCCACCCGCATGGCTTATGCCCCAAAATAATTACACGGAAACTCTATTCTTTTAATCACTGCCTGGCCCATTAGTTCCAGCCATTATTGGCTAGCTCTTACATATTGATCTAACCCATTTCTAATATTCTGTGTAGCACAACGAGTTGGCTTACCAGGGAAGATCTTAACCTGCGTCTGGCAGGAGTGGGAGAATCATGGCGACTCCCTACTCGGCTTCTTTCTCCCAACATTCTGTTTTGTTTACTCCACCCACCTAAGGGTTGGCCTATCCAATGAAATTAGGCAGTTTCTTTATTATTTAACCAATGAACTTCCTCCATCACTTTGTAAAGACACGCAGTTGTTTGCTTCATGTGAAAGCATGTTAGAACTGAGATCAGTGTTGCTTTTCTCAGTACAAGCTTTACTTTGAAAGAAAATCGCGTTCTTTTGAAAGTTTATTAATTTCACGAAAGCTTTAGTAAGAAACGCACATGCGTTTCTGTTTCCAGACAGGCAGTTGTTTGCTATGTGTGAAAGCATTGTTAGAACTGAGATCAGTGCTACTTTTCTCAGTACAAACTTTACTTTGAAAGATAATCGCTTATTTTGAAAGTTTATTAATATCACAAAGCTTTATACCAAACGCACATGAGTTTCTTTGTAAAGACAAGCAGTTGTTTGCTATGTGTGAAAGCATTGTTAAAACTGAGATCAGTCTTCCGTTTCTCAGTACAAGCTTTACATTGAAAGATAATCGTGTTCTTTTGAAAGTTACTAATTTCACGAAAGCTTTAGTACCAAACGCACATGTGTTTCTTTGTAAAGACAAGCAGTTGTTTGCTACGTGTGAAAGCATTGGCAGAACTCAGATCCGTGTTCCTTTTCTCAGTACAAGCTTTACTTTGAAAGATCTTCGTATTCTTTGAAAGTTATTAATTATACGAAAGCTTTAGTAACAAACGCACATGTGTTTCTCTGTAAAGACAAGCATTTGTTTGCTACGTGTGAAAGCATTGTTAGAACTGAGATCAGTGTTCCTTTTAAGTACAGGCTTTACTTTGAAAGATAATCGTGTTCTTTTGAAAGTTTATTAATTACACAAAGCTTTAGTACCAAATGCACATGAGCTTCTTTTTGAAAACAAGCAGTTGTTTGATGCATATGAAAGCAATGTTAGAACTGAGATGAGTGTTCCTGTTCTCAGTACCGGCTTTACTTTGAAAGATATTTATGTTCTTTTGAAAGGTATTAATTTCATGAAAGCTTTAGTACCAAAGGCACCTGTGTTTCTTTGTAAAGACAAGCAGTTGTTTGCTACGTGTGAAAGCATTGTTAGAACTGAGATCAGTGTTCCTTTTCTCAGTACAAGCATTACTTTGAAAGATAATCGTGTTCTTTTGAAAATAATCAACTTCACGAAAGCATTAGTACCAAACGCACATGTGTTCTTGGTAAAGACAAGCAGTGGTTTCCTATGTGTGAAAGCATTGTTAGAACTGAGATCAGTGTTTCTTTTCTAAATACAAGCTTTACTTTGAAAGATAATCGCATTCTTTTGAAAGTTTATTAATATCACGAAAGCTTTAGTAAGAAACGAACATGTGTTTCTTTGTGAAGCCAGGAAGTTGTATGCTACATGTGAAAGCATGGTTAGAACTGAGATCAGTGTTCCTTCTCTCAGTACAAGCTTTACTTTGTAATTTCATCGCGTTCTTTTGATAGTTTATTAATTTCACGAAAGCTTTAGTAAGAAACGCACATGTGTTTCTTTGTAAGACAATGAGTTGTTTGCTACGTGTGAAAGCATTGTCAGAACTGAGATCAGTGTTTCTTTTCTCAGTACAAGCTTTACTTTGAAAGATAATCATGCTCTTTTGAAAGTTTATTAATTTCACCAAGCTTTATTACCAAACGCACATGAGTTTCTTTGTAAAGACAAGCAGTTGTTTGCTACGTGTGAAAGCATTGTTAGAACTAAGATCAGTGTTCCTTTTCTAAGTACAAGCTTCACTTTGAAAGATAATCGCATTCTTTTGAAAGTTTATTAATTTCACAAAGCTTTAGTACCAAACGCACATGAGATTCTTTGTAAAGAGAAGCAGTTGTTTGCTGCATATGTAAGCATTGTTAGAAATGAGATCAGTGTTCCTTTTCTCAGTACAAGTTTTACTTTCAAAGATAATCATATTCTTTTGAAAGTTACTGATTTCACGAAAGCTTTAGTACCAAACACACATGTGTTTCTTTGTAAAGACAAGCAGTTGTTTGCTACATGTGAAAGCATTGTTAGAAATGAGATCAGTGTTCTTTTCTCAGTACAAGCTTTACTTTGAAAGATAATCGCGATGTTTTGAAAGTTTATTAATTTCATGAAAGCTTTAGTGAGAAAAGAACATGTGTTTCTTTGTAAAGCCAAGCAGTTATTTGCTACATGTGAAAGCATCATTAGAACTGAGATTAGTGTTCCTTTTCTCAGTACAATCTTTACTTTGAAATTTCATAGCGTTCTTTTGATAGTTTATTAATTTCACGAAAACTTTAGTAAGAAACGCACATGTCTTTCTTTGTAAAGGCAAGCAGTTGTTTGCTATGTGTGATAGAATTGTTAGAACTGAGATCAGTGTTCCTTTTCTCAGTCCAAGCTTTACTTTGAAAGATAATCGTATTCTTTTGAAAGCTTATTAATTTCACGAAAGCTTTAGTAAGAAACGAACATGTGTTTCTATTTAAAGCCAGGAAGTTGTTTGCTACATGTGAAAGCATGGTTAGAACTGAGATCAGTGTTCCTTTTCTAAGTACAAGCTTCACTTTGAAATATAATCGCGTTCATTTGAAAGTTTATTAATTTCACAAAGCTTTAGTACCAAAAGCACATGAGTTTCTTTATAAAGACAAGCAGTTGTTTGCTGCATATGAAAGCATTGTTAGAACTGAGATCAGTGTTCCTTTTCTCAGTACAAGCTTTACTTTGAAAGATAATCGTGTTCTTTTGAAAATTATCAATTTCACGAAATCATTAGCACCAAACGCACATGTTTTTCTTGGTATAGACAAGCAGTTGTTTGGTACCTGTGAAAGCATTGTTAGAACTGAGATCAGTGTTCCTTTTCTCAGTACAAGCTTTACTTTTAAAGATAATCGCATTCCTTGAAAGTTATTGATTTCACGAAAGCTTTAGTACCAAAAGCACATGTGTTTCTTTGTAAAGACAAGCAGTTGTTTGCTACGTTTGAAAGCATTGTTAGAACCGAGATCAGTGTTCCTTTTCTCAGTACAAGCTTTACTTTAAAAGATAATCGTGTTCTTTTGAAAGATTATCAATTTCACGAAAGCATTAGCTCCAAACGCACATGTGTTTCTTGGTAAAGACAAATAGTTGTTTGCTACGTGTGAAAGCATTGTTAGAACTGAGATCAGTGTTCCTTTTAAGTACAAGCTTTACTTTGAAACATAAATTCGTTCTTTGCAAGTTTATTAATTTCACGAGAGCTTTAGTAAGAAAGGAAAGTGTTTCTTTGTAAAGAAAAGGAGTTTTTTGCAACGTGTGAAAGCATTGTCAGAAATGAGATCAGTGTTCTTTTCTCAGTACAAGCTTTACTTTGAAAGATAATCGCGTTCTTTTGAAAGTTTATTAATTTCATGAAAGCTTAGTAAGAAAAGAACATGTGTTTCTTTGTAAAGCCCAGCAGTTGTTTGCTACATGTGAAAGCATTGTTAGAACTGAGATCAGTGTTCCTTTTCTCAGTACAATCTTTACTTTGAAATTCCATCACGTTCTTTTGATAGTTTATTAATTTCACGAAAACTTTAGTAAGAATCGCACATGTGTTTCTTTGTAAAGGCAAGCAGTTGTTTGCTATGTGTGATAGAATTTTTAGAACTGAGATCAGTGTTCCTTTTCTCAGTACAAGCTTTACTTTGAAAGATAATCGTATTCTTTTGAAAGATTATCAATTTCACGAAAGCATTAGTACCAAACGCACATGTGTTTCTTGGTAAAGACAAGCAGTTGTTTGCTACGTGTGAAAGCATTGTTTGAACTGAGAATAGTGTTCCTTTTCTCAGTTCAAGCTTTACTTTGAAAGATAATCGTGTTCTTTTGAAAATTATCAATTTCACGAAATCATTAGCACCAAACGCACATGTGTTTCTTGGTAAAGACAAGCAGTTGTTTGCTATGTGTGAAAGCATTGTTAGAACTGAGATCATTGTTACTTTTCTCAATACAACCTTTACTTTGAAAGATAATTGCGGTTTTTTGAAAGTTTATTAATTTCACAAAGCTTTATACCAAACGCATATGAGTTTCTTTGTAAAGACAAGCAGTTGTTTGCTATGTGTGAAAGCATTGTTAGAACTGAGATCAGTCTTCCGTTTCTCAGTACAAGCTTTACGTTGAAAAATAATCTTGTTCTTTTGAAAGTTACTGATTTCACGAAAGTTTTAGTACCAAATGCACATGAGTTTCTTTGTAAAGACAAGCAGTTGTTTGCTATGTGTGATAGAATTGTTAGAACTGAGGTCAGTGTTCCTTTTCTCAGTACAAGCTTTACTTTGAAAGATAATCATGTTCTTTTGAAAGATTATCAATTTCACGAAAGCATTAGTACCAAACGCATATGAGTTTCTTTGTAAAGACAAGCAGTTGTTTGCTATGTGTCAAAGCATTGTTAGAACTGAGATCAGTGTTCCGTTTGTCAGTACAAGCTTTACTTTGAAAGATCATCGCGTTCTTTTGAAAGTTGTTATTTCACAAAAGCTTTAGTACCAAACGCACATGTGTTTCTTTGTAAAGACAAGCAGTTGTTTGCTACGTGTAAAAGCATTATTAGAACTGAGATCCGTGTTCCTTTTCTCAGTACAAGATTTACTTTGAAAGATAATCACGTTCTTTTGAAAGTTTATTAATTTCACGAAAGCTTTCGTAAGAAACGAACATGTGTTTCTTTGTAAAGCCAAGCAGTTGTTTGCTTCCTGTGAAAGCATTGTTAGAACTGAGATCAGTGTTCCTTTTCTCAGTACAAGCTTTACTTTGAAAGATAATTGCATTCTTTTGAAAGTTTATTAATTTCACAAAGCTTTAGTACGAAACGCACATGAGTTTCTTTGTAAAGACAAAGAGTTGTTGCTACGTGTGAAACCATTGTTAGAACTGAGACCAGTGTTCCTTTTCTCAGTACAAGCTTTACTTTGGAAGATAATCGCGTTCTTTTGAAAGTTATTGATTTCTTGAAAGCTTCAGTACCAAACGCACATGTGTTTCCTTGTAAAGACAAGCAGTTTTTTGCTATATGTGAAATCATTGTGAGAACTGAGATCAGGGTTCCTTTTCTCAGAACAAGCTTTACTTTGAAAGATAATCGTGTTCTTTTGAATGTTTATTAATTTCACGAAAGCTTTAGTAAGATTCGAACATGTGTTTTTTTGTAAAGCCAAGCAGTTGCTTGCTACATGTGAAAGCACTGTTAGAACTGAGATCAGAGTTCCTTTTCTCCGTACAAGCTTTACTTTGAATGATAATATTGTTCTTTTGAAAGATTATTAATTTCACGAAAGCATTAGTATCAAACGCACATGTGTTTCTTGGTAATGACAAGCAGTTGTTTGCTACCTGTGAAAGCATTGTAAGAACTGAGATCAGTGTTCCTTTTCTCAGTACAAGCTTTAACTTGAAAGATAATCGCGTTGTTTTGAAAGTTTATTAATTTCACGAATGCTTTAGTAAGAAACGCACATGTGTTTCTTTGTAAAGACAAGCAGTATTTTGCTACGTGTGAAAGAATTGTCAGAACTGAGATCAGTGTTCCTTTTCTCAGTACAAGCTTTACTTTGAAAGATAATCATGTTCTTTTGAAAGTTATTAATTTCACGAAAGCTTTAGTACCAAAGGCACATGTGTTTCTTTGTAAAGACAAGCAGTTGTTTGCTATGTGTGAAAGCATTGTTAGAACTGAGATCAGTGTTCCTTTTCTCAGTACAAGCTATACTTTGAAAGTTAATCATGTTCTTTTGAAAGTTATTAATTTCACGAAAGCATTAGTACCGAACGCACAAGTGTCTCTTGGTAAAGACAAGCAGTTGTTTCCTACGTGTGAAAGCATTGTTAGAACTGAGATCAGTGTTCCTTTTCTCAGTACAAGCTTTACTTTGAAAGATAATCGCTTTCTTTTGAAAGCTTATTAATTTCACGAATGCTTTAGTAATAAACGAACATGTGTTTCTTTGTAAAGCCACGAAGATGTTTGCTACGTGTGAAAGCATTGTCAGAACTGAGATCAGTGTTCCTTTTCTCAGTACAAGCTTTACTTTGAAAGATAATCACATTCTTTTGAAAGTTTATTAATTTCAAAAAGCTTTATTACCAAACGCACATGTGTTTCTTGATAAAGACAAGCAGTTGTTTTCTACGTGTGAAAGCATTGTTAGAACTGAGATCAGTCTTCCGTATCTCAGTACAAGCTTTACGTTGATAGATAATCGTGTTCTTTTGAAAGTTACTGATTTCACGAAAGCTTTAGTACCAAACACACATGTGTTTCTTTGTAAAGACAAGCAGGTTTTTACTATGTGTGAAAGCATTGTCAGAACTGAGATCAGTGTTCCGTTTCTCAGTACAAGTTTTACTTTGAAAGATAATCGTGTTCTTTTGAAACTTTATTAATTTCACAAAGCTTTATTACCAAATGCACATGAGTTTCTTTGTAAAGACAAGCAGTTGTTTACTTCGAGTGAAAGCATTGATAGAACTGAGATCAGTGTTCCTTTTCTCAGTACAAGCTTTACTTTGAAAGATAATTGCGTTCATTTGATAGTTTATAAATTTCACAATGCTTTAGTACCAAACACACATGTGTTTCTTTGTAAAGACAAAGAGTTGTTTGCTACGTGTGAAAGCATCGTGAGAACTGAGACCAGTGTTCCGTTTCTCAGTACAAGCTTTACTTTGAAAGATAATCGTATTCAATTGAAAGTTATTAATTTCAGTATTGCTTTAGTACCAAACGCACATGTGTTTCTTTGTAAAGACAAGCAGTTGTTTGCTACGTGTAGAAGCATTATTAAAACTGAGATCAGTGTTCCTTTTCTCAGTACAAGCTTTACTTTGAAAGATAATCGCGTTCTTTTGAAAGTTTATTAATTTCACGAAAGCTTTCATAAGAAACGAACATGTGTTTCTTTGTAAAGCCAAGCAGTTTTTTGCTACGTGTGAAAGCATTGTTAAAACTGAGATCAGTGTTCCTTTTCTCAGTCCAAGCTTACTTTGAAAGTTAATCGCTTTCCTTTGAAAGTTTATCAATTTCACGAAAGTTTTAATAAGAAACACACATGTGCTTCTTTGTAAAGACAAGAAGTTGTTTGCTCCGTGTGATAGAAATGTTAGAACTGAGATCAGTGTTCCTTTTCTCAGTATAAGCTTTACTTTGAAAAATAACCATGTTCTTTGAAAGATTATCAATTTCACGAAAGCATTAGTGCCAAACGCACTTGAGTTTCTTGGTAAAGACAAGCAGTTGTTTGCTATGTGTGAAAGCATTGTTAGAACTGAAATCAATGTTCCTTTTCTCAGTACAAGCTTTACTTTGAAAAATAATCATGATCTTTGAAAGATTATCAATTTCAGGAAAGCATTAGTACCAAACGTACATGCGTTTCTTTATAAAGACAAGGAGTTGTTTGCTACATGTGAAAGCATTTTCAGAAGTGAGATCAGTGTTCCTTTTCTCAGTACAAGCTTTACTTTGAAAGATAATCACGTTCTTTTGAAAGTTTATTAATTTCACGAAAGCTTCAGTAATAAACGCACATGTGTTAATTTGTAAAGACAAGCAGTTGTTTGCTATGTGTCAAAGCATTGTTAGAACTGAGATCAGTCTTCCTTTTCTCAGTACAAGCTTTACTTGAAAGATCATCGCGTTCTTTTGAAAGAAATTATTTCACGAAAGCTTTAGTACGAAACGCACATGTGTTTCTCTCTAAAGACAAGCAGTTGTTTTCTGCATATGAAAGCATTGTTAGAACGGAGATCAGTGTTCCTTTTCTCAGTACAAGCTTCACTTTGAAAGATAATCGTGTTCTTTTGAAAGATTATCAATTTCACGAAAGCATTAGTACCAAACGCACTTGTGTTTCTTGGTGAAGACAAGCAGTTGTTTGCTACATGTGAAAGCATTGTTAGAACTGAGATCAGTGTTCCTTTCCTCAGTACAAGGTTTACTTTGAAAGGTAATCACTTTCGTTTGATAGTTTATTAATTTCACAAAAGCTTTAATAAGAAACGCACATGTGTTTCTTTGTAAAGACAAGCAGTTGTTTGCTCCGTGGGAGGAAATGTTAAAACTGAGATCAGTGTTCCTTTTCTGAGTATAAGCTTTACTTTGAAAGATAATCATGTTCATTTGAAAGATTATCAATTTCACGAAAGCATTAGTACCAAACGCACTTGTGTTTCTTGTTAAAGACAAGCAGTTGTTTGCTACGTGTGAAAGCATTGTTAGAACTGAGATCAGTGTTACTTTTCTCAGTAAAAGCTTTACTTTGAAAGATAATCATATTCGTTTGAAACTTATTAATTTCACTATAGCTTTAGTACCATACGCACATGTGTTTCTTTCTAAAGACAAGCATTTGTTTGCTACATGTAAAAGCATTATTAGAACTGATATCCATGTTCCTTTTCTCAGTACAAGCTTTACTTTGAAAGATAATCGCGTTCTTTTGAAATTTATTAATTTCACGAAAGCTTTAGTAAGAAACGCACATGTGTTTCTTTGTAAAGACAAGTAGTTGTTTGCTATGTATGATAGAATTGTTAAAACTAAGATCAATGTTCCCTTTCTCAGTACAAGCTTTACTTTGAAAGATAATCGCGTTCTTTTGAAAATTATTTATTTCACGAACACGTTAGTAAGAAACGAACATGTGTTTCTTTGTAAAGACAAGCAGTTGTTTGCTACGTGTGAAAGCATTGTTAGAACTGAGATCTGTGTTCCTGTTCTAAGTACAAGCTTTACTTTGAAAGATTATCGCGTTCTTTTGAAAGTTTATTAATTTCACAAAGCTTTAGTACCAAACAACATGAGTTTCTTTGTAAAGACTAGCAGTTGTTTGCTACGTGTGAAAGCATTGTTAGAATTGAGATCAGTGTTCCTTTTCTCAGTACAAGCTTTACTTTGAAAGATAATAGTATTCTAATGAAAGTTATTAATTTCAGTATTGCTTTAGTACCAAACGCACATGTGTTTCTTTGTAAAGACAAGCAGTTGTTTGCTACGTGTAGAAGCATTATTAGAACTGAGATCAGTGTTCCTTTTCTCAGTACAAGCTTTACTTTGAAAGATAATCGCGTTCTTTTAAAAGTTTATTAATTTCACGAAAGCTTTCCTAAGAAACGAACATGTGTTTTTTGGTAAAGCCAAGCAGTTGTTTGCTACGTGTGAAAGCATTGTTAAAACTGAAATCAGTGTTCCTTTTCTCAGTCCAACCTTACTTTGAAAGTTAATCGCTTTCTTTTGAAAGTTTATCAATTTCACGAAAGCTTTAATAAGAAACGCACATGTGTTTCTTTGTAAAGACAAGCAGTTGTTTGCTCCGTGTGATAGAATTGTTAGAACTGAGATCAGTGTTCCTTTTTTCAGTATAAGCTTATTTTGAAAAAAAACTATGTTCTTTGAAAGATTATCAATATCACGAAAGCATTAGTGCCAAACGCACTTGAGTTTCTTGGTAAAGACAAGCAGTTGTTTGCTACGTGTGAAAGCATTGTTAGAACTGAGATCAATGTTCCTTTTCTCAGTACAAGCTTTAATTTGAAAGATAATCATGATCTTTGAAAGATTATCAATTTCAGGAAAGCATTAGTACCAAACGTACATGTGTTTCTTTATAAAGACAAAGAGTTGTTTGCTACATGTGAAAGCATTGTCAGAAGTGAGATCAGTGTTCCTTTTCTCAGTACAAGCTTTACTTTGAAAGATAATCACGTTCTTTTGAAAGTTTATTAATTTCACGAAAGCTTCAGTAATAAACGCACATGTGTTAATTTGTAAAGACAAGCAGTTGTTTGCTATGTGTCAAAGCATTGTTAGAACTGAGATCAGTGTTCCGTTTCTCAGTACAAGCTTTACTTGAAAGATCATCGCGTTCTTTTTAAAGATATTAATTTCACGAAAGCTTTAGTACCAAACGCACAAGTGTTTCTTTGTAAAGACAAGCAGTTGTTTGCTGCACATGAAAGCATTGTTAGAACTGAGATCAATGTTCCTTTTCTCAGTACAATCTTCACTTTGAAAGATAATCGTGTTCTTTTAAAAGATTATCAATTTCACGAAAGCATTAGTACCAAACGCAC
Organism: Chionomys nivalis; assembly: GCF_950005125.1. NCBI lineage: Eukaryota > Metazoa > Chordata > Mammalia > Rodentia > Cricetidae > Chionomys > Chionomys nivalis. The sequence continues at coordinate 126,897,325 of NC_080088.1, read as the reverse complement.
TTGTGTTTCTTGCTAAATACAAGCAGTTGTTTGCTACATGTGAAAGCATTGTTAAAACTGAGATCAGTGTTCCTTTTCTCAGTAAAAGTTTTACTTTGAAAGGTAATCGCTTTCTTTTGATAGTTTATTACTTTCACGAAAGCTTTAATAAGAAACGCACATGTGTTTCTTTGTAAAGACAAGCAGTTGTTTGCTGTGTGTCAAATTATTGTTAAAACTAAGATCAGTGTTCCCTTTCAGTACAAGCTTTACATTGAAAGATAATCGCTTTTATTTGAAAATTATTTATTTCAGGAATGCTTTAGTAAGAAACGAACATGTGTTTTTTTGTAAAGACAAGCAGTTGTTTGCTACGTGTGAAAGCATTGTTAGAACTGAGATCAGTGTTCCTGTTCTAAGTACAAGCTTTACTTTGAAAGAAAAATGCGTTCTTTGAAAGTTATTAATTTCACGAAAGCTTTAGTAAGAAACGAACATGTGTTTCTTTGTAAAGACAAGGAGTTGTTTGCTACGTGTGAAAGCATTGTTAGTACTGAGATCAGTGTTCCTTTTCTCAGTACAAGCTTTACTTTGAAAGATAATCGCGTGCTTTTGAAAGTTTATTAATTTCATAAAGCTTTAGTACCAAACAACATGAGTTTCTTTGTAAAGACTAGCAGTTATTTGCTACGTGTGAAATCATTGTTAGAATTGAGATCAGTGTTCCTTTTCTCAGTTTAAGCTTTACTTTGAAAGATAATCGTATTCTATTGAAAGTTATTAATTTCAGTATTGCTTTAGTACCAAACGCACATGTGTTTTTTTGTAAAGACAAGCAGTTGTTTGCTACGTGTAGAAGCATTATTAGAACTGAGATCAGTGTTCCTTTTCTCAGTACAAGCTTTACTTTGAAAGATAATCGCGTTCTTTTGAAACTTTATTAATTTCACGAAAGCTTTCATAAGAAACGAACATGTGTTATTCTGTAAAGCCAAGCAGTTTTTTGCTACATGTGAAAGCATTGTTAAAACTGAGATCAGTGTTCCTTTTCTCAGTCCAAGCTTACTTTGAAAGTTATTCGCTTTCTTTTGAAAGTTTATCAATTTCACGAAAGTTTTAATAAGAAACACACATGTGTTTCTCTGTAAAGACAAGAAGTTGTTTGCTCCGTGTGAGAGAAATGTTAGAACTGAGATCAGTGTTCCTTTTCTCAGTATAAGCTTTACTTTAGAAAAATAACCATGTTCTTTGAAAGATTATCAATTTCACGAAAGCATTAGTGCCAAACGCACTTGAGTTTCTTGGTAAAGACAAGCAGTTGTTTGCTATGTGTGAAAGCATTGTTAGAACTGAGATCAATGTTCCTTTTCTCAGTACAAGCTTTAATTTGAAAGATAATCATGATCTTTGAAAGATTATCAATTTCAGGAAAGCATTAGTACCAAACGTACATGTGTTTCTTTATAAAGACAAGGAGTTGTTTGCTACATGTGAAAGCATTTTCAGAAGTGAGATCAGTGTTCCTTTTCTCAGTACAAGCTTTACTTTGAAAGATAATCACGTTCTTTTGAAAGTTTATTAATTTCACGAAAGCTTCAGTAATAAATGCACATGTGTTAATTTGTAAAGACAAGCAGTTGTTTGCTATGTGTCAAAGCATTGTTAGAACTGAGATCAGTGTTCCGTTTCTCAGTACAAGCTTTACTTGAAAGATCATCGCCTTCTTTTGAAAGACATTAATTTCACGAAAGCTTTAGTACCAAACGAACCTGTGTTTCTTTGTAAAGACAAGCAGTTGTTTGCTGCATATGAAAGCACTGTTAGAACTGAGATCAATGTTCCTTTTCTCAGTATAAGCTTCACTTTGAAAGATAATCGTGTTCTTTTGAAAGATTATCAATTTCACGAAAGCATTAGTACCAAACGCACTTGTGTTTCTTGGTAAAGACAAGCAGTTGTTTGCTACATGTGAAAGCATTGTTAGAACTGAGATCAGTGTTCCTTTTCTCAGTACAAGGTTTACTTTGAAAGGTAATCGCTTTCGTTTGATAGTTTATTAATTTCACAAAAGCTTTAATAAGAAACGCACATGTGTTTCTTTGTAAAGACAAGCAGTTGTTTGCTCCGTGTGATATAAATGTTAGAACTGAGATCAGTGTTCCTTTTCTGAGTATAAGCTTTACTTTGAAAGATAATCATGTTCTTTTGAAAGATTATCAATTTCACTAAAGCATTAGTACCAAACGCACTTGTGTTTCTTGTTAAAGACAAGCAGTTGTTTGCTACGTGTGAAAGCATTGTTAGAACTGAGATCAGTGTTCCTTTTCTCAGTAAAAGCTTTACTTTGAAAGATAATCATAATTTTTTGAAAGTTATTAATTTCACTATAGCTTTAGTACCATTCGCACATGTGTTTCTTTGTAAAGACAAGCAGTTGTTTGCTACATGTAAAAGCATTATTAGAACTGATATCCATGTTCCTTTTCTCAGTACAAGCTTTACTTTGAAAGATAATCGCGTTCTTTTGAAAGTTTATTAAATTCACGAATGTTTAGTAAGAAACGCACATGTGTTTCTTTCTAAAGACAAGCAGTTGTTTGCTACGTGTGAAAGCATTGTCAGAACTGAGATCTGTGTTCCTTTTCTCAGTACAAGCTTTACTTTGAAAGATATTCGCGTTCTTTTGAAAGTTTATTACTTTCACGAAAGCTTTATTACCAAACGCACATGAGTTTCTTTGTAAAGACAAGCAGTTGTTTGCTACATGTGAAAGCATTGTCAGAACTGATATCAGTGTTACTTTTCTCAGTACAAGCTTTACTTTGAAAGATAATCACGTTCTTTTGAAAGTTTATTAATTTCACGAAAGCTTTATTAAGAAACGAACATGTGTTTCTTTGTAAAGCCAAGCAGTTGTTTTTCTACATGTGAAAGCATTGTTAGTACTGAGATCAGTGTTCCTTTTTCAGTACAAGCTTTACTTTGAATGATCATCGCGTTCTTTTGATTGTTTACTAATTTCTAGAAAGCTTTAGTAAGAAACGCACATGTGTTTCTTTGTAAAGACAAGTAGTTGTTTGCTATGTATTATAGAATTGTTAAAACTAAGATCAGTGTTCCCTTTCTCAGTACAAGCTTTACTTTGAAAGATAATCGCGTTCTTTTGAAAATTATTTATTTCACGAACGCTTTAGTAAGAAACGAACATGTGCTTCTTTGTAAAGACAAGCAGTTGTTTGCTACGTGTGAAAGCATTGTTAGAACTGAGATCACTGTTCCTGTTCTAAGTACAAGCTTTACTTTGAAGATAAATGCGTTCTTTGAAAGTTGTTAATTTCACGAAAGCTTTAGTAAGAAAAGAACATGTGTTTCTTTGTAAAGACAAGGAGTTGTTTCCTACGTGTGAAAGCATTGTTAGTACTGAGATCAGTGTTCCTTTTCTCAGTACAAGCTTTACTTTGAAAGATAATAGTATTCTAATGAAAGTTATTAATTTCAGTATTGCTTTAGTACCAATCGCACATGTGTTTCTTTGTAAAGACAAGCAGTTGTTTGTTACGTGTAGAAGCATTATTAGAACTGAGATCAGTGTTCCTTTTCTCAGTACAAGCTTTACTTTGAAAGATAATCGCATTCTTTTGAAAGTTTATCAATTTCACGAAAGCTTTAATAAGAAACGCACATGTGTTTCTTTGTAAAGACAAGCAGTTGTTTGCTCCGTGTTATAGAATTGTTAGAACTGAGATCAGTGTTCCTTTTTTCAGTATAAGCTTTACTTTGAAAAATAACCATGTTCTTTGAAAGATTATCAATTTCACGAAAGCATTAGTGCCAAACGCACTTGAGTTTCTTGGTAAAGACAAGCAGTTGATTGCTACGTGTGAAAGCATTGTTAGAACTGAGATCAGTGTTCCTTTTCTCAGTACAAGGTTTACTTTGAAAGATAATCACGTTCTTTTGAAAGTTTATTAATTTCACGAAATCTTCAGTATGAAATGCACATATGTTTCTTTGTAAAGACAAGCAGTTGTTTGCTATGTGTCAAAGCATTGTTAGAACTGAGATCAGTGTTCCGTTTCTCAGTACAAGCTTTACTTTGAAAGATCATCGAGTTCTTTTGAAAGTTGTTAATTTCACGAAAGCTTTAGTACCAAACGCACATGTGTTTCTTTGTAAAGACAAGCAGTTGTGTGCTACGTGTGAAAGCATTCTTAGAACTGAGATCAGTGTTCCTTTTCTCAGTACAAGTCTTACTTTGAAAGATAATCGCGTTCTTTTGAAAGTTTATTAATTTCACGAAAGCTTAAGTAAGAAAAGAACATGTGTTTCATTGTAAAGACAAGGAGTTTTTTGCTACGTGTGAAAGCATTGTCAGAACTCAGATCAGTCTTCCTTTTCTCTGTACAAGCTTTACTTTGAAAGATAATCGTGTTCTTTTGAAAGTTATTAATTTCACGAAACTTTACTACCAAACGGACATGTGTTTCTTGGTAAAGACAACCAGTTTTTTGCTACGTGGGAAAGCATTGATAGAACGGAGATCAGTGTTCCTTTTCTCAGTACAAGCTTTACTTTGAAAGGTCAACACTTTCTTTTGAAAGTTTATTAATTTTAAGAAAGCTTTAATAAGAAACGCACCTGTGTTTCTTTGTAAAGACAAGCAGTTGTATGCTATGTGTTAAAGCATTGTTGGAACTGAGATCAGAGTTCCTTTTCTCAGTACAAATTTTACTTTGAAAGATCATCGCGTTCTTTTGAAAGTTTATTAATTTCACAAAGCTTTAGTACCAAAAGCACATGAGTTTCTTTGTAAAGCCAAGCAGTTGTTTGCAACGGGTCAAATCATTGTTAGAACTGAGATCAGTGTTCCTTTTCTCAGTACAAGCTTTAATTTGAAAGATCATTGCATTCTTTTGAAAGTTTATTAATTTCATCAAAGCTTTAGTAAGAAACGCACATGTGTTTCTTTGTAAAGACAAGCAGTTGTTTGCTACCTGTGAAAGCATTGTTACCACTGAGATCAGTGTTGCTTTTCTCAGTACAAGCTTTACTTTGAAAGATAATCACGTTCTTTTGAAAGTTTATTAATTTCTGAAAATCTTTTGTAAGAAACGCACATGTGTTTCTTTGTAAAGACAAGCAGTTGTTTGCTACGTGTGAAAGCATTGTTTGAATTGAGATCAGTGTTCCTTTTCTCAGTACAAGCTTTACTTTGAAAGATAATCGTATTCTATTGAAAGTTATTAATTTTACAATGGCTTTAGTACCAGACGCACATGTGTTTCTTTGTAAAGTGAAGCCGTTGTTTGCTACGTGTAGAAGCATTATTAGAACTGAGATCAGTGTTCCTTTTCTCAGTACAAGCTTTACTTTGAAATATAATCGCCTTGTTTTGAAAGTTTATTAATTTCACGAATGCTTTAGTAAGAAACGAACATGTGTTTCTTTGTAAAGACAAGAAGTTTTTTGCTATGTGTCAAAGTATTGTTAGAACTAAGATCAGTGTTCTGTTTCTCAGTAGAAGCTTTACTTTGAAAGATAATCGTGTTCTTTTGAAAATTATTTATTTCACGAAAGCTTTGTACCAAATGCACATGTGTTTCTTTGTAAAGACAAGCAGTTGTTTGCTACGTGTGAAAGCACTATTAGAACTGAGATCAGTGTTCCAGTACTAAGTACAAGCTTTACTTTGAAAGATAAATGCATTCTTTGAAAGTTATTAATTTCACGAAAGCTTTAGTAAGAAACGAACATGTGTTTCTTTTTAAACACAAGCAGTGTTTTGCTCTGTGTGAAAGCATTGTTAGAACTGAGACCAGTATTCCTTTTCTC